>NW_026062037.1:0-635161 GCF_023897955.1 Schistocerca gregaria | reverse complement strand
CTCGAGATGTGCTTGTTACCTCAGGTGCTGTGTGATTGTGGACAAGGAGTGAAATGGACCAATTTGTGACCGCCCTTTCAATTTAAGACGTTCAAAACAGACGGAATTTGCATTCGTAATACCAGAGCATCGAAACTACTTGGAACTCTTGTGTATATGAACGTGTCCGCGCCTTTGTATTCTGGTACCTTCGCCGCTACAAACCAACCAACCATCGTGTCCGTGCACATCAGAGTCGCAAAGAATGGAGAATAGCCAGGCTTGGTCGTGTGTGTAGCTGTAGCTCAGTTGGCAGATCGTTCGCTTAGCGTGTGAACGGTCTCGGGTTCAAGCCCCGGCTCCTCCATGTTTTGTGTTCAGTGCATGGTAAGTGTTGGTCGCGGCGAACATAAACGCACGCAAGAAGTTGCAAAACCAGCGTCACAGACTGATACGATGTATACTGTCATAAGGAGAGCAAGATGTAAGTGTGGGGACCGGCTGTTATCGTGGTGTCATCGAGTGCAGATCTGTCTTAGGTATCACGGCTTAACGTCATTGAAGTCTAGAGGTGGACAACACGTTCGTCTTACTCAGAGCGGTGTCTGAACTCTATTTTCGACGTTATGCGTGCCACTTTCATTGTGGCCAACTACGATTCGATACAGAATGCACGAAACCTGAAAGACACCCTCACTGATACATAGAGAGTAGTGTTTGTCTGCGGAATAATGGGAGTGCAAGGGTCTGTGACGTTGATATGACTGTATGTAGCACTACTAGTTATCGGGGGGGTGGGCGTAGCTCAGATGGTAGAGCGCTCGCTTAGCGTGCGAGAGGTACTGGGATCGATACCCAGCGCCTCCAGAATTTTTAACGCACCTACATGAGCACCTTGCCATGCAAGTGGAATAATTCCCAACCGGCAGAGGTGTGTAGGCAGATACAAGCGAACGATTAGCATCCACAATTGCGCCGATTTCACGTAAATCCCTCTGCACGTTCCCATTCTTTGCGTGCAGTCGGCTGCTACTGGTGTTGCTGGTTGTGACTGCTGATAACATATGCCGTAGCAATCAATTCATGGAGTGAGTTGTATGTTTTGCGATAGTCTGTCTCTGACAAGGAAGCACAGGTGATATAGGTGCGAACACAGGAAGCTTGCAGCCCCTCGCTGCCTGCAGACACAGAGCAGCCACACTAGAAGAGCGGCCTAAGCCGTAGGCGAAATGTGCTCATTCGCTTTGGCGCGACGTCGAACTATAAATAAGGCTGTCACTAGCGTGAGCGTCGTGTAAAGTCGGAAAAGTCATCTGCATGGGTGATTGCCAAGTTTGGGGAGCGTTTCGTAGTACGATCAGTGCAATGGGGACGCGGAAACTTGTTGTGTCCCAGTGTTTTGCAGTTGGACGACAAGAGTTTTACACAGTAGCAAAGAGCGAGGCACTGAGTTGGCATGAACAATGGAGAGCACAATGGGGCTCGAGATGTGCTTGTTACCTCAGGTGCTGTGTGATTGTGGGCAAGGAGTGAAATGGACCAATTTGTGACCGCCCTTTCAATTTAAGACGTTCAAAACAGACGGAATTTGCATTCGTAATACCAGAGCATCGAAACTACTTGGAACTCTTGTGTATATGAACGTGTCCGCGCCTTTGTATTCTGGTACCTTCGCCGCTACAAACCAATCAACCATCGTGTCCGTGCACATCAGAGTCGCAAAGAATGGAGAATAGCCAGGCTTGGTGGTGTGTGTAGCTGTAGCTCAGTTGGCAGATCGTTCGCTTAGCGTGTGAACGGTCTCGGGTTCAAGCCCCGGCTCCTCCATGTTTTGTGTTCAGTGCATGGTAAGTGTTGGTCGCGGCGAACATAAACGCACGCAAGAAGTTGCAAAACCAGCGTCACAGACTGATACGATGTATACTGTCATAAGGAGAGCAAGATGTAAGTGTGGGGACCGGCTGTTATCGTGGTGTCATCGAGTGCAGATCTGTCTTAGGTATCACGGCTTAACGTCATTGAAGTCTAGAGGTGGACAACACGTTCGTCTTACTCAGAGCGGTGTCTGAACTCTATTTTCGACGTTATGCGTGCCACTTTCATTGTGGCCAACTACGATTCGATACAGAATGCACGAAACCTGAAAGGCACCCTCACTGATACATAGAGAGTAGTGTTTGTCTGCGGAATAATGGGAGTGCAAGGGTCTGTGACGTTGATATGACTGTATGTAGCACTACTAGTTATCGGGGGGGTGGGCGTAGCTCAGATGGTAGTGCGCTCGCTTAGCGTGCGAGAGGTACTGGGATCGATACCCAGCGCCTCCAGAATTTTTAACGCACCTACATGAGCACCTTGCCATGCAAGTGGAATAATTCCCAACCGGCAGAGGTGTGTAGGCAGATACAAGCGAACGATTAGCATCCACAATTGCGCCGATTTCACGTAAATCCCTCTGCACGTTCCCATTCTTTGCGTGCAGTCGGCTGCTACTGGTGTTGCTGGTTGTGACTGCTGATAACAGATGCCGTAGCAATCAATTCATGGAGTGAGTTGTATGTTTTGCGATAGTCTGTCTCTGACAAGGAAGCACAGGTGATATTGGTGCGAACACAGGAAGCTTGCAGCCCCTCGCTGCCTGCAGACACAGAGCAGCCACACTAGAAGAGCGGCCTAAGCCGTAGGCGAAATGTGCTCATTCGCTTTGGCGCGACGTCGAACTATAAATAAGGCTGTCACTAGCGTGAGCGTCGTGTAAAGTCGGAAAAGTCATCTGCATGGGTGATTGCCAAGTTTGGGGAGCGTTTCGTAGTACGATCAGTGCAATGGGGACGCGGAAACTTGTTGTGTCCCAGTGTTTTGCAGTTGGACGACAAGAGTTTTACACAGTAGCAAAGAGCGAGGCACTGAGTTGGCATGAACAATGGAGAGCACAATGGGGCTCGAGATGTGCTTGTTACCTCAGGTGCTGTGTGATTGTGGGCAAGGAGTGAAATGGACCAATTTGTGACCGCCCTTTCAATTTAAGACGTTCAAAACAGACGGAATTTGCATTCGTAATACCAGAGCATCGAAACTACTTGGAACTCTTGTGTATATGAACGTGTCCGCGCCTTTGTATTCTGGTACCTTCGCCGCTACAAACCAACCAACCATCGTGTCCGTGCACATCAGAGTCGCAAAGAATGGAGAATAGCCAGGCTTGGTCGTGTGTGTAGCTGTAGCTCAGTTGGCAGATCGTTCGCTTAGCGTGTGAACGGTCTCGGGTTCAAGCCCCGGCTCCTCCATGTTTTGTGTTCAGTGCATGGTAAGTGTTGGTCGCGGCGAACATAAACGCACGCAAGAAGTTGCAAAACCAGCGTCACAGACTGATACGATGTATACTGTCATAAGGAGAGCAAGATGTAAGTGTGGGGACCGGCTGTTATCGTGGTGTCATCGAGTGCAGATCTGTCTTAGGTATCACGGCTTAACGTCATTGAAGTCTAGAGGTGGACAACTCGTTCGTCTTACTCAGAGCGGTGTCTGAACTCTATTTTCGACGTTATGCGTGCCACTTTCATTGTGGCCAACTACGATTCGATACAGAATGCACGAAACTTGAAAGACACCCTCACTGATACATAGAGAGTAGTGTTTGTCTGCGGAATAATGGGAGTGCAAGGGTCTGTGACGTTGATATGACTGTATGTAGCACTACTAGTTATCGGGGGGGTGGGCGTAGCTCAGATGGTAGAGCGCTCGCTTAGCGTGCGAGAGGTACTGGGATCGATACCCAGCGCCTCCAGAATTTTTAACGCACCTACATGAGCACCTTGCCATGCAAGTGGAATAATTCCCAACCGGCAGAGGTGTGTAGGCAGATACAAGCGAACGATTAGCATCCACAATTGCGCCGATTTCACGTAAATCCCTCTGCACGTTCCCATTCTTTGCGTGCAGTCGGCTGCTACTGGTGTTGCTGGTTGTGACTGCTGATAACAGATGCCGTAGCAATCAATTCATGGAGTGAGTTGTATGTTTTGCGATAGTCTGTCTCTGACAAGGAAGCACAGGTGATATAGGTGCGAACACAGGAAGCTTGCAGCCCCTCGCTGCCTGCAGACACAGAGCAGCCACACTAGAAGAGCGGCCTAAGCCGTAGGCGAAATGTGCTCATTCGCTTTGGCGCGACGTCGAACTATAAATAAGGCTGTCACTAGCGTGAGCGTCGTGTAAAGTCGGAAAAGTCATCTGCATGGGTGATTGCCAAGTTTGGGGAGCGTTTCGTAGTACGATCAGTGCAATGGGGACGCGGAAACTTGTTGTGTCCCAGTGTTTTGCAGTTGGACGACAAGAGTTTTACACAGTAGCAAAGAGCGAGGCACTGAGTTGGCATGAACAATGGAGAGCACAATGGGGCTCGAGATGTGCTTGTTACCTCAGGTGCTGTGTGATTGTGGGCAAGGAGTGAAATGGACCAATTTGTGACCGCCCTTTCAATTTAAGACGTTCAAAACAGACGGAATTTGCATTCGTAATACCAGAGCATCGAAACTACTTGGAACTCTTGTGTATATGAACGTGTCCGCGCCTTTGTATTCTGGTACCTTCGCCGCTACAAACCAATCAACCATCGTGTCCGTGCACATCAGAGTCGCAAAGAATGGAGAATAGCCAAGCTTGGTGGTGTGTGTAGCTGTAGCTCAGTTGGCAGATCGTTCGCTTAGCGTGTGAACGGTCTCGGGTTCAAGCCCCGGCTCCTCCATGTTTTGTGTTCAGTGCATGGTAAGTGTTGGTCGCGGCGAACATAAACGCACGCAAGAAGTTGCAAAACCAGCGTCACAGACTGATACGATGTATACTGTCATAAGGAGAGCAAGATGTAAGTGTGGGGACCGGCTGTTATCGTGGTGTCATCGAGTGCAGATCTGTCTTAGGTATCACGGCTTAACGTCATTGAAGTCTAGAGGTGGACAACACGTTCGTCTTACTCAGAGCGGTGTCTGAACTCTATTTTCGACGTTATGCGTGCCACTTTCATTGTGGCCAACTACGATTCGATACAGAATGCACGAAACCTGAAAGACACCCTCACTGATACATAGAGAGTAGTGTTTGTCTGCGGAATAATGGGAGTGCAAGGGTCTGTGACGTTGATATGACTGTATGTAGCACTACTAGTTATCGGGGGGGTGGGCGTAGCTCAGATGGTAGTGCGCTCGCTTAGCGTGCGAGAGGTACTGGGATCGATACCCAGCGCCTCCAGAATTTTTAACGCACCTACATGAGCACCTTGCCATGCAAGTGGAATAATTCCCAACCGGCAGAGGTGTGTAGGCAGATACAAGCGAACGATTAGCATCCACAATTGCGCCGATTTCACGTAAATCCCTCTGCACGTTCCCATTCTTTGCGTGCAGTCGGCTGCTACTGGTGTTGCTGGTTGTGACTGCTGATAACAGATGCCGTAGCAATCAATTCATGGAGTGAGTTGTATGTTTTGCGATAGTCTGTCTCTGACAAGGAAGCACAGGTGATATAGGTGCGAACACAGGAAGCTTGCAGCCCCTCGCTGCCTGCAGACACAGAGCAGCCACACTAGAAGAGCGGCCTAAGCCGTAGGCGAAATGTGCTCATTCGCTTTGGCGCGACGTCGAACTATAAATAAGGCTGTCACTAGCGTGAGCGTCGTGTAAAGTCGGAAAAGTCATCTGCATGGGTGATTGCCAAGTTTGGGGAGCGTTTCGTAGTACGATCAGTGCAATGGGGACGCGGAAACTTGTTGTGTCCCAGTGTTTTGCAGTTGGACGACAAGAGTTTTACACAGTAGCAAAGAGCGAGGCACTGAGTTGGCATGAACAATGGAGAGCACAATGGGGCTCGAGATGTGCTTGTTACCTCAGGTGCTGTGTGATTGTGGGCAAGGAGTGAAATGGACCAATTTGTGACCGCCCTTTCAATTTAAGACGTTCAAAACAGACGGAATTTGCATTCGTAATACCAGAGCATCGAAACTACTTGGAACTCTTGTGTATATGAACGTGTCCGCGCCTTTGTATTCTGGTACCTTCGCCGCTACAAACCAACCAACCATCGTGTCCGTGCACATCAGAGTCGCAAAGAATGGAGAATAGCCAGGCTTGGTCGTGTGTGTAGCTGTAGCTCAGTTGGCAGATCGTTCGCTTAGCGTGTGAACGGTCTCGGGTTCAAGCCCCGGCTCCTCCATGTTTTGTGTTCAGTGCATGGTAAGTGTTGGTCGCGGCGAACATAAACGCACGCAAGAAGTTGCAAAACCAGCGTCACAGACTGATACGATGTATACTGTCATAAGGAGAGCAAGATGTAAGTGTGGGGACCGGCTGTTATCGTGGTGTCATCGAGTGCAGATCTGTCTTAGGTATCACGGCTTAACGTCATTGAAGTCTAGAGGTGGACAACTCGTTCGTCTTACTCAGAGCGGTGTCTGAACTCTATTTTCGACGTTATGCGTGCCACTTTCATTGTGGCCAACTACGATTCGATACAGAATGCACGAAACTTGAAAGACACCCTCACTGATACATAGAGAGTAGTGTTTGTCTGCGGAATAATGGGAGTGCAAGGGTCTGTGACGTTGATATGACTGTATGTAGCACTACTAGTTATCGGGGGGGTGGGCGTAGCTCAGATGGTAGAGCGCTCGCTTAGCGTGCGAGAGGTACTGGGATCGATACCCAGCGCCTCCAGAATTTTTAACGCACCTACATGAGCACCTTGCCATGCAAGTGGAATAATTCCCAACCGGCAGAGGTGTGTAGGCAGATACAAGCGAACGATTAGCATCCACAATTGCGCCGATTTCACGTAAATCCCTCTGCACGTTCCCATTCTTTGCGTGCAGTCGGCTGCTACTGGTGTTGCTGGTTGTGACTGCTGATAACAGATGCCGTAGCAATCAATTCATGGAGTGAGTTGTATGTTTTGCGATAGTCTGTCTCTGACAAGGAAGCACAGGTGATATAGGTGCGAACACAGGAAGCTTGCAGCCCCTCGCTGCCTGCAGACACAGAGCAGCCACACTAGAAGAGCGGCCTAAGCCGTAGGCGAAATGTGCTCATTCGCTTTGGCGCGACGTCGAACTATAAATAAGGCTGTCACTAGCGTGAGCGTCGTGTAAAGTCGGAAAAGTCATCTGCATGGGTGATTGCCAAGTTTGGGGAGCGTTTCGTAGTACGATCAGTGCAATGGGGACGCGGAAACTTGTTGTGTCCCAGTGTTTTGCAGTTGGACGACAAGAGTTTTACACAGTAGCAAAGAGCGAGGCACTGAGTTGGCATGAACAATGGAGAGCACAATGGGGCTCGAGATGTGCTTGTTACCTCAGGTGCTGTGTGATTGTGGGCAAGGAGTGAAATGGACCAATTTGTGACCGCCCTTTCAATTTAAGACGTTCAAAACAGACGGAATTTGCATTCGTAATACCAGAGCATCGAAACTACTTGGAACTCTTGTGTATATGAACGTGTCCGCGCCTTTGTATTCTGGTACCTTCGCCGCTACAAACCAACCAACCATCGTGTCCGTGCACATCAGAGTCGCAAAGAATGGAGAATAGCCAGGTTTGGTCGTGTGTGTAGCTGTAGCTCAGTTGGCAGATCGTTCGCTTAGCGTGTGAACGGTCTCGGGTTCAAGCCCCGGCTCCTCCATGTTTTGTGTTCAGTGCATGGTAAGTGTTGGTCGCGGCGAACATAAACGCACGCAAGAAGTTTCAAAACCAGCGTCACAGACTGATACGATGTATACTGTCATAAGGAGAGCAAGATGTAAGTGTGGGGACCGGCTGTTATCGTGGTGTCATCGAGTGCAGATCTGTCTTAGGTATCACGGCTTAACGTCATTGAAGTCTAGAGGTGGACAACTCGTTCGTCTTACTCAGAGCGGTGTCTGAACTCTATTTTCGACGTTATGCGTGCCACTTTCATTGTGGCCAACTACGATTCGATACAGAATGCACGAAACTTGAAAGACACCCTCACTGATACATAGAGAGTAGTGTTTGTCTGCGGAATAATGGGAGTGCAAGGGTCTGTGACGTTGATATGACTGTATGTAGCACTACTAGTTATCGGGGGGGTGGGCGTAGCTCAGATGGTAGAGCGCTCGCTTAGCGTGCGAGAGGTACTGGGATCGATACCCAGCGCCTCCAGAATTTTTAACGCACCTACATGAGCACCTTGCCATGCAAGTGGAATAATTCCCAACCGGCAGAGGTGTGTAGGCAGATACAAGCGAACGATTAGCATCCACAATTGCGCCGATTTCACGTAAATCCCTCTGCACGTTCCCATTCTTTGCGTGCAGTCGGCTGCTACTGGTGTTGCTGGTTGTGACTGCTGATAACAGATGCCGTAGCAATCAATTCATGGAGTGAGTTGTATGTTTTGCGATAGTCTGTCTCTGACAAGGAAGCACAGGTGATATAGGTGCGAACACAGGAAGCTTGCAGCCCCTCGCTGCCTGCAGACACAGAGCAGCCACACTAGAAGAGCGGCCTAAGCCGTAGGCGAAATGTGCTCATTCGCTTTGGCGCGACGTCGAACTATAAATAAGGCTGTCACTAGCGTGAGCGTCGTGTAAAGTCGGAAAAGTCATCTGCATGGGTGATTGCCAAGTTTGGGGAGCGTTTCGTAGTACGATCAGTGCAATGGGGACGCGGAAACTTGTTGTGTCCCAGTGTTTTGCAGTTGGACGACAAGAGTTTTACACAGTAGCAAAGAGCGAGGCACTGAGTTGGCATGAACAATGGAGAGCACAATGGGGCTCGAGATGTGCTTGTTACCTCAGGTGCTGTGTGATTGTGGGCAAGGAGTGAAATGGACCAATTTGTGACCGCCCTTTCAATTTAAGACGTTCAAAACAGACGGAATTTGCATTCGTAATACCAGAGCATCGAAACTACTTGGAACTCTTGTGTATATGAACGTGTCCGCGCCTTTGTATTCTGGTACCTTCGCCGCTACAAACCAACCAACCATCGTGTCCGTGCACATCAGAGTCGCAAAGAATGGAGAATAGCCAGGCTTGGTCGTGTGTGTAGCTGTAGCTCAGTTGGCAGATCGTTCGCTTAGCGTGTGAACGGTCTCGGGTTCAAGCCCCGGCTCCTCCATGTTTTGTGTTCAGTGCATGGTAAGTGTTGGTCGCGGCGAACATAAACGCACGCAAGAAGTTGCAAAACCAGCGTCACAGACTGATACGATGTATACTGTCATAAGGAGAGCAAGATGTAAGTGTGGGGACCGGCTGTTATCGTGGTGTCATCGAGTGCAGATCTGTCTTAGGTATCACGGCTTAACGTCATTGAAGTCTAGAGGTGGACAACACGTTCGTCTTACTCAGAGCGGTGTCTGAACTCTATTTTCGACGTTATGCGTGCCACTTTCATTGTGGCCAACTACGATTCGATACAGAATGCACGAAACCTGAAAGACACCCTCACTGATACATAGAGAGTAGTGTTTGTCTGCGGAATAATGGGAGTGCAAGGGTCTGTGACGTTGATATGACTGTATGTAGCACTACTAGTTATCGGGGGGGTGGGCGTAGCTCAGATGGTAGAGCGCTCGCTTAGCGTGCGAGAGGTACTGGGATCGATACCCAGCGCCTCCAGAATTTTTAACGCACCTACATGAGCACCTTGCCATGCAAGTGGAATAATTCCCAACCGGCAGAGGTGTGTAGGCAGATACAAGCGAACGATTAGCATCCACAATTGCGCCGATTTCACGTAAATCCCTCTGCACGTTCCCATTCTTTGCGTGCAGTCGGCTGCTACTGGTGTTGCTGGTTGTGACTGCTGATAACAGATGCCGTAGCAATCAATTCATGGAGTGAGTTGTATGTTTTGCGATAGTCTGTCTCTGACAAGGAAGCACAGGTGATATAGGTGCGAACACAGGAAGCTTGCAGCCCCTCGCTGCCTGCAGACACAGAGCAGCCACACTAGAAGAGCGGCCTAAGCCGTAGGCGAAATGTGCTCATTCGCTTTGGCGCGACGTCGAACTATAAATAAGGCTGTCACTAGCGTGAGCGTCGTGTAAAGTCGGAAAAGTCATCTGCATGGGTGATTGCCAAGTTTGGGGAGCGTTTCGTAGTACGATCAGTGCAATGGGGACGCGGAAACTTGTTGTGTCCCAGTGTTTTGCAGTTGGACGACAAGAGTTTTACACAGTAGCAAAGAGCGAGGCACTGAGTTGGCATGAACAATGGAGAGCACAATGGGGCTCGAGATGTGCTTGTTACCTCAGGTGCTGTGTGATTGTGGGCAAGGAGTGAAATGGACCAATTTGTGACCGCCCTTTCAATTTAAGACGTTCAAAACAGACGGAATTTGCATTCGTAATACCAGAGCATCGAAACTACTTGGAACTCTTGTGTATATGAACGTGTCCGCGCCTTTGTATTCTGGTACCTTCGCCGCTACAAACCAACCAACCATCGTGTCCGTGCACATCAGAGTCGCAAAGAATGGAGAATAGCCAGGCTTGGTCGTGTGTGTAGCTGTAGCTCAGTTGGCAGATCGTTCGCTTAGCGTGTGAACGGTCTCGGGTTCAAGCCCCGGCTCCTCCATGTTTTGTGTTCAGTGCATGGTAAGTGTTGGTCGCGGCGAACATAAACGCACGCAAGAAGTTGCAAAACCAGCGTCACAGACTGATACGATGTATACTGTCATAAGGAGAGCAAGATGTAAGTGTGGGGACCGGCTGTTATCGTGGTGTCATCGAGTGCAGATCTGTCTTAGGTATCACGGCTTAACGTCATTGAAGTCTAGAGGTGGACAACACGTTCGTCTTACTCAGAGCGGTGTCTGAACTCTATTTTCGACGTTATGCGTGCCACTTTCATTGTGGCCAACTACGATTCGATACAGAATGCACGAAACCTGAAAGACACCCTCACTGATACATAGAGAGTAGTGTTTGTCTGCGGAATAATGGGAGTGCAAGGGTCTGTGACGTTGATATGACTGTATGTAGCACTACTAGTTATCGGGGGGGTGGGCGTAGCTCAGATGGTAGTGCGCTCGCTTAGCGTGCGAGAGGTACTGGGATCGATACCCAGCGCCTCCAGAATTTTTAACGCACCTACATGAGCACCTTGCCATGCAAGTGGAATAATTCCCAACCGGCAGAGGTGTGTAGGCAGATACAAGCGAACGATTAGCATCCACAATTGCGCCGATTTCACGTAAATCCCTCTGCACGTTCCCATTCTTTGCGTGCAGTCGGCTGCTACTGGTGTTGCTGGTTGTGACTGCTGATAACAGATGCCGTAGCAATCAATTCATGGAGTGAGTTGTATGTTTTGCGATAGTCTGTCTCTGACAAGGAAGCACAGGTGATATAGGTGCGAACACAGGAAGCTTGCAGCCCCTCGCTGCCTGCAGACACAGAGCAGCCACACTAGAAGAGCGGCCTAAGCCGTAGGCGAAATGTGCTCATTCGCTTTGGCGCGACGTCGAACTATAAATAAGGCTGTCACTAGCGTGAGCGTCGTGTAAAGTCGGAAAAGTCATCTGCATGGGTGATTGCCAAGTTTGGGGAGCGTTTCGTAGTACGATCAGTGCAATGGGGACGCGGAAACTTGTTGTGTCCCAGTGTTTTGCAGTTGGACGACAAGAGTTTTACACAGTAGCAAAGAGCGAGGCACTGAGTTGGCATGAACAATGGAGAGCACAATGGGGCTCGAGATGTGCTTGTTACCTCAGGTGCTGTGTGATTGTGGACAAGGAGTGAAATGGACCAATTTGTGACCGCCCTTTCAATTTAAGACGTTCAAAACAGACGGAATTTGCATTCGTAATACCAGAGCATCGAAACTACTTGGAACTCTTGTGTATATGAACGTGTCCGCGCCTTTGTATTCTGGTACCTTCGCCGCTACAAACCAACCAACCATCGTGTCCGTGCACATCAGAGTCGCAAAGAATGGAGAATAGCCAGGCTTGGTCGTGTGTGTAGCTGTAGCTCAGTTGGCAGATCGTTCGCTTAGCGTGTGAACGGTCTCGGGTTCAAGCCCCGGCTCCTCCATGTTTTGTGTTCAGTGCATGGTAAGTGTTGGTCGCGGCGAACATAAACGCACGCAAGAAGTTGCAAAACCAGCGTCACAGACTGATACGATGTATACTGTCATAAGGAGAGCAAGAAAAGTGTGGGGACCGGCTGTTATCGTGGTGTCATCGAGTGCAGATCTGTCTTAGGTATCACGGCTTAACGTCATTGAAGTCTAGAGGTGGACAACACGTTCGTCTTACTCAGAGCGGTGTCTGAACTCTATTTTCGACGTTATGCGTGCCACTTTCATTGTGGCCAACTACGATTCGATACAGAATGAACGAAACCTGAAAGACACCCTCACTGATACATAGAGAGTAGTGTTTGTCTGCGGAATAATGGGAGTGCAAGGGTCTGTGACGTTGATATGACTGTATGTAGCACTACTAGTTATCGGGGGGGTGGGCGTAGCTCAGATGGTAGAGCGCTCGCTTAGCGTGCGAGAGGTACTGGGATCGATACCCAGCGCCTCCAGAATTTTTAACACACCTACATGAGCACCTTGCCATGCAAGTGGAATAATTCCCAACCGGCAGAGGTGTGTAGGCAGATACAAGCGAACGATTAGCATCCACAATTGCGCCGATTTCACGTAAATCCCTCTGCACGTTCCCATTCTTTGCGTGCAGTCGGCTGCTACTGGTGTTGCTGGTTGTGACTGCTGATAACAGATGCCGTAGCAATCAATTCATGGAGTGAGTTGTATGTTTTGCGATAGTCTGTCTCTGACAAGGAAGCACAGGTGATATAGGTGCGAACACAGGAAGCTTGCAGCCCCTCGCTGCCTGCAGACACAGAGCAGCCACACTAGAAGAGCGGCCTAAGCCGTAGGCGAAATGTGCTCATTCGCTTTGGCGCGACGTCGAACTATAAATAAGGCTGTCACTAGCGTGAGCGTCGTGTAAAGTCGGAAAAGTCATCTGCATGGGTGATTGCCAAGTTTGGGGAGCGTTTCGTAGTACGATCAGTGCAATGGGGACGCGGAAACTTGTTGTGTCCCAGTGTTTTGCAGTTGGACGACAAGAGTTTTACACAGTAGCAAAGAGCGAGGCACTGAGTTGGCATGAACAATGGAGAGCACAATGGGGCTCGAGATGTGCTTGTTACCTCAGGTGCTGTGTGATTGTGGACAAGGAGTGAAATGGACCAATTTGTGACCGCCCTTTCAATTTAAGACGTTCAAAACAGACGGAATTTGCATTCGTAATACCAGAGCATCGAAACTACTTGGAACTCTTGTGTATATGAACGTGTCCGCGCCTTTGTATTCTGGTACCTTCGCCGCTACAAACCAACCAACCATCGTGTCCGTGCACATCACAGTCGCAAAGAATGGAGAATAGCCAGGTTTGGTCGTGTGTGTAGCTGTAGCTCAGTTGGCAGATCGTTCGCTTAGCCTGTGAACGGTCTCGGGTTCAAGCCCCGGCTCCTCCATGTTTTGTGTTCAGTGCATGGTAAGTGTTGGTCGCGGCGAACATAAACGCACGCAAGAAGTTGCAAAACCAGCGTCACAGACTGATACGATGTATACTGTCATAAGGAGAGCAAGAAAAGTGTGGGGACCGGCTGTTATCGTGGTGTCATCGAGTGCAGATCTGCCTTAGGTATCACGGCTTAACGTCATTGAAGTCTAGAGGTGGACAACACGTTCGTCTTACTCAGAGCGGTGTCTGAACTCTATTTTCGAAGTTATGCGTGCCACTTTCATTGTGGCCAACTACGATTCGATACAGAATGAACGAAACCTGAAAGACACCCTCACTGATACATAGAGAGTAGTGTTTGTCTGCGGAATAATGGGAGTGCAAGGGTCTGTGACGTTGATATGACTGTATGTAGCACTACTAGCTATCGGGGGGGTGGGCGTAGCTCAGATGGTAGAGCGCTCGCTTAGCGTGCGAGAGGTACTGGGATCGATACCCAGCGCCTCCAGAATTTTTAACGCACCTACATGAGCACCTTGCCATGCAAGTGGAATAATTCCCAACCGGCAGAGGTGTGTAGGCAGATACAAGCGAACGATTAGCATCCACAATTGCGCCGATTTCACGTAAATCCCTCTGCACGTTCCCATTCTTTGCGTGCAGTCGGCTGCTACTGGTGTTGCTGGTTGTGACTGCTGATAACAGATGCCGTAGCAATCAATTCATGGAGTGAGTTGTATGTTTTGCGATAGTCTGTCTCTGACAAGGAAGCACAGGTGATATAGGTGCGAACACAGGAAGCTTGCAGCCCCTCGCTGCCTGCAGACACAGAGCAGCCACACTAGAAGAGCGGCCTAAGCCGTAGGCGAAATGTGCTCATTCGCTTTGGCGCGACGTCGAACTATAAATAAGGCTGTCACTAGCGTGAGCGTCGTGTAAAGTCGGAAAAGTCATCTGCATGGGTGATTGCCAAGTTTGGGGAGCGTTTCGTAGTACGATCAGTGCAATGGGGACGCGGAAACTTGTTGTGTCCCAGTGTTTTGCAGTTGGACGACAAGAGTTTTACACAGTAGCAAAGAGCGAGGCACTGAGTTGGCATGAACAATGGAGAGCACAATGGGGCTCGAGATGTGCTTGTTACCTCAGGTGCTGTGTGATTGTGGACAAGGAGTGAAATGGACCAATTTGTGACCGCCCTTTCAATTTAAGACGTTCAAAACAGACGGAATTTAACACGCGATCTAGTGTGCATCGAAACTACTTGGAACTCTTGTGTATATGAACGTGTCCGCGCCTTTGTATTCTGGTACCTTCGCCGCTACAAACCAACCAACCATCGTGTCCGTGCACATCAGAGTCGCAAAGAATGGAGAATAGCCAGGCTTGGTGGTGTGTGTAGCTGTAGCTCAGTTGGCAGATCGTTCGCTTAGCGTGTGAACGGTCTCGGGTTCAAGCCCCGGCTCCTCCATGTTTTGTGTTCAGTGCATGGTAAGTGTTGGTCGCGGCGAACATAAACGCACGCAAGAAGTTGCAAAACCAGCGTCACAGAATGATACGATGTATACTGTCATAAGGAGAGCAAGATGTAAGTGTGGGGACCGGCTGTTATCGTGGTGTCATCGAGTGCAGATCTGTCTTAGGTATCACGGCTTAACGTCATTGAAGTCTAGAGGTGGACAACACGTTCGTCTTACTCAGAGCGGTGTCTGAACTCTATTTTCGACGTTATGCGTGCCACTTTCATTGTGGCCAACTACGATTCGATACAGAATGCACGAAACCTGAAAGACACCCTCACTGATACATAGAGAGTAGTGTTTGTCTGCGGAATAATGGGAGTGCAAGGGTCTGTGACGTTGATATGACTGTATGTAGCACTACTAGTTATCGGGGGGGTGGGCGTAGCTCAGATGGTAGAGCGCTCGCTTAGCGTGCGAGAGGTACTGGGATCGATACCCAGCGCCTCCAGAATTTTTAACGCACCTACATGAGCACCTTGCCATGCAAGTGGAATAATTCCCAACCGGCAGAGGTGTGTAGGCAGAAACAAGCGAACGATTAGCATCCACAATTGCGCCGATTTCACGTAAAACCCTCTGCACGTTCCCATTCTTTGCGTGCAGTCGGCTGCTACTGGTGTTGCTGGTTGTGACTGCTGATAACAGATGCCGTAGCAATCAATTCATGGAGTGAGTTGTATGTTTTGCGATAGTCTGTCTCTGACAAGGAAGCACAGGTGATATAGGTGCGAACACAGGAAGCTTGCAGCCCCTCGCTGCCTGCAGACACAGAGCAGCCACACTAGAAGAGCGGCCTAAGCCGTAGGCGAAATGTGCTCATTCGCTTTGGCGCGACGTCGAACTATAAATAAGGCTGTCACTAGCGTGAGCGTCGTGTAAAGTCGGAAAAGTCATCTGCATGGGTGATTGCCAAGTTTGGGGAGCGTTTCGTAGTACGATCAGTGCAATGGGGACGCGGAAACTTGTTGTGTCCCAGTGTTTTGCAGTTGGACGACAAGAGTTTTACACAGTAGCAAAGAGCGAGGCACTGAGTTGGCATGAACAATGGAGAGCACAATGGGGCTCGAGATGTGCTTGTTACCTCAGGTGCTGTGTGATTGTGGACAAGGAGTGAAATGGACCAATTTGTGACCGCCCTTTCAATTTAAGACGTTCAAAACAGACGGAATTTGCATTCGTAATACCAGAGCATCGAAACTACTTGGAACTCTTGTGTATATGAACGTGTCCGCGCCTTTGTATTCTGGTACCTTCGCCGCTACAAACCAGCCAACCATCGTGTCCGTGCACATCAGAGTCGCAAAGAATGGAGAATAGCCAGGCTTGGTCGTGTGTGTAGCTGTAGCTCAGTTGGCAGATCGTTCGCTTAGCGTGTGAACGGTCTCGGGTTCAAGCCCCGGCTCCTCCATGTTTTGTGTTCAGTGCATGGTAAGTGTTGGTCGCGGCGAACATAAACGCACGCAAGAAGTTGCAAAACCAGCGTCACAGACTGATACGATGTATACTGTCATAAGGAGAGCAAGATGTAAGTGTGGGGACCGGCTGTTATCGTGGTGTCATCGAGTGCAGATCTGTCTTAGGTATCACGGCTTAACGTCATTGAAGTCTAGAGGTGGACAACACGTTCGTCTTACTCAGAGCGGTGTCTGAACTCTATTTTCGACGTTATGCGTGCCACTTTCATTGTGGCCAACTACGATTCGATACAGAATGCACGAAACCTGAAAGACACCCTCACTGATACATAGAGAGTAGTGTTTGTCTGCGGAATAATGGGAGTGCAAGGGTCTGTGACGTTGATATTACTGTATGTAGCACTACTAGTTATCGGGGGGGTGGGCGTAGCTCAGATGGTAGAGCGCTCGCTTGGCGTGCGAGAGGTACTGGGATCGATACCCAGCGCCTCCAGAATTTTTAACGCACCTACATGAGCACCTTGCCATGCAAGTGGAATAATTCCCAACCGGCAGAGGTGTGTAGGCAGAAACAAGCGAACGATTAGCATCCACAATTGCGCCGATTTCACGTAAATCCCTCTGCACGTTCCCATTCTTTGCGTGCAGTCGGCTGCTACTGGTGTTGCTGGTTGTGACTGCTGATAACAGATGCCGTAGCAATCAATTCATGGAGTGAGTTGTATGTTTTGCGATAGTCTGTCTCTGACAAGGAAGCACAGGTGATATAGGTGCGAACACAGGAAGCTTGCAGCCCCTCGCTGCCTGCAGACACAGAGCAGCCACACTAGAAGAGCGGCCTAAGCCGTAGGCGAAATGTGCTCATTCGCTTTGGCGCGACGTCGAACTATAAATAAGGCTGTCACTAGCGTGAGCGTCGTGTAAAGTCGGAAAAGTCATCTGCATGGGTGATTGCCAAGTTTGGGGAGCGTTTCGTAGTACGATCAGTGCAATGGGGACGCGGAAACTTGTTGTGTCCCAGTGTTTTGCAGTTGGACGACAAGAGTTTTACACAGTAGCAAAGAGCGAGGCACTGAGTTGGCATGAACAATGGAGAGCACAATGGGGCTCGAGATGTGCTTGTTACCTCAGGTGCTGTGTGATTGTGGACAAGGAGTGAAATGGACCAATTTGTGACCGCCCTTTCAATTTAAGACGTTCAAAACAGACGGAATTTGCATTCGTAATACCAGAGCATCGAAACTACTTGGAACTCTTGTGTATATGAACGTGTCCGCGCCTTTGTATTCTGGTACCTTCGCCGCTACAAACCAACCAACCATCGTGTCCGTGCACATCAGAGTCGCAAAGAATGGAGAATAGCCAGGTTTGGTCGTGTGTGTAGCTGTAGCTCAGTTGGCAGATCGTTCGCTTAGCGTGTGAACGGTCTCGGGTTCAAGCCCCGGCTCCTCCATGTTTTGTGTTCAGTGCATGGTAAGTGTTGGTCGCGGCGAACATAAACGCACGCAAGAAGTTGCAAAACCAGCGTCACAGACTGATACGATGTATACTGTCATAAGGAGAGCAAGAAAAGTGTGGGGACCGGCTGTTATCGTGGTGTCATCGAGTGCAGATCTGCCTTAGGTATCACGGCTTAACGTCATTGAAGTCTAGAGGTGGACAACACGTTCGTCTTACTCAGAGCGGTGTCTGAACTCTATTTTCGACGTTATGCGTGCCACTTTCATTGTGGCCAACTACGATTCGATACAGAATGAACGAAACCTGAAAGACACCCTCACTGATACATAGAGAGTAGTGTTTGTCTGCGGAATAATGGGAGTGCAAGGGTCTGTGACGTTGATATGACTGTATGTAGCACTACTAGTTATCGGGGGGGTGGGCGTAGCTCAGATGGTAGAGCGCTCGCTTAGCGTGTGAGAGGTACTGGGATCGATACCCAGCGCCTCCAGAATTTTTAACGCACCTACATGAGCACCTTGCCATGCAAGTGGAATAATTCCCAACCGGCAGAGGTGTGTATTCAGATACAAGCGAACGATTAGCATCCACAATTGCGCCGATTTCACGTAAATCCCTCTGCACGTTCCCATTCTTTGCGTGCAGTCGGCTGCTACTGGTGTTGCTGGTTGTGACTGCTGATAACAGATGCCGTAGCAATCAATTCATGGAGTGAGTTGTATGTTTTGCGATAGTCTGTCTCTGACAAGGAAGCACTGGTGATATAGGTGCGAACACAGGAAGCTTGCAGCCCCTCGCTGCCTGCAGACACAGAGCAGCCACACTAGAAGAGCGGCCTAAGCCGTAGGCGAAATGTGCTCATTCGCTTTGGCGCGACGTCGAACTATAAATAAGGCTGTCACTAGCGTGAGCGTTGCGTGAGCGTCGTGTAAAGTCGGAAAAGTCATCTGCATGGGTGATTGCCAAGTTTGGGGAGCGTTTCGTAGTACGATCAGTGCAATGGGGACGCGGAAACTTGTTGTGTCCCAGTGTTTTGCAGTTGGACGACAAGAGTTTTACACAGTAGCAAAGAGCGAGGCACTGAGTTGGCATGAACAATGGAGAGCACAATGGGGTTCGAGATGTGCTTGTTACCTCAGGTGCTGTGTGATTGTGGACAAGGAGTGAAATGGACCAATTTGTGACCGCCCTTTCAATTTAAGACGTTCAAAACAGACGGAATTTGCATTCGTAATACCAGAGCATCGAAACTACTTGGAACACTTGTGTATATGAACGTGTCCGCGCCTTTGTATTCTGGTACCTTCGCCGCTACAAACCAATCAACCATCGTGTCCGTGCACATCAGAGTCGCAAAGAATGGAGAATAGCCAGGCTTGGTCGTGTGTGTAGCTGTAGCTCAGTTGGCAGATCGTTCGCTTAGCGTGTGAACGGTCTCGGGTTCAAGCCCCGGCTCCTCCATGTTTTGTGTTCAGTGCATGGTAAGTGTTGGTCGCGGCGAACATAAACGCACGCAAGAAGTTGCAAAACCAGCGTCACAGACTGATACGATGTATACTGTCATAAGGAGAGCAAGATGTAAGTGTGGGGACCGGCTGTTATCGTGGTGTCATCGAGTGCAGATCTGTCTTAGGTATCACGGCTTAACGTCATTGAAGTCTAGAGGTGGACAACACGTTCGTCTTACTCAGAGCGGTGTCTGAACTCTATTTTCGACGTTATGCGTGCCACTTTCATTGTGGCCAACTACGATTCGATACAGAATGCACGAAACCTGAAAGACACCCTCACTGATACATAGAGAGTAGTGTTTGTCTGCGGAGTAATGGGAGTGCAAGGGTCTGTGACGTTGATATGACTGTATGTAGCACTACTAGTTATCGGGGGGGTGGGCGTAGCTCAGATGGTAGAGCGCTCGCTTAGCGTGCGAGAGGTACTGGGATCGATACCCAGCGCCTCCAGAATTTTTAACGCACCTACATGAGCACCTTGCCATGCAAGTGGAATAATTCCCAACCGGCAGAGGTGTGTAGGCAGAAACAAGCGAACGATTAGCATCCACAATTGCGCCGATTTCACGTAAATCCCTCTGCACGTTCCCATTCTTTGCGTGCAGTCGGCTGCTACTGGTGTTGCTGGTTGTGACTGCTGATAACAGATGCCGTAGCAATCAATTCATGGAGTGAGTTGTATGTTTTGCGATAGTCTGTCTCTGACAAGGAAGCACAGGTGATATAGGTGCGAACACAGGAAGCTTGCAGCCCCTCGCTGCCTGCAGACACAGAGCAGCCACACTAGAAGAGCGGCCTAAGCCGTAGGCGAAATGTGCTCATTCGCTTTGGCGCGACGTCGAACTATAAATAAGGCTGTCACTAGCGTGAGCGTCGTGTAAAGTCGGAAAAGTCATCTGCATGGGTGATTGCCAAGTTTGGGGAGCGTTTCGTAGTACGATCAGTGCAATGGGGACGCGGAAACTTGTTGTGTCCCAGTGTTTTGCAGTTGGACGACAAGAGTTTTACACAGTAGCAAAGAGCGAGGCACTGAGTTGGCATGAACAATGGAGAGCACAATGGGGCTCGAGATGTGCTTGTTACCTCAGGTGCTGTGTGATTGTCGACAAGGAGTGAAATGGACCAATTTGTGACCGCCCTTTCAATTTAAGACGTTCAAAACAGACGGAATTTGCATTCGTAATACCAGAGCATCGAAACTACTTGGAACTCTTGTGTATATGAACGTGTCCGCGCCTTTGTATTCTGGTACCTTCGCCGCTACAAACCAACCAACCATCGTGTCCGTGCACATCAGAGTCGCAAAGAATGGAGAATAGCCAGGCTTGGTCGTGTGTGTAGCTGTAGCTCAGTTGGCAGATCGTTCGCTTAGCGTGTGAACGGTCTCGGGTTCAAGCCCCGGCTCCTCCATGTTTTGTGTTCAGTGCATGGTAAGTGTTGGTCGCGGCGAACATAAACGCACGCAAGAAGTTGCAAAACCAGCGTCACAGACTGATACGATGTATACTGTCATAAGGAGAGCAAGATGTAAGTGTGGGGACCGGCTGTTATCGTGGTGTCATCGAGTGCAGATCTGTCTTAGGTATCACGGCTTAACGTCATTGAAGTCTAGAGGTGGACAACACGTTCGTCTTACTCAGAGCGGTGTCTGAACTCTATTTTCGACGTTATGCGTGCCACTTTCATTGTGGCCAACTACGATTCGATACAGAATGCACGAAACCTGAAAGACACCCTCACTGATACATAGAGAGTAGTGTTTGTCTGCGGAATAATGGGAGTGCAAGGGTCTGTGACGTTGATATGACTGTATGTAGCACTACTAGTTATCGGGGGGGTGGGCGTAGCTCAGATGGTAGAGCGCTCGCTGAGCGTGCGAGAGGTACTGGGATCGATACCCAGCGCCTACAGAATTTTTAACGCACCTACATGAGCACCTTGCCATGCAAGTGGAATAATTCCCAACCGGCAGAGGTGTGTAGGCAGAAACAAGCGAACGATTAGCATCCACAATTGCGCCGATTTCACGTAAATCCCTCTGCACGTTCCCATTCTTTGCGTGCAGTCGGCTGCTACTGGTGTTGCTGGTTGTGACTGCTGATAACAGATGCCGTAGCAATCAATTCATGGAGTGAGTTGTATGTTTTGCGATAGTCTGTCTCTGACAAGGAAGCACAGGTGATATAGGTGCGAACACAGGAAGCTTGCAGCCCCTCGCTGCCTGCAGACACAGAGCAGCCACACTAGAAGAGCGGCCTAAGCCGTAGGCGAAATGTGCTCATTCGCTTTGGCGCGACGTCGAACTATAAATAAGGCTGTCACTAGCGTGAGCGTCGTGTAAAGTCGGAAAAGTCATCTGCATGGGTGATTGCCAAGTTTGGGGAGCGTTTCGTAGTACGATCAGTGCAATGGGGACGCGGAAACTTGTTGTGTCCCAGTGTTTTGCAGTTGGACGACAAGAGTTTTACACAGTAGCAAAGAGCGAGGCACTGAGTTGGCATGAACAATGGAGAGCACAATGGGGTTCGAGATGTGCTTGTTACCTCAGGTGCTGTGTGATTGTGGACAAGGAGTGAAATGGACCAATTTGTGACCGCCCTTTCAATTTAAGACGTTCAAAACAGACGGAATTTGCATTCGTAATACCAGAGCATCGAAACTACTTGGAACACTTGTGTATATGAACGTGTCCGCGCCTTTGTATTCTGGTACCTTCGCCGCTACAAACCAACCAACCATCGTGTCCGTGCACATCAGAGTCGCCAAGAATGGAGAATAGCCAGGCTTGGTCGTGTGTGTAGCTGTAGCTCAGTTGGCAGATCGTTCGCTTAGCGTGTGAACGGTCTCGGGTTCAAGCCCCGGCTCCTCCATGTTTTGTGTTCAGTGCATGGTAAGTGTTGGTCGCGGCGAACATAAACGCACGCAAAAAGTTGCAAAACCAGCGTCACAGACTGATACGATGTATACTGTCATAAGGAGAGCAAGATGTAAGTGTGGGGACCGGCTGTTATCGTGGTGTCATCGAGTGCAGATCTGTCTTAGGTATCACGGCTTAACGTCATTGAAGTCTAGAGGTGGACAACACGTTCGTCTTACTCAGAGCGGTGTCTGAACTCTATTTTCGACGTTATGCGTGCCACTTTCATTGTGGCCAACTACGATTCGATACAGAATGCACGAAACCTGAAAGACACCCTCACTGATACATAGAGAGTAGTGTTTGTCTGCGGAATAATGGGAGTGCAAGGGTCTGTGACGTTGATATGACTGTATGTAGCACTACTAGTTATCGGGGGGGTGGGCGTAGCTCAGATGGTAGAGCGCTCGCTTAGCGTGCGAGAGGTACTGGGATCGATACCCAGCGCCTCCAGAATTTTTAACGCACCTACATGAGCACCTTGCCATGCAAGTGGAATAATTCCCAACCGGCAGAGGTGTGTAGGCAGAAACAAGCGAACGATTAGCATCCACAATTGCGCCGATTTCACGTAAATCCCTCTGCACGTTCCCATTCTTTGCGTGCAGTCGGCTGCTACTGGTGTTGCTGGTTGTGACTGCTGATAACAGATGCCGTAGCAATCAATTCATGGAGTGAGTTGTATGTTTTGCGATAGTCTGTCTCTGACAAGGAAGCACAGGTGATATAGGTGCGAACACAGGAAGCTTGCAGCCCCTCGCTGCCTGCAGACACAGAGCAGCCACACTAGAAGAGCGGCCTAAGCCGTAGGCGAAACGTG
Source organism: Schistocerca gregaria (assembly GCF_023897955.1). Classification (NCBI taxonomy): domain Eukaryota; kingdom Metazoa; phylum Arthropoda; class Insecta; order Orthoptera; family Acrididae; genus Schistocerca; species Schistocerca gregaria. The sequence continues at coordinate 612,043 of NW_026062037.1, read as the reverse complement.
CTCATTCGCTTTGGCGCGACGTCGAACTATAAATAAGGCTGTCACTAGCGTGAGCGTCGTGTGAAGTCGGAAAAGTCATCTGCATGGGTGATTGCCAAGTTTGGGGAGCGTTTCGTAGTACGATCAGTGCAATGGGGACGCGGAAACTTGTTGTGTCCCAGTGTTTTGCAGTTGGACGACAAGAGTTTTACACAGTAGCAAAGAGCGAGGCACTGAGTTGGCATGAACAATGGAGAGCACAATGGGGCTCGAGATGTGCTTGTTACCTCAGGTGCTGTGTGATTGTGGACAAGGAGTGAAATGGACCAATTTGTGACCGCCCTTTCAATTTAAGACGTTCAAAACAGACGGAATTTGCATTCGTAATACCAGAGCATCGAAACTACTTGGAACTCTTGTGTATATGAACGTGTCCGCGCCTTTGTATTCTGGTACCTTCGCCGCTACAAACCAACCAACCATCGTGTCCGTGCACATCAGAGTCGCAAAGAATGGAGAATAGCCAGGTTTGGTCGTGTGTGTAGCTGTAGCTCAGTTGGCAGATCGTTCGCTTAGCGTGTGAACGGTCTCGGGTTCAAGCCCCGGCTCCTCCATGTTTTGTGTTCAGTGCATGGTAAGTGTTGGTCGCGGCGAACATAAACGCACGCAAGAAGTTGCAAAACCAGCGTCACAGACTGATACGATGTATACTGTCATAAGGAGAGCAAGAAAAGTGTGGGGACCGGCTGTTATCGTGGTGTCATCGAGTGCAGATCTGCCTTAGGTATCACGGCTTAACGTCATTGAAGTCTAGAGGTGGACAACACGTTCGTCTTACTCAGAGCGGTGTCTGAACTCTATTTTCGTCGTTATGCGTGCCACTTTCATTGTGGCCAACTACGATTCGATACAGAATGAACGAAACCTGAAAGACACCCTCACTGATACATAGAGAGTAGTGTTTGTCTGCGGAATAATGGGAGTGCAAGGGTCTGTGACGTTGATATGACTGTATGTAGCACTACTAGTTATCGGGGGGGTGGGCGTAGCTCAGATGGTAGAGCGCTCGCTTAGCGTGCGAGAGGTACTGGGATCGATACCCAGCGCCTCCAGAATTTTTAACGCACCTACATGAGCACCTTGCCATGCAAGTGGAATAATTCCCAACCGGCAGAGGTGTGTAGGCAGAAACAAGCGAACGATTAGCATCCACAATTGCGCCGATTTCACGTAAATCCCTCTGCACGTTCCCATTCTTTGCGTGCAGTCGGCTGCTACTGGTGTTGCTGGTTGTGACTGCTGATAACAGATGCCGTAGCAATCAATTCATGGAGTGAGTTGTATGTTTTGCGATAGTCTGTCTCTGACAAGGAAGCACAGGTGATATAGGTGCGAACACAGGAAGCTTGCAGCCCCTCGCTGCCTGCAGACACAGAGCAGCCACACTAGAAGAGCGGCCTAAGCCGTAGGCGAAATGTGCTCATTCGCTTTGGCGCGACGTCGAACTATAAATAAGGCTGTCACTAGCGTGAGCGTCGTGTAAAGTCGGAAAAGTCATCTGCATGGGTGATTGCCAAGTTTGGGGAGCGTTTCGTAGTACGATCAGTGCAATGGGGACGAGGAAACTTGTTGTGTCCCAGTGTTTTGCAGTTGGACGACAAGAGTTTTACACAGTAGCAAAGAGCGAGGCACTGAGTTGGCATGAACAATGGAGAGCACAATGGGGCTCGAGATGTGCTTGTTACCTCAGGTGCTGTGTGATTGTGGACAAGGAGTGAAATGGACCAATTTGTGACCGCCCTTTCAATTTAAGACGTTCAAAACAGACGGAATTTGCATTCGTAATACCAGAGCATCGAAACTACTTGGAACTCTTGTGTATATGAACGTGTCCGCGCCTTTGTATTCTGGTACCTTCGCCGCTACAAACCAACCAACCATCGTGTCCGTGCACATCAGAGTCGCAAAGAATGGAGAATAGCCAGGTTTGGTCGTGTGTGTAGCTGTAGCTCAGTTGGCAGATCGTTCGCTTAGCGTGTGAACGGTCTCGGGTTCAAGCCCCGGCTCCTCCATGTTTTGTGTTCAGTGCATGGTAAGTGTTGGTCGCGGCGAACATAAACGCACGCAAGAAGTTGCAAAACCAGCGTCACAGACTGATACGATGTATACTGTCATAAGGAGAGCAAGAAAAGTGTGGGGACCGGCTGTTATCGTGGTGTCATCGAGTGCAGATCTGCCTTAGGTATCACGGCTTAACGTCATTGAAGTCTAGAGGTGGACAACACGTTCGTCTTACTCAGAGCGGTGTCTGAACTCTATTTTCGTCGTTATGCGTGCCACTTTCATTGTGGCCAACTACGATTCGATACAGAATGAACGAAACCTGAAAGACACCCTCACTGATACATAGAGAGTAGTGTTTGTCTGCGGAATAATGGGAGTGCAAGGGTCTGTGACGTTGATATGACTGTATGTAGCACTACTAGTTATCGGGGGGGTGGGCGTAGCTCAGATGGTAGAGCGCTCGCTTAGCGTGCGAGAGGTACTGGGATCGATACCCAGCGCCTCCAGAATTTTTAACGCACCTACATGAGCACCTTGCCATGCAAGTGGAATAATTCCCAACCGGCAGAGGTGTGTAGGCAGATACAAGCGAACGATTAGCATCCACAATTGCGCCGATTTCACGTAAATCCCTCTGCACGTTCCCATTCTTTGCGTGCAGTCGGCTGCTACTGGTGTTGCTGGTTGTGACTGCTGATAACAGATGCCGTAGCAATCAATTCATGGAGTGAGTTGTATGTTTTGCGATAGTCTGTCTCTGACAAGGAAGCACAGGTGATATAGGTGCGAACACAGGAAGCTTGCAGCCCCTCGCTGCCTGCAGACACAGAGCAGCCACACTAGAAGAGCGGCCTAAGCCGTAGGCGAAATGTGCTCATTCGCTTTGGCGCGACGTCGAACTATAAATAAGGCTGTCACTAGCGTGAGCGTCGTGTAAAGTCGGAAAAGTCATCTGCATGGGTGATTGCCAAGTTTGGGGAGCGTTTCGTAGTACGATCAGTGCAATGGGGACGCGGAAACTTGTTGTGTCCCAATGTTTTGCAGTTGGACGACAAGAGTTTTACACAGTAGCAAAGAGCGAGGCACTGAGTTGGCATGAACAATGGAGAGCACAATGGGGCTCGAGATGTGCTTGTTACCTCAGGTGCTGTGTGATTGTGGACAAGGAGTGAAATGGACCAATTTGTGACCGCCCTTTCAATTTAAGACGTTCAAAACAGACGGAATTTGCATTCGTAATACCAGAGCATCGAAACTACTTGGAACTCTTGTGTATATGAACGTGTCCGCGCCTTTGTATTCTGGTACCTTCGCCGCTACAAACCAATCAACCATCGTGTCCGTGCACATCAGAGTCGCAAAGAATGGAGAATAGCCAGGCTTGGTGGTGTGTGTAGCTGTAGCTCAGTTGGCAGATCGTTCGCTTAGCGTGTGCACGGTCTCGGGTTCAAGCCCCGGCTCCTCCACGTTTTGTGTTCAGTGCTTGGTAAGTGTTGGTCGCGGCGAACATAAACGCACGCAAGAAGTTGCAAAACCAGCGTCACAGACTGATACGATGTATACTGTCATAAGGAGAGCAAGATGTAAGTGTGGGGACCGGCTGTTATCGTGGTGTCATCGAGTGCAGATCTGTCTTAGGTATCACGGCTTAACGTCATTGAAGTCTAGAGGTGGACAACACGTTCGTCTTACTCAGAGCGGTGTCTGAACTCTATTTTCGACGTTATGCGTGCCACTTTCATTGTGGCCAACTACGATTCGATACAGAATGCACGAAACCTGAAAGACACCCTCACTGATACATAGAGAGTAGTGTTTGTCTGCGGAATAATGGGAGTGCAAGGGTCTGTGACGTTGATATTACTGTATGTAGCACTACTAGTTATCGGGGGGGTGGGCGTAGCTCAGATGGTAGAGCGCTCGCTTGGCGTGCGAGAGGTACTGGGATCGATACCCAGCGCCTCCAGAATTTTTAACGCACCTACATGAGCACCTTGCCATGCAAGTGGAATAATTCCCAACCGGCAGAGGTGTGTAGGCAGAAACAAGCGAACGATTAGCATCCACAATTGCGCCGATTTCACGTAAATCCCTCTGCACGTTCCCATTCTTTGCGTGCAGTCGGCTGCTACTGGTGTTGCTGGTTGTGACTGCTGATAACAGATGCCGTAGCAATCAATTCATGGAGTGAGTTGTATGTTTTGCGATAGTCTGTCTCTGACAAGGAAGCACAGGTGATATAGGTGCGAACACAGGAAGCTTGCAGCCCCTCGCTGCCTGCAGACACAGAGCAGCCACACTAGAAGAGCGGCCTAAGCCGTAGGCGAAATGTGCTCATTCGCTTTGGCGCGACGTCGAACTATAAATAAGGCTGTCACTAGCGGGAGCGTTGCGTGAGCGTCGTGTAAAGTCGGAAAAGTCATCTGCATGGGTGATTGCCAAGTTTGGGGAGCGTTTCGTAGTACGATCAGTGCAATGGGGACGCGGAAACTTGTTGTGTCCCAGTGTTTTGCAGTTGGACGACAAGAGTTTTACACAGTAGCAAAGAGCGAGGCACTGAGTTGGCATGAACAATGGAGAGCACAATGGGGTTCGAGATGTGCTTGTTACCTCAGGTGCTGTGTGATTGTGGACAAGGAGTGAAATGGACCAATTTGTGACCGCCCTTTCAATTTAAGACGTTCAAAACAGACGGAATTTGCATTCGTAATACCAGAGCATCGAAACTACTTGGAACACTTGTGTATATGAACGTGTCCGCGCCTTTGTATTCTGGTACCTTCGCCGCTACAAACCAACCAACCATCGTGTCCGTGCACATCAGAGTCGCAAAGAATGGAGAATAGCCAGGCTTGGTCGTGTGTGTAGCTGTAGCTCAGTTGGCAGATCGTTCGCTTAGCGTGTGAACGGTCTCGGGTTCAAGCCCCGGCTCCTCCATGTTTTGTGTTCAGTGCATGGTAAGTGTTGGTCGCGGCGAACATAAACGCACGCAAAAAGTTGCAAAACCAGCGTCACAGACTGATACGATGTATACTGTCATAAGGAGAGCAAGATGTAAGTGTGGGGACCGGCTGTTATCGTGGTGTCATCGAGTGCAGATCTGTCTTAGGTATCACGGCTTAACGTCATTGAAGTCTAGAGGTGGACAACACGTTCGTCTTACTCAGAGCGGTGTCTGAACTCTATTTTCGACGTTATGCGTGCCACTTTCATTGTGGCCAACTACGATTCGATACAGAATGCACGAAACCTGAAAGACACCCTCACTGATACATAGAGAGTAGTGTTTGTCTGCGGAATAATGGGAGTGCAAGGGTCTGTGACGTTGATATGACTGTATGTAGCACTACTAGTTATCGGGGGGGTGGGCGTAGCTCAGATGGTAGAGCGCTCGCTTAGCGTGCGAGAGGTACTGGGATCGATACCCAGCGCCTCCAGAATTTTTAACGCACCTACATGAGCACCTTGCCATGCAAGTGGAATAATTCCCAACCGGCAGAGGTGTGTAGGCAGAAACAAGCGAACGATTAGCATCCACAATTGCGCCGATTTCACGTAAATCCCTCTGCACGTTCCCATTCTTTGCGTGCAGTCGTCTGCTACTGGTGTTGCTGGTTGTGACTGCTGATAACAGATGCCGTAGCAATCAATTCATGGAGTGAGTTGTATGTTTTGCGATAGTCTGTCTCTGACAAGGAAGCACAGGTGATATAGGTGCGAACACAGGAAGCTTGCAGCCCCTCGCTGCCTGCAGACACAGAGCAGCCACACTAGAAGAGCGGCCTAAGCCGTAGGCGAAATGTGCTCATTCGCTTTGGCGCGACGTCGAACTATAAATAAGGCTGTCACTAGCGTGAGCGTCGTGTAAAGTCGGAAAAGTCATCTGCATGGGTGATTGCCAAGTTTGGGGAGCGTTTCGTAGTACGATCAGTGCAATGGGGACGCGGAAACTTGTTGTGTCCCAGTGTTTTGCAGTTGGACGACAAGAGTTTTACACAGTAGCAAAGAGCGAGGCACTGAGTTGGCATGAACAATGGAGAGCACAATGGGGCTCGAGATGTGCTTGTTACCTCAGGTGCTGTGTGATTGTGGACAAGGAGTGAAATGGACCAATTTGTGACCGCCCTTTCAATTTAAGACGTTCAAAACAGACGGAATTTGCATTCGTAATACCAGAGCATCGAAACTACTTGGAACTCTTGTGTATATGAACGTGTCCGCGCCTTTGTATTCTGGTACCTTCGCCGCTACAAACCAACCAACCATCGTGTCCGTGCACATCAGAGTCGCAAAGAATGGAGAATAGCCAGGCTTGGTCGTGTGTGTAGCTGTAGCTCAGTTGGCAGATCGTTCGCTTAGCGTGTGAACGGTCTCGGGTTCAAGCCCCGGCTCCTCCATGTTTTGTGTTCAGTGCATGGTAAGTGTTGGTCGCGGCGAACATAAACGCACGCAAGAAGTTGCAAAACCAGCGTCACAGACTGATACGATGTATACTGTCATAAGGAGAGCAAGATGTAAGTGTGGGGACCGGCTGTTATCGTGGTGTCATCGAGTGCAGATCTGTCTTAGGTATCACGGCTTAACGTCATTGAAGTCTAGAGGTGGACAACACGTTCGTCTTACTCAGAGCGGTGTCTGAACTCTATTTTCGACGTTATGCGTGCCACTTTCATTGTGGCCAACTACGATTCGATACAGAATGCACGAAACCTGAAAGACACCCTCACTGATACATAGAGAGTAGTGTTTGTCTGCGGAATAATGGGAGTGCAAGGGTCTGTGACGTTGATATGACTGTATGTAGCACTACTAGTTATCGGGGGGGTGGGCGTAGCTCAGATGTTAGAGCGCTCGCTTAGCGTGCGAGAGGTACTGGGATCGATACCCAGCGCCTCCAGAATTTTTAACGCACCTACATGAGCACCTTGCCATGCAAGTGGAATAATTCCCAACCGGCAGAGGTGTGTAGGCAGAAACAAGCGAACGATTAGCATCCACAATTGCGCCGATTTCACGTAAATCCCTCTGCACGTTCCCATTCTTTGCGTGCAGTCGGCTGCTACTGGTGTTGCTGGTTGTGACTGCTGATAACAGATGCCGTAGCAATCAATTCATGGAGTGAGTTGTATGTTTTGCGATAGTCTGTCTCTGACAAGGAAGCACAGGTGATATAGGTGCGAACACAGGAAGCTTGCAGCCCCTCGCTGCCTGCAGACACAGAGCAGCCACACTAGAAGAGCGGCCTAAGCCGTAGGCGAAATGTGCTCATTCGCTTTGGCGCGACGTCGAACTATAAATAAGGCTGTCACTAGCGTGAGCGTCGTGTAAAGTCGGAAAAGTCATCTGCATGGGTGATTGCCAAGTTTGGGGAGCGTTTCGTAGTACGATCAGTGCAATGGGGACGCGGAAACTTGTTGTGTCCCAGTGTTTTGCAGTTGGACGACAAGAGTTTTACACAGTAGCAAAGAGCGAGGCACTGAGTTGGCATGAACAATGGAGAGCACAATGGGGTTCGAGATGTGCTTGTTACCTCAGGTGCTGTGTGATTGTGGACAAGGAGTGAAATGGACCAATTTGTGACCGCCCTTTCAATTTAAGACGTTCAAAACAGACGGAATTTGCATTCGTAATACCAGAGCATCGAAACTACTTGGAACACTTGTGTATATGAACGTGTCCGCGCCTTTGTATTCTGGTACCTTCGCCGCTACAAACCAACCAACCATCGTGTCCGTGCACATCAGAGTCGCAAAGAATGGAGAATAGCCAGGCTTGGTCGTGTGTGTAGCTGTAGCTCAGTTGGCAGATCGTTCGCTTAGCGTGTGAACGGTCTCGGGTTCAAGCCCCGGCTCCTCCATGTTTTGTGTTCAGTGCATGGTAAGTGTTGGTCGCGGCGAACATAAACGCACGCAAAAAGTTGCAAAACCAGCGTCACAGACTTATACGATGTATACTGTCATAAGGAGAGCAAGATGTAAGTGTGGGGACCGGCTGTTATCGTGGTGTCATCGAGTGCAGATCTGTCTTAGGTATCACGGCTTAACGTCATTGAAGTCTAGAGGTGGACAACACGTTCGTCTTACTCAGAGCGGTGTCTGAACTCTATTTTCGACGTTATGCGTGCCACTTTCATTGTGGCCAACTACGATTCGATACAGAATGCACGAAACCTGAAAGACACCCTCACTGATACATAGAGAGTAGTGTTTGTCTGCGGAATAATGGGAGTGCAAGGGTCTGTGACGTTGATATGACTGTATGTAGCACTACTAGTTATCGGGGGGGTGGGCGTAGCTCAGATGGTAGAGCGCTCGCTTAGCGTGCGAGAGGTACTGGGATCGATACCCAGCGCCTCCAGAATTTTTAACGCACCTACATGAGCACCTTGCCATGCAAGTGGAATAATTCCCAACCGGCAGAGGTGTGTAGGCAGAAACAAGCGAACGATTAGCATCCACAATTGCGCCGATTTCACGTAAATCCCTCTGCACGTTCCCATTCTTTGCGTGCAGTCGGCTGCTACTGGTGTTGCTGGTTGTGACTGCTGATAACAGATGCCGTAGCAATCAATTCATGGAGTGAGTTGTATGTTTTGCGATAGTCTGTCTCTGACAAGGAAGCACAGGTGATATAGGTGCGAACACAGGAAGCTTGCAGCCCCTCGCTGCCTGCAGACACAGAGCAGCCACACTAGAAGAGCGGCCTAAGCCGTAGGCGAAATGTGCTCATTCGCTTTGGCGCGACGTCGAACTATAAATAAGGCTGTCACTAGCGTGAGCGTCGTGTAAAGTCGGAAAAGTCATCTGCATGGGTGATTGCCAAGTTTGGGGAGCGTTTCGTAGTACGATCAGTGCAATGGGGACGCGGAAACTTGTTGTGTCCCAGTGTTTTGCAGTTGGACGACAAGAGTTTTACACAGTAGCAAAGAGCGAGGCACTGAGTTGGCATGAACAATGGAGAGCACAATGGGGCTCGAGATGTGCTTGTTACCTCAGGTGCTGTGTGATTGTGGACAAGGAGTGAAATGGACCAATTTGTGACCGCCCTTTCAATTTAAGACGTTCAAAACAGACGGAATTTGCATTCGTAATACCAGAGCATCGAAACTACTTGGAACTCTTGTGTATATGAACGTGTCCGCGCCTTTGTATTCTGGTACCTTCGCCGCTACAAACCAACCAACCATCGTGTCCGTGCACATCAGAGTCGCAAAGAATGGAGAATAGCCAGGTTTGGTCGTGTGTGTAGCTGTAGCTCAGTTGGCAGATCGTTCGCTTAGCGTGTGAACGGTCTCGGGTTCAAGCCCCGGCTCCTCCATGTTTTGTGTTCAGTGCATGGTAAGTGTTGGTCGCGGCGAACATAAACGCACGCAAGAAGTTGCAAAACCAGCGTCACAGACTGATACGATGTATACTGTCATAAGGAGAGCAAGAAAAGTGTGGGGACCGGCTGTTATCGTGGTGTCATCGAGTGCAGATCTGCCTTAGGTATCACGGCTTAACGTCATTGAAGTCTAGAGGTGGACAACACGTTCGTCTTACTCAGAGCGGTGTCTGAACTCTATTTTCGACGTTATGCGTGCCACTTTCATTGTGGCCAACTACGATTCGATACAGAATGAACGAAACCTGAAAGACACCCTCACTGATACATAGAGAGTAGTGTTTGTCTGCGGAATAATGGGAGTGCAAGGGTCTGTGACGTTGATATGACTGTATGTAGCACTACTAGTTATCGGGGGGGTGGGCGTAGCTCAGATGGTAGAGCGCTCGCTTAGCGTGCGAGAGGTACTGGGATCGATACCCAGCGCCTCCAGAATTTTTAACGCACCTACATGAGCACCTTGCCATGCAAGTGGAATAATTCCCAACCGGCAGAGGTGTGTAGGCAGATACAAGCGAACGATTAGCATCCACAATTGCGCCGATTTCACGTAAATCCCTCTGCACGTTCCCATTCTTTGCGTGCAGTCGGCTGCTACTGGTGTTGCTGGTTGTGACTGCTGATAACAGATGCCGTAGCAATCAATTCATGGAGTGAGTTGTATGTTTTGCGATAGTCTGTCTCTGACAAGGAAGCACAGGTGATATAGGTGCGAACACAGGAAGCTTGCAGCCCCTCGCTGCCTGCAGACACAGAGCAGCCACACTAGAAGAGCGGCCTAAGCCGTAGGCGAAATGTGCTCATTCGCTTTGGCGCGACGTCGAACTATAAATAAGGCTGTCACTAGCGTGAGCGTCGTGTAAAGTCGGAAAAGTCATCTGCATGGGTGATTGCCAAGTTTGGGGAGCGTTTCGTAGTACGATCAGTGCAATGGGGACGCGGAAACTTGTTGTGTCCCAATGTTTTGCAGTTGGACGACAAGAGTTTTACACAGTAGCAAAGAGCGAGGCACTGAGTTGGCATGAACAATGGAGAGCACAATGGGGCTCGAGATGTGCTTGTTACCTCAGGTGCTGTGTGATTGTGGACAAGGAGTGAAATGGACCAATTTGTGACCGCCCTTTCAATTTAAGACGTTCAAAACAGACGGAATTTGCATTCGTAATACCAGAGCATCGAAACTACTTGGAACTCTTGTGTATATGAACGTGTCCGCGCCTTTGTATTCTGGTACCTTCGCCGCTACAAACCAATCAACCATCGTGTCCGTGCACATCAGAGTCGCAAAGAATGGAGAATAGCCAGGCTTGGTGGTGTGTGTAGCTGTAGCTCAGTTGGCAGATCGTTCGCTTAGCGTGTGCACGGTCTCGGGTTCAAGCCCCGGCTCCTCCACGTTTTGTGTTCAGTGCTTGGTAAGTGTTGGTCGCGGCGAACATAAACGCACGCAAGAAGTTGCAAAACCAGCGTCACAGACTGATACGATGTATACTGTCATAAGGAGAGCAAGATGTAAGTGTGGGGACCGGCTGTTATCGTGGTGTCATCGAGTGCAGATCTGTCTTAGGTATCACGGCTTAACGTCATTGAAGTCTAGAGGTGGACAACACGTTCGTCTTACTCAGAGCGGTGTCTGAACTCTATTTTCGACGTTATGCGTGCCACTTTCATTGTGGCCAACTACGATTCGATACAGAATGCACGAAACCTGAAAGACACCCTCACTGATACATAGAGAGTAGTGTTTGTCTGCGGAATAATGGGAGTGCAAGGGTCTGTGACGTTGATATTACTGTATGTAGCACTACTAGTTATCGGGGGGGTGGGCGTAGCTCAGATGGTAGAGCGCTCGCTTGGCGTGCGAGAGGTACTGGGATCGATACCCAGCGCCTCCAGAATTTTTAACGCACCTACATGAGCACCTTGCCATGCAAGTGGAATAATTCCCAACCGGCAGAGGTGTGTAGGCAGAAACAAGCGAACGATTAGCATCCACAATTGCGCCGATTTCACGTAAATCCCTCTGCACGTTCCCATTCTTTGCGTGCAGTCGGCTGCTACTGGTGTTGCTGGTTGTGACTGCTGATAACAGATGCCGTAGCAATCAATTCATGGAGTGAGTTGTATGTTTTGCGATAGTCTGTCTCTGACAAGGAAGCACAGGTGATATAGGTGCGAACACAGGAAGCTTGCAGCCCCTCGCTGCCTGCAGACACAGAGCAGCCACACTAGAAGAGCGGCCTAAGCCGTAGGCGAAATGTGCTCATTCGCTTTGGCGCGACGTCGAACTATAAATAAGGCTGTCACTAGCGTGAGCGTCGTGTAAAGTCGGAAAAGTCATCTGCATGGGTGATTGCCAAGTTTGGGGAGCGTTTCGTAGTACGATCAGTGCAATGGGGACGCGGAAACTTGTTGTGTCCCAGTGTTTTGCAGTTGGACGACAAGAGTTTTACACAGTAGCAAAGAGCGAGGCACTGAGTTGGCATGAACAATGGAGAGCACAATGGGGCTCGAGATGTGCTTGTTACCTCAGGTGCTGTGTGATTGTGGACAAGGAGTGAAATGGACCAATTTGTGACCGCCCTTTCAATTTATGACGTTCAAAACAGACGGAATTTGCATTCGTAATACCAGAGCATCGAAACTACTTGGAACTCTTGTGTATATGAACGTGTCCGCGCCTTTGTATTCTGGTACCTTCGCCGCTACAAACCAACCAACCATCGTGTCCGTGCACATCAGAGTCGCAAAGAATGGAGAATAGCTAGGCTTGGTCGTGTGTGTAGCTGTAGCTCAGTTAGCAGATCGTTCGCTTAGCGTGTGAACGGTCTCGGGTTCAAGCCCCGGCTCCTCCATGTTTTGTGTTCAGTGCATGGTAAGTGTTGGTCGCGGCGAACATAAACGCACGCAAGAAGTTGCAAAACCAGAGTCACAGACTGATATGATGTATACTGTCACAAGGAGAGCAAGATGTATGTGTGGGGACCGGCTGTTATCGTGGTGTCATCGAGTGCAGATCTGTCTTAGGTATCACGGCTTAACGTCATTGAAGTCTAGAGGTGGACAACACGTTCGTCTTACTCAGAGCGGTGTCTGAACTCTATTTTCGACGTTATGCGTGCCACTTTCATTGTGGCCAACTACGATTCGATACAGAATGCACGAAACCTGAAAGACACCCTCACTGATACATAGAGAGTAGTGTTTGTCTGCGGAATAATGGGAGTGCAAGGGTCTGTGACGTTTATATGACTGTATGTAGCACTACTAGTTATCGGGGGGGTGGGCGTAGCTCAGATGGTAGAGCGCTCGCTTAGCGTGCGAGAGGTACTGGGATCGATACCCAGCGCCTCCAGAATTTTTAACGCACCTACATGAGCACCTTGCCATGCAAGTGGAGTAATTCCCAACCGGCAGAGGTGTGTAGGCAGATACAAGCGAACGATTAGCATCCACAATTGCGCCGATTTCACGTAAATCCCTCTGCACGTTCCCATTCTTTGCGTGCAGTCGGCTGCTACTGGTGTTGCTGGTTGTGACTGCTGATAACAGATGCCGTAGCAATCAATTCATGGAGTGAGTTGTATGTTTTGCGATAGTCTGTCTCTGACAAGGAAGCACAGGTGATATAGGTGCGAACACAGGAAGCTTGCAGCCCCTCGCTGCCTGCAGACACAGAGCAGCCACACTAGAAGAGCGGCCTAAGCCGTAGGCGAAATGTGCTCATTCGCTTTGGCGCGACGTCGAACTATAAATAAGGCTGTCACTAGCGTGAGCGTTGCGTGAGCGTCGTGTAAAGTCGGAAAAGTCATCTGCATGGGTGATTGCCAAGTTTGGGGAGCGTTTCGTAGTACGATCAGTGCAATGGGGACGCGGAAACTTGTTGTGTCCCAGTGTTTTGCAGTTGGACGACAAGAGTTTTACACAGTAGCAAAGAGCGAGGCACTGAGTTGGCATGAACAATGGAGAGCACAATGGGGTTCGAGATGTGCTTGTTACCTCAGGTGCTGTGTGATTGTGGACAAGGAGTGAAATGGACCAATTTGTGACCGCCCTTTCAATTTAAGACGTTCAAAACAGACGGAATTTGCATTCGTAATACCAGAGCATCGAAACTACTTGGAACTCTTGTGCATATGAACGTGTCCGCGCCTTTGTATTCTGGTACCTTCGCCGCTACAAACCAACCAACCATCGTGTCCGTGCACATCAGAGTCGCAAAGAATGGAGAATAGCCAGGCTTGGTCGTGTGTGTAGCTGTAGCTCAGTTGGCAGATCGTTCGCTTAGCGTGTGAACGGTCTCGGGTTCAAGCCCCGGCTCCTCCATGTTTTGTGTTCAGTGCATGGTAAGTGTTGGTCGCGGCGAACATAAACGCACGCAAAAAGTTGCAAAACCAGCGTCACAGACTGATACGATGTATACTGTCATAAGGAGAGCAAGATGTAAGTGTGGGGACCGGCTTTTATCGTGGTGTCATCGAGTGCAGATCTGTCTTAGGTATCACGGCTTAACGTCATTGAAGTCTAGAGGTGGACAACACGTTCGTCTTACTCAGAGCGGTGTCTGAACTCTATTTTCGACGTTATGCGTGCCACTTTCATTGTGGCCAACTACGATTCGATACAGAATGCACGAAACCTGAAAGACACCCTCACTGATACATAGAGAGTAGTGTTTGTCTGCGGAATAATGGGAGTGCAAGGGTCTGTGACGTTGATATGACTGTATGTAGCACTACTAGTTATCGGGGGGGTGGGCGTAGCTCAGATGGTAGAGCGCTCGCTTAGCGTGCGAGAGGTACTGGGATCGATACCCAGCGCCTCCAGAATTTTTAACGCACCTACATGAGCACCTTGCCATGCAAGTGGAGTAATTCCCAACCGGCAGAGGTGTGTAGGCAGATACAAGCGAACGATTAGCATCCACAATTGCGCCGATTTCACGTAAATCCCTCTGCACGTTCCCATTCTTTGCGTGCAGTCGGCTGCTACTGGTGTTGCTGGTTGTGACTGCTGATAACAGATGCCGTAGCAATCAATTCATGGAGTGAGTTGTATGTTTTGCGATAGTCTGTCTCTGACAAGGAAGCACAGGTGATATAGGTGCGAACACAGGAAGCTTGCAGCCCCTCGCTGCCTGCAGACACAGAGCAGCCACACTAGAAGAGCGGCCTAAGCCGTAGGCGAAATGTGCTCATTCGCTTTGGCGCGACGTCGAACTATAAATAAGGCTGTCACTAGCGTGAGCGTCGTGTAAAGTCGGAAAAGTCATCTGCATGGGTGATTGCCAAGTTTGGGGAGCGTTTCGTAGTACGATCAGTGCAATGGGGACGCGGAAACTTGTTGTGTCCCAGTGTTTTGCAGTTGGACGACAAGAGTTTTACACAGTAGCAAAGAGCGAGGCACTGAGTTGGCATGAACAATGGAGAGCACAATGGGGCTCGAGATGTGCTTGTTACCTCAGGTGCTGTGTGATTGTGGACAAGGAGTGAAATGGACCAATTTGTGACCGCCCTTTCAATTGAAGACGTTCAAAACAGACGGAATTTGCATTCGTAATACCAGAGCATCGAAACTACTTGGAACTCTTGTGTATATGAACGTGTCCGCGCCTTTGTATTCTGGTACCTTCGCCGCTACAAACCAACCAACCATCGTGTCCGTGCACATCAGAGTCGCAAAGAATGGAGAATAGCCAGGCTTGGTCGTGTGTGTAGCTGTAGCTCAGTTGGCAGATCGTTCGCTTAGCGTGTGAACGGTCTCGGGTTCAAGCCCCGGCTCCTCCATGTTTTGTGTTCAGTGCATGGTAAGTGTTGGTCGCGGCGAACATAAACGCACGCAAGAAGTTGCAAAACCAGCGTCACAGACTGATACGATGTATACTGTCATAAGGAGAGCAAGATGTAAGTGTGGGGACCGGCTGTTATCGTGGTGTCATCGAGTGCACATCTGTCTTAGGTATCACGGCTTAACGTCATTGAAGTCTAGAGGTGGACAACACGTTCGTCTTACTCAGAGCGGTGTCTGAACTCTATTTTCGACGTTATGCGTGCCACTTTCATTGTGGCCAACTACGATTCGATACAGAATGCACGAAACCTGAAAGACACCCTCACTGATACATAGAGAGTAGTGTTTGTCTGCGGAATAATGGGAGTGCAAGGGTCTGTGACGTTGATATGACTGTATGTAGCACTACTACTTATCGGGGGGTGGGCGTAGCTCAGATGGTACAGCGCTCGCTTAGCGTGCGAGAGGTACTGGGATCGATACCCAGCGCCTCAAGAATTTTTAACGCACCTACATGAGCACCTTGCCATGCAAGTGGAATAATTCCCAACCGGCAGAGGTGTGTAGGCAGAAACAAGCGAACGATTAGCATCCACAATTGCGCCGATTTCACGTAAATCCCTCTGCACGTTCCCATTCTTTGCGTGCAGTCGGCTGCTACTGGTGTTGCTGGTTGTGACTGCTGATAACAGATGCCGTAGCAATCAATTCATGGAGTGAGTTGTATGTTTTGCGATAGTCTGTCTCTGACAAGGAAGCACAGGTGATATAGGTGCGAACACAGGAAGCTTGCAGCCCCTCGCTGCCTGCAGACACAGAGCAGCCACACTAGAAGAGCGGCCTAAGCCGTAGGCGAAATGTGCTCATTCGCTTTGGCGCGACGTCGAACTATAAATAAGGCTGTCACTAGCGTGAGCGTCGTGTAAAGTCGGAAAAGTCATCTGCATGGGTGATTGCCAAGTTTGGGGAGCGTTTCGTAGTACGATCAGTGCAATGGGGACGCGGAAACTTGTTGTGTCCCAGTGTTTTGCAGTTGGACGACAAGAGTTTTACACAGTAGCAAAGAGCGAGGCACTGAGTTGGCATGAACAATGGAGAGCACAATGGGGCTCGAGATGTGCTTGTTACCTCAGGTGCTGTGTGATTGTGGACAAGGAGTGAAATGGACCAATTTGTGACCGCCCTTTCAATTTAAGACGTTCAAAACAGACGGAATTTGCATTCGTAATACCAGAGCATCGAAACTACTTGGAACTCTTGTGTATATGAACGTGTCCGCGCCTTTGTATTCTGGTACCTTCGCCGCTACAAACCAACCAACCATCGTGTCCGTGCACATCAGAGTCGCAAAGAATGGAGAATAGCCAGGCTTGGTCGTGTGTGTAGCTGTAGCTCAGTTGGCAGATCGTTCGCTTAGCGTGTGAACGGTCTCGGGTTCAAGCCCCGGCTCCTCCATGTTTTGTGTTCAGTGCATGGTAAGTGTTGGTCGCGGCGAACATAAACGCACTCAAGAAGTTGCAAAACCAGCGTCACAGACTGATACGATGTATACTGTCATAAGGAGAGCAAGATGTAAGTGTGGGGACCGGCTGTTATCGTGGTGTCATCGAGTGCAGATCTGTCTTAGGTATCACGGCTTAACGTCATTGAAGTCTAGAGGTGGACAACACGTTCGTCTTACTCAGAGCGGTGTCTGAACTCTATTTTCGACGTTATGCGTGCCACTTTCATTGTGGCCAACTACGATTCGATACAGAATGCACGAAACCTGAAAGACACCCTCACTGATACATAGAGAGTAGTGTTTGTCTGCGGAATAATGGGAGTGCAAGGGTCTGTGACGTTGATATGACTGTATGTAGCACTACTAGTTATCGGGGGGGTGGGCGTAGCTTAGATGGTAGAGCGCTCACTTAGCGTGCGAGAGGTACTGGGATCGATACCCGGCGCCTCCAGAATTTTTAACGCACCTACATGAGCACCTTGCCATGCAAGTGGAATAATTCCCAACCGGCAGAGGTGTGTAGGCAGATACAAGCGAACGATTAGCATCCACAATTGCGCCGATTTCACGTAAATCCCTCTGCACGTTCCCATTCTTTGCGTGCAGTCGGCTGCTACTGGTGTTGCTGGTTGTGACTGCTGATAACAGATGCCGTAGCAATCAATTCATGGAGTGAGTTGTATGTTTTGCGATAGTCTGTCTCTGACAAGGAAGCACAGGTGATATAGGTGCGAACACAGGAAGCTTGCAGCCCCTCGCTGCCTGCAGACACAGAGCAGCCACACTAGAAGAGCGGCCTAAGCCGTAGGCGAAATGTGATCATTCGCTTTGGCGCGACGTCGAACTATAAATAAGGCTGTCACTAGCGTGAGCGTCGTGTAAAGTCGGAAAAGTCATCTGCATGGGTGATTGCCAAGTTTGGGGAGCGTTTCGTAGTACGATCAGTGCAATGGGGACGCGGAAACTTGTTGTGTCCCAGTGTTTTGCAGTTGGACGACAAGAGTTTTACACAGTAGCAAAGAGCGAGGCACTGAGTTGGCATGAACAATGGAGAGCACAATGGGGCTCGAGATGTGCTTGTTACCTCAGGTGCTGTGTGATTGTGGACAAGGAGTGAAATGGACCAATTTGTGACCGCCCTTCCAATTTATGACGTTCAAAACAGACGGAATTTGCATTCGTAATACCAGAGCATCGAAACTACTTGGAACTCTTGTGTATATGAACGTGTCCGCGCCTTTGTATTCTGGTACCTTCGCCGCTACAAACCAACCAACCATCGTGTCCGTGCACATCAGAGTCGCAAAGAATGGAGAATAGCCAGGCTTGGTCGTGTGTGTAGCTGTAGCTCAGTTGGCAGATCGTTCGCTTAGCGTGTGAACGGTCTCGGGTTCAAGCCCCGGCTCCTCCATGTTTTGTGTTCAGTGCATGGTAAGTGTTGGTCGCGGCGAACATAAACGCACGCAAGAAGTTGCAAAACCAGCGTCACAGACTGATACGATGTATACTGTCATAAGGAGAGCAAGATGTAAGTGTGGGGACCGGCTGTTATCGTGGTGTCATCGAGTGCAGATCTGTCTTAGGTATCACGGCTTAACGTCATTGAAGTCTAGAGGTGGACAACACGTTCGTCTTACTCAGAGCGGTGTCTGAACTCTATTTTCGACGTTATGCGTGCCACTTTCATTGTGGCCAACTACGATTCGATACAGAATGCACGAAACCTGAAAGACACCCTCACTGATACATAGAGAGTAGTGTTTGTCTGCGGAATAATGGGAGTGCAAGGGTCTGTGACGTTGATATGACTGTATGTAGCACTACTAGTTATCGGGGGGTGGGCGTAGCTCAGATGGTGGAGCGCTCGCTTAGCGTGCGAGAGGTACTGGGATCGATACCCAGCGCCTCCAGAATTTTTAACGCACCTACATGAGCACCTTGCCATGCAAGTGGAATAATTCCCAACCGGCAGAGGTGTGTAGGCAGAAACAAGCGAACGATTAGCATCCACAATTGCGCCGATTTCACGTAAATCCCTCTGCACGTTCCCATTCTTTGCGTGCAGTCGGCTGCTACTGGTGTTGCTGGTTGTGACTGCTGATAACAGATGCCGTAGCAATCAATTCATGGAGTGAGTTGTATGTTTTGCGATAGTCTGTCTCTGACAAGGAAGCACAGGTGATATAGGTGCGAACACAGGAAGCTTGCAGCCCCTCGCTGCCTGCAGACACAGAGCAGCCACACTAGAAGAGCGGCCTAAGCCGTAGGCGAAATGTGCTCATTCGCTTTGGCGCGACGTCGAACTATAAATAAGGCTGTCACTAGCGTGAGCGTCGTGTAAAGTCGGAAAAGTCATCTGCATGGGTGATTGCCAAGTTTGGGGAGCGTTTCGTAGTACGATCAGTGCAATGGGGACGCGGAAACTTGTTGTGTCCCAGTGTTTTGCAGTTGGACGACAAGAGTTTTACACAGTAGCAAAGAGCGAGGCACTGAGTTGGCATGAACAATGGAGAGCACAATGGGGCTCGAGATGTGCTTGTTACCTCAGGTGCTGTGTGAATGTGGACAAGGAGTGAAATGGACCAATTTGTGACCGCCCTTTCAATTTAAGACGTTCAAAACAGACGGAATTTGCATTCGTAATACCAGAGCATCGAAACTACTTGGAACTCTTGTGTGTATGAACGTGTCCGCGCCTTTGTATTCTGGTACCTTCGCCGCTACAAACCAACCAACCATCGTGTCCGTGCACATCAGAGTCGCAAAGAATGGAGAATAGCCAGGCTTGGTCGTGTGTGTAGCTGTAGCTCAGTTGGCAGATCGTTCGCTTAGCGTGTGAACGGTCTCGGGTTCAAGCCCCGGCTCCTCCATGTTTTGTGTTCAGTGCATGGTAAGTGTTGGTCGCGGCGAACATAAACGCACGCAAGAAGTTGCAAAACCAGCGTCACAGACTGATACGATGTATACTGTCATAAGGAGAGCAAGATGTAAGTGTGGGGACCGGCTGTTATCGTGGTGTCATCGAGTGCAGATCTGTCTTAGGTATCACGGCTTAACGTCATTGAAGTCTAGAGGTGGACAACACGTTCGTCTTACTCAGAGCGGTGTCTGAACTCTATTTTCGACGTTATGCGTGCCACTTTCATTGTGGCCAACTACGATTCGATACAGAATGCACGAAACCTGAAAGACACCCTCACTGATACATAGAGAGTAGTGTTTGTCTGCGGAATAATGGGAGTGCAAGGGTCTGTGACGTTGATATGACTGTATGTAGCACTACTAGTTATCGGGGGGGTGGGCGTAGCTCAGATGGTAGAGCGCTCGCTTGGCGTGCGAGAGGTACTGGGATCGATACCCAGCGCCTCCAGAATTTTTAACGCACCTACATGAGCACCTTGCCATGCAAGTGGAATAATTCCCAACCGGCAGAGGTGTGTAGGCAGAAACAAGCGAACGATTAGCATCCACAATTGCGCCGATTTCACGTAAATCCCTCTGCAGGTTCCCATTCTTTGCGTGCAGTCGGCTGCTACTGGTGTTGCTGGTTGTGACTGCTGATAACAGATGCCGTAGCAATCAATTCATGGAGTGAGTTGTATGTTTTGCGATAGTCTGTCTCTGACAAGGAAGCACAGGTGATATAGGTGCGAACACAGGAAGCTTGCAGCCCCTCGCTGCCTGCAGACACAGAGCAGCCACACTAGAAGAGCGGCCTAAGCCGTAGGCGAAATGTGCTCATTCGCTTTGGCGCGACGTCGAACTATAAATAAGGCTGTCACTAGCGTGAGCGTCGTGTAAAGTCGGAAAAGTCATCTGCATGGGTGATTGCCAAGTTTGGGGAGCGTTTCGTAGTACGATCAGTGCAATGGGGACGCGGAAACTTGTTGTGTCCCAGTGTTTTGCAGTTGGACGACAAGAGTTTTACACAGTAGCAAAGAGCGAGGCACTGAGTTGGCATGAACAATGGAGAGCACAATGGGGCTCGAGATGTGCTTGTTACCTCAGGTGCTGTGTGATTGTGGACAAGGAGTGAAATGGACCAATTTGTGACCGCCCTTTCAATTTAAGACGTTCAAAACAGACGGAATTTGCATTCGTAATACCAGAGCATCGAAACTACTTGGAACTCTTGTGTATATGAACGTGTCCGCGCCTTTGTATTCTGGTACCTTCGCCGCTACAAACCAACCAACCATCGTGTCCGTGCACATCAGAGTCGCAAAGAATGGAGAATAGCCAGGCTTGGTCGTGTGTGTAGCTGTAGCTCAGTTGGCAGATCGTTCGCTTAGCGTGTGAACGGTCTCGGGTTCAAGCCCCGGCTCCTCCATGTTTTGTGTTCAGTGCATGGTAAGTGTTGGTCGCGGCGAACATAAACGCACGTAAGAAGTTGCAAAACCAGCGTCACAGACTGATACGATGTATACTGTCATAAGGAGAGCAAGATGTAAGTGTGGGGACCGGCTGTTATCGTGGTGTCATCGAGTGCAGATCTGTCTTAGGTATCACGGCTTAACGTCATTGAAGTCTAGAGGTGGACAACACGTTCGTCTTACTCAGAGCGGTGTCTGAACTCTATTTTCGACGTTATGCGTGCCACTTTCATTGTGGCCAACTACGATTCGATACAGAATGCACGAAACCTGAAAGACACCCTCACTGATACATAGAGAGTAGTGTTTGTCTGCGGAATAATGGGAGTGCAAGGGTCTGTGACGTTGATATGACTGTATGTAGCACTACTAGTTATCGGGGGGGTGGGCGTAGCTCAGATGGTAGAGCGCTCGCTTAGCGTGCGAGAAGTACTGGGATCGATACCCAGCGCCTCCAGAATTTTTAACGCACCTACATGAGCACCTTGCCATGCAAGTGGAATAATTCCCAACCGGCAGAGGTGTGTAGGCAGATACAAGCGAACGATTAGCATCCACAATTGCGCCGATTTCACGTAAATCCCTCTGCACGTTCCCATTCTTTGCGTGCAGTCGGCTGCTACTGGTGTTGCTGGTTGTGACTGCTGATAACAGATGCCGTAGCAATCAATTCATGGAGTGAGTTGTATGTTTTGCGATAGTCTGTCTCTGACAAGGAAGCACAGGTGATATAGGTGCGAACACAGGAAGCTTGCAGCCCCTCGCTGCCTGCAGACACAGAGCAGCCACACTAGAAGAGCGGCCTAAGCCGTAGGCGAAATGTGATCATTCGCTTTGGCGCGACGTCGAACTATAAATAAGGCTGTCACTAGCGTGAGCGTCGTGTAAAGTCGGAAAAGTCATCTGCATGGGTGATTGCCAAGTTTGGGGAGCGTTTCGTAGTACGATCAGTGCAATGGGGACGCGGAAACTTGTTGTGTCCCAGTGTTTTGCAGTTGGACGACAAGAGTTTTACACAGTAGCAAAGAGCGAGGCACTGAGTTGGCATGAACAATGGAGAGCACAATGGGGCTCGAGATGTGCTTGTTACCTCAGGTGCTGTGTGATTGTGGACAAGGAGTGAAATGGACCAATTTGTGACCGCCCTTCCAATTTATGACGTTCAAAACAGACGGAATTTGCATTCGTAATACCAGAGCATCGAAACTACTTGGAACTCTTGTGTATATGAACGTGTCCGCGCCTTTGTATTCTGGTACCTTCGCCGCTACAAACCAACCAACCATCGTGTCCGTGCACATCAGAGTCGCAAAGAATGGAGAATAGCCAGGCTTGGTCGTGTATGTAGCTGTAGCTCAGTTGGCAGATCGTTCGCTTAGCGTGTGAACGGTCTCGGGTTCAAGCCCCGGCTCCTCCATGTTTTGTGTTCAGTGCATGGTAAGTGTTGGTCGCGGCGAACATAAACGCACGCAAGAAGTTGCAAAACCAGCGTCACAGACTGATACGATGTATACTGTCATAAGGAGAGCAAGATGTAAGTGTGGGGACCGGCTGTTATCGTGGTGTCATCGAGTGCAGATCTGTCTTAGGTATCACGGTTTAACGTCATTGAAGTCTAGAGGTGGACAACACGTTCGTCTTACTCAGAGCGGTGTCTGAACTCTATTTTCGACGTTATGCGTGCCACTTTCATTGTGGCCAACTACGATTCGATACAGAATGCACGAAACCTGAAAGACACCCTCACTGATACATAGAGAGTAGTGTTTGTCTGCGGAATAATGGGAGTGCAAGGGTCTGTGACGTTGATATGACTGTATGTAGCACTACTAGTTATCGGGGGGTGGGCGTAGCTCAGATGGTAGAGCGCTCGCTTAGAATGCGAGAGGTACTGGGATCGATACCCAGCGCCTCCAGAATTTTTAACGCACCTACATGAGCACCTTGCCATGCAAGTGGAATAATTCCCAACCGGCAGAGGTGTGTAGGCAGAAACAAGCGAACGATTAGCATCCACAATTGCGCCGATTTCACGTAAATCCCTCTGCACGTTCCCATTCTTTGCGTGCAGTCGGCTGCTACTGGTGTTGCTGGTTGTGACTGCTGATAACCGATGCCGTAGCAATCAATTCATGGAGTGAGTTGTATGTTTTGCGATAGTCTGTCTCTGACAAGGAAGCACAGGTGATATAGGTGCGAACACAGGAAGCTTGCAGCCCCTCGCTGCCTGCAGACACAGAGCAGCCACACTAGAAGAGCGGCCTAAGCCGTAGGCGAAATGTGCTCATTCGCTTTGGCGCGACGTCGAACTATAAATAAGGCTGTCACTAGCGTGAGCGTTGCGTGAGCGTCGTGTAAAGTCGGAAAAGTCATCTGCATGGGTGATTGCCAAGTTTGGGGAGCGTTTCGTAGTACGATCAGTGCAATGGGGACGCGGAAACTTGTTGTGTCCCAGTGTTTTGCAGTTGGACGACAAGAGTTTTACACAGTAGCAAAGAGCGAGGCACTGAGTTGGCATGAACAATGGAGAGCACAATGGGGCTCGAGATGTGCTTGTTACCTCAGGTGCTGTGTGATTGTGGACAAGGAGTGAAATGGACCAATTTGTGACCGCCCTTTCAATTTATGACGTTCAAAACAGACGGAATTTGCATTCGAAATACCAGAGCATCGAAACTACTTGGAACTCTTGTGTATATGAACGTGTCCGCGCCTTTGTATTCTGGTACCTTCGCCGCTACAAACCAACCAACCATCGTGTCCGTGCACATCAGAGTCGCAAAGAATGGAGAATAGCCAGGCTTGGTCGTGTGTGTAGCTGTAGCTCAGTTGGCAGATCGTTCGCTTAGCGTGTGAACGGTCTCGGGTTCAAGCCCCGGCTCCTCCATGTTTTGTGTTCAGTGCATGGTAAGTGTTGGTCGCGGCGAACATAAACGCACGTAAGAAGTTGCAAAACCAGCGTCACAGACTGATACGATGTATACTGTCATAAGGAGAGCAAGATGTAAGTGTGGGGACCGGCTGTTATCGTGGTGTCATCGAGTGCAGATCTGTCTTAGGTATCACGGCTTAACGTCATTGAAGTCTAGAGGTGGACAACACGTTCGTCTTACTCAGAGCGGTGTCTGAACTCTATTTTCGACGTTATGCGTGCCACTTTCATTGTGGCCAACTACGATTCGATACAGAATGCACGAAACCTGAAAGACACCCTCACTGATACATAGAGAGTAGTGTATGTCTGCGGAATAATGGGAGTGCAAGGGTCTGTGACGTTGATATGACTGTATGTAGCACTACTAGATATCGGGGGATGGGCGTAGCTCAGATGGTAGAGCGCTCGCTTAGCGTGCGAGAGGTACTGGGATCGATACCCAGCGCCTCCAGAATTTTTAACGCACCTACATGAGCACCTTGCCATGCAAGTGGAATAATTCCCAACCGGCAGAGGTGTGTAGGCAGATACAAGCGAACGATTAGCATCCACAATTGCGCCGATTTCACGTAAATCCCTCTGCACGTTCCCATTCTTTGCGTGCAGTCGGCTGCTACTGGTGTTGCTGGTTGTGACTGCTGATAACAGATGCCGTAGCAATCAATTCATGGAGTGAGTTGTATGTTTTGCGATAGTCTGTCTCTGACAAGGAAGCACAGGTGATATAGGTGCGAACACAGGAAGCTTGCAGCCCCTCGCTGCCTGCAGACACAGAGCAGCCACACTAGAAGAGCGGCCTAAGCCGTAGGCGAAATGTGCTCATTCGCTTTGGCGCGACGTCGAACTATAAATAAGGCTGTCACTAGCGTGAGCGTCGTGTAAAGTCGGAAAAGTCATCTGCATGGGTGATTGCCAAGTTTGGGGAGCGTTTCGTAGTACGATCAGTGCAATGGGGACGCGGAAACTTGTTGTGTCCCAGTGTTTTGCAGTTGGACGACAAGAGTTTTACACAGTAGCAAAGAGCGAGGCACTGAGTTGGCATGAACAATGGAGAGCACAATGGGGCTCGAGATGTGCTTGTTACCTCAGGTGCTGTGTGATTGTGGACAAGGAGTGAAATGGACCAATTTGTGACCGCCCTTTCAATTTATGACGTTCAAAACAGACGGAATTTGCATTCGTAATACCAGAGCATCGAAACTACTTGGAACTCTTGTGTATATGAACGTGTCCGCGCCTTTGTATTCTGGTACCTTCGCCGCTACAAACCAACCAACCATCGTGTCCGTGCACATCAGAGTCGCCAAGAATGGAGAATAGCCAGGCTTGGTCGTGTGTGTAGCTGTAGCTCAGTTGGCAGATCGTTCGCTTAGCGTGTGAACGGTCTCGGGTTCAAGCCCCGGCTCCTCCATGTTTTGTGTTCAGTGCATGGTAAGTGTTGGTCGCGGCGAACATAAACGCACGCAAGAAGTTGCAAAACCAGCGTCACAGACTGATACGATATATACTGTCATAAGGAGAGCAAGATGTAAGTGTGGGGACCGGCTGTTATCGTGGTGTCATCGAGTGCAGATCTGTCTTAGGTATCACGGCTTAACGTCATTGAAGTCTAGAGGTGGACAACACGTTCGTCTTACTCAGAGCGGTGTCTGAACTCTATAATCGACGTTATGCGTGCCACTTTCATTGTGGCCAACTACGATTCGATACAGAATGCACGAAACCTGAAAGACACCCTCACTGATACATAGAGAGTAGTGTTTGTCTGCGGAATAATGGGAGTGCAAGGGTCTGTGACGTTGATATGACTGTATGTAGCACTACTAGTTATCGGGGGGGTGGGCGTAGCTCAGATGGTAGGGCGCTCGCTTAGCGTGCGAGAGGTACTGGGATCGATACCCAGCGCCTCCAGAATTTTTAACGCACCTACATGAGCACCTTGCCATGCAAGTGGAATAATTCCCAACCGGCAGAGGTGTGTAGGCAGATACAAGCGAACGATTAGCATCCACAATTGCGCCGATTTCACGTAAATCCCTCTGCACGTTCCCATTCTTTGCGTGCAGTCGGCTGCTACTGGTGTTGCTGGTTGTGACTGCTGATAACAGATGCCGTAGCAATCAATTCATGGAGTGAGTTGTATGTTTTGCGATAGTCTGTCTCTGACAAGGAAGCACAGGTGATATAGGTGCGAACACAGGAAGCTTGCAGCCCCTCGCTGCCTGCAGACACAGAGCAGCCACACTAGAAGAGCGGCCTAAGCCGTAGGCGAAATGTGCTCATTCGCTTTGGCGCGACGTCGAACTATAAATAAGGCTGTCACTAGCGTGAGCGTCGTGTAAAGTCGGAAAAGTCATCTGCATGGGTGATTGCCAAGTTTGGGGAGCGTTTCGTAGTACGATCAGTGCAATGGGGACGCGGAAACTTGTTGTGTCCCAGTGTTTTGCAGTTGGACGACAAGAGTTTTACACAGTAGCAAAGAGCGAGGCACTGAGTTGGCATGAACAATGGAGAGCACAATGGGGCTCGAGATGTGCTTGTTACCTCAGGTGCTGTGTGATTGTGGACAAGGAGTGAAATGGACCAATTTGTGACCGCCCTTTCAATTTAAGACGTTCAAAACAGACGGAATTTGCATTCGTAATACCAGAGCATCGAAACTACTTGGAACTCTTGTGTATATGAACGTGTCCGCGCCTTTGTATTCTGGTACCTTCGCCGCTACAA
Source organism: Schistocerca gregaria (assembly GCF_023897955.1). NCBI lineage: Eukaryota > Metazoa > Arthropoda > Insecta > Orthoptera > Acrididae > Schistocerca > Schistocerca gregaria. Next base: position 585,291 of record NW_026062037.1, on the reverse strand, counting down.
ACCAACCAACCATCGTGTCCGTGCACATCAGAGTCGCAAAGAATGGAGAATAGCCAGGCTTGGTCGTGTGTGTAGCTGTAGCTCAGTTGGCAGATCGTTCGCTTAGCGTGTGAACGGTCTCGGGTTCAAGCCCCGGCTCCTCCATGTTTTGTGTTCAGTGCATGGTAAGTGTTGGTCGCGGCGAACATAAACGCACGCAAGAAGTTGCAAAACCAGCGTCACAGACTGATACGATGTATACTGTCATAAGGAGAGCAAGATGTAAGTGTGGGGACCGGCTGTTATCGTGGTGTCATCGAGTGCAGATCTGTCTTAGGTATCACGGCTTAACGTCATTGAAGTCTAGCGGTGGACAACACGTTCGTCTTACTCAGAGCGGTGTCTGAACTCTATTTTCGACGTTATGCGTGCCACTTTCATTGTGGCCAACTACGATTCGATACAGAATGCACGAAACCTGAAAGACACCCTCACTGATACATAGAGAGTAGTGTTTGTCTGCGGAATAATGGGAGTGCAAGGGTCTGTGACGTTGATATGACTGTATGTAGCACTACTAGTTATCGGGGGGGTGGGCGTAGCTCAGATGGTAGAGCGCTCGCTTAGCGTGCGAGAGGTACTGGGATCGATACCCAGCGCCTCCAGAATTTTTAACGCACCTACATGAGCACCTTGCCATGCAAGTGGAATAATTCCCAACCGGCAGAGGTGTGTAGGCAGATACAAGCGAACGATTAGCATCCACAATTGCGCCGATTTCACGTAAATCCCTCTGCACGTTCCCATTCTTTGCGTGCAGTCGGCTGCTACTGGTGTTGCTGGTTGTGACTGCTGATAACAGATGCCGTAGCAATCAATTCATGGAGTGAGTTGTATGTTTTGCGATAGTCTGTCTCTGACAAGGAAGCACAGGTGATATAGGTGCGAACACAGGAAGCTTGCAGCCCCTCGCTGCCTGCAGACACAGAGCAGCCACACTAGAAGAGCGGCCTAAGCCGTAGGCGAAATGTGCTCATTCGCTTTGGCGCGACGTCGAACTGTAAATAAGGCTGTCACTAGCGTGAGCGTTGCGTGAGCGTCGTGTAAAGTCGGAAAAGTCATCTGCATGGGTGATTGCCAAGTTTGGGGAGCGTTTCGTAGTACGATCAGTGCAATGGGGACGCGGAAACTTGTTGTGTCCCAGTGTTTTGCAGTTGGACGACAAGAGTTTTACACAGTAGCAAAGAGCGAGGCACTGAGTTGGCATGAACAATGGAGAGCACAATGGGGCTCGAGATGTGCTTGTTACCTCAGGTGCTGTGCGATTGTCGACAAGGAGTGAAATGGACCAATTTGTGACCGCCCTTTCAATTTAAGACGTTCAAAACAGACGGAATTTGCATTCGTAATACCAGAGCATCGAAACTACTTGGAACTCTTGTGTATATGAACGTGTCCGCGCCTTTGTATTCTGGTACCTTCGCCGCTACAAACCAACCAACCATCGTGTCCGTGCACATCAGAGTCGCAAAGAATGGAGAATAGCCAGGTTTGGTCGTGTGTGTAGCTGTAGCTCAGTTGGCAGTCAGCCAGCGGCTGCGCTGGAGGTCGGACGTGCCGTGCTGTGTGCTGTGCTGCGTTAGCTCCGCGTGGTAAGTCTCTGCTCTTGCTGCAACGCGTCGCTGTCTATAGTATTTGTGTAGACATGAAAAAGAATTAAGAGATGTCGCAACCGCAACGAAAAGATACTTTGAAATTCACGTTTGACCGCAACTTTGTCCGACCGAGGTCATTTGATGTTGAACAGTGGTTAGAGGATGATGTTAAAATAGGACTTGATGATATTATCGGCATACATTTCTCGATTATGAACAGTGTGGTTTTCGTGAAACTTGCCAGTCCAGAATTGTGTGAAAGGATAGTTCGATCTTGTGGTGGCATTCTGAAATTTAAACATGCTGACGGAAATGTTGGGGAGGTTACCGTTGCCCATGCTGGTCTAGGTATTCGGACCGTGCGAGTCTTTGAACTTCCCTTTGAAATTACAAGTGACCAGATAAATGCTGTTATTGCTCCATACGGGAAAGTTTTGAGTAATATTGCCGAACGGTGGTCTGCTGCACACAAATTCCCTGTTTTGAATGGTGTGCGCCAATTAAAAGTCGAATTGCAGAAGCACATTCCGTCGTTTATAAACGTCTGCGGATATAGAGCTGTTGTGATGTATGATGACCAACCGAAAACGTGTGCTGTCTGCAATTTACCAGGCCACGTTCGTGCAGAATGTGTTCAAAGGCGAGTGGCGCAACTGCCTGCCGGCGATGCCGTCAGGCCACCTGCTATGTCAACGCTGCCCGTGACATATGTCGCCGTAGCGCGCGGTTTTGCAAGTGCCACTGCGCCCCCCGAAGTTACTACGAATACCGACCCACAAGCGACCGACCAACCGACCGACTCAGGTGTAGCATCTGTAGACACTCAACCCTCCTGCGAAGACATATCTGCTCCTGCCCTTGTCGCCGTGGAATCGCCCAATGAGGCAATGGATACGGACGCGACCTCAGTCGCTTCGGGTAGTGCTCCTCTGCATCCTGGAGCTTCTTTAGGAGGTATCAAAAGCGTATCAGGTGCACAGAAAACGGACTCGCAACCAGCCGTTTCTAGTGGTGCTCTTCCGAATCCTGCAGCTGCCTTAGGCACTGACCACAGCCCGTCAAGTGCAATGAAATCAGACCTGGCGTCAGTTACTTCGAGTAGTGCTACTTTGCAACCTGAGGCTTCTTCAGGTACCGTCCAAAGTCCACCACGAGACGCATCTCCCAAGAAATCTAAAAAACGGAGGATCGCGCGTCAAGGTGCAGAGCAGACTGCACCTCAACTGCGTGAACAGGCGAAGCAAATAGGGGGCAAAATACGTCAATCTGCATCTGAGAACTTGCAGTGCAATCAGCAGTCATCTAACGAAGACCCTGTGTCCTTGGATAGTACCTCCGGTTCTGCCAGTTTGCCCTCCGATGACGTAGCAATTACCCGAACCGAAGATAAAAATCACCAGCAAACACCTGAATATAGTGCACCACTTAATGACGAACCGATGACAGGGCTGTCGAATCCGTGGGCAGACGATGTCGACGACACTGCAAAGGAGGACGAAATTATGGACACCACAGGAACCGTTACAGTCACCACGATGGCCACACCACGCGATGACGTCGTCTTGAATGTCATCGCCGCGACGGATACTGTCCCAGACACGGAGAAGCCGACTGATCCCTTCCCAAGTCATGAATATTTCTAGTCTGAATGGTTTTACTGACTTGTGTCCACATGTCTCTCGGGTCAGATTTCTTAATGTTTTTTTCGAAATGATATGTTGCCAGAGTTTTTCCTAATTACACTCCCGTCTTGGCTAACGTAGTTCCGTTGCAGGCCTATAAGATCGCTACGCTGAACATCAATAAAATTTGTAGCCCATTTAATTTACAAAATTTAAAAGATTTCCTGTATGCAGCTGATGTGGACATTTTGTTTTTACAAGAAGTAACGAACATCGAACTTGACTTCATACAGGGGTATAATGCTATAGTCAATCCTGGAATTGGATGTGATTTGGGTACCGCATTTCTTTTCAAAGAGGGCGTCGTCATTACAGACGTAACAAAACTGCCTAACGGCAGAGGCATTGCCGGCACGCTTTATAACACCAGGATTATTAATGTCTATGCCCCATCTGGTTCTACCAATCGGTGCCAACGAGCACAGTTTTTTAAGGAGGGAATTGTTCCTTTGTTTGGTGTACACTGCACCCATACCATCCTTGGAGGCGACTTTAACAGTGTCATACATGCCAAAGACCAAACTCCGAACTACAACAAATCGCCGGACATGGAACGTATCGTCACCGACCTCCGTTTAACTGATTCGTGGGAGCAAAAGCACGGCGCGGCACCCGGCTTTACCCACCTCACTAATCATTCAGCAAGCCGGTTGGATCGAATATATGTCTCGCCCAATCTGAAACACCGCATCCTGCAGTCTGAAGTTTGGCCAACCGTTTTTTCGGACCACGCTGCATATATATGCACATTAAATTTGGAACGACAAGGAACCTGTCGATATAAAGGGCCATGGAAACTTAATGTTTCACACTTAAAAGATCCTGCCTGTCGAGAAGCCTTTCTCACCACTTGGAGAGCCTGCGAGACCAAACTCAGCTCTTACCACTCGACCTTGGATTGGTGGCTCAATGCGCCAAACCTCAGATCCGGAGATGTTTCATCAACTACTCCCGGGAGAAGAGCTTTTGGCGGAAAAGAACGATAGAATTTTACTTTCATTGTCTCCGAGAACTCTACCTGCAAGGTGCTACAGCTATTGGGAACCATGGGAGAATTAAAAACTTCCAGGCAAAAATACTGACATTAAGGCGACAACAGCTTGAAGGATACCAAATAAGGTCAAGAGCAGAGACTGTGGCGCAAAAAGAAGCCACTTCGATATATCATGTGATTCGTGAAACTAAACGAGGATTCCGCAAAATACTGACGGAGCTTAAAACTGATAATGGAACCACCTTGACAATGCACAACGACATAAAAGCAGAAATACTAACCCATTTCGACAACTTGTTTTCACATAAAGAGGTAGACGAAAAAGCACAGGACGATTTACTGACCCACCTGCAAGGACGCGTTGGTAACGCGTACGCGGAAGCTCTAATAGCGGAGGCGACCGAAGACGATGTACACTATGCTGTCTATCAAAGTGCAAAAAATAAATCCCCTGGAGCTGACGGCATACCAGCAGAATTTTATCAAGTCTTCTGGGAACATATAAAACATAGACTTACATGCATCTGTAATGAACTTCTGAACCTCAATAAGGAGATACCGAAAGATTTTCGTGAAGGTATGATAGTGTTAATCGCAAAAAAATCGGCTGGCAAGAAAATTGGAAATTTGAGACCAATCACTCTGTTGAACAGTGACTATAAAATTTTTTCGCGGCTCTTAGCCCACAGACTTAAAAATGTAATGGCCAGCGTCACCGGCCCATATCAGTCTAGCGTGGGCAAAGATAGGAAAATTCAGCAGACGCTGTCCGACTACCGCGACATAATTTCAATAGCAGAAGTATGTCGACTAAAATGTGCCATCGTGTCGTTAGATTTCGATAAAGCCTTCGACAGGATCAGCCACTCCTACCTCCTGAAAACGATGGGCGCAATGGGTTTTCCGCCGAGATTCGTCGACCTCATACGACGTTTGGTAACGAATAACTCCTCCAGAATCATCATAAATGGACAGCCTAGCCGGCCAGTCGAGATCGCATGTTCCGTCAGGCAAGGTTGTCCGTTGTCCATGGCACTTTTTGCCATGGCCATCGAACCTTTGCTCGCTACCTTGACTCAGCGGTTACAAGGATTGCAAATACGAGGAAACAAAATAATATGTAAAGCTTATGCGGACGATGTTGGGTTTCTCGTTATGAATGTAGCGGAAGTCGAGACGGCAATGCACATAATAGAAAAATACGAACGAGCGTCAGCCGCGAGGTTAAACAAAACCAAGTCCGGCATATTCAATATCGGACGTGGCATTGGCATGCGCACACACGGTCAGTTACGTGAGCTAACAGCCTTGAAGTGTCTCGGCATTGCTTTCCGAAAAAATATACGTCAAACTATTGCGGCCAACTATAGACAAGTACTAACAACCATACGAGCTAGTGTACGGACACATAGTATTCGACAATGAAATGAAATTCAGAGAGTGTCTTTAGCGAACGTCTCTATTACTTCCAAAGTCAATTATGTCGCCCAGATACTGTCAATACCCGCCGGCATCGCCAAACAAATTATGTCAGCAATAGGCTATTTTGTGAGCCGTGGCCACATATTTAAAATCCAGTATGACACTCTGACGCTCGCCACTAATAATGGCGGCTTAAACTTAACGAATGTTACTAAAAAGTCGCAGGCTCTGTACATCTCCAATACGTTTCAACAATGGAGACAATCCGGCAGCTGTATCGCCGCGCACTTGCTATCTGAAATAGCTCCAGATGACCTCTCTCCACCCATTAATGTGCAGCACATACCGAGCGGACTTTACCATTTACGATGGTTTTTAATAGAATATAGCTACCTACGTTCAAGAATTCCGGAAAAAGACATGACAAACGTAAAAGAAATATATGGCAAATTGATGGGAGAAAAGAAGAACAACAAAATAGAACAAAACTATCCATGTTCTAACTGGAAAGTGATATGGGCAAATATTCATAACCGTAACTTAGCTACTCATCTGAAAGCAACATGGTACTTTGTTGTAAATAGGAAAGTTGCAACAAACTCGAAACTTCATTCGATCCACTTAGCGGATTCGCCTTTGTGTGCAACGTGTAGTTTAATTGATAACGAAGAACATCGTTTCGTGTGCGACAAGGTTAAAGATATCTGGCTGAATGTCCGACGAAAGCTGGCACTCATCCTTCGAACGTCACCTAACGCTATAACGCCTGCGGACTTTTTGACGCCGGATGATGTACCCTTTCCTAACACGAAACGCAACGCAGTCAATTGGCTGAAAGCGGCAACGGTCCATTACCTCTTCACGAAGGAAGAGAAAAGCCAAGAGCATTTTTGGATCTCTCTGCTAACTGAGCATCACATGTTACTGAAGACTAGTAAATATAAAGAAACATACGCAAATTTTTTAATCAAGACCTTGATGTAAAAGAATTAACAAGAAATATCTGCGGACACAGAAGACAAACGTAAGAGAGTGTTCACCACTACTAGCTTACTTAACAATCGTGAAAAAAAAAAAAAAAAAACACATTATTTTAGTTTTTACCGTAATTGCCGTTCTTTGAGTTCAACGTTTATTAATTTATTTTTCAAGAAGCCATTATAAATAGTTGCTTCTCACCGAATATGGTTTGTTTTTTAAGCATTTTCAGAGAGAAGAGGCAGTTTCGAAATGCCCTCTGACGTTTCATTGTCAAGGAAGACTATTTGCTTTAAGTGTGACAACAAAAAACAGCGATGAAGAAAGAAACAAACTGAACATAACTTCTGTTTCTACCTACTGAAGACTTCATTCTTTTTTCACATTATCAATAAGCCCAAAGAAGGGGTACATTAGTTTCTCCACGATAAAGGGATTAACTTCGTCTCATCAGTTTATGGTAATGTACATGGCGTGAGAAGCCGACGCCGATGAAGGCGAATTATGGAGAGCGCAAGGATGGGCTAAAAGGGGTGATGGGAGGCCCAAAAAAAAAAAAAAAAAAAAAAAAAGTGGTAGAGCACTGGTCTAATAAACTAGGGGTCGTAAGTTCCACAAAATTTAAAAAAAAAAAAAAGTTGGCAGATCGTTCGCTTAGCGTGTGAACGGTCTCGGGTTCAAGCCCTGGCTCCTCCATGTTTTGTGGTCAGTGCATGGTAAGTGTTGGTCGCGGCGAACATAAACGCACGCAAGAAGTTGCAAAACCAGCGTCACAGACTGATATGATGTATACTGTCATAAGGAGAGCAAGATGTATGTGTGGGGACCGGCTGTTATCGTGGTGTCATCGAGTGCAGATCTGTCTTAGGTATCACGGCTTAACGTCATTGAAGTCTAGAGGTGGACAACACGTTCGTCTTACTCAGAGCGGTGTCTGAACTCTATTTTCGACGTTATGCGTGCCACTTTCATTGTGGCCAACTACGATTCGATACAGAATGCACGAAACCTGAAAGACACTCTCACTGATACATAGAGAGTAGTGTTTGTCTGCGGAATAATGGGAGTGCAAGGGTCTGTAACGTTGATATGACTGTATGTAGCACTAATAGTTATCGGGGGGGTGGGCGTAGCTCAGATGGTAGAGCGCTCGCTTAGCGTGCGAGAGGTACTGGGATCGATACCCAGCGCCTCCAGAATTTTTAACACACCTACATGCGCACCTTGCCATGCAAGTGGAATAATTCCCAACCGGCAGAGGTGTGTAGGCAGATACAAGCGAACGATTAGCATCCACAATTGGCGAGCGTGCTTTTATTCGTGCGCAGGATGCACCCTCCTCCCACACCTACACTTAATTTAGAAACAGTACAAATGTTCCCATAAGATTCTCAAGCCTACGTCGGAAAGATCTGCCTTGCGCCGATTTCACGTAAATCCCACTGCACGTTCCCATTCTTTGCGTCAGTCGGCTGCTACTGGTGTTGCTGGTTGTGACTGCTGATAACAGATGCCGTAGCAATCAATTCATGGAGTGAGTTGTATGTTTTGCGATAGTCTGTCTCTGACAAGGAAGCACAGGTGATATAGGTGCGAACACAGGAAGCTTGCAGCCTCTCGCTGCCTGCAGACACAGAGCAGCCACACTAGAAGAGCGGCCTAAGCCGTAGGCGAAATGTGCTCATTCGCTTTGGCGCGACGTCGAACTATAAATAAGGCTGTCACTAGCGTGAGCGTCGTGTAAAGTCGGAAAAGTCATCTGCATGGGTGATTGCCAAGTTTGGGGAGCGTTTCGTAGTACGATCAGTGCAATGGGGACGCGGAAACTTGTTGTGTCCCAGTGTTTTGCAGTTGGACGACAAGAGTTTTACACAGTAGCAAAGAGCGAGGCACTGAGTTGGCATGAACAATGGAGAGCACAATGGGGCTCGAGATGTGCTTGTTACCTCAGGTGCTGTGTGATTGTCGACAAGGAGTGAAATGGACCAATTTGTGACCGCCCTTTCAATTTAAGACGTTCAAAACAGACGGAATTTGCATTCGTAATACCAGAGCATCGAAACTACTTGGAACTCATGTGTATATGAACGTGTCCGCGCCTTTGTATTCTGGTACCTTCGCCGCTACAAACCAACCAACCATCGTGTCCGTGCACATCAGAGTCGCAAAGAATGGAGAATAGCCAGGCTTGGTCGTGTGTGTAGCTGTAGCTCAGTTGGCAGATCATTCGCTTAGCGTGTGAACGGTCTCGGGTTCAAGCCCCGGCTCCTCCATGTTTTGTGGTCAGTGCATGGTAAGTGTTGGTCGCGGCGAACATAAACGCACGCAAGAAGTTGCAAAACCAGCGTCACAGACTGATATGATGTATACTGTCATAAGGAGAGCATGATGTATGTGTGGGGACCGGCTGTTATCGTGGTGTCATCGAGTGCAGATCTGTCTTAGGTATCACGGCTTAACGTCATTGAAGTCTAGAGGTGGACAACACGTTCGTCTTACTCAGAGCGGTGTCTGAACTCTATTTTCGACGTTATGCGTGCCACTTTCATTGTGGCCAACTACGATTCGATACAGAATGCACGAAACCTGAAAGACACTCTCACTGATACATAGAGAGTAGTGTTTGTCTGCGGAATAATGGGAGTGCAAGGGTCTGTAACGTTGATATGACTGTATGTAGCACTAATAGTTATCGGGGGGGTGGGCGTAGCTCAGATGGTAGAGCGCTCGCTTAGCGTGCGAGAGGTACTGGGATCGATACCCAGCGCCTCCAGAATTTTTAACACACCTACATGCGCACCTTGCCATGCAAGTGGAATAATTCCCAACCGGCAGAGGTGTGTAGGCAGATACAAGCGAACGATTAGCATCCACAATTGGCGAGCGTGCTTTTATTCGTGCGCAGGATGCACCCTCCTCCCACACCTACACTTAATTTAGAAACAGTACAAATGTTCCCATAAGATTCTCAAGCCTACGTCGGAAAGATCTGCCTTGCGCCGATTTCACGTAAATCCCACTGCACGTTCCCATTCTTTGCGTCAGTCGGCTGCTACTGGTGTTGCTGGTTGTGACTGCTGATAACAGATGCCGTAGCAATCAATTCATGGAGTGAGTTGTATGTTTTGCGATAGTCTGTCTCTGACAAGGAAGCACAGGTGATATAGGTGCGAACACAGGAAGCTTGCAGCCTCTCGCTGCCTGCAGACACAGAGCAGCCACACTAGAAGAGCGGCCTAAGCCGTAGGCGAAATGTGATCATTCGCTTTGGCGCGACGTCGAACTATAAATAAGGCTGTCACTAGCGTGAGCGTCGTGTAAAGTCGGAAAAGTCATCTGCATGGGTGACTGCCAAGTTTGGGGAGCGTTTCGTAGTACGATCAGTGCAATGGGGACGCGGAAACTTGTTGTGTCCCAGTGTTTTGCAGTTGGACGACAAGAGTTTTACACAGTAGCAAAGAGCGAGGCACTGAGTTGGCATGAACAATGGAGAGCACAATGGGGCTCGAGATGTGCTTGTTACCTCAGGTGCTGTGTGATTGTCGACAAGGAGTGAAATGGACCAATTTGTGAACGCCCTTTCAATTTAAGACGTTCAAAACAGACGGAATTTGCATTCGTAATACCAGAGCATCGAAACTACTTGGAACTCTTGTGTATATGAACGTGTCCGCGCCTTTGTATTCTGGTACCTTCGCCGCTACAAACCAACCAACCATCGTGTCCGTGCACATCAGAGTCGCAAAGAATGGAGAATAGCCAGGCTTGGTCGTGTGTGTAGCTGTAGCTCAGTTGGCAGATCATTCGCTTAGCGTGTGAACGGTCTCGGGTTCAAGCCCCGGCTCCTCCACGTTTTGTGGTCAGTGCATGGTAAGTGTTGGTCGCGGCGAACATAAACGCACGCAAGCAGTTGCAAAACCAGCGTCACAGACTGATATGATGTATACTGTCATAAGGAGAGCAAGATGTATGTGTGGGGACCGGCTGTTATCGTGGTGTCATCGAGTGCCAGATCTGTCTTAGGTATCACGGCTTAACGTCATTGAAGTCTAGAGGTGGACAACACGTTCGTCTTACTCAGAGCGGTGTCTGAACTCTATTTTCGACGTTATGCGTGCCACTTTCATTGTGGCCAACTACGATTCGATACAGAATGCACGAAACCTGAAAGACACTCTCACTGATACATAGAGAGTAGTGTTTGTCTGCGGAATAATGGGAGTGCAAGGGTCTGTAACGTTGATATGACTGTATGTAGCACTAATAGTTATCGGGGGGGTGGGCGTAGCTCAGATGGTAGAGCGCTCGCTTAGCGTGCGAGAGGTACTGGGATCGATACCCAGCGCCTCCAGAATTTTTAACACACCTACATGCGCACCTTGCCATGCAAGTGGAATAATTCCCAACCGGCAGAGGTGTGTAGGCAGATACAAGCGAACGATTAGCATCCACAATTGGCGAGCGTGCTTTTATTCGTGCGCAGGATGCACCCTCCTCCCACACCTACACTTAATTTAGAAACAGTACAAATGTTCCCATAAGATTCTCAAGCCTACGTCGGAAAGATCTGCCTTGCGCCGATTTCACGTAAATCCCACTGCACGTTCCCATTCTTTGCGTCAGTCGGCTGCTACTGGTGTTGCTGGTTGTGACTGCTGATAACAGATGCCGTAGCAATCAATTCATGGAGTGAGTTGTATGTTTTGCGATAGTCTGTCTCTGACAAGGAAGCACAGGTGATATAGGTGCGAACACAGGAAGCTTGCAGCCTCTCGCTGCCTGCAGACACAGAGCAGCCACACTAGAAGAGCGGCCTAAGCCGTAGGCGAAATGTGATCATTCGCTTTGGCGCGACGTCGAACTATAAATAAGGCTGTCACTAGCGTGAGCGTCGTGTAAAGTCGGAAAAGTCATCTGCATGGGTGACTGCCAAGTTTGGGGAGCGTTTCGTAGTACGATCAGTGCAATGGGGACGCGGAAACTTGTTGTGTCCCAGTGTTTTGCAGTTGGACGACAAGAGTTTTACACAGTAGCAAAGAGCGAGGCACTGAGTTGGCATGAACAATGGAGAGCACAATGGGGCTCGAGATGTGCTTGTTACCTCAGGTGCTGTGTGATTGTCGACAAGGAGTGAAATGGACCAATTTGTGACCGCCCTTTCAATTTAAGACGTTCAAAACAGACGGAATTTGCATTCGTAATACCAGAGCATCGAAACTACTAGGAACTCTTGTGTATATGAACGTGTCCGCGCCTTTGTATTCTGGTACCTTCGCCGCTACAAACCAACCAACCATCGTGTCCGTGCACATCAGAGTCGCAAAGAATGGAGAACAGCCAGGCTTGGTCGTGTGTGTAGCTGTAGCTCAGTTGGCAGATCGTTCGCTTAGCGTGTGAACGGTCTCGGGTTCAAGCCCCGGCTCCTCCATGTTTTGTGGTCAGTGCATGGTAAGTGTTGGTCGCGGCGAACATAAACGCACGCTAGAAGTTGCAAAACCAGCGTCACAGACTGATATGATGTATACTGTCATAAGGAGAGCATGATGTATGTGTGGGGACCGGCTGTTATCGTGGTGTCATCGAGTGCAGATCTGTCTTAGGTATCACGGCTTAACGTCATTGAAGTCTAGAGGTGGACAACACGTTCGCCTTACTCAGAGCGGTGTCTGAACTCTATTTTCGACGTTATGCGTGCCACTTTCATTGTGGCCAACTACGATTCGATACAGAATGCACGAAACCTGAAAGACACTCTCACTGATACATAGAGAGTAGTGTTTGTCTGCGGAATAATGGGAGTGCAAGGGTCTGTAACGTTGATATGACTGTATGTAGCACTATTAGTTATCGGGGGGGGGGGGGGGGGGGGGTGGGCGTAGCTCAGATGGTAGAGCGCTCGCTTAGCGTGCGAGAGGTACTAGGATCGATACCCAGCGCCTCCAGAATTTTTAACACACCTACATGCGCACCTTGCCATGCAAGTGGAATAATTCCCAACCGGCAGAGGTGTGTAGGCAGATAGAAGCGAACGATTAGCATCCACAATTGGCGAGCGTGCTTTTATTCGTGCGCAGGAAGCACCCTCCTCCCACACCTACACTTAATTTAGAAACAGTACAAATGTTCCCATAAGATTCTCAAGCCTACGTCGGAAAGATCTGCCTTGCGCCGATTTCACGTAAATCCCACTGCACGTTCCCATTCTTTGCGTCAGTCGGCTGCTACTGGTGTTGCTGGTTGTGACTGCTGATAACAGATGCCGTAGCAATCAATTCATGGAGTGAGTTGTATGTTTTGCGATAGTCTTTCTCTGACAAGGAAGCACAGGTGATATAGGTGCGAACACAGGAAGCTTGCAGCCTCTCGCTGCCTGCAGACACAGAGCAGCCACACTAGAAGAGCGGCCTAAGCCGTAGGCGAAATGTGCTCATTCGCTTTGGCGCGACGTCGAACTATAAATAAGGCTGTCACTAGCGTGAGCGTCGTGTAAAGTCGGAAAAGTTTTCTGCATGGGTGATTGCCAAGTTTGGGGAGCGTTTCGTAGTACGATCAGTGCAATGGGGACGCGGAAACTTGTTGTGTCCCAGTGTTTTGCAGTTGGACGACAAGAGTTTTACACAGTAGCAAAGAGCGAGGCACTGAGTTGGCATGAACAATGGAGAGCACAATGGGGCTCGAGATGTGCTTGTTACCTCAGGTGCTGTGTGATTGTGGACAAGGAGTGAAATGGTCCAATTTGTGACCGCCCTTTCAATTTAAGACGTTCAAAACAGACGGAATTTGCATTCGTAATACCAGAGCATCGAAACTACTTGGAACTCTTGTGTATATGAACGTGTCCGCGCCTTTGTATTCTGGTACCTTCGCCGCTACAAACCAACCAACCATCGTGTCCGTGCACATCAGAGTCGCAAAGAATGGAGAATAGCCAGGCTTGGTCGTGTGTGTAGCTGTAGCTCAGTTGGCAGATCATTCGCTTAGCGTGTGAACGGTCTCGGGTTCAAGCCCCGGCTCCTCCACGTTTTGTGGTCAGTGCATGGTAAGTGTTGGTCGCGGCGAACATAAACGCACGCAAGAAGTTGCAAAACCAGCGTCACAGACTGATATGATGTATACTGTCATAAGGAGAGCATGATGTATGTGTGGGGACCGGCTGTTATCGTGGTGTCATCGAGTGCAGATCTGTCTTAGGTATCACGGCTTAACGTCATTGAAGTCTAGAGGTGGACAACACGTTCGTCTTACTCAGAGCGGTGTCTGAACTCTATTTTCGACGTTATGCGTGCCACTTTCACTGTGGCCAACTACGATTCGATTCAGAATGCACGAAACCTGAAAGACACTCTCACTGATACATAGAGAGTAGTGTTTGTCTGCGGAATAATGGGAGTGCAAGGGTCTGTAACGTTGATATGACTGTATGTAGCACTATTAGTTATCGGGGGGGGTGAACGTAGCTCAGATGGTAGAGCGCTCGCTTAGCGTGCGAGAGGTACTGGGATCGATACCCAGCGCCTCCAGAATTTTTAACACACCTACATGCGCACCTTGCCATGCAAGTGGAATTATTCCCAACCGGCAGAGGTGTGTAGGCAGATACAAGCGAACGATTAGCATCCACAATTGGCGAGCGTGCTTTTATTCGTGCGCAGGAAGCACCCTCCTCCCACACCTACACTTAATTTAGAAACAGTACAAATGTTCCCATAAGATTCTCAAGCCTACGTCGGAAAGATCTGCCTTGCGCCGATTTCACGTAAATCCCTCTGCACGTTCCCATTCTTTGCGTCAGTCGGCTGCTACTGGTGTTGCTGGTTGTGACTGCTGATAACAGATGCCGTAGCAATCAATTCATGGAGTGAGTTGTATGTTTTGCGATAGTCTGTCTCTGACAAGGAAGCACAGGTGATATAGGTGCGAACACAGGAAGCTTGCAGCCTCTCGCTGCCTGCAGACACAGAGCAGCCACACTAGAAGAGCGGCCTAAGCCGTAGGCGAAATGTGCTCATTCGCTTTGGCGCGACGTCGAACTATAAATAAGGCTGTCACTAGCGTGAGCGTCGTGTAAAGTCGGAAAAGTCATCTGCATGGGTGATTGCCAAGTTTGGGGAGCGTTTCGTAGTACGATCAGTGCAATGGGGACGCGGAAACTTGTTGTGTCCCAGTGTTTTGCAGTTGGACGACAAGAGTTTTACACAGTAGCAAAGAGCGAGGCACTGAGTTGGCATGAACAATGGAGAGCACAATGGGGCTCGAGATGTGCTTGTTACCTCAGGTGCTGTGTGATTGTCGACAAGGAGTGAAATGGACCAATTTGTCACCGCCCTTTCAATTTAAGACGTTCAAAACAGACGGAATTTGCATTCGTAATACCAGAGCATCGAAACTACTTGGAACTCTTGTGTATATGAACGTGTCCGCGCCTTTGTATTCTGGTACCTTCGCCGCTACAAACCAACCAACCATCGTGTCCGTGCACATCAGAGTCGCAAAGAATGGAGAATAGCCAGGCTTGGTCGTGTGTGTAGCTGTAGCTCAGTTGGCAGATCGTTCGCTTAGCGTGTGAACGGTCTCGGGTTAAAGCCCCGGCTCCTCGATGTTTTGTGGTCAGTGCATGGTAAGTGTTGGTCGCGGCGAACATAAACGCACGCAAGAAGTTGCAAAACCATCGTCACAGACTGATATGATGTATACTGTCATAAGGAGAGCAAGATGTATGTGTGGGGACCGGCTGTTATCGTGGTGTCATCGAGTGCAGATCTGTCTTAGGTATCACGGCTTAACGTCATTGAAGTCTAGAGGTGGACAACACGTTCGTCTTACTCAGAGCGGTGTCTGAACTCTATTTTCGACGTTATGCGTGCCACTTTCATTGTGGCCAACTACGATTCGATACAGAATGCACGAAACCTGAAAGACACTCTCACTGATACATAGAGAGTAGTGTTTGTCTGCGGAATAATGGGAGTGCAAGGGTCTGTAACGTTGATATGACTGTATGTGGCACTATTAGTTATCGGGGGGGTGGGCGTAGCTCAGATGGTAGAGTGCTCGCTTAGCGTGCGAGAGGTACTGGGATCGATACCCAGCGCCTCCAGAATTTTTAACACACCTACATGCGCACCTTGCCATGCAAGTGGAATAATTCCCAACCGGCAGAGGTGTGTAGGCAGATACAAGCGAACGATTAGCATCCACAATTGGCGAGCGTGCTTTTATTCGTGCGCAGGAAGCACGCTCCTCCCACACCTACACTTAATTTAGAAACAGTACAAATGTTCCCATAAGATTCTCAAGCCTACGTCGGAAAGATCTGCCTTGCGCCGATTTCACGTAAATCCCACTGCACGTTCCCATTCTTTGCGTCAGTCGGCTGCTACTGGTGTTGCTGGTTGTGACTGCTGATAACAGATGCCGTAGCAATCAATTCATGGAGTGAGCTGTATGTTTTGCGATAGTCTGTCTCTGACAAGGAAGCACAGGTGATATAGGTGCGAACACAGGAAGCTTGCAGCCTCTCGCTGCCTGCAGACACAGAGCAGCCACACTAGAAGAGCGGCCTAAGCCGTAGGCGAAATGTGCTCATTCGCTTTGGCGCGACGTCGAACTATAAATAAGGCTGTCACTAGCGTGAGCGTCGTGTAAAGTCGGAAAAGTCATCTGCATGGGTGATTGCCAAGTTTGGGGAGCGTTTCGTAGTACGATCAGTGCAATGGGGACGCGGAAACTTGTTGTGTCCCAGTGTTTTGCAGTTGGACGACAAGAGTTTTACACAGTAGCAAAGAGCGAGGCACTGAGTTGGCATGAACAATGGAGAGCACAATGGGGCTCGAGATGTGCTTGTTACCTCAGGTGCTGTGTGATTGTCGACAAGGAGTGAAATGGACCAATTTGTGACCGCCCTTTCAATTTAAGACGTTCAAAACAGACGGAATTTGCATTCGTAATACCAGAGCATCGAAACTACTTGGAACTCTTGTGTATATGAACGTGTCCGCGCCTTTGTATTCTGGTACCTACGCCGCTACAAACCAACCAACCATCGAGTCCGTGCACATCAGAGTCGCAAAGAATGGAGAATAGCCAGGCTTGGTCGTGTGTGTAGCTGTAGCTCAGTTGGCAGATCGTTCGCTTAGCGTGTGAACGGTCTCGGGTTCAAGCCCCGGCTCCTCCATGTTTTGTGGTCAGTGCATGGTAAGTGTTGGTCGCGGCGAACATAAACGCACGCAAGAAGTTGCAAAACCAGCGTCACAGACTGATATGATGTATACTGTCATAAGGAGAGCAAGATGTATGTGTGGGGACCGGCTGTTATCGTGGTGTCATCGAGTGCAGGTCTGTCTTAGGTATCACGGCTTAACGTCATTGAAGTCTAGAGGTGGACAACACGTTCGTCTTACTCAGAGCGGTGTCTGAACTCTATTTTCGACGTTATGCGTGCCACTTTCATTGTGGCCAACTACGATTCGATACAGAATGCACGAAACCTGAAAGACACTCTCACTGATACATAGAGAGTAGTGTTTGTCTGCGGAATAATGGGAGTGCAAGGGTCTGTAACGTTGATATGACTGTATGTAGCACTACTAGTTATCGGGGGGGTGGGCGTAGCTCACATGGTAGAGCGCTCGCTTAGCGTGCGAGAGGTACTGGGATCGATACCCAGCGCCTCCAGAATTTTTAACACACCTACATGCGCACCTTGCCATGCAAGTGGAATAATTCCCAACCGGCAGAGGTGTGTAGGCAGATACAAGCGAACGATTAGTATCCACAATTGGCGAGCGTGCTTTTATTCGTGCGCAGGAAGCACCCTCCTCCCACACCTACACTTAATTTAGAAACAGTACAAATGTTCCCATAAGATTCTCAAGCCTACGTCGGAAAGATCTGCCTTGCGCCGATTTCACGTAAATCCCACTGCACGTTCCCATTCTTTGCGTGCAGTCGGCTGCTACTGGTGTTGCTGGTTGTGACTGCTGATAACAGATGCCGTAGCAATCAATTCATGGAGTGAGTTGTATGTTTTGCGATAGTCTGTCTCTGACAAGGAAGCACAGGTGATATAGGTGCGAACACAGGAAGCTTGCAGCCCCTCGCTGCCTGCAGACACAGAGCAGCCACACTAGAAGAGCGGCCTAAGCCGTAGGCGAAATGTGCTCATTCGCTTTGGCGCGACGTCAAACTATAAATAAGGCTGTCACTAGCGTGAGCCTCGTGTAAAGTCGGAAAAGTCATCTGCATGGGTGATTGCCAAGTTTGGGGAGCGTTTCGTAGTACGATCAGTGCAATGGGGACGCGGAAACTTGTTGTGTCCCAGTGTTTTGCAGTTGGACGACAAGAGTTTTACACAGTAGCAAAGAGCGAGGCACTGAGTTGGCATGAACAATGGAGAGCACAATGGGGCTCGAGATGTGCTTGTTACCTCAGGTGCTGTGTGATTGTCGACAAGGAGTGAAATGGACCAATTTGTGACCGCCCTTTCAATTTAAGACGTTCAAAACAGACGGAATTTGCATTCGTAATACAAGAGCATCGAAACTACTTGGAACACTTGTGTATATGAACGTGTCCGCGCCTTTGTATTCTGGTACCTACGCCGCTACAAACCAACCAACCATCGTGTCCGTGCACATCAGAGTCGCGAAGAATGGAGAATAGCCAGGGTTGGTCGTGTGTGTAGCTGTAGCTCAGTTGGCAGATCGTTCGCTTAGCGTGTGAACGGTCTCGGGTTCAAGCCCCGGCTTCTCCATGTTTTGTGGTCAGTGCATGGTAAGTGTTGGTCGCGGCGAACATAAACGCACGCAAGAAGTTGCAAAACCAGCGTCACAGACTGATATGATGTATACTGTCATAAGGAGAGCAAGATGTAAGTGTGAGGTCCGGCTGTTATTGTGGTGTCATCGAGTGCAGATCTGTCTTAGGTATCACGGTTTAACGTCATTGAAGGCTAGAGGTGGACAACACGTTCGTCTTACTCAGAGAGGTGTCTGAACTGTATTTTCGACGTTATGCGTACCACTTTCATTGTGGCCAACTACGATTCGATACACAATGCACGAAACCTGAAAGACACTCTCACTGATACATAGAGAGTAGTGTTTGTCTGCGGAATAATGGGAGTGCAAGGGTCTGTAACGTTGATATGACTGTATGTAGCACTATTAGTTATCGGGGGGGTGGGCGTAGCTCAGATGGTAGAGCGCTCGCTTGGCGTGCGAGAGGTACTGGGATCGATACCCAGCGCCTCCAGAATTTTTAACACACCTACATGCGCACCTTGCCATGCAAGTGGAATAATTCCCAACCGGCAGAGGTGTGTAGGCAGATACAAGCGAACGATTAGCATCCACAATTGGCGAGCGTGCTTTTATTCGTGCGCAGGAAGCACCCTCCTCCCACACCTACACTTAATTTAGAAACAGTACAAATGTTCCCATAAGATTCTCAAGCCTACGTCGGAATGATCTGCCTTGCGCCGATTTCACGTAAATCCCACTGCACGTTCCCATTCTTTGCGTCAGTCGGCTGCTACTGGTGTTGCTGGTTGTGACTGCTGATAACAGATGCCGTAGCAATCATTTCATGGAGTGAGTTGTATGTTTTGCGATAGTCTGTCTCTGACAAGGAAGCACAGGTGATATAGGTGCGAACACAGGAAGCTTGCAGCCCCTCGCTGCCTGCAGACACAGAGCAGTCACACTAGAAGAGCGGCCTAAGCCGTAGGCGAAATGTGCTCATTCGCTTTGGCGCGACGTCGAACTGTAAATAAGGCTGTCACTAGCGTGAGCGTTGCGTGAGCGTCGTGTAAAGTCGGAAAAGTCATCTGCATGGGTGATTGCCAAGTTTGGGGAGCGTTTCGTAGTACGATCAGTGCAATGGAGACGCGGAAACTTGTTGTGTCCCAGTGTTTTGCAGTTGGACGACAAGAGTTTTACACAGTAGCAAAGAGCGAGGCACTGAGTTGGCATGAACAATGGAGAGCACAATGGGGCTCGAGATGTGCTTGTTACCTCAGGTGCTGTGTGATTGTCGACAAGGAGTGAAATGGACCAATTTGTGACCGCCCTTTCAATTTAAGACTTTTAAAACAGACGGAATTTGCATTCATAATACCAGAGCATCGAAACTACTTGGAACTCTTGTGTATATGAACGTGTCCGCGCCTTTGTATTCTGGTACCTTCGCCGCTACAAACCAACCAACCATCGTGTCCGTGCACATCAGAGTCGCAAAGAATGGAGAATAGCCAGGCTAGATCGGGTGTGTAGCTGTAGCTCAGTTGGCAGATCGTTCGCTTAGCGTGTGAACGGTCTCGGGTTCAAGCCCCGGCTCCTCCATGTTTTGTGGTCAGTGCATGGTAAGTGTTGGTCGCGGCGAACATAAACGCACGCAAGAAGTTGCAAAACCAGCGTCACAGACTGATATGATGTATACTGTCATAAGGAGAGCAAGATGTATGTGTGGGGACCGGCTGTTATCGTGGTGTCATCGAGTGCAGATCTGTCTTAGGTATCACGGCTTAACGTCATTGAAGTCTAGAGGTGGACAACACGTTCGTCTTACTCAGAGCGGTGTCTGAACTCTATTTTCGACGTTATGCGTGCCACTTTCATTGTGGCCAACTACGATTCGATACAGAATGCACGAAACCTGAAAGACACTCTCACTGATACATAGAGAGTAGTGTTTGTCTGCGGAATAATGGGAGTGCAAGGGTCTGTAACGTTGATATGACTGTATGTAGCACTATTAGTTATCGGGGGGGTGGGCGTAGCTCAGATGGTAGAGCGCTCGCTTAGTGTGCGAGAGGTACTGGGATCGATACCCAGCGCCTCCATAATATTTAACACACCTACATGCGCACCTTGCCATGCAAGTGGAATAATTCCCAACCGGCAGAGGTGAGTAGGCAGATACAAGCGAACGATTAGCATCCACAATTGGCGAGCGCGCTTTTATTCGTGCGCAGGAATACCCTCCTCTTACACCTACACTTAATTTAGAAACAGTACAAATGTTCCCATAAGATTCTCAAGCCTACGTCGGAAAGATCTGCCTTGCGCCGATTTCACGTAAATCCCACTGCACGTTCCCATTCTTTGCGTCAGTCGGCTGCTACTGGTGTTGCTGGTTGTGACTGCTGATAACAGATGCCGTAGCAATCAATTCATGGAGTGAGTTGTATGTTTTGCGATAGTCTGTCTCTGACAAGGAAGCACAGGTGATATAGGTGCGAACACAGGAAGCTTGCAGCCTCTCGCTGCCTGCAGACACAGAGCAGCCACACTAGAAGAGCGGCCTAAGACGTAGGCGAAATGTGCTCATTCGCTTTGGCGCGACGTCGAACTATAAATAAGGCTGTCACTAGCGTGAGCGTCGTGTAAAGTCGGAAAAGTCATCTGCATGGGTGATTGCCAAGTTTGGGGAGCGTTTCGTAGTACGATCAGTGCAATGGGGACGCGGAAACTTGTTGTGTCCCAGTGTTTTGCAGTTGGACGACAAGAGTTTTACACAGTAACAAAGAGCGAGGCACTGAGTTGGCATGAACAATGGAGAGCACAATGGGGCTCGAGATGTGCTTGTTACCTCAGGTGCTGTGTGATTGTCGACAAGGAGTGAAATGGACCAATTTGTGACCGCCCTTTCAATTTAAGACGTTCAAAACAGACGGAATTTGCATTCGTAATACCAGAGCATCGAAACTACTTGGAACTCTTGTGTATATGAACGTGTCCGCGCCTTTGTATTCTGGTACCTTCGCCGCTACAAACCAACCAACCATCGTGTCCGTGCACATCAGAGTCGCAAAGAATGGAGAATAGCCAGGCTTGATCGGGTGTGTACCTGTAGCTCAGTTGGCAGATCGTTCGCTTAGCGTGTGAACGGTCTCGGGTTCAAGCCCCGGCTCCTCCATGTTTTGTGGTCAGTGCATGGTAAGTGTTGGTCGCGGCGAACATAAACGCACGCAAGAAGTTGCAAAACCAGCGTCACAGACTGATATGATGTATACTGTCATAAGGAGAGCAAGATGTATGTGTGGGGACCGGCTGTTATCGTGGTGTCATCGAGTGCAGATCTGTCTTAGGTATCACGGCTTAACGTCATTGAAGTCTAGAGGTGGACAACACGTTCGTCTTACTCAGAGCGGTGTCTGAACTCTATTTTCGACGTTATGCGTGCCACTTTCATTGTGGCCAACTACGATTCGATACAGAATGCACGAAACCTGAAAGACACTCTCACTGATACATAGAGAGTAGTGTTTGTCTGCGGAATAATGGGAGTGCAAGGGTCTGTAACGTTGATATGACTGTATGTAGCACTATTAGTTATCGGGGGGGTGGGCGTAGCTCAGATGGTAGAGCGCTCGCTTAGCGTGCGAGAGGTACTGGGATCGATACCCAGCGCCTCCAGAATTTTTAACACACCTACATGCGCACCTTGCCATGCAAGTGGAATAATTCCCAACCGGCAGAGGTGTGTAGGCAGATACAAGCGAACGATTAGCATCCACAATTGGCGAGCGTGCTTTTATTCGTGCGCAGGAAGCACCCTCCTCCCACAACTACACTTAATTTAGAAACAGTACAAATGTTCCCATAAGATCCTCAAGCCTACGTCGGAAAGATCTGCCTTGCGCCGATTTCACGTAAATCCCACATCACGTTCCCATTCTTTGCGTCAGTCGGCTGCTACTGGTGTTGCTGGTTGTGACTGCTGATAACAGATGCCGTAGCAATCAATTCATGGAGTGAGTTGTATGTTTTGCGATAGTCTGTCTCTGACAAGGAAGCACAGGTGATATAGGTGCGAACACAGGAAGCTTGCAGCCCCTCGCTGCCTGCAGACACAGAGCAGCCACACTAGAAGAGCGGCCTAAGCCGTAGGCGAAATGTGCTCATTCGCTTTGGCGCGACGTCGAACTATAAATAAGGCTGTCACTAGCGTGAGCCTCGTGTAAAGTCGGAAAAGTCATCTGCATGGGTGATTGCCAAGTTTGGGGAGCGTTTCGTAGTACGATCAGTGCAATGGGGACGCGGAAACTTGTTGTGTCCCAGTGTTTTGCAGTTGGACGACAAGAGTTTTACACAGTAGCAAAGAGCGAGGCACTGAGTTGGCATGAACAATGGAGAGCACAATGGGGCTCGAGATGTGCTTGTTACCTCAGGTGCTGTGTGATTGTCGACAAGGAGTGAAATGGACCAATTTGTGACCGCCCTTTCAATTTAAGACGTTCAAAACAGACGGAATTTGCATTCGTAATACCAGAGCATCGAAACTACTTGGAACTCTTGTGTATATGAACGTGTCCGCGCCTTTGTATTCTGGTACCTTCGCCGCTACAAACCAACCAACCATCGTGTCCGTGCACATCAGAGTCGCCAAGAATGGAGAATAGCCAGGGTTGGTCGTGTGTGTAGCTGTAGCTCAGTTGGCAGATAGTTCGCTTAGCGTGTGAACGGTCTCGGGTTCAAGCCCCGGCTTCTCCATGTTTTGTGGTCAGTGCATGGTAAGTGTTGGTCGCGGCGAACATAAACGCACGCAAGAAGTTGCAAAACCAGCGTCACAGACTGATATGATGTATACTGTCATAAGCAGAGCAAGATGTAAGTGTGAGGTCCGGCTGTTATCGTGGTGTCATCGAGTGCAGATCTGTCTTAGGTATCACGGTTTAACGTCATTGAAGGCTAGAGGTGGACAACACGTTCGTCTTACTCAGAGAGGTGTCTGAACTGTATTTTCGACGTTATGCGTACCACTTTCATTGTGGCCAACTACGATTCGATACACAATGCACGAAACCTGAAAGACACTCTCACTGATACATAGAGAGTAGTGTTTGTCTGCGGAATAATGGGAGTGCAAGGGTCTGTAACGTTGATATGACTGTATGTAGCACTATTAGTTATCGGGGGGGTGGGCGTAGCTCAGATGGTAGAGCGCTCGCTTGGCGTGCGAGAGGTACTGGGATCGATACCCAGCGCCTCCAGAATTTTTAACACACCTACATGCGCACCTTGCCATGCAAGTGGAATAATTCCCAACCGGCAGAGGTGTGTAGGCAGATACAAGCGAACGATTAGCATCCACAATTGGCGAGCGTGCTTTTATTCGTGCGCAGGAAGCACCCTCCTCCCACACCTACACTTAATTTAGAAACAGTACAAATGTTCCCATAAGATTCTCAAGCCTACGTCGGAAAGATCTGCCTTGCGCCGATTTCACGTAAATCCCAATGCACGTTCCCATTCTTTGCGTCAGTCGGCTGCTACTGGTGTTGCTGGTTGTGACTGCTGATAACAGATGCCGTAGCAATCAATTCATGGAGTGAGTTGTATGTTTTGCGATAGTCTGTCTCTGACAAGGAAGCACAGGTGATATAGGTGCGAACACAGGAAGCTTGCAGCCTCTCGCTGCCTGCAGACACAGAGCAGCCACACTAGAAGAGCGGCCTAAGACGTAGGCGAAATGTGCTCATTCGCTTTGGCGCGACGTCGAACTAAAAATAAGGCTATCACTAGCGTGAGCGTCGTGTAAAGTCGGAAAAGTCATCTGCATGGGTGATTGCCAAGTTTGGGGAGCGTTTCGTAGTACGATCAGTGCAATGGAGACGCGGAAACTTGTTGTGTCCCAGTGTTTTGCAGTTGGACGACAAGAGTTTTACACAGTAGCAAAGAGCGAGGCACTGAGTTGGCATGAACAATGGAGAGCACAATGGGGCTCGAGATGTGCTTGTTACCTCAGGTGCTGTGTGATTGTCGACAAGGAGTGAAATGGACCAATTTGTGACCGCCCTTTCAATTTAAGACGTTTAAAACAGACGGAATTTGCATTCGTAATACCAGAGCATCGAAACTACTTGGAACTCTTGTGTATATGAACGTGTCCGCGCCTTTGTATTCTGGTACCTTCGCCGCTACAAACCAACCAACCATCGTGTCCGTGCACATCAGAGTCGCAAAGAATGGAGAATAGCCAGGCTTGATCGGGTGTGTAGCTGTAGCTCAGTTGGCAGATCGTTCGCTTAGCGTGTGAACGGTCTCGGGTTCAAGCCCCGGCTCCTCCATGTTTTGTGGTCAGTGCATGGTAAGTGTTGGTCGCGGCGAACATAAACGCACGCAAGAAGTTGCAAAACCAGCGTCACAGACTGATATGATGTATACTGTCATAAGGAGAGCAAGATGTATGTGTGGGGACCGGCTGTTATCGTGGTGTCATCGAGTGCAGATCTGTCTTAGGTATCACGGCTTAACGTCATTGAAGTCTAGAGGTGGACAACACGTTCGTCTTACTCAGAGCGGTGTCTGAACTCTATTTTCGACGTTATGCGTGCCACTTTCATTGTGGCCAACTACGATTCGATACAGAATGCACGAAACCTGAAAGACACTCTCACTGATACATAGAGAGTAGTGTTTGTCTGCGGAATAATGGGAGTGCAAGGGTCTGTAACGTTGATATGACTGTATGTAGCACTATTAGTTATCGGGGGGGTGGGCGTAGCTCAGATGTTAGAGCGCTCGCTTAGTGTGCGAGAGGTACTGGGATCGATACCCAGCGCCTCCAGAATTTTTAACACACCTACATGCGCACCTTGCCATGCAAGTGGAATAATTCCCAACCGGCAGAGGTGTGTAGGCAGATACAAGCGAACGATTAGCATCCACAATTGGCGAGCGTGCTTTTATTCGTGCGCAGGAATACCCTCCTCTTACACCTACACTTAATTTAGAAACAGTACAAATGTTCCCATAAGATTCTCAAGCCTACGTCGGAAAGATCTGCCTTGCGCCGATTTCACGTAAATCCCACTGCACGTTCCCATTCTTTGCGTCAGTCGGCTGCTACTGGTGTTGCTGGTTGTGACTGCTGATAACAGATGCCGTAGCAATCAATTCATGGAGTGAGTTGTATGTTTTGCGATAGTCTGTCTCTGACAAGGAAGCACAGGTGATATAGGTGCGAACACAGGAAGCTTGCAGCCTCTCGCTGCCTGCAGACACAGAGCAGCCACACTAGAAGAGCGGCCTAAGACGTAGGCGAAATGTGCTCATTCGCTTTGGCGCGACGTCGAACTATAAATAAGGCTGTCACTAGCGTGAGCGTCGTGTAAAGTCGGAAAAGTCATCTGCATGGGTGATTGCCAAGTTTGGGGAGCGTTTCGTAGTACGATCAGTGCAATGGGGACGCGGAAACTTGTTGTGTCCCAGTGTTTTGCAGTTGGACGACAAGAGTTTTACACAGTAGCAAAGAGCGAGGCACTGAGTTGGCATGAACAATGGAGAGCACAATGGGGCTCGAGATGTGCTTGTTACCTCAGGTGCTGTGTGATTGTCGACAAGGAGTGAAATGGACCAATTTGTGACCGCCCTTTCAATTTAAGACGTTCAAAACAGACGGAATTTGCATTCGTAATACCAGAGCATCGAAACTACTTGGAACTCTTGTGTATATGAACGTGTCCGCGCCTTTGTATTCTGGTACCTTCGCCGCTACAAACCAACCAACCATCGTGTCCGTGCACATCAGAGTCGCAAAGAATGGAGAATAGCTAGGCTTGATCGGGTGTGTAGCTGTAGCTCAGTTGGCAGATCGTTCGCTTAGCGTGTGAACGGTCTCGGGTTCAAGCCCCGGCTCCTCCATGTTTTGTGGTCAGTGCATGGTAAGTGTTGGTCGCGGCGAACATAAACGCACGCAAGAAGTTGCAAAACCAGCGTCAC
The DNA here is from genome assembly GCF_023897955.1 of Schistocerca gregaria. Taxonomy (NCBI): domain Eukaryota; kingdom Metazoa; phylum Arthropoda; class Insecta; order Orthoptera; family Acrididae; genus Schistocerca; species Schistocerca gregaria. Next base: position 558,857 of record NW_026062037.1, on the reverse strand, counting down.
AGACTGATATGATGTATACTGTCATAAGGAGAGCAAGATGTATGTGTGGGGACCGGCTGTTATCGTGGTGTCATCGAGTGCAGATCTGTCTTAGGTATCAAGGCTTAACGTCATTGAAGTCTAGAGGTGGACAACACGTTCGTCTTACTCAGAGCGGTGTCTGAACTCTATTTTCGACGTTATGCGTGCCACTTTCATTGTGGCCAACTACGATTCGATACAGAATGCACGAAACCTGAAAGACACTCTCACTGATACATAGAGAGTAGTGTTTGTCTGCGGAATAATGGGAGTGCAAGGGTCTGTAACGTTGATATGACTGTATGTAGCACTATTAGTTATCGGGGGGGTGGGCGTAGCTCAGATGGTAGAGCGCTCGCTTAGCGTGCGAGAGGTACTGGGATCGATACCCAGCGCCTCCAGAATTTTTAACACACCTACATGCGCACCTTGCCATGCAAGTGGAATAATTCCCAACCGGCAGAGGTGTGTAGGCAGATACAAGCGAACGATTAGCATCCACAATTGGCGAGCGTGCTTTTATTCGTGCGCAGGAAGCACCCTCCTCCCACACCTACACTTAATTTAGAAACAGTACAAATGTTCCCATAAGATTCTCAAGCCTACGTCGGAAAGATCTGCCTTGCGCCGATTTCACGTAAATCCCACTGCACGTTCCCATTCTTTGCGTCAGTCGGCTGCTACTGGTGTTGCTGGTTGTGACTGCTGATAACAGATGCCGTAGCAATCAATTCATGGAGTGAGTTGTATGTTTTGCGATAGTCTGTCTCTGACAAGGAAGCACAGGTGATATAGGTGCGAACACAGGAAGCTTGCAGCCTCTCGCTGCCTGCAGACACAGAGCAGCCACACTAGAAGAGCGGCCTAAGACGTAGGCGAAATGTGCTCATTCGCTTTGGCGCGACGTCGAACTATAAATAAGGCTATCACTAGCGTGAGCGTCGTGTAAAGTCGGAAAAGTCATCTGCATGGGTGATTGCCAAGTTTGGGGAGCGTTTCGTAGTACGATCAGTGCAATGGGGACGCGGAAACTTGTTGTGTCCCAGTGTTTTGCAGTTGGACGACAAGAGTTTTACACAGTAGCAAAGAGCGAGGCACTGAGTTGGCATGAACAATGGAGAGCACAATGGGGCTCGAGATGTGCTTGTTACCTCAGGTGCTGTGTGATTGTCGACAAGGAGTGAAATGGACCAATTTGTGACCGCCCTTCCAATTTAAGACGTTCAAAACAGACGGAATTTGCATTCGTAATACCAGAGCATCGAAACTACTTGGAACTCTTGTGTATATGAACGTGTCCGCGCCTTTGTATTCTGGTACCTTCGCCGCTACAAACCAACCAACCATCGTGTCCGTGTACATCAGAGTTGCAAAGAATGGAGAATAGCCAGGCTTGGTTGCGTGTGTAGCTGTAGCTCAGTTGGCAGATCGTTCGCTTAGCGTGTGAACGGTCTCGGGTTCAAGCCCCGGCTCCTCGATGTTTTGTGGTCAGTGCATGGTAAGTGTTGGTCGCGGCGAACATAAACGCACGCAAGAAGTTGCAAAACCAGCGTCACAGACTGATATGATGTATAATGTCATAAGGAGAGCAAGATGTAAGTGTGGGGACCGGCTGTTACCGTGGTGTCATGGAGTACAGATCTGTCTTAGGTATCACAGCTTAACGTCATTGAAGTCTAGAGGTGGACAACACGTTCGTCTTACTCAGAGCGGTGTCTGAACTCTATTTTCGACGTTATGCGTGCCACTTTCATTGTGGCAAACTACGATTCGATACAGAATGCACGAAACCTGAAAGACACTGTCACTGATACATAGAGAGTAGTGTTTGTCTGCGGAATAATGGGAGTGCAAGGGTCTGTAACGTTGATATGACTGTATGTAGCACTACTTGTTTTCGGGGGGGGGGGGGGGGGGGGGGGCGTAGCTCAGATGGTAGAGCGCTCGCTTAGCGTGCGGGAGGTACTGGGATCGATACCCAGCGCCTCCAGAATTTTTAACACACCTACATGCGCACCTTGCCATGCAAGTGGAATAATTCCCAACCGGCAGAGGTGTGTAGGCAGATACAAGCGAACGATTAGCATCCACAATTGGCGAGCGTGCTTTTATTCGTGCGCAGGAAGCACCCTCCTCCCACACCTACACTTAATTTAGAAACAGTACAAATGTTCCCATAAGATTCTCAAGCCTACGTCGGAAAGATCTGCCTTGCGCCGATTTCACGTAAATCCCACTGCACGTTCCCATTCTTTGCGTGCAGTCGGCTGCTACTGGTGTTGCTGGTTGTGACTGCTGATAACAGATGCCGTAGCAATCAATTCATGGAGTGAGTTGTATGTTTTGCGATAGTCTGTCTCTGACAAGGAAGCACAGGTGATATAGGTGCGAACACAGGAAGCTTGCAGCCCCTCGCTGCCTGCAGACACAGAGCAGCCACACTAGAAGAACGGCCTAAGCCGTAGGCGAAATGTGCTCATTCGCTTTGGCGCGACGTCGAACTATAAATAAGGCTCTCACTAGCGTGAGCGTCGTGTAAAGTCGGAAAAGTCATCTGCATGAGTGATTGCCAAGTTTGGGGAGCGTTTCGTAGTACGATCAGTGCAATGGGGACGCGGAAACTTGTTGTGTCCCAGTGTTTTGCAGTTGGACGACAAGAGTTTTACACAGTAGCAAAGAGCGAGGCACTGAGTTGGCATGAACAATGGAGAGCACAATGGGGCTCGAGATGTGCTTGTTACCTCAGGTGCTGTGTGATTGTCGACAAGGAGTGAAATGGACCAATTTGTGACCGCCCTTTCAATTTAAGACGTTCAAAACAGACGGAATTTGCATTCGTAATACCAGAGCATCGAAACTACTTGGAACTCTTGTGTATATGAACGTGTCCGCGCCTTTGTATTCTGGTACCTTCGCCGTTACAAACCAACCAACCATCGTGTCCGTGCACATCAGAGTCGCAAAGAATGGAGAATAGCCAGGCTTGATCGGGTGTGTAGCTGTAGCTCAGTTGGCAGATCGTTCGCTTAGCGTGTGAACGGTCTCGGGTTCAAGCCCTGGCTCCTCCATGTTTTGTGGTCAGTGCATGGTAAGTGTTGGTCGCGGCGAACATAAACGCACGCAAGAAGTTGCAAAACCAGCGTCACAGACTGATATGATGTATACTGTCATAAGGAGAGCAAGATGTATGTGTGGGGACCGGCTGTTATCGTGGTGTCATCGAGTGCAGATCTGTCTTAGGTATCACGGCTTAACGTCATTGAAGTCTAGAGGTGGACAACACGTTCGTCTTACTCAGAGCGGTGTCTGAACTCTATTTTCGACGTTATGCGTGCCACTTTCATTGTGGCCAACTACGATTCGATACAGAATGCACGAAACCTGAAAGACACTCTCACTGATACATAGAGAGTAGTGTTTGTCTGCGGAATAATGGGAGTGCAAGGGTCTGTAACGTTGATATGACTGTATGTAGCACTATTAGTTATCGGGGGGGTGGGCGTAGCTCAGATGGTAGAGCGCTCGCTTAGCGTGCGAGAGGTACTGGGATCGATACCCAGCGCCTCCAGAATTTTTAACACACCTACATGCGCACCTTGCCATGCAAGTGGAATAATTCCCAACCGGCAGAGGTGTGTAGGCAGATACAAGCGAACGATTAGCATCCACAATTGGCGAGCGTGCTTTTATTCGTGCGCAGGAAGCACCCTCCTCCCACACCTACACTTAATTTAGAAACAGTACAAATGTTCCCATAAGATTCTCAAGCCTACGTCGGAAAGATCTGCCTTGCGCCGATTTCACGTAAATCCCACTGCACGTTCCCATTCTTTGCGTCAGTCGGCTGCTACTGGTGTTGCTGGTTGTGACTGCTGATAACAGATGCCGTAGCAATCAATTCATGGAGTGAGTTGTATGTTTTGCGATAGTCTGTCTCTGACAAGGAAGCACAGGTGATATAGGTGCGAACACAGGAAGCTTGCAGCCTCTCGCTGCCTGCAGACACAGAGCAGCCACACTAGAAGAGCGGCCTAAGACGTAGGCGAAATGTGCTCATTCGCTTTGGCGCGACGTCGAACTATAAATAAGGCTATCACTAGCGTGAGCGTCGTGTAAAGTCGGAAAAGTCATCTGCATGGGTGATTGCCAAGTTTGGGGAGCGTTTCGTAGTACGATCAGTGCAATGGGGACGCGGAAACTTGTTGTGTCCCAGTGTTTTGCAGTTGGACGACAAGAGTTTTACACAGTAGCAAAGAGCGAGGCACTGAGTTGGCATGAACAATGGAGAGCACAATGGGGCTCGAGATGTGCTTGTTACCTCAGGTGCTGTGTGATTGTCGACAAGGAGTGAAATGGACCAATTTGTGACCGCCCTTTCAATTTAAGACGTTCAAAACAGACGGAATTTGCATTCGTAATACCAGAGCATCGAAACTACTTGGAACTCTTGTGTATATGAACGTGTCCGCGCCTTTGTATTCTGGTACCTTCGCCGCTACAAACCAACCAACCATCGTGTCCGTGCACATCAGAGTCGCAAAGAATGGAGAATAGCCAGGCTTCGTCGTGTGTGTAGCTGTAGCTCAGTTGGCAGATCGTTCGCTTAGCGTGTGAACGGTCTCGGGTTCAAGCCCCGGCTCCTCGATGTTTTGTGGTCAGTGCATGGTAAGTGTTGGTCGCGGCGAACATAAACGCACGCAAGAAGTAGCAAAACCAGCGTCACAGACTGATATGATGTATACTGTCATAAGGAGAGCAAGATGTATGTGTGGGGACCGGCTGTTATCGTGGTGTCATCGAGTGCAGATCTGTCTTAGGTATCACGGCTTAACGTCATTGAAGTCTAGAGAAGGGACAACACGTTCGTCTTACTCAGAGCGGTGTCTGAACTCTATTTTCGACGTTATGCGTGCCACTTTCATTGTGGCCAACTACGATTCGATACAGAATGCACGAAACCTGAAAGACACTCTCACTGATACATAGAGAGTAGTGTTTGTCTGCGGAATAATGGGAGTGCAAGGGTCTGTAACGTTGATATGACTGTATGTAGCACTATTAGTTATCGGGGGGGTGGGCGTAGCTCAGATGGTAGGGCGCTCGCTTAGCGTGCGAGAGGTACTGGGATCGATACCCAGCGCCTCCAGAATTTTTAACACACCTACATGCGCACCTTGCCATGCAAGTGGAATAATTCCCAACCGGCAGAGGTGTGTAGGCAGATACAAGCGAACGATTAGCATCCACAATTGGCGAGCGTGCTTTTATTCGTGCGCAGGAATACCCTCCTCCCACACCTACACTTAATTTAGAAACAGTACAAATGTTCCCATAAGATTCTCAAGCCTACGTCGGAAAGATCTGCCTTGCGCCGATTTCACGTAAATCCCACTGCACGTTCCCATTCTTTGCGTGCAGTCGGCTGCTACTGGTGTTGCTGGATGTGACTGCTGATAACAGATGCCGTAGCAATCAAATCATGGAGTGAGTTGTATGTTTTGCGATAGTCTGTCTCTGACAAGGAAGCACAGGTGATATAGGTGCGAACACAGGAAGCTTGCAGCCCCTCGCTGCCTGCAGACACAAAGCAGCCACACTAGCAGAGCGGCCTAAGCCGTAGGCGAAATGTGCTCATTCGCTTTGGCGCGACGTCGAACTATAAATAAGGCTGTCACTAGCGTGAGCGTCGTGTAAAGTCGGAAAAGTCATCTGCATGGGTGATTGCCAAGTTTGGGGAGCGTTTCGTAGTACGATCAGTGCAATGGGGACGCGGAAACTTGTTGTGTCCCAGTGTTTTGCAGTTGGACGACAAGAGTTTTACACAGTAGCAAAGAGCGAGGCACTGAGTTGGCATGAACAATGGAGAGCACAATGGGGCTCGAGATGTGCTTGTTACCTCAGGTGCTGTGTGATTGTCGACAAGGAGTGAAATGGACCAATTTGTGACCGCCCTTCCAATTTAAGACGTTCAAAACAGACGGAATTTGCATTCGTAATACCAGAGCATCGAAACTACTTGGAACTCTTGTGTATATGAAGGTGTCCGCGCCTTTGTGTTCTGGTACCTTCGCCGCTACAAACCAACCAACCATCGTGTCCGTGTACATCAGAGTTGCAAAGAATGGAGAATAGCCAGGCTTGGTTGCGTGTGTAGCTGTAGCTCAGTTGGCAGATCGTTCGCTTAGCGTGTGAACGGTCTCGGGTTCAAGCCCCGGCTCCTCGATGTTTTGTGGTCAGTGCATGGTAAGTGTTGGTCGCGGCGAACATAAACGCACGCAAGAAGTTGCAAAACCAGCGTCACAGACTGATATGATGTATAATGTCATAAGGAGAGCAAGATGTAAGTGTGGGGACCGGCTGTTACCGTGGTGTCATCGAGTACAGATCTGTCTTAGGTATCACGGCTTAACGTCATTGAAGTCTAGAGGTGGACAACACGTTCGTCTTACTCAGAGCGGTGTCTGAACTCTATTTTCGACGTTATGCGTGCCACTTTCATTGTGGCCAACTACGATTCGATACAGAATGCACGAAACCTGAAAGACACTCTCACTGATACATAGAGAGTAGTGTTTGTCTGCGGAATAATGGGAGTGCAAGGGTCTGTAACGTTGATATGACTGTATGTAGCACTATTAGTTATCGGGGGGGTGGGCGTAGCTCAGATGGTAGAGCGCTCGCTTAGCGTGCGAGAGGTACTGGGATCGATACCCAGCGCCTCCAGAATTTTTAACACACCTACATGCGCACCTTGCCATGCAAGTGGAATAATTCCCAACCGGCAGAGGTGTGTAGGCAGATACAAGCGAACGATTAGCATCCACAATTGGCGAGCGTGCTTTTATTCGTGCGCAGGAAGCACCCTCCTCCCACACCTACACTTAATTTAGAAACAGTACAAATGTTCCCATAAGATTCTCAAGCCTACGTCGGAAAGATCTGCCTTGCGCCGATTTCACGTAAATCCCACTGCACGTTCCCATTCTTTGCGTCAGTCGGCTGCTACTGGTGTTGCTGGTTGTGACTGCTGATAACAGATGCCGTAGCAATCAATTCATGGAGTGAGTTGTATGTTTTGCGATAGTCTGTCTCTGACAAGGAAGCACAGGTGATATAGGTGCGAACACAGGAAGCTTGCAGCCTCTCGCTGCCTGCAGACACAGAGCAGCCACACTAGAAGAGCGGCCTAAGACGTAGGCGAAATGTGCTCATTCGCTTTGGCGCGACGTCGAACTATAAATAAGGCTATCACTAGCGTGAGCGTCGTGTAAAGTCGGAAAAGTCATCTGCATGGGTGATTGCCAAGTTTGGGGAGCGTTTCGTAGTACGATCAGTGCAATGGGGACGCGGAAACTTGTTGTGTCCCAGTGTTTTGCAGTTGGACGACAAGAGTTTTACACAGTAGCAAAGAGCGAGGCACTGAGTTGGCATGAACAATGGAGAGCACAATGGGGCTCGAGATGTGCTTGTTACCTCAGGTGCTGTGTGATTGTCGACAAGGAGTGAAATGGACCAATTTGTGACCGCCCTTTCAATTTAAGACGTTCAAAACAGACGGAATTTGCATTCGTAATACCAGAGCATCGAAACTACTTGGAACTCTTGTGTATATGAACGTGTCCGCGCCTTTGTATTCTGGTACCTTCGCCGCTACAAACCAACCAACCATCGTGTCCGTGCACATCAGAGTCGCAAAGAATGGAGAATAGCCAGGCTTCGTCGTGTGTGTAGCTGTAGCTCAGTTGGCAGATCGTTCGCTTAGCGTGTGAACGGTCTCGGGTTCAAGCCCCGGCTCCTCGATGTTTTGTGGTCAGTGCATGGTAAGTGTTGGTCGCGGCGAACATAAACGCACGCAAGAAGTAGCAAAACCAGCGTCACAGACTGATATGATGTATACTGTCATAAGGAGAGCAAGATGTATGTGTGGGGACCGGCTGTTATCGTGGTGTCATCGAGTGCAGATCTGTCTTAGGTATCACGGCTTAACGTCATTGAAGTCTAGAGAAGGGACAACACGTTCGTCTTACTCAGAGCGGTGTCTGAACTCTATTTTCGACGTTATGCGTGCCACTTTCATTGTGGCCAACTACGATTCGATACAGAATGCACGAAACCTGAAAGACACTCTCACTGATACATAGAGAGTAGTGTTTGTCTGCGGAATAATGGGAGTGCAAGGGTCTGTAACGTTGATATGACTGTATGTAGCACTATTAGTTATCGGGGGGGTGGGCGTAGCTCAGATGGTAGGGCGCTCGCTTAGCGTGCGAGAGGTACTGGGATCGATACCCAGCGCCTCCAGAATTTTTAACACACCTACATGCGCACCTTGCCATGCAAGTGGAATAATTCCCAACCGGCAGAGGTGTGTAGGCAGATACAAGCGAACGATTAGCATCCACAATTGGCGAGCGTGCTTTTATTCGTGCGCAGGAATACCCTCCTCCCACACCTACACTTAATTTAGAAACAGTACAAATGTTCCCATAAGATTCTCAAGCCTACGTCGGAAAGATCTGCCTTGCGCCGATTTCACGTAAATCCCACTGCACGTTCCCATTCTTTGCGTGCAGTCGGCTGCTACTGGTGTTGCTGGATGTGACTGCTGATAACAGATGCCGTAGCAATCAAATCATGGAGTGAGTTGTATGTTTTGCGATAGTCTGTCTCTGACAAGGAAGCACAGGTGATATAGGTGCGAACACAGGAAGCTTGCAGCCCCTCGCTGCCTGCAGACACAAAGCAGCCACACTAGCAGAGCGGCCTAAGCCGTAGGCGAAATGTGCTCATTCGCTTTGGCGCGACGTCGAACTATAAATAAGGCTGTCACTAGCGTGAGCGTCGTGTAAAGTCGGAAAAGTCATCTGCATGGGTGATTGCCAAGTTTGGGGAGCGTTTCGTAGTACGATCAGTGCAATGGGGACGCGGAAACTTGTTGTGTCCCAGTGTTTTGCAGTTGGACGACAAGAGTTTTACACAGTAGCAAAGAGCGAGGCACTGAGTTGGCATGAACAATGGAGAGCACAATGGGGCTCGAGATGTGCTTGTTACCTCAGGTGCTGTGTGATTGTCGACAAGGAGTGAAATGGACCAATTTGTGACCGCCCTTCCAATTTAAGACGTTCAAAACAGACGGAATTTGCATTCGTAATACCAGAGCATCGAAACTACTTGGAACTCTTGTGTATATGAAGGTGTCCGCGCCTTTGTATTCTGGTACCTTCGCCGCTACAAACCAACCAACCATCGTGTCCGTGTACATCAGAGTTGCAAAGAATGGAGAATAGCCAGGCTTGGTTGCGTGTGTAGCTGTAGCTCAGTTGGCAGATCGTTCGCTTAGCGTGTGAACGGTCTCGGGTTCAAGCCCCGGCTCCTCGATGTTTTGTGGTCAGTGCATGGTAAGTGTTGGTCGCGGCGAACATAAACGCACGCAAGAAGTTGCAAAACCAGCGTCACAGACTGATATGATGTATAATGTCATAAGGAGAGCAAGATGTAAGTGTGGGGACCGGCTGTTACCGTGGTGTCATCGAGTACAGATCTGTCTTAGGTATCACGGCTTAACGTCATTGAAGTCTAGAGGTGGACAACACGTTCGTCTTACTCAGAGCGGTGTCTGAACTCTATTTTCGACGTTATGCGTGCCACTTTCATTGTGGCAAACTACGATTCGATACAGAATGCACGAAACCTGAAAGACACTGTCACTGATACATAGAGAGTAGTGTTTGTCTGCGGAATAATGGGAGTGCAAGGGTCTGTAACGTTGATATGACTGTATGTAGCACTACTAGTTTTCGGGGGGTGGGCGTAGCTCAGATGGTAGAGCGCTCGCTTAGCGTGCGAGAGGTACTGGGATCGATACCCAGCGCCTCCAGAATTTTTAACACACCTACATGCGCACCTTGCCATGCAAGTGGAATAATTCCCAACCGGCAGAGGTGTGTAGGCAGATACAAGCGAACGATTAGCATCCACAATTGGCGAGCGTGCTTTTATTCGTGCGCAGGAAGCACCCTCCTCCCACACCTACACTTAATTTAGAAACAGTACAAATGTTCCCATAAGATTCTCAAGCCTACGTCGGAAAGATCTGCCTTGCGCCGATTTCACGTAAATCCCACTGCACGTTCCCATTCTTTGCGTGCAGTCGGCTGCTACTGGTGTTGCTGGTTGTGACTGCTGATAACAGATGCCGTAGCAATCAATTCATGGAGTGAGTTGTATGTTTTGCGATAGTCTGTCTCTGACAAGGAAGCACAGGTGATATAGGTGCGAACACAGGAAGCTTGCAGCCCCTCGCTGCCTGCAGACACAGAGCAGCCACACTAGAAGAGCGGCCTAAGCCGTAGGCGAAATGTGCTCATTCGCTTTGGCGCGACGTCGAACTATAAATAAGGCTCTCACTAGCGTGAGCGTCGTGTAAAGTCGGAAAAGTCATCTGCATGGGTGATTGCCAAGTTTGGGGAGCGTTTCGTAGTACGATCAGTGCAATGGGGACGCGGAAACTTGTTGTGTCCCAGTGTTTTGCAGTTGGACGACAAGAGTTTTACACAGTAGCAAAGAGCGAGGCACTGAGTTGGCATGAACAATGGAGAGCACAATGGGGCTCGAGATGTGCTTGTTACCTCTGGTGCTGCGTGATTGTCGACAAGGAGTGAAATGGACCAATTTGTGACCGCCCTTTCAATTTAAGACGTTCAAAACAGACGGAATTTGCATTCGTAATACCAGAGCATCGAAACTACTTGGAACACTTGTGTATATGAAGGTGTCCGCGCCTTTGTATTCTGGTACCTTCGCCGCTACAAACCAACCAACCATCGTGTCCGTCCACATCAGACTTGCAAAGAATGGAGAATAGCCAGGCTTGGTCGTGTGTGTAGCTGTAGCTCAGTTGGCAGATCGTTCGCTTAGCGTGTGAACGGTCTCGGGTTCAAGCCCCGGCTCCTCGATGTTTTGTGGTCAGTGCATGGTAAGTGTTGGTCGCGGCGAACATAAACGCACGCAAGAAGTTGCAAAACCAGCGTCACAGACTGATATGATGTATACTGTCATAAGGAGAGCAAGATGTAAGTGTGGGGACCGGCTGTTATCGTGGTGTCATCGAGTGCAGATCTGTCTTAGGTATCACGGCTTAACGTCATTGAAGTCTAGAGAGTGGACAACACGTTCGTCTTACTCAGAGCGGTGTCTGAACTCTATTTTCGACGTTATGCGTGCCACTTTCATTGTGGCCAACTACGATTCGATACAGAATGCACGAAACCTGAAAGACACTCTCACTGATACATAGAGAGTAGTGTTTGTCTGCGGAATAATGGGAGTGCAAGGGTCTGTAACGTTGATATGACTGTATGTAGCACTACTAGTTATCGGTGGGGTGGGCGTAGCTCAGATGGTGGAGCGCTCGCTTAGCGTGGGAGAGGTACGAGGATCGATACCCAGCGCCTCCAGAATTTTTAACACACCTACATGCGCACCTTGCCATGCAAGTGGAATAATTCCCAACCGGCAGAGGTGTGTAGGCAGATACAAGCGAACGATTAGCATCCACAATTGGCGAGCGTGCTTTTATTCGTGCGCAGGAAGCACCCTCCTCCAACACCTACACTTAATTTCGAAACAGTACAAACGTTCCCATAAGATTCTCAAGCCTACGTCGGAAAGATCTGCCTTGCGCCGATTTCACGTAAATCCGACTGCACGTTCCCATTCTTTGCGTCAGTCGGCTGCTACTGGTGTTGCTGGTTGTGACTGCTGATAACAGATGCCGTAGCAATCAATTCATGGAGTGAGTTGTATGTTTTGCGATAGTCTGTCTCTGACAAGGAAGCACAGGTGATATAGGTGCGAACACAGGAAGCTTGCAGCCCCTCGCTGCCTGCAGACACAGAGCAGCCACACTAGAAGAACGGCCTAAGCCGTAGGCGAAATGTGCTCATTCGCTTTGGCGCGACGTCGAACTATAAATAAGGCTCTCACTAGCGAGAGCGTCGTGTAAAGTCGGAAAAGTCATCTGCATGAGTGATTGCCAAGTTTGGGGACCGTTTCGTAGTACGATCAGTGCAATGGGGACGCGGAAACTTGTTGTGTCCCAGTGTTTTGCAGTTGGACGACAAGAGTTTTACACAGTAGCAAAGAGCGAGGCACTGAGTTGGCATGAACAATGGAGAGCACAATGGGGCTCGAGATGTGCTTGTTACCTCAGGTGCTGTGTGATTGTCGACAAGGAGTGAAATGGACCAATTTGTGACCGCCCTTCCAATTTAAGACGTTCAAAACAGACGGAATTTGCATTCGTAATACCAGAGCATCGAAACTACTTGGAACTCTTGTGTATATGAAGGTGTCCGCGCCTTTGTATTCTGGTACCTTCGCCGCTACAAACCAACCAACCATCGTGTCCGTGTACATCAGAGTCGCAAAGAATGGAGAATAGCCAGGCTTGGTTGCGTGTGTAGCTGTAGCTCAGTTGGCAGATCGTTCGCTTAGCGTGTGAACGGTCTCGGGTTCAAGCCCCGGCTCCTCGATGTTTTGTGGTCAGTGCATGGTAAGTGTTGGTCGCGGCGAACATAAACGCACGCAAGAAGTTGCAAAACCAGCGTCACAGACTGATATGATGTATACTGTCATAAGGAGAGCAAGATGTAAGTGTGGGGACCGGCTGTTATCGTGGTGTCATCGAGTGCAGATCTGTCTTAGGTATCACGGCTTAACGTCATTGAAGTCTAGAGGTGGACAACACGTTCATCTTACTCAGAGCGGTGTCTGAACTCTATTTTCGACGTTATGCGTGCCACTTTCATTGTGGCCAACTACGATTCGATACAGAATGCACGAAACCTGAAAGACACTCTCACTGATACATAGAGAGTAGTGTTTGTCTGCGGAATAATGGGAGTGCAAGGGTCTGTACGTTGATTTGACTGTATGTAGCACTACTAGTTATCGGTGGGGTGGGCGTAGCTCAGATGGTGGAGCGCTCGCTTAGCGTGAGAGAGGTACGGGGATCGATACCCAGCGCCTCCAGAATTTTTAACACACCTACATGCGCACCTTGCCATGCAAGTGGAATAATTCCCAACCGGCAGAGGTGTGTAGGCAGATACAAGCGAACGATTAGCATCCACAATTGGCGAGTGTGCTTTTATTCGTGCGCAGGAAGCACCCTCCTCCCACACCTACACTTAATTTAGAAACAGTACAAATGTTCCCATAAGATTCTTAAGCCTACGTCGGAAAGATCTGCCTTGCGCCGATTTCATGTAAATCCCACTAGACGTTCCCATTCTTTGCGTGCAGTCGGCTGCTACTGGTGTTGCTGGTTGTGACTGCTGATAACAGATGCCGTAGCAATCAATTCATGGAGTGAGTTGTATGTTTTGCGATAGTCTGTCTCTGACAAGGAAGCACAGGTGATATAGGTGCGAACACAGGAAGCTTGCAGCCCCTCGCTGCCTGCAGACACAGAGCAGCCACACTAGAAGAGCGGCCTAAGCCGTAGGCGATATGTGCTCATTCGCTTTGGCGCGACGTCGAACTATAAATAAGGCTCTCACTAGCATGAGCGTCGTGTAAAGTCGGAAAAGTCATCTGCATGGGTGATTGCCAAGTTTGGGGAGCGTTTCGTAGTACGATCAGTGCAATGGGGACGCGGAAACTTGTTGTGTCTCAGTGTTTTGCAGTTGGACGACAAGAGTTTTACACAGTAGCAAAGAGCGAGGCACTGAGTTGGCATGAACAATGGAGAGCACAATGGGGCTCGAGATGTGCTTGTTACCTCAGGTGCTGCGTGATTGTCGACAAGGAGTGAAATGGACCAATTTGTGACCGCCCTTTCAATTTAAGACGTTCAAAACAGACGGAATTTGCATTCGTAATACCAGAGCATCGAAACTACTTGGAACTCTTGTGTATATGAACGTGTCCGCGCCTTTGTATTCTGGTACCTTCGCCGCTACAAACCAACCAACCATCGTGTCCGTGCACATCATAGTCGCAAAGAATGGAGAATAGCCAGGCTTGGTCGTGTGTGTAGCTGTAGCTCAGTTGGCAGATCGTTCGCTTAGCGTGTGAACGGTCTCGGGTTCAAGGCCCGGCTCCTCCATGATTTGTGGTCAGTGCATGGTAAGTGTTGGTCGCGGCGAACATAAACGCACGCAAGAAGTTGCAAAACCAGCGTCACAGACTGATATGATGTATACTGTCATAAGGAGAGCAAGATGTAAGTGTGGGGACCGGCTGTTATCGTGGTGTCATCGAGTGCAGATCTGTCTTAGGTATCACGGCTTAACGTCATTGAAGTCTAGTGAAGGGACAACACGTTCGTCTTACTCAGAGCGGTGTCTGAACGCTATTTTCGACGTTATGCGTGCCACTTTCATTGTGGCCAACTACGATTCGATACAGAATGCACGAAACCTGAAAGACACTCTCACTGATACATAGAGAGTAGTGTTTGTCTGCGGAATAATGGGAGTGCAAGGGTCTGTAACGTTGATATGACTGTATGTAGCACTACTAGTTATCGGTGGGGTGGGCGTAGCTCAGATGGTGGAGCGCTCGCTTAGCGTGAGAGAGGTACGGGGATCGATACCCAGCGCCTCCAGAATTTTTAACACACCTACATGCGCACCTTGCCATGCAAGTGGAATAATTCCCAACCGGCAGAGGTGTGTAGGCAGATACAAGCGAACGATTAGCATCCACAATTGGCGAGCGTGTTTTTATTCGTGCGCAGGAAGCACCCTCATCCCACACCTACACTTAATTTCGAAACAGTACAAATGTTCCCATTAGATTCTCAAACCTACGTCGGAAAGATCTGCCTTGCGCCGATTTCACGTAAATCCCACTGCACGTTCCCATTCTTTGCGTGCAGTCGGCTGCTACTGGTGTTGCTGGTTGTGACTGCTGATAACAGATGCCTTAGCAATCAATTCATGGAGTGAGTTGTATGTTTTGCGATAGTCTGTCTCTGACAAGGAAGCACAGGTGATATAGGTGCGAACACAGGAAGCTTGCAGCCCCTCGCTGCCTGCAGACACAGAGCAGCCACACTAGAAGAGCGGCCTAAGCCGTAGGCGAAATGTGCTCATTCGCTTTGGCGCGACGTCGAACTATAAATAAGGCTGTCACTAGCGTGAGCGTCCACTAGTTCTTCGTCGTAACTCGAGAGGGTTGCGCCCTTCGAGTATTATTGTCGTTAATATCGAAGTGCTAGGAGTTTCAGTGATCGCTGCAGCTGCCGTCGTCCCGAGCCTTTGCCGCCGGTTCCCACCGCCGCCGCCGCCGCCGCCGCCGCCGCTCCCTGCCCGTCTTTCGTTCTGTCGTCTCTGCTTACGTCTTACCCTTCCTCTTCGTCAGTCTCTTGTCCTTGTCCTTTGACTGTCCCCTGTTATTTTCCCTCTTTTCCCCTCTCCCACTTATCCTCTCACCATGACAACCCCCACAACTACCGCCACTACCACTGCAATCGTGTACACGTCCCCCTCACTTGCTGCCACCACCATCACGTGGTGTCCTCAATCACCGCCTCCTCCATATATTCCCCCCCTCCTCACTCTTCCCACCCCCGCTCCTTTTATTGCTCCCTCCCCTGTTCCTACCCCCCATGCCTCACGTGACCCATTCCCTCCCCTCCCACATGTAACTCATGCCACCCTCGCCAGGGTTGTTGCCCGTCGGGCCACCACCCACGCCACACCATCATCATCGTCATCACCATCACCATCACCATCGCCCTCGCCATCGCCAGTGCCAACCACTGCCACTGCATCTTCTGTGGCGCCAGCTCCAGCTCCAGCGCCAGCACCAGCACCACCACCAGTGCCTGCACCGCCGGTGGGACCCGCCATCTCCCGCCATCTCCCGGTCGTCCCCATCCCCCACACCTCTTCCCATCCCTCTCCCGCTGTGAAACGTCCCAGCGGCACCCCAGCCTCTTCTGCTCCCAAGAAGTCGCAGACTCTCCCCCCTCCAACCCCCCAGGATGCCATGGATACCACCCCACCTTCCCTCTCTACTCCCTCCTCTACCTCCCCCTCCTACAGGTACCTCCTTTCTCACCCTGATCCCTCTCTCCTGGAGGCCCGCAATCTTACCCTTCTCCTCCGCCAGCACTTCCCCGGAGCCCCGATCTCCCTTCTCATCCCCCGTTGGGACTCCGTCCTGATCACATCCCCCAGCCCCACCCTCCACTCCGACATCCTCTCCCGCATTCCCCTCACCCGGTTTGGTCCCCATGCCTCCCTTGCCCCTGCTCCCCCCCCCCTCCTCATCCCGACAACCCCAGCCGCCCCGTCGCCCACCGACCCTCACTGCCGTGATCACTCGGCTTAGCCCGATGATCACGGAGGAGGAGGTGTTGGCGGAGCTGAAGGCCCATCCCTATCTAGAGGTTCGAGCTGTCCGCCGGATTCACAATCCAGCCGGCCCCACCCGCCTCATGCGGGTGTTCTCCGAGCATGCTCCCTCCATAGACCTCCTCCTCGAGGAGGGTGCCCTCCTTTTCAACCGCCGTTATAAGGTCGACCCCTCCCGCTCCCTTCCACAGTCCATCCGCTGCCAGAGGTGCTTGCGCTATAATGCACATCCTACATCTGAGTGCCGAGAGGCCCCCGTCTGCCCGCACTGCAAAGAAGCACACTTCCTCCGACAGTGCCCCAACCTTCAGTCCCCCCCCTCCTGTAACACCTGTAACCTCCAACACCCAACCTACTCCCAAAAAAGCAAGGCCCGACCCCCTCCCTCCGCTCCTGAACTCACTGTCCCTGTCCGCCCCTTGGATGCCCCCACTCCTCCCGGCAATTCCCTCCGTCCCCCCCCCACAGCTGAGGACATCATCCGCTTTGTAACCGTTGTCCTTCAGAACATCCACCCCTTTCAGGGCCCCCACACCCTCCAGCAGATATCCCTTGCCGCCCGTTCCATCTTCCAGCTCAACACTTACGCCACCTACTCCCATAACCAGGCCCATTTTACCTTCTCCCGTCTCGACACCCTCATCTAACTTCCCACTATGGCGCAACAGCAACGTATCCTGTTTAACAACATCCGTTCCCTTCCTGTCGACAAGAATCTCCTTATGCATACCCTCACCACCCACCGCGTGGATGCCTTCCTCCTAAACGAAACATTTCTCCAGCCCCACCATACTGTCCATACCTCGCCCTACCTCCTTCACCGCTCTGACAACCCCCTCCCGATAGCACGTGGCGGAGTTGCCATTGGCCACCATCGCCAGATCCCTGTTCGGCTCCAACCCCTCCTTCCCAACCCCACGGAACACCTGATCCTTAGTCTATTCTTCCCCGGCCTCACCGTTACCTGCGCCACCATCTATGTCCGCCCCTCTGCCCCTATTCCTTTTGACTTCCTTTCCCACATCGACCGTACCTTCTCCTCCTACGTGATTGCCGCAGATCTCAATATCCATAGTCGGTCCGCCACCCAGTTACGGCGGTGGCATCGGTTCCTCGCCACCATCCAAGGAGATGTCCTTCCTCTTCCCCAACACATCCGCCCTGAATCCAATACCACACCCGATGTCGTCCTAGCCTCCCCCAACCTCCTTGGCCGCATAGCGGTGGACGTCCTCGACCCTATTGGCAGTGACCATCTCCCTGTCCTTCTTACCATATCAGACGGTCGTTGCCCCCGTCCCGATCCTCGCCTTGACCCTCCCCCCAAGTATGTCCATGATTACTCCCGTGCCGACTGGAATGCATACCGGGATACCCTTACTACCCGAGTCGATGGCCACCCCCTCACCTACCACCGCCCACATGACATAACCCATGCCGCATCCTTTCTCCAGCAGACCTTGTCTGAGGCCGTGGAGGCCCACATCCCTACCGTCGCCATCCACCCGCACCGTCCCACTTTACCCCCACAGGCCGTCCTCCTCCTTCGAGAATCCCGTCGTCTCTACCGTGCCTTCCTCCACACGCGTGACCGGGACACACTACAACGCCACCGGCAACTCCAGAGACACATCCGGAACTTGCTCGCGGCTAAGAAACGCCGGGACTGGCGACAGACATGCACCCGTCTTAATGCTACCCTACCTATTAACTCGTCCAAATACTGGTCAGCCTTCCGCCGCCTTACTGGATCAAACCCCCCCCCTTACTATCCTCTCCTTCATAATGACAATCCCTTTCCTGACAACCTTAGTAAGGCCAACCATTTTGCCTCCTACCTCACTGATGTCTTTACCATCCCTGACGATCCCCAGTTCGATTTTTCCCTCTTCCCCGATGTCCGCGATCGAACTGACACCTCTATCCCTCCACCAGCTCCTGGCTTCCAGTACTTGGACAACATTACACACACTGAACTCAATAACCCTATAACTACTCAAGACATCATCGATATACTCCGCACCAAACGCAACACTGCTCCTGGTCCCGACCGTGTTACTTACCGTCACCTCCATGAAGCTCCCGCCCCCTTCCTCTCCACCCTGGCCAGGCTGTACAATGTGGTCTTGTCCACCGGCTTCTACCCCGACCTGTGGAAAACCTCCCGGATCCTGATGTTCCTCAAACCTGATAAACCACCTTCCGCTGTCTCCTCCTACCGTCCTATAAGCCTTACCTCGGTCTTCAGCAAGGTCCTGGAATCCATTCTAACCCGCCGCATCCACCAGCATCTCCACCGGCACCACTTCCTTCCCTCCACCCAATGTGGCTTTCGACCATCCTTCTCTGCCGATGACCTTCTCCTTCACCTCACTCACCTCCTCTCCGAACAACTCAACTCCCGTCGCTCCGCCATATTCCTCTGCCTTGACCTTGAACGCCCCTATGACCGTGTGTGGCATTCTGGTCTCCTCTTCAAGCTCCAAACCTTTGCTCTTCCTATTAACTACGTCCGTCTGATCGCCTCCTTCATTTCCCACCGCCCTTCCTATGTCACTATCCACAACACTGATTCCTACACCTTCTACCCCTCTGCCGGTGTGCCCCAAGGTTCCGTCCTTTCCCCTCTTCTTTACCTTCTTTATACGGCGGACATGCCTCCACCTGCACCCCCCCTTCACCTTCTCCAGTACGCCGATGACACCGCCTTCCTTGCCCTTGCCCCCACCCTGCAACGCTCCCAACACCTTCTCCAATCCCATCTGGACCGGTTCACCTCTTGGTGTAACCAGTGGTTGCTGAAGGTCAATCCTTCCAAGACCCAGGCAATCATCGTAGGCAAAACCACCCCTTCCTTCCGTCTCCTTGATTTCTATCTTACCATTTATGGCCGTCCTATTAACCTCACACCCACCCTCAAGTACCTTGGCGTCACCCTTGACCGTCGCCTCTCCTGGACCCCTCATCTCCGGACAATCCAAGCCAAGGCACGCTCCCGACTCCACCTCCTGAAGCTCCTTTCTGGCCGCACATGGGGTCTGGACCCCTCCACCGTCCTCCACACCTATAAATCTCTCATCCGCCCTATCCTCTGTTATGCCCATCCCGCCTGGATCTCTGCCCCGCCTACCTTTTACAAATCCCTTCAAATCCTTGAACGGCATGCACTCCGCCTCGCCTATCGCATCCGCCTCCCTTCCCCCACGCGGCTCCTCTATGACCTCATCCCCTTACCACACCTCCTCCTCCTCCTACAACGGATACGGATCCTCTACACCTCCCGCAAGCTTGATCCTCCCCACCCGCTTGTCTCTTCCATCCTCTCCCACCCCAACCCACTGCCGCGCCTGTACTCCTGTATCCCACCTGCTCTCCATCTTCACACTCTCCACACCCTCTCGCAAGGTGGCTTCCGCCGACTCCCCTTCCCGGATGATGCCCTCCTCCCCTCCATCTACCCCTCCTACCAACCTTGAGCCTTGCCTTCCCCTCTCCTCTCATTTTCCTGTGGGCACCCTCTCTCCCTTCTCTCCCTCCCTCTCTCCTTCCTTCCATCCTTACCTCCCCTCCCCCTCTCCCTGGGTTCCACCCCCCTCTTTTCGTTTTCTCCCCTCCTCCTCCCTGGCATCCTATCTCCCCCTCCCTCCTTCCCTCCCCCTGTTTTTCCCTTGGCAGGCCCCCAGCTTTTCGGTGTGGACAGTGCCCCTGCAAGCGCCGAAGCCCATCTCCGCAGTGTCCGTGTCTTTCGTCCCGTCTGTACCTCGAGTGTTTCTTCGTTTTCTGCTCCAACGTTCACCTGCGCTAGTGTTCTCTGTTCCGTGCTGTGCTGCCCGTTTTTTTAAAACTGAAACAGTGCTGCGTCGGTGAACGACTTCAATTCCTTTTATTCTCTGTTGTCTTCTGATTTTTGTCCTCCATGTCTGTGTTTTGAGATTATGTCTTCCTGTTTTTATCTCTTGTATGTCTCTTGTGGCCGAAGAGCGGCATATTAGGCCGCTGCCGACCTACCTTTGTAGGTATAAAATGGCAATAAAGGCAAAAAAAAAAAAAAAAGCGTGAGCGTCGTGTAAAGTCCGAAAAGTCATCTGCATGGGTGATTGCCATGTTTGGGGAGCGTTTCGTAGTACGATCAGTGCAATGGAGACGCGGAAACTTGTTGTGTCCCAGTGTTTTGCAGTTGGACGACAAGAGTTTTACACAGTAGCAAAGAGCGAGGCACTGAGTTGGCATGAACAATGGAGAGCACAATGGGGCTCGAGATGTGCTTGTTACCTCAGGTGCTGTGTGATTGTCGACAAGGAGTGAAATGGACCAATTTGTGACGGCCCTTTCAATTTAAGACGTTCAAAACAGACGGAATTTGCATTCGTAATACCAGAGCATCGAAACTACTTGGAACTCTTGTGTATATGAACGTGTCCGCGCCTTTGTATTCTGGTACCTTCGCCGCTACAAACCAACCAACCATCGTGTCCGTGCACATCAGAGTCGCAAAGAATGGAGAATAGCCAGGCTTGGTCGTGTGTGTAGCTGTATCTCTGTTGGCAGATCGTTCGCTTAGCGTGTGAACGGTCTCGGGTTCAATCCCCGGCTCCTCCATGTTTTGTGGTCAGTGCATGGTAAGTGTTGGTCGCGGCGAACATAAACGCACGCAAGAAGTTGCAAAACCAGCGTCACAGACTGATATGATGTATACTGTCATAAGGAGAGCAAGATGTAAGTGTGGGGACCGGCTGTTATCGTGGTGTCATCGAGTGCAGATCTGTCTTAGGTATCACGGCTTAACGTCATTGAAGTCTAGAGAGTGGACAACACGTTCGTCTTACTCAGAGCGGTGTCTGAACACTATTTTCGACGTTATGCGTGCCACTTTCATTGTGGCCAACTACGATTCGATACAGAATGCACGAAACCTGAAAGACACCCTCACTGATACATAGAGAGTAGTGTTTGTCTGCGGATAATGGGAGTGCAAGGGTCTGTGACGTTGATATGACTGGATGTAGCACTGTTAGTTATCGGGGAGAAGGGCGTAGCTCAGATGGTAAAGCGCTCTCTTAGCGTGCGAGAGGTATTGGGATCGATACCCAGCGCCTCCAGAATTTTTAACACACCTACATGCACATCTTGCCATGCAAGTGGAACAATTCCCAACCGGCAGAGGTGTGTAGGCAGATACAAGCGAACGATTAGCATCCACAATTGGCGAGCGTGCTTTTATTCGTGCGCAGGAAGCACCCTCCTCCCACACCTAAACTTAATTTAGAAACAGTACAAATGTTCCCATAAGATTCTCAAGCCTACGTCGGAAAGATCTGCCTTGCGCCGATTTCACGTAAATCCGACTGCACGTTCCCATTCTTTGCGTGCAGTCGGCTGCTACTGGTGTTGCTGGTTGTGACTGCTCATAACAGATGCCGTAGCAATCAATTCATGGAGTGAGTTGTATGTTTTGCGATAGTCTGTCTCTGACAAGCAAGCACAGGTGATATAGGTGCGAACACAGGAAGCTTGAAGCCCCTCGCTGCCTGCAGACACAGAGCAGCCACACTAGAAGAGCGGCCTAAGCCGTAGGCGAAATGTGCTCATTCGCTTTGGCGCGACGTCGAACTATAAATAAGGCTGCCACTAGCGTGAGCGTCGTGTAAAGTCGGAAAAGTCATCTGCATGGGTGATTGCCAAGTTTGGGGAGCGTTTCGTAGTACGATCAGTGCAATGGAGACGCGGAAACTTTTTGTGTCCCAGTGTTTTGCAGTTGGACGACAAGAGTTTTACACAGTAGCAAAGAGCGAGGCACTGAGTTGGCATGAACAATGGAGAGCACAATGGGGCTCGAGATGTGCTTGTTACCTCAGATGCTGTGTGGTTGTCGACAAGGAGTGAAATGGACCAATTTGTGACCGCCCTTTCAATTTAAGACGTTCAAAACAGACGGAATTTGCATTTGTAATACCAGAGCATCGAAACTATTTGGAACTCTTGTGTATATGAACGTGTCCGCGCCTTTGTACTCTGGTACCTTCGCCGCTACAAAACCAACCAACCATCGTGTCCGTGCACATCAGAGTCGCAAAGAATGGAGAATAGCCAGGCTTGGTCGTGTGTGTAGCTGTATCTCAGTTGGCAGATCGTTCGCGTAGCGTGTGAACGGTCTCGGGTTCAAGTCCCGGCTTCTCCATGTTTTGTGGTCAGTGCATGGTAAGTGTTGCTCGCGGCGAACATAAACGCACGTAAGAAGTTGCAAAACCAGCGTGACAGACTGATATGATGTATACTGTCATAAGGAGAGCAAGATGTAGGTGTGGGGACCGGCTGTTATCGTGGTGTCATCGAGTGCAGATCTGTCTTAGGTATGTAAAGGAACTGAAAATATTGTAATATAATCGCAGAGGTGCTGAAAAATTGTTCCAGTGATACACCAGAGAAATATCTGGTAAACTTTTTATCTTTGAGAGACGTAGGAACAATTTCGCCCTTCGTTTTTTTTTCTTGTATGAACGACTACTTTTTGTTCTGATGGGCTGGTGGGATGTCGTACTGTCTAACTACTAGTGTGTGTGTGTGTGTGTGGTAAATGAATGAGTTAAAAGACGCAAGATGTGTTTTATATTATTTTCATCGCACAACAAGCCTTATTCCCATGCCTATGGAGTATTTATGTTAAGCAGAGAAGGCGAGTTTTAGATGGAACCGAAGATCTTCAAAACGGCGCTGCTCAACAATAGAGGCCACGGGGAATGATAGAACGTACGTGTGTCTACTCTGAATGTACGTTCGCAATCTCCGAGTGTGTTACGACGAAATTATTTCACAATGAAAATTTCTCATCAGACCGCAACCACTCGCACGCGAATGTACGTACCCTCTGAATGTATCTAGTCAGTCACGCGCGTTGTTCAAAAGCTTTACTTTTAATATTCAGTGGATTACATTTCCGAAATTAATTTTTGTTTATGCTGCAAATCGTACTTCACGCGAAGTATTTATTACGTAAGTTTCAGGCTCAATTTAATAAAAAAAAAGAGATTCCGAGTAATAGAAATAAAGAATAACAATCAAACAAATCAAACCTTCTGTCACATAATACAAGTTCAAAATTTGTTGTGTGCGTCGAAGCATATTGGGAAAGTGACAGTACATATTTAATTTCTTATAGCACTTGCGGGCACCGTAGTGTCCCCAAGCGTAGTGAGTATGCCAAATTAAACTTTTCTCGTATGCTTCGGGCACACAAACGCACCATGTATCGCTGTACATGTTCCTCCTGTAAAATAATACATCCTTGTGTAATTTGTAATGTTGTCTTATGGGTAAAGGGGGGTTATTGTTTAACTGGAATCTAACTTTTCTCCACCGGTCATCTTCTTCCTGTAATTTGGCCATATTATTGCACATATCCAAAAAATATTTCCTGAATTTTGTGTCCTTGATGAGCATAACTTTAAATTCTGTGTTCTCTCCTACCAATTCTTCGAACTCAGGTAGTCCTTGTGGTAATCTTGACAGTGCGTCGGCGATTACGTTATCCTTGCCATTCACATATATAATTTCAGAATCATAAGACTACAAAAATAACGTCCAATGCGCAAGGCGATCGTGTAGCAACCTACAAGTGAGTAAAAAGCTTAATGCCTGATGGTCGCTGTAGATTCGTATATGTTTGCCAAATAGATAGTAGTGGAATTTTTTAATAGCCCACAAAATAGAAAGGGCTTCCAATTCTGTTGTGGAATACCTGCGCTCGCCTTCTGACAGAGGACGGCTAGCAAAACTAATTATCTTAACATTGTCGGAGCTAGCGCCTATGTCCAGCTGAAATAGACAGGCTCCTAGTCCCGAAAATGAAGCATCCGACGCTATACAGAAATCTTTGCTCATGTCAGGATATTCTAGTATTTTAGAATTAACCAAAGCATGTTTTATTTTTTCAAACTCGGTCTGGCATTGAGGCGTCCAGATCCACTGTTTGTCCTTCTTTAAGAGGCCCAATAATGCAGGGCTATTGAGCAATTGGTTCGGCACGAACCTGCGAATGAAAGAACACAATCCCACAAATGCCTTTAGCTGTCGTTTTGTGCACGGCGCGGGAAAGTTTTTTATGGCTAACAGTTTTTCTGGGTCGGGTCTTATCCCTGCCGGCGAAATTATGTGACAGAGAAATTTTATGATTTTTTTTTCTCACAAATTTTGATTTGCTAAGGTTTGCTGTGACACCTGCCGCTGAAAACCTCTGTAACATTCTTTCCAAAAGCTCTATATGTTCATCCCATGTAGGTGTTGCTATTAATATGTCATCTATATAAACTGTGAGGTTGTCAAGAAGGTCAGGTCCTAAAACAGTGTCGAGCGCAGTTATGAAAACGCCGGCACTAACGTTCAATCCGAACGGTAGAACACAATACTGGTAGGACCTACCTGCAAATATGAATGCTGTATACTTCCTACTATCAGGTGACAGTGGGATTTGCCAATATGAACTACGGAGGTCTACACTAGTTAAATATTGCAGCCCATGAAAACGCTGCAGCTGTTCTTCCAGGCTTTCAGCTCGGGTGGTTACTGGAACTATAATCTTATTAATTTCCCTTGCGTCGAGAACGAGTCTCACCGAATTGTCGGCTTTCTTGACCGCTAATAGTGGACTGCAATAAGGCGATAATGAAGTCTCTATGATATTCCACGAGAGCATTTTCTTTATTTCTTGAGCTACTGCCTCTCTTTGTGACCAAGGTATAGAACAGGTATTCTTACAGAAAGTGTCGTGAGGCCGGACATACGGACAATGAAAATTTCTCATCAGACCGCAACCACTCGAACGCGAATGTACGTACCCTCTGAATGTATCTAGTCAGTCACGCGCGTTGTTCAAAAGCTTTACTTTTAATATTCAGTGGATTACATTTCCGAAATTAATTTTTGTTTATGCTGCAAATCGTACTTCACACGAAGTATTTATTACGTAAGTTTCAGACTCAATTTAATAATAAAAAAAAAAAGAGATTCCGAATAATAGAAATAAAGAATAACAATCAAACAAATCAAACCTAAATAAACAGAAAGAGGGAACGTTACAAATCCCGATGCAATTTCTGTGTTTCATCAACACTCTGAACGTCCACAGATTACAGAATGCCTCCAAATGTGTTTCGAAAACTACTACTGGTCTCCCAGGAATCGATAAAAGCGTAGAAAATTTGAGACATTAATCCCATGGAGAAAAGTGCTCATGGTGGGTGTTGTATTCAATCCCGATGCAATTTCTGTGTTTCATCAACACTCTGAACGTCTACAGATTACAGAATGCCTCCAAATGTGTTTCGAAAACTACTACTGGTCTCCCAGGAATCGATAAAAGCATAGAAAGTTTGAGACATTACTCCCATGGAGAAAAGTGCTCATGGTGCGTGTTGTATTCAATCCCGATGCAATTTCTGTGTTTCATCAAAACTCTGAACGTCTACAGATTACAGAATGCCTCCAAATGTGTTTCGAAATCTACTACTGGTCTCCCAGGAATCGATAAAAGCGTAGACACTTTGAGACATTACTCCCTCGCAGAAAATTGCGCATGGTGCATACTGTATTCAATCCCGATGCAATTTCTTTGTTTCATCAACACTCTGAACGTCCACAGATTACAGAATGCCTCCAAATGTGTTTCGAAAACTACTACTGGTCTCCCAGGAATCGATAAAAGCGTAGAAAGTTTGAGACATTACTCCCATGGAGAAAAGTGCTCGTGGTGCGTGTTGTATTCAATACCGATGCAATTTCTGTGTTTCATCAACAATCTGAACGTCTACAGATTACAGAATGCCTCCAAATGTGTTTCGAAAACTACTACTGGTCTCCCAGGAATCGATAAAAGCGTAGACACTTTGAGACATTACTCCCATGGAGAAAACTGCGCATGGTGCGTGTTGTATTCAATCCCGATGCAATTTCTGTGTTTCATCAACACTCTGAACGTCTACAGATTACAGAATGCCTCCAAATGTGTTTCGAAAACTACTACTGGTCTCCCAGGAATCGATAAAAGCATAGAAAGTTTGAGACATTACTCCCATGGAGAAAAGTGCTCATGGTGCGTGTTGTATTCAATCCCGATGCAATTTCTGTGTTTCATCAAAACTCTGAACGTCTACAGATTACAGAATGCCTCCAAATGTGTTTCGAAATCTACTACTGGTCTCCCAGGAATCGATAAAAGCGTAGACACTTTGAGACATTACTCCCTCGCAGAAAATTGCGCATGGTGCGTACTGTATTCAATCCCGATGCAATTTCTTTGTTTCATCAACACTCTGAACGTCCACAGATTACAGAATGCCTCCAAATGTGTTTCGAAAACTACTACTGGTCTCCCAGGAATCGATAAAAGCGTAGACACTTTGAGACATTACTCCCATGGAGAAAACTGCGCATGGTGCGTGTTGTATTCAATCCCGATGCAATTTCTGTGTTTCATCAACACTCTGAACGTCTACAGATTACAGAATGCCTCCAAATGTGTTTCGAAAACTACTACTGGTCTCCCAGGAATCGATAAAAGCATAGAAAGTTTGAGACATTACTCCCATGGAGAAAAGTGCTCATGGTGCGTGTTGTATTCAATCCCGATGCAATTTCTGTGTTTCATCAACACTCTGAACGTCTACAGATTACAGAATGCCTCCAAATGTGTTTCGAAAACTACTACTGGTCTCCCAGGAATCGATAAAAGCATAGAAAGTTTGAGACATTACTCCCATGGAGAAAAGTGCTCATGGTGCGTGTTGTATTCAATCCCGATGCAATTTCTGTGTTTCATCAACACTCTGAACGTCTACAGATTACAGAATGCCTCCAAATGTGTTTCGAAAACTACTACTGGTCTCCCAGGAATCGATAAAAGCGTAGACACTTTGAGACATTACTCCCATGGAGAAAACTGCGCATGGTGCGTGTTGTATTCAATCCCGATGCAATTTCTGTGTTTCATCAACACTCTGAAAGTCCACAGACTACAGAATGCCTCCAAATGTATTTCGAAAACTACTACTGGTCTCCCAGGAATCGATAAAAGCGTAGACACTTTGAGACATTACTCGCTCGCAGAAAATTGCGCATGGTGCATACTGTATTCAATCCCGATGCAATTTCTTTGTTTCATCAACACTCTGAACGTCCACAGATTACAGAATGCCTCCAAATGTGTTTCGAAAACTACTACTGATCTCCCAGGAATCGATAAAAGCGTAGAAAGTTTGAGAGATTACTCCCATGGAGAAAAGTGATCGTGGTGCGTGTTGTATTCAATACCGATGCAATTTCTGTGTTTCATCAACACTCTGAACGTCTACAGATTACAGAATGCCTCCAAATGTGTTTCGAAAACTACTACTGGTCTCCCAGGAATCGATAAAAGCGTAGACACTTTGAGACATTACTCCCATGGAGAAAACTGCGCATGTTGCGTGTTGTATTCAATCCCGATGCAATTTCTGTGTTTCATCAACACTCTGAACGTCCACAGACTACAGAATGCCTCCAAATGTGTTTCGAAAACTACTACTGGTCTCCCAGGAATCGATAAAAGCATAGAAAGTTTGAGACATTACTCCCATGGAGAAAAGTGCTCATGGTGCGTGTTATATTCAATCCCGATGCAATTTCTGTGTTTCATCAACACTCTGAACGTCCACAGATTACAGAATGCCTCCAAATGTGTTTCGAAAACTACTACTGGTCTCCCAGGAATCGATAAAAGCATAGAAAGTTTGAGACATTACTCCCATGGAGAAAAGTGCTCATGGTGCGTGTTGTATTCAATCCCGATGCAATTTCTGTGTTTCATCAACACTCTGAACGTCTACAGATTACAGAATGCCTCCAAATGTGTTTCGAAAACTACTACTGGTCTCCCAGGAATCGATAAAAGCGTAGACACTTTGAGACATTACTCCCTCGCAGAAAATTGCGCATGGTGCGTATTGTATTCAATCCCGATGCAATTTCTTTGTTTCATTAACACTCTGAACGTCCACAGATTACAGAATGCCTCCAAATGTGTTTCGAAAACTACTACTGGTCTCCCAGGAATCGATAAAAGCGTAGAAAGTTTGAGACATTACTCCCATGGAGAAAAGTGATCGTGGTGCGTGTTGTATTCAATACCGATGCAATTTCTGTGTTTCATCAACACTCTGAACGTCTACAGATTACAGAATGCCTCCAAATGTGTTTCGAAAACTACTACTGGTCTCCCAGGAATCGATAAAAGCGTAGACACTTTGAGACATTACTCCCATGGAGAAAACTGCGCATGGTGCGTGTTGTATTCAATCCCGATGCAATTTCTGTGTTTCATCAACACTCTGAAAGTCCACAGACTACAGAATGCCTCCAAATGTATTTCGAAAACTACTACTGGTCTCCCAGGAATCGATAAAAGCGTAGACACTTTGAGACATTACTCGCTCGCAGAAAATTGCGCATGGTGCATACTGTATTCAATCCCGATGCAATTTCTTTGTTTCATCAACACTCTGAACGTCCACAGATTACAGAATGCCTCCAAATGTGTTTCGAAAACTACTACTGATCTCCCAGGAATCGATAAAAGCGTAGAAAGTTTGAGAGATTACTCCCATGGAGAAAAGTGATCGTGGTGCGTGTTGTATTCAATACCGATGCAATTTCTGTGTTTCATCAACACTCTGAACGTCTACAGATTACAGAATGCCTCCAAATGTGTTTCGAAAACTACTACTGGTCTCCCAGGAATCGATAAAAGCGTAGACACTTTGAGACATTACTCCCATGGAGAAAACTGCGCATGTTGCGTGTTGTATTCAATCCCGATGCAATTTCTGTGTTTCATCAACACTCTGAACGTCCACAGACTACAGAATGCCTCCAAATGTATTTCGAAAACTACCACTGGTCTCCCAGGAATCGATAAAAGCGTAGACACTTTGAGACATTACTCGCTCGCAGAAAATTGCGCATGGTGCGTACTGTATTCAATCCCGATGCAATTTCTTTGTTTCATCAACACTCTGAACGTCCACAGATTACAGAATTCCTCCAAATGTGTTTCGAAAACTACTACTGGACTCCCAGGAATCGATAAAAGCGTAGAAAGTTTGAGACATTACTCCCATGGAGAAAAGTGCTCGTGGTGCGTGTTGTATTCAATACCGATGCAATTTCTGTGTTTCATCAACACTCTGAACGTCTACACATTTCAGAATGCCTCCAAATGTGTTTCGAAAACTACTACTGGTCTCCCAGGAATCGATAAAAGCGTAGACACTTTGAGACATTACTCCCATGGAGAAAACTGCGCATGGTGCGTGTTGTATTCAATACCGATGCAATTTCTGTGTTTCATCAACCCTCTGAACGTCTACAGATTACAGAAAGCCTCCAAATGTGTTTAGAAAACTACTACTAGTCTCCCAGGAATCGATAAAAGCGTAGAAAGTTTGAGACATTACTCCCATGGAGAAAAGTGCTCATGGTGCGTGTTATATTCAATCCCGATGCAATTTCTGTGTTTCATCAACACTCTGAACGTCCACAGACTACAGAATGCCACCAAATGTATTTCGAAAACTACTACTGGTCTCCCAGGAATCGATAAAAGCGTAGACACTTTGAGACATTACTCCCTCGCAGAAAACTGCGCATGGTGCGTACTGCATTCAATCCCGATGCAATTTCTTTGTTTCATCAACACTCTGAACGTCCACAGATTACAGAATGCCTCCAAATGTGTTTCGAAAACTACTACTGGTCTCCCAGGAATCGATAAAAGCGTAGACAGTTTGAGACATTACTCCCATGGAGAAAAGTGCTCATGGTGCGTGTTGTATTCAATCCCGATGCAATTTCTGTGTTTCATCAAACCTCTGAACGTCTACAGATTACAGAATGCCTCCAAATGTGTTTCGAAAACTACTACTGGTCTCCCAGGAATCGATAAAAGCGTTTTTTTGGGTCGGGTCTTATCCCTGCCGGCGAAATTATGTGACAGAGAAATTTTATGATTTTTTTTTCTCACAAATTTTGATTTGCTAAGGTTTGCTGTGACACCTGCCGCTGAAAACCTCTGTAACATTCTTTCCAAAAGCTCTATATGTTCATCCCATGTAGGTGTTGCTATTAATATGTCATCTATATAAACTGTGAGGTTGTCAAGAAGGTCAGGTCCTAAAACAGTGTCGAGCGCAGTTATGAAAACGCCGGCACTAACGTTCAATCCGAACGGTAGAACACAATACTGGTAGGACCTACCTGCAAATATGAATGCTGTATACTTCCTACTATCAGGTGACAGTGGGATTTGCCAATATGAACTACGGAGGTCTACACTAGTTAAATATTGCAGCCCATGAAAACGCTGCAGCTGTTCTTCCAGGCTTTCAGCTCGGGTGGTTACTGGAACTATAATCTTATTAATTTCCCTTGCGTCGAGAACGAGTCTCACCGAATTGTCGGCTTTCTTGACCGCTAATAGTGGACTGCAATAAGGCGATAATGAAGTCTCTATGATATTCCACGAGAGCATTTTCTTTATTTCTTGAGCTACTGCCTCTCTTTGTGACCAAGGTATAGAACAGGTATTCTTACAGAAAGTGTCGTGAGGCCGGACATACGGACAATGAAAATTTCTCATCAGACCGCAACCACTCGAACGCGAATGTACGTACCCTCTGAATGTATCTAGTCAGTCACGCGCGTTGTTCAAAAGCTTTACTTTTAATATTCAGTGGATTACATTTCCGAAATTAATTTTTGTTTATGCTGCAAATCGTACTTCACACGAAGTATTTATTACGTAAGTTTCAGACTCAATTTAATAAAAAAAAAAAAAGAGATTCCGAATAATAGAAATAAAGAATAACAATCAAACAAATCAAACCTAAATAAACAGAAAGAGGGAACGTTACAAATCCCGATGCAATTTCTGTGTTTCATCAACACTCTGAACGTCCACAGATTACAGAATGCCTCCAAATGTGTTTCGAAAACTACTACTGGTCTCCCAGGAATCGATAAAAGCGTAGACACTTTGAGACATTACTCCCATGGAGAAAACTGCGCATGGTGCGTGTTGTATTCAATCCCGATGCAATTTCTGTGTTTCATCAACACTCTGAACGTCCACAGATTACAGAATGCCTCCAAATGTATTTCGAAAACTACTACTGATCTCCCAGGAATCGATAAAAGCGTAGAAAGTTTGAGAGATTACTCCCATGGAGAAAAGTGATCGTGGTGCGTGTTGTATTCAATACCGATGCAATATCTGTGTTTCATCAACACTCTGAACGTCTACAGATTACAGAATGCCTCCAAATGTGTTTCGAAAACTACTACTGGTCTCCCAGGAATCGATAAAAGCGTAGACACTTTGAGACATTACTCCCATGGAGAAAACTGCGCATGTTGCGTGTTGTATTCAATCCCGATGCAATTTCTGTGTTTCATCAACACTCTGAACGTCCACAGACTACAGAATGCCTCCAAATGTATTTCGAAAACTACCACTGGTCTCCCAGGAATCGATAAAAGCGTAGACACTTTGAGACATTACTCGCTCGCAGAAAATTGCGCATGGTGCGTACTGTATTCAATCCCGATGCAATTTCTTTGTTTCATCAACACTCTGAACGTCCACAGATTACAGAATGCCTCCAAATGTGTTTCGAAAACTACTACTGGACTCCCAGGAATCGATAAAAGCGTAGAAAGTTTGAGACATTACTCCCATGGAGAAAAGTGCTCGTGGTGCGTGTTGTATTCAATACCGATGCAATTTCTGTGTTTCATCAACACTCTGAACGTCTACACATTACAGAATGCCTCCAAATGTGTTTCGAAAACTACTACTGGTCTCCCAGGAATCGATAAAAGCGTAGACACTTTGAGACATTACTCCCATGGAGAAAACTGCGCATGGTGCGTGTTGTATTCAATACCGATGCAATTTCTGTGTTTCATCAACCCTCTGAACGCCTACAGATTACAGAATGCCTCCAAATGTGTTTAGAAAACTACTACTAGTCTCCCAGGAATCGATAAAAGCGTAGAAAGTTTGAGACATTACTCCCATGGAGAAAAGTGCTCATGGTGCGTGTTATATTCAATCCCGATGCAATTTCTGTGTTTCATCAACACTCTGAACGTCCACAGACTACAGAATGCCACCAAATGTATTTCGAAAACTACTACTGGTCTCCCAGGAATCGATAAAAGCGTAGACACTTTGAGACATTACTCCCTCGCAGAAAACTGCGCATGGTGCGTACTGCATTCAATCCCGATGCAATTTCTTTGTTTCATCAACACTCTGAACGTCCACAGATTAAAGAATGCCTCCAAATGTGTTTCGAAAACTACTACTGGTCTCCCAGGAATCGATAAAAGCGTAGACAGTTTGAGACATTACTCCCATGGAGAAAAGTGCTCATGGTGCGTGTTGTATTCAATCCCGATGCAATTTCTGTGTTTCATCAAACCTCTGAACGTCTACAGATTACAGAATGCCTCCAAATGTGTTTCGAAAACTACTACTGGTCTCCCAGGAATCGATAAAAGCGTTTTTTTGGGTCGGGTCTTATCCCTGCCGGCGAAATTATGTGACAGAGAAATTTTATGATTTTTTTTTCTCACAAATTTTGATTTGCTAAGGTTTGCTGTGACACCTGCCGCTGAAAACCTCTGTAACATTCTTTCCAAAAGCTCTATATGTTCATCCCATGTAGGTGTTGCTATTAATATGTCATCTATATAAACTGTGAGGTTGTCAAGAAGGTCAGGTCCTAAAACAGTGTCGAGCGCAGTTATGAAAACGCCGGCACTAACGTTCAATCCGAACGGTAGAACACAATACTGGTAGGACCTACCTGCAAATATGAATGCTGTATACTTCCTACTATCAGGTGACAGTGGGATTTGCCAATATGAACTACGGAGGTCTACACTAGTTAAATATTGCAGCCCATGAAAACGCTGCAGCTGTTCTTCCAGGCTTTCAGCTCGGGTGGTTACTGGAACTATAATCTTATTAATTTCCCTTGCGTCGAGAACGAGTCTCACCGAATTGTCGGCTTTCTTGACCGCTAATAGTGGACTGCAATAAGGCGATAATGAAGTCTCTATGATATTCCACGAGAGCATTTTCTTTATTTCTTGAGCTACTGCCTCTCTTTGTGACCAAGGTATAGAACAGGTATTCTTACAGAAAGTGTCGTGAGGCCGGACATACGGACAATGAAAATTTCTCATCAGACCGCAACCACTCGAACGCGAATGTACGTACCCTCTGAATGTATCTAGTCAGTCACGCGCGTTGTTCAAAAGCTTTACTTTTAATATTCAGTGGATTACATTTCCGAAATTAATTTTTGTTTATGCTGCAAATCGTACTTCACACGAAGTATTTATTACGTAAGTTTCAGACTCAATTTAATAAAAAAAAAAAAAAAAGAGATTCCGAATAATAGAAATAAAGAATAACAATCAAACAAATCAAACCTAAATAAACAGAAAGAGGGAACGTTACAAATCCCGATGCAATTTCTGTGTTTCATCAACACTCTGAACGTCCACAGATTACAGAATGCCTCCAAATGTGTTTCGAAAACTACTACTGGTCTCCCAGGAATCGATAAAAGCATAGAAAGTTTGAGACATTACTCCCATGGAGAAAAGTGCTCATGGTGCGTGTTGTATTCAATCCCGATGCAATTTCTGTGTTTCATCAAAACTCTGAACGTCTACAGATTACAGAATGCCTCCAAATGTGTTTCGAAATCTACTACTGGTCTCCCAGGAATCGATAAAAGCGTAGACACTTTGAGACATTACTCCCTCGCAGAAAATTGCGCATGGTGCGTACTGTATTCAATCCCGATGCAATTTCTTTGTTTCATCAACACTCTGAACGTCCACAGATTACAGAATGCCTCCAAATGTGTTTCGAAAACTACTACTGGTCTCCCAGGAATCGATAAAAGCGTAGAAAATTTGAGACATTAATCCCATGGAGAAAAGTGCTCATGGTGCGTGTTGTATTCAATCCCGATGCAATTTCTGTGTTTCATCAACACTCTGAACGTCTACAGATTACAGAATGCCTCCAAATGTGTTTCGAAAACTACTACTGGTCTCCCAGGAATCGATAAAAGCATAGAAAGTTTGAGACATTACTCCCATGGAGAAAAGTGCTCATGGTGCGTGTTGTATTCAATCCCGATGCAATTTCTGTGTTTCATCAAAACTCTGAACGTCTACAGATTACAGAATGCCTCCAAATGTGTTTCGAAATCTACTACTGGTCTCCCAGGAATCGATAAAAGCGTAGACACTTTGAGACATTACTCCCTCGCAGAAAATTGCGCATGGTGCGTACTGTATTCAATCCCGATGCAATTTCTTTGTTTCATCAACACTCTGAACGTCCACAGATTACAGAATGCCTCCAAATGTGTTTCGAAAACTACTACTGGTCTCCCAGGAATCGATAAAAGCGTAGAAAGTTTGAGACATTACTCCCATGGAGAAAAGTGCTCGTGGTGCGTGTTGTATTCAATACCGATGCAATTTCTGTGTTTCATCAACAATCTGAACGTCTACAGATTACAGAATGCCTCCAAATGTGTTTCGAAAACTACTACTGGTCTCCCAGGAATCGATAAAAGCGTAGACACTTTGAGACATTACTCCCATGGAGAAAACTGCGCATGGTGCGTGTTGTATTCAATCCCGATGCAATTTCTGTGTTTCATCAACACTCTGAACGTCTACAGATTACAGAATGCCTCCAAATGTGTTTCGAAAACTACTACTGGTCTCCCAGGAATCGATAAAAGCATAGAAAGTTTGAGACATTACTCCCATGGAGAAAAGTGCTCATGGTGCGTGTTGTATTCAATCCCGATGCAATTTCTGTGTTTCATCAACACTCTGAACGTCTACAGATTACAGAATGCCTCCAAATGTGTTTCGAAAACTACTACTGGTCTCCCAGGAATCGATAAAAGCGTAGACACTTTGAGACATTACTCCCTCGCAGAAAATTGCGCATGGTGCGTGTTGTATTCAATCCCGATGCAATTTCTTTGTTTCATTAACACTCTGAACGTCCACAGATTACAGAATGTCTCCAAATGTGTTTCGAAAACTACTACTGGTCTCCCAGGAATCGATAAAAGCGTAGAAAGTTTGAGACATTACTCCCATGGAGAAAAGTGATCGTGGTGCGTGTTGTATTCAATACCGATGCAATTTCTGTGTTTCATCAACACTCTGAACGTCTACAGATTACAGAATGCCTCCAAATGTGTTTCGAAAACTACTACTGGTCTCCCAGGAATCGATAAAAGCGTAGACACTTTGAGACATTACTCCCATGGAGAAAACTGCGCATGGTGCGTGTTGTATTCAATCCCGATGCAATTTCTGTGTTTCATCAACACTCTGAACGTCCACAGACTACAGAATGCCTCCAAATGTATTTCGAAAACTACTACTGGTCTCCCAGGAATCGATAAAAGCGTAGACACTTTGAGACATTACTCGCTCGCAGAAAATTGCGCATGGTGCGGACTGTATTCAATCCCGATGCAATTTCTTTGTTTCAGCACAACACTCTGAACGTCCACAGATTACAGAATGCCTCCAAATGTGTTTCGAAAACTACTACTGGTCTCCCAGGAATCGATAAAAGCGTAGAAAGTTTGAGACATTACTCCCATGGAGAAAAGTGCACGTGGTGCGTGTTGTATTCAATACCGATGCAATTTCTGTGTTTCATCAACACTCTGAACGTCTACAGATTACAGAATGCCTCCAAATGTGTTTCGAAAACTACTACTGGTCTCCCAGGAATCGATAAAAGCGTAGACACTTTGAGACATTACTCCCATGGAGAAAACTGCGCATGGTGCGTGTTGTATTCAATACCGATGCAATTTCTGTGTTTCATCAACCCTCTGAACGTCTACAGATTACAGAATGCCTCCAAATGTGTTTCGAAAACTACTACTAGTCTCCCAGGAATCGATAAAAGCGTAGAAAGTTTGAGACATTACTCCCATGAAGAAAAGTGCTCATGGTGCGTGTTATATTCAATCCCGATGCAATTTCTGTGTTTCATCAACACTCTTAACGTCCACAGACTACAGAATGCCACCAAATGTATTTCGAAAACTACTACTGGTCTCCCAGGAATCGATAAAAGCGTAGACACTTTGAGACATTACTCCCTCGCAGAAAACTGCGCATGGTGCGTACTGCATTCAATCCCGATGCAATTTCTTTGTTTCATCAACAGTCTGAACGTCCACAGATTACAGAATGCCTCCAAATGTGTTTCGAAAACTACTACTGGTCTCCCAGGAATCGATAAAAGCGTAGACAGTTTGAGACATTACTCCCATGGAGAAAAGTGCTCATGGTGCGTGTTGTATTCAATCCCGATGCAATTTCTGTGTTTCATCAAACCTCTGAACGTCTACAGATTACAGAATGCCTCCAAATGTGTTTCGAAAACTACTACTGGTCTCCCAGGAATCGATAAAAGCGTAGACAGTTTGAGACATTACTCCCATGGAGAAAAGTGCGCATGGTGCGTGTTGTATTCAATCCCGATGCAATTTCTGTGTTTCATCAATCCTCTGAACGTCCACAGATTACAGAATGCCTCCAAATGTATTTCGAAAACTACTACTGGTCTCCCAGGAATCGATAAAAGCGTAGACACTTTGAGACATTACTCCCATGGAAAAAAGTGCGCATGGTGCGTGTTGTATAAATCCCGATGCAATTTCTGTTTTTCATTAACACTCTGAACGTCCACAGACTACAGAATGCCTCCAGATGTATTTCG
This sequence comes from Schistocerca gregaria, assembly GCF_023897955.1. Classification (NCBI taxonomy): domain Eukaryota; kingdom Metazoa; phylum Arthropoda; class Insecta; order Orthoptera; family Acrididae; genus Schistocerca; species Schistocerca gregaria. Next base: position 521,588 of record NW_026062037.1, on the reverse strand, counting down.
AAAACTACTACTGGTCTCCCAGGAATCGATAAAAGCGTAGAAAGTTTGAGAGATTACTCCCATGGAGAAAAGTGCGCATGGTGCGTGTTGTATTCAATCCCGATGCAATTTCTGTGTTTCATCAATCCTCTGAACGTCCACAGATTACAGAATGCCTCCAAATGTATTTCGAAAACTACTACTGGTCTCCCAGGAATCGATAAAAGCGTAGACACTTTGAGACATTACTCCCATGGAGAAAAGTGCGCATGGTGCGTGTTGTATTCAATCCCGATGCAATTTCTGTGTTTCATCAACACTCTGAACGTCCACAGACTACAGAATGCCTCCAAATGTATTTCGAAAACTACTACTGGTCTCCCAGGAATCGTTAAAAGCGTAGACACTTTGAGACATTACTCCCTCGCAGAAAATTGCGCATGGTGCGTACTGTATTCAATCCCGATGCAATTTCTTTGTTTCATCAACACTCTGAACGTCCACAGATTACAGAATGCCTCCAAATGTGTTTCGAAAACTACTACTGGTCTCCCAGGAATCGATAAAAGCGTAGACAGTTTGAGACATTACTCCCATGGAGAAAAGTGCTCATGGTGCGTGTTGTATTCAATCCCGATGCAATTTCTGTGTTTCATCAACCCTCTGAACGTCTACAGATTACAAAATGCCTCCTAATGTGTTTCGAAAACTACTACTAGTCTCCCAGGAATCGATAAAAGCGTAGAAATTTTGAGACATTACTCCCATGGAGAAAAGTGCTCATGGTGCGTGTTGTATTCAATCCCGATGCAATTTCTGTGTTTCATCAACTCTTTGAACGTCTACAGATTACAGAATGCCTCCAAATGTGTTTCGAAAACTACTACTGTTCTCCCAGGAATCGATAAAAGCGTAGAAAGTTTGAGACATTACTCCTATGGAGAAAAGTGCTCATGGTGCCTGTTGTATTCAATCCCGATGCAATTTCTGTGTTTCATCAACACTCTGAACGTCTACAGATTACAGAATGCCTCCAAATGTGTTTCGAAAACGACTACTGGTCTCCCAGGAATCGATAAAAGCGTAGACAGTTTGAGACATTACTCCCATGGAGAAAAGTGCGCATGGTGCGTGTTGTATTCAATCCCGATGCAATTTCTGTGTTTCATCAATCCTCTGAACGTCCACAGATTACTGAATGCCTCCAAATGTATTTCGAAAACTACTACTGGTCTCCCAGGAATCGATAAAAGCGTAGACACTTTGAGACATTACTCCCATGGAGAAAACTGCGCATGGTGCGTGTTGTATTCAATCCCGATGAAATTTCTGTGTTTCATCAACACTCTGAACGTCCACAGACTACAGAATGCCTCCAAATGTATTTTGAAAACTACTACTGGTCTCCCAGGAATCGATAAAAGCGTAGACACTTTGAGACATTACTCCCTCGCAGAAAATTGCGCATGGTGCGTACTGTATTCAATCCCGATGCAATTTCTTTGTTTCATCAACACTCTGAACGTCCACAGACTACAGAATGCCACCAAATGTATTTCGAAAACTACTACTGGTCTCCCAGGAATCGATAAAAGCGTAGACACTTTGAGACATTACTCCCTCGCAGAAAACTGCGCATGGTGCGTACTGCATTCAATCCCGATGCAATTTCTTTGTTTCATCAACACTCTGAACGTCCACAGATTACAGAATGCCTCCAAATGTGTTTCGAAAACTACTACTGGTCTCCCAGGAATCGATAAAAGCGTAGACAGTTTGAGACATTACTCCCATGGAGGAAAGTGCTCATGGTGCGTGTTGTATTCAATCCCGATGCAATTTCTGTGTTTCATCAAACCTCTGAACGTCTACAGATTACAGAATGCCTCCAAATGTGTTTCGAAAACTACTACTGGTCTCCCAGGAATCGATAAAAGCGTAGACAGTTTGAGACATTACTCCCATGGAGAAAAGTGCGCATGGTGCGTGTTGTATTCAATCCCGATGCAATTTCTGTGTTTCATCAATCCTCTGAACGTCCACAGATTACAGAATGCCTCCAAATGTATTTCGAAAACTACTACTGGTCTCCCAGGAATCGATAAAAGCGTAGACACTTTGAGACATTACTCCCATGGAGCAAACTGCGCATGGTGCGTGTTGTATTCAATCCCGATGCAATTTCTGTTTTTCATTAACACTCTGAACGTCCACAGACTACAGAATGCCTCCAAATGTATTTCGAAAACTACTACTGGTCTCCCAGGAATCGATAAAAGCGTAGAAAGTTTGAGAGATTACTCCCATGGAGAAAAGTGCGCATGGTGCGTGTTGTATTCAATCCCGATGCAATTTCTGTGTTTCGTCAATCCTCTGAACGTCCACAGATTACAGAATGCCTCCAAATGTATTTCGAAAACTACTACTGGTCTCCCAGGAATCGATAAAAGCGTAGACACTTTGAGACATTACTCCCATGGAGAAAAGTGCGCATGGTGCGTGTTGTATTCAATCCCGATGCAATTTCTGTGTTTCATCAACACTCTGAACGTCCACAGACTACAGAATGCCTCCAAATGTATTTCGAAAACTACTACTGGTCTCCCAGGAATCGTTAAAAGCGTAGACACTTTGAGACATTACTCCCTCGCAGAAAATTGCGCATGGTGCGTACTGTATTCAATCCCGATCCAATTTCTTTGTTTCATCAACACTCTGAACGTCCACAGATTACAGAATGCCTCCAAATGTGTTTCGAAAACTACTACTGGTCTCCCAGGAATCGATAAAATCGTAGACAGTTTGAGACATTACTCCCATGGAGAAAACTGCGCATGGTGCGTGTTGTATTCAATCCCGATGCAATTTCTGTGTTTCATCAACCCTCTGAACGTCTACAGATTACAAAATGCCTCCAAATGTGTTTCGAAAACTACTACTGGTCTCCCAGGAATCGATAAAAGCGTAGAAAGTTTGAGACATTACTCCTATGGAGAAAAGTGCTCATGGTGCCTGTTGTATTCAATCCCGATGCAATTTCTGTGTTTCATCAACACTCTGAACGTCTACAGATTACAGAATGCCTCCAAATGTGTTTCGAAAACGACTACTGGTCTCCCAGGAATCGATAAAAGCGTAGACAGTTTGAGACATTACTCCCATGGAGAAAAGTGCGCATGGTGCGTGTTGTATTCAATCCCGATGCAATTTCTGTGTTTCATCAATCCTCTGAACGTCCACAGATTACAGAATGCCTCCAAATGTATTTCGAAAACTACTACTGGTCTCCCAGGAATCGATAAAAGCGTAGACACTTTGAGACATTACTCCCATGGAGAAAACTGCGCATGGTGCGAGTTGTATTCAATCCCGATGCAATTTCTGTGTTTCATCAACACTCTGAACGTCCACAGACTACAGAATGCCTCCAAATGTATTTCGAAAACTACTACTGGTCTCCCAGGAGTCGATAAAAGCGTAAACACTTTGAGACATTACTCCCTCGCAGAAAATTGCGCATGATGCGTACTGTATTCAATCCCGATGCAATTTCTTTGTTTCATCAACACTCTGAACGTCCACAGACTACAGAATGCCACCAAATGTATTTCGAAAACTACTACTGGTCTCCCAGGAATCGATAAAAGCGTAGACACTTTGAGACATTACTCCCTCGCAGAAAACTGCGCATGGTGCGTACTGCATTCAATCCCGATGCAATTTCTTTGTTTCATCAACACTCTGAACGTCCACAGATTACAGAATGCCTCCAAATGTGTTTCGAAAACTACTACTGGTCTCCCAGGAATCGATAAAAGCGTAGACAGTTTGAGACATTACTCCCATGGAGAAAAGTGCTCATGGTGCGTGTTGTATTCAATCCCGATGCAATTTCTGTGTTTCATCAAACATCTGAACGTCTACAGATTACAGAATGCCTCCAAATGTGTTTCGAAAACTACTACTGAACTCCCAGGAATCGATAAAAGCGTAGACAGTTTGAGACATTACTCCCATGGGGAAAAGTGCGCATGGTGCGTGTTGTATTCAATCCCGATGCAATTTCTGTGTTTCATCAATCCTCTGAACGTCCACAGATTACAGAATGCCTCCAAATGTATTTCGAAAACTACTACTGGTCTCCCAGGAATCGATAAAAGCGTAGACACTTTGAGACATTACTCCCGTGGAGAAAACTGCGCATGGTGCGTGTTGTATTCAATCCCGATGCAATTTCTGTTTTTCATTAACACTCTGAACGTCCACAGACTACAGAATGCCTCGAAATGTATTTCGAAAACTAATACTGGTCTCCCAGGAATCGATAAAAGCGTAGAAAGTTTGAGAGATTACTCCCATGGAGAAAAGTGCGCATGGTGCGTGTTGTATTCAATCCCAATGCAATTTCTGTGTTTCATCAATCCTCTGAACGTCCACAGATTACAGAATGCCTCCAAATGTATTTCGAAAACTACTACTGGTCTCCCAGGAATCGATAAAAGCGTAGACACTTTGAGAGATTACTCCCATGGAGAAAAGTGCGCATGGTGCGTGTTGTATTCAATCCCGATGCAATTTCTGTGTTTCATCAACACTCTGAACGTCCACAGACTACAGAATGCCTCCAAATGTGTTTCGAAAACTACTACTAGTCTCCCAGGAATCGATAAAAGCGTAGAAATTTTGAGACATTACTCCCATGGAGAAAAGTGCTCATGGTGCGAGTTGTATTCAATCCCGATGCAATTTCTGTGTTTCATCAACTCTCTGAACGTCTACAGATTAGAGAGTGCCTCCAAATGTATTTCGAAAAGTACTACTGGTCTCCCAGGAATCGTTAAAAGCGTAGACACTTTGAGACATTACTCCCTCGCAGAAAATTGCGCATGGTGCGTACTGTATTCAATCCCGATGCAATATCTTTGTTTCATCAACACTCTGAACGTCCACAGATTACAGAATGCCTCCAAATGTGTTTCGAAAACTACTACTGGTCTCCCAGGAATCGATAAAATCGTAGACAGTTTGAGACATTACTCCCATGGAGAAAAGTGCTCATGGTGCGTGTTGTATTCAATCCCGATGATATTTCTGTGTTTCATCAACCCTCTGAACGTCTACAGATTACAAAATGCCTCCAAATGTGTTTCGAAAACTACTACTAGTCTCCCAGGAATCGATAAAAGCGTAGAAATTTTGAGACATTACTCCCATGGAGAAAAGTGCTCATGGTGCGAGTTGTATTCAATCCCGATGCAATTTCTGTGTTTCATCAACTCTCTGAACGTCTACAGATTACAGAATGCCTCCAAATGTGTTTCGAAAACTACTACTGGTCTCCCAGGAATCGATAAAAGCGTAGAAAGTTTGAGACATTACTCCTATGGAGAAAAGTGCTCATGGTGCGTGTTGTATTCAATCCCGATGCAATTTCTGTGTTTCATCAATCCTCTGAACGTCCACAGATTACAGAATGCCTCCAAATGTATTTCGAAAACTACTACTGGTCTCCCAGGAATCGATAAAAGCGTAGACACTTTGAGACATTACTCACATGGAGAAAACTGCGCATGGTGCGTGTTGTATTCAATCGCGATGCAATTTCTGTGTTTCATCAACACTCTGAACGTCCACAGACTACAGAATGCCTCCAAATGTATTTCGAAAACTACTACTGGTCTCCCAGGAATCGATAAAAGCGTAGACACTTTGAGACATTACTCCCTCGCAGAAAATTGCGCATGGTGCGTACTGTATTCAATCCCGATGCAATTTCTTTGTTTCATCAACACTCTGAACGTCCACAGACTACAGAATGCCTCCAAATGTGTTTCGAAAACTACTACTGGTCTCCCAGGAATCGATAAAAGCGTAGAAAGTTTGAGACATTACTCCAATGGAGAAAAGTGCTCGTGGTGCGTGTTGTTTTCAATACCGATGCAATTTCTGTGTTTCATCAACACTCTGAACGTCTACAGATTACAGAATGCCTCCAAATGTGTTTCGAAAACTACTACTGGTCTCCCAGGAATCGATAAAAGCGTAGAAAGTTTGAGACAATACTCCCATGGAGAAAAGTGCTCATGGTGCGTGTTGTATTCAATCCCGATGCAATTTCTGTTTTTCATCAACACTCTGAACGTCTACAGATTACAGAATGCCTCCAAATGTGTTTCGAAAACTACTACTAGTCTCCCAGGAATCGATAAATGCGTAGAAAGTTTGAGACATTACTCCCATGGAGAAAAGTGCTCATGGTGCGTGTTGTATTCAATCCCGATGCAATTTCTGTGTTTCATCAGCACTCTGAACGTCTACAGATTACAGAATGCCTCCAAATGTGTTTCGAAAACTACTACTGGTCTCCCAGGAATCGATAAAAGCGTAGAAAGTTTGAGACATTACTCCCATGGAGAAAAGTGCTCATGGTGCGTGTTGTATTCAATCCCGATGCAATTTCTGTGTTTCATCAACACTCTGAACGTCTACAGATTACAGAATGCCTCCAAATGTGTTTCGAAAACTACTACTGGTCTCCCAGGAATCGATAAAAGCGTATAAAGTTTGAGAGATTACTCCCATGGAGAAAAGTGCGCATGGTGCGTGTTGTATTCAATCCCGATGCAATTTCTGTGTTTCATCAATCCTCTGATCGTCCACAGATTACAGAATGCCTCCAAATGTATTTCGAAAACTACTACTGGTCTCCCAGGAATCGATAAAAGCGTAGACAGTTTGAGACATTACTCCCATGGAGAAAAGTGCTCATGGTGCGTACTGTATTCAATCCCGATGCAATTTCTTTGTTTCATCAACACTCTGAACGTCCACAGATTACAGAATGCCTCCAAATGTGTTTCGAAAACTACTACTGGTCTCCCAGGAATCGATAAAAGCGTAGACAGTTTGAGACATTACTCCCATGGAGAAAAGTGCTCATGGTGCGTGTTGTATTCAATCCCGATGCAATTTCTGTGTTTCATCAACCCTCTGAACGTCTACAGATTACAAAATGCCTCCTAATGTGTTTCGAAAACTACTACTAGTCTCCCAGGAATCGATAAAAGCGTAGAAATTTTGAGACATTACTCCCATGGAGAAAAGTGCTCATGGTGCGTGTTGTATTCAATCCCGATGCAATTTCTGTGTTTCATCAACTCTCTGAACGTCTACAGATTACAGAATGCCTCCAAATGTGTTTCGAAAACTACTACTGTTCTCCCAGGAATCGATAAAAGCGTAGAAAGTTTGAGACATTACTCCTATGGAGAAAAGTGCTCATGGTGCCTGTTGTATTCAATCCCGATGCAATTTCTGTGTTTCATCAACACTCTGAACGTCTACAGATTACAGAATGCCTCCAAATGTGTTTCGAAAACGACTACTGGTCTCCCAGGAATCGATAAAAGCGTAGACAGTTTGAGACATTACTCCCATGGAGAAAAGTGCGCATGGTGCGTGTTGTATTCAATCCCGATGCAATTTCTGTGTTTCATCAATCCTCTGAACGTCCACAGATTACTGAATGCCTCCAAATGTATTTCGAAAACTACTACTGGTCTCCCAGGAATCGATAAAAGCGTAGACACTTTGAGACATTACTCCCATGGAGAAAACTGCGCATGGTGCGTGTTGTATTCAATCCCGATGAAATTTCTGTGTTTCATCAACACTCTGAACGTCCACAGACTACAGAATGCCTCCAAATGTATTTTGAAAACTACTACTGGTCTCCCAGGAATCGATAAAAGCGTAGACACTTTGAGACATTACTCCCTCGCAGAAAATTGCGCATGGTGCGTACTGTATTCAATCCCGATGCAATTTCTTTGTTTCATCAACACTCTGAACGTCCACAGACTACAGAATGCCACCAAATGTATTTCGAAAACTACTACTGGTCTCCCAGGAATCGATAAAAGCGTAGACACTTTGAGACATTACTCCCTCGCAGAAAACTGCGCATGGTGCGTACTGCATTCAATCCCGATGCAATTTCTTTGTTTCATCAACACTCTGAACGTCCACAGATTACAGAATGCCTCCAAATGTGTTTCGAAAACTACTACTGGTCTCCCAGGAATCGATAAAAGCGTAGACAGTTTGAGACATTACTCCCATGGAGGAAAGTGCTCATGGTGCGTGTTGTATTCAATCCCGATGCAATTTCTGTGTTTCATCAAACCTCTGAACGTCTACAGATTACAGAATGCCTCCAAATGTGTTTCGAAAACTACTACTGGTCTCCCAGGAATCGATAAAAGCGTAGACAGTTTGAGACATTACTCCCATGGAGAAAAGTGCGCATGGTGCGTGTTGTATTCAATCCCGATGCAATTTCTGTGTTTCATCAATCCTCTGAACGTCCACAGATTACAGAATGCCTCCAAATGTATTTCGAAAACTACTACTGGTCTCCCAGGAATCGATAAAATCGTAGACACTTTGAGACATTACTCCCATGGAGCAAACTGCGCATGGTGCGTGTTGTATTCAATCCCGATGCAATTTCTGTTTTTCATTAACACTCTGAACGTCCACAGACTACAGAATGCCTCCAAATGTATTTCGAAAACTACTACTGGTCTCCCAGGAATCGATAAAAGCGTAGAAAGTTTGAGAGATTACTCCCATGGAGAAAAGTGCGCATGGTGCGTGTTGTATTCAATCCCGATGCAATTTCTGTGTTTCGTCAATCCTCTGAACGTCCACAGATTACAGAATGCCTCCAAATGTATTTCGAAAACTACTACTGGTCTCCCAGGAATCGATAAAAGCGTAGACACATTGAGACATTACTCCCATGGAGAAAAGTGCGCATGGTGCGTGTTGTATTCAATCCCGATGCAATTTCTGTGTTTCATCAACACTCTGAACGTCCACAGACTACAGAATGCCTCCAAATGTATTTCGAAAACTACTACTGGTCTCCCAGGAATCGTTAAAAGCGTAGACACTTTGAGACATTACTCCCTCGCAGAAAATTGCGCATGGTGCGTACTGTATTCAATCCCGATGCAATTTCTTTGTTTCATCAACACTCTGAACGTCCACAGATTACAGAATGCCTCCAAATGTGTTTCGAAAACTACTACTGGTCTCCCAGGAATCGATAAAATCGTAGACAGTTTGAGACATTACTCCCATGGAGAAAACTGCGCATGGTGCGTGTTGTATTCAATCCCGATGCAATTTCTGTGTTTCATCAACCCTCTGAACGTCTACAGATTACAAAATGCCTCCAAATGTGTTTCGAAAACTACTACTGGTCTCCCAGGAATCGATAAAAGCGTAGAAAGTTTGAGACATTACTCCTATGGAGAAAAGTGCTCATGGTGCCTGTTGTATTCAATCCCGATGCAATTTCTGTGTTTCATCAACACTCTGAACGTCTACAGATTACAGAATGCCTCCAAATGTGTTTCGAAAACGACTACTGGTCTCCCAGGAATCGATAAAAGCGTAGACAGTTTGAGACATTACTCCCATGGAGAAAAGTGCGCATGGTGCGTGTTGTATTCAATCCCGATGCAATTTCTGTGTTTCATCAATCCTCTGAACGTCCACAGATTACAGAATGCCTCCAAATGTATTTCGAAAACTACTACTGGTCTCCCAGGAATCGATAAAAGCGTAGACACTTTGAGACATTACTCCCATGGAGAAAACTGCGCATGGTGCGTGTTGTATTCAATCCCGATGCAATTTCTGTGTTTCATCAACACTCTGAACGTCCACAGACTACAGAATGCCTCCAAATGTATTTCGAAAACTACTACTGGTCTCCCAGGAATCGATAAAAGCGTAAACACTTTGAGACATTACTCCCTCGCAGAAAATTGCGCATGATGCGTACTGTATTCAATCCCGATGCAATTTCTTTGTTTCATCAACACTCTGAACGTCCACAGACTACAGAATGCCACCAAATGTATTTCGAAAACTACTACTGGTCTCCCAGGAATCGATAAAAGCGTAGACACTTTGAGACATTACTCCCTCGCAGAAAACTGCGCATGGTGCGTACTGCATTCAATCCCGATGCAATTTCTTTGTTTCATCAACACTCTGAACGTCCACAGATTACAGAATGCCTCCAAATGTGTTTCGAAAGCTACTACTGGTCTCCCAGGAATCGATAAAAGCGTAGACAGTTTGAGACATTACTCCCATGGAGAAAAGTGCTCATGGTGCGTGTTGTATTCAATCCCGATGCAATTTCTGTGTTTCATCAAACATCTGAACGTCTACAGATTACAGAATGCCTCCAGATGTGTTTCGAAAACTACTACTGGTCTCCCAGGAATCGATAAAAGCGTAGACAGTTTGAGACATTACTCCCATGGGGAAAAGTGCGCATGGTGAGTGTTGTATTCAATCCCGATGCAATTTCTGTGTTTCATCAATCCTCTGAACGTCCACAGATTACAGAATGCCTCCAAATGTATTTCGAAAACTACTACTGGTCTCCCAGGAATCGATAAAAGCGTAGACACTTTGAGACATTACTCCCGTGGAGAAAACTGCGCATGGTGCGTGTTGTATTCAATCCCGATGCAATTTCTGTTTTTCATTAACACTCTGAACGTCCACAGACTACAGAATGCCTCGAAATGTATTTCGAAAACTAATACTGGTCTCCCAGGAATCGATAAAAGCGTAGAAAGTTTGAGAGATTACTCCCATGGAGAAAAGTGCGCATGGTGCGTGTTGTATTCAATCCCAATGCAATTTCTTTGTTTCATCAATCCTCTGAACGTCCACAGATTACAGAATGCCTCCAAATGTATTTCGAAAACTACTACTGGTCTCCCAGGAATCGATAAAAGCGTAGACACTTTGAGAGATTACTCCCATGGAGAAAAGTGCGCATGGTGCGTGTTGTATTCAATCCCGATGCAATTTCTGTGTTTCATCAACACTCTGAACGTCCACAGACTACAGAATGCCTCCAAATGTATTTCGAAAAGTACTACTGGTCTCCCAGGAATCGTTAAAAGCGTAGACACTTTGAGACATTACTCCCTCGCAGAAAATTGCGCATGGTGCGTACTGTATTCAATCCCGATGCAATATCTTTGTTTCATCAACACTCTGAACGTCCACAGATTACAGAATGCCTCCAAATGTGTTTCGAAAACTACTACTGGTCTCCCAGGAATCGATAAAATCGTAGACAGTTTGAGACATTACTCCCATGGAGAAAAGTGCTCATGGTGCGTGTTGTATTCAATCCCGATGCAATTTCTGTGTTTCATCAACCCTCTGAACGTCTACAGATTACAAAATGCCTCCAAATGTGTTTCGAAAACTACTACTAGTCTCCCAGGAATCGATAAAAGCGTAGAAATTTTGAGACATTACTCCCATGGAGAAAAGTGCTCATGGTGCGAGTTGTATTCAATCCCGATGCAATTTCTGTGTTTCATCAACTCTCTGAACGTCTACAGATTACAGAATGCCTCCAAATGTGTTTCGAAAACTACTACTGGTCTCCCAGGAATCGATAAAAGCGTAGAAAATTTGAGACATTACTCCTATGGAGAAAAGTGCTCATGGTGCGTGTTGTATTCAATCCCGATGCAATTTCTGTGTTTCATCAACACTCTGAACGTCTACAGATTACAGAATGCCTCCAAATGTGTTTCGAAAACGACTACTGGTCTCCCAGGAATCGATAAAAGCGTAGACAGTTTGAGACATTACTCCCATGGAGAAAAGTGCGCATGGTGCGTGTTGTATTCAATCCCGATGCAATTTCTGTGTTTCATCAATCCTCTGAACGTCCACAGATTACAGAATGCCTCCAAATGTATTTCGAAAACTACTACTGGTCTCCCAGGAATCGATAAAAGCGTAGACACTTTGAGACATTACTCACATGGAGAAAACTGCGCATGGTGCGTGTTGTATTCAATCGCGATGCAATTTCTGTGTTTCATCAACACTCTGAACGTCCACAGACTACAGAATGCCTCCAAATGTATTTCGAAAACTACTACTGGTCTCCCAGGAATCGATAAAATCGTAGACACTTTGAGACATTACTCCCTCGCAGAAAATTGCGCATGGTGCGTACTGTATTCAATCCCGATGCAATTTCTTTGTTTCATCAACACTCTGAACGTCCACAGACTACAGAATGCCTCCAAATGTGTTTCGAAAACTACTACTGGTCTCCCAGGAATCGATAAAAGCGTAGAAAGTTTGAGACATTACTCCCATGGAGAAAAGTGCTCATGGTGCGTGTTGTATTCAATACCGATGCAATTTCTGTGTTTCATCAACACTCTGAACGTCTACAGATTACAGAATGCCTCCAAATGTGTTTCGAAAACTACTACTGGTCTCCCAGGAATCGATAAAAGCGTAGAAAGTTTGAGACAATACTCCCATGGAGAAAAGTGCTCATGGTGCGTGTTGTATTCAATCCCGATGCAATTTCTGTTTTTCATCAACACTCTGAACGTCTACAGATTACAGAATGCCTCCAAATGTGTTTCGAAAACTACTACTAGTCTCCCAGGAATCGATAAATGCGTAGAAAGTTTGAGACATTACTCCCATGGAGAAAAGTGCTCATGGTGCGTGTTGTATTCAATCCCGATGCAATTTCTGTGTTTCATCAGCACTCTGAACGTCTACAGATTACAGAATGCCTCCAAATGTGTTTCGAAAACTACTACTGGTCTCCCAGGAATCGATAAAAGCGTAGAAAGTTTGAGACATTACTCCCATGGAGAAAAGTGCTCATGGTGCGTGTTGTATTCAATCCCGATGCAATTTCTGTGTTTTATCAACACTCTGAACGTCCACAGTCTACAGAATGCCTCCAAATGTATTTCGAAAACTACTACTGGTCTCCCAGGAATCGATAAAAGCGTAGACACTTTGAGACATTACTCCCTCGCAGAAAATTGCGCATGGTGCGTACTGTATTCAATCCCGATGCAATTTCTTTGTTTCATCAACACTCTGAACGTCCACAGACTACATAATGCCTCCAAATGTGTTTCGAAAACTACTACTGGTCTCCCAGGAATCGATAAAAGTGTAGAAAGTTTGAGACATTACTCCCATGGAGAAAAGTGCTCGTGGTGCGTGTTGTATTCAATACCGATGCAATTTCTGTGTTTCATCAACACTCTGAACGTCTACAGATTACAGAATGCCTCCAAATGTGTTTCGAAAACTACTACTGGTCTCCCAGGAATCGATAAAAGCGTAGACACTTTGAGACATTACTCCTATGGAGAAAACTGCGCATGGTGCGTGTTGTATTCAATCCCGATGCAATTTCTGTGTTTCATCAACACTCTGAACGTCCACAGATTACAGAATGCCTCCAAATGTGTTTCGAAAACTACTACTGGTCTCCCAGGAATCGAAAAAGGCGTAGACAGTTTGAGACATTACTCCCATGGAGAAAAGTGCGCATGGTGCGTGTTGTATTCAATCCCGATGAAGTTTCTGTGTTTCATCAACACTCTGAACGTCCACAGATTACAAAATGCCTCCAAATGTGTTTCGAAAACTACTACTGGTCTCCCAGGAATCGATAAAAGCGTAGACACTTTGAGACATTACTCCCATGCAGAAAAGTGCGCATGGTGCGTGTTGTATTCAATACCGATGCAATTTCTGTGTTTCATCAACACTCTGAACGTCCACAGATTACAGAATGCCTCCAAATGTATTTCGAAAACTACTACTGGTCTCCCATGAATCGATAAAAGCGTAGACAGTTTGAGACATTACTCCCATGGAGAAAAGTGCGCATGATGCGTGTTGTATTCAATCCCGATGCAATTTCTGTGTTTCATCAACACTCTGAACGTCCACAGATTACAGAATGCCTCCAAATGTATTTCGAAAACTACTACTGGTCTCCCAGGAATCGATAAAAGCGTAGACACTTTGAGACATTACTCCTTCGCAGAAAATTGCGCATGGTGCGTACTGTATTCAATCCCGATGCAATTTCTTTGTTTCATCAACACTCTGAACGTCCACAGATTACAGAATGCCTCCAAATGTGTTTCGAAAACTACTACTGGTCTCCCAGGAATCGATAAAAGCGTAGACAGTTTGAGACATTACTCCCATGGAGAAAAGTGCTCATGGTGCGTGTTGTATTCAATCCCGATGCAATTTCTGTGTTTCATCAACCCTCTGAACGTCTACAGACTACAGAATGCCTCCAAATGTGTTTCGAAAACTACTACTAGTCTCCCAGGAATCGATAAAAGCGTAGAAAGTTTGAGACATTACTCCCATGGAGAAAAGTGCTCAGGGTGCGTGTTGTATTCAATCCCGATGCAATTTCTGTGTTTCATCAACTCTCTGAACGTCTACAGATTACAGAATGCCTCCAAATGTGTTTCGAAAACTACTACTGGTCTCCCAGGAATCGATAAAAGCGTAGAAAGTTTGAGACATTACTCCCATGGAGGAAAGTGCTCATGGTGAGTGTTGTATTCAATCCCGATGCAATTTCTGTGTTTCATCAACACTCTGAACGTCTACAGATTACAGAATCCCTCCAAATGTGTTTCGAAAACGACTACTGGTCTCCCAGGAATCGATAAAAGCGTAGACAGTTTGAGACATTACTCCCATGGAGAAAAGTGCGCATGGTGCGTGTTGTATTCAATCCCGATGCAATTTCTGTGTTTCATCAACACTCTGAACGTCCACAGACTACAGAATGCCTCCAAATGTATTTCGAAAACTACTACTGGTCTCCCAGGAATCGATAAAAGCGTAGACACTTTGAGACATTACTCCCATGGACAAAAGTGCGCATGGTGCGTGTTGTATTCAATACCGATGCAATTTCTGTGTTTCATCAACACTCTGAACGTCCACAGATTACAGAATGCCTCAAAATGTGTTTAGAAAACTACTACTGGTCTCCCAGGAATCGATAAAAGCGTAGACACTTTGAGACATTACTCCCATGGAGAAAAGTGCTCATGGTGCGTGTTGTATTCAATACCGATGCAATTTCTGTGTTTCATCAACACTCTGAACGTCCACAGATTACAGAATGACTCCAAATGTGTTTCGAAAACTACTACTGGTCTCCCAGGAATCGAAAAAGGCGTAGACAGTTTGAGACATTACTCCCATGGAGAAAAGTGCGCATGGTGCGTGTTGTATTTAATCCCGATGCAATTTCTGTGTTTCATCAACACTCTGAACGTCC
Source organism: Schistocerca gregaria (assembly GCF_023897955.1). Taxonomy (NCBI): domain Eukaryota; kingdom Metazoa; phylum Arthropoda; class Insecta; order Orthoptera; family Acrididae; genus Schistocerca; species Schistocerca gregaria. Next base: position 506,401 of record NW_026062037.1, on the reverse strand, counting down.
ACAGATTACAGAATGCCTCCAAATGTATTTCGAAAACTACTACTGGTCTCCCAGGAATCGATAAAAGCGGAGACACTTTGAGTCATTACTCCCATGGAGAAAAGTGCGCATGGTGCGTCTTATACTCAATCCCGATGCAATTTCTGTGTTTCATCAACACTCTGAACGTCCACAGATTACAGAATGCCTCCAAATGTGTTTAGAAAACTACTACTGGTCTCCCAGGAATCGATAAAAGCGTAGACAGTTTGAGACATTACTCCCATGGAGAAAAGTGCGCATGGTGCGTGTTGTATTCAATCCCGATGCAATTTCTGTGTTTCATCAACACTCTGAACGTCCACAGATTACAGAATGCCTCCAAATGTGTTTAGAAAACTACTACTGGTCTCCCAGGAATCAATAAAAGCGTAGACAGTTTGAGACATTACTCCCATGGAGAAAAGTGCACATGGTGCGTGTTGTATTCAATCCCGATGCAATTTCTGTGTTTCATCAACACTCTGAACGTCCACAGATTACAGAATGACTCCAAATGTGTTTCGAAAACTACTACTGGTCTCCCAGGAATCGAAAAAGGCGTAGACAGTTTGAGACATTACTCCCATGGAGAAAAGTGCGCATGGTGCGTGTTGTATTTAATCCCGATGCAATTTCTGTGTTTCATCAACACTCTGAACGTCCACAGATTACAGAATGCCTCCAAATGTATTTCGAAAACTACTACTGGTCTCCCAGGAATCGATAAAAGCGGAGACACTTTGAGTCATTACTCCCATGGAGAAAAGTGCGCATGGTGCGTCTTATACTCAATCCCGATGCAATTTCTGTGTTTCATCAACACTCTGAACGTCCACAGATTACAGAATGCCTCCAAATGTGTTTAGAAAACTACTACTGGTCTCCCAGGAATCGATAAAAGCGTAGACAGTTTGAGACATTACTCCCATGGAGAAAAGTGCGCATGGTGCGTGTTGTATTCAATCCCGATGCAATTTCTGTGTTTCATCAACACTCTGAACGTCCACAGATTACAGAATGCCTCCAAATGTGTTTAGAAAACTACTACTGGTCTCCCAGGAATCAATAAAAGCGTAGACAGTTTGAGACATTACTCCCATGGAGAAAAGTGCACATGGTGCGTGTTGTATTCAATCCCGATGCAATTTCTGTGTTTCATCAACACTCTGAACGTCCACAGATTACAGAATGCCTCCAAATGTGTTTCAGAAACTACTACTGGTCTCCCAGGAATCGATAAAAGCGTAGACAGTTTGAGACATTACTCCCATGGACAAAAGTGCGCATGGTGCGTGTTGTATTCAATACCGATGCAATTTCTGTGTTTCATCAACACTCTGAACGTCCACAGATTACAGAATGCCTCCAAATGTGTTTAGAAAACTACTACTGGTCTCCCAGGAATCAATAAAAGCGTAGACAGTTTGAGACATTACTCCCATGGAGGAAAGTGCTCATGGTGCGTGTTATATTCAATCCCGATGCAATTTCTGTGTTTCATCAACACTCTGAACGTCCACAGATTACAGAATGCCTCCAAATGTGTTTCGGAAACTACTACTGGTCTCCCAGGAATCGATAAAAGCGTAGACACTTTGAGACATTACTCCCATGGAGAAAAGTGCTCATGGTGCGTGTTGTATTCAATCCCGATGCAATTTCCCTTTTTCATCAACACCCTGAACGTCTACAGGTTAGAGAGTGCCTCCAAATGTGTTTCGGAAACTACTACTGGTCTCCCGGGAATCGATAAAAGCGTAGACAGTTTGAGACATTACTCCCATGGAGAAAAGTGCGCATGGTGCGTGTTATATTCAATCCCGATGCAATTTCTGTGTTTCATCAACACTCTGAACGTCCACAGATTACAGAATGCCTCCAAATGTGTTTTGGAAACTACTACTGGTCTCCCGGGAATCGATAAAAGCGTAGACACTTTGAGACATTACTCCCATGGAGAAAAGTGCGCATGGTGCGTGTTATATTCAATCCCGATGCAATTTCTGTGTTTCATCAACACTCTGAACGTCCACAGATTACAGAATGCCTCAAAATTTGTTTAGAAAACTACTACTGGTCTCCCAGGAATCGATAAAAGCGTAGACACTTTGAGACATTACTCCCATGCAGAAAAGTGCTCCTGGTGCGTGTTGTATTCAATCCCGATGCAATTTCTGTGTTTCATCAACACTCTGAACGTCCACAGATTACAGAATGCCTCCAAATGTGTTTCGGAAACTACTACTGGTCTCCCGGAAATCGATAAAAGCGTAGACAGTTTGAGACATTACTCCCATGGAGAAAAGTGCGCATGGTGCGTGTTATATTCAATCCCGATGCAATTTCTGTGTTTCATCAACACTCTGAACGTCCACAGATTACAGAATGCCTCAAAGTGTGTTTAGAAAACTACTACTGGTCTCCCAGGAATCGATAAAAGCGTAGACAGTTTGAGACATTACTCCCATGGAGAAAAGTGCGCATGGTGGGTGTTGTATTCAATCCCGATGCAATTTCTGTGTTTCATCAACACTCTGAACGTCTACAGATTACAGAATGCCTCCAAATGTGTTTCGAAAACTACTACTGGTCTCCCAGGAATCGATAAAAGCGTAGAAAGTTTGAGACATTACTCCCATGGAGAAAAGTGCTCATGGTGCGTGTTGTATTCAATCCCGATGCAATTTCTGTGTTTCATCAACACTCTGAACGTCTACAGATTACAGAATGCCTCCAAATGTGTTTCGAAAACTACTACTGGTCTCCCAGGAATCGATAAAAGCGTATAAAGTTTGAGAGATTACTCCCATGGAGAAAAGTGCTCATGGTGCGTGTTGTATTCAATCCCGATGCAATTTCTGTGTTTCATCAATCCTCTGAACGTCTACAGATTACAGAATGCCTCCAAATGTGTTTCGAAAACTACTACTAGTCTCCCAGGAATCGATAAAAGCGTAGAAAGTTTGAGACATTACTCGCATGGAGAAAAGTGCTCATGGTGCGTGTTGTATTCAATCCCGATGCAATTTCTGTGTTTCATCAACTCTCTGAACGTCTACAGATTACAGAATGCCTCCAAATGTGTTTCGAAAACTACTACTGGTCTCCCAGGAATCGATAAAAGCGTATAAAGTTTGAGAGATTACTCCCATGGAGAAAAGTGCTCATGGTGCGTGTTGTATTCAATCCCGATGCAATTTCTGTGTTTCATCAATCCTCTGAACGTCTACAGATTACAGAATGCCTCCAAATGTGTTTCGAAAACTACTACTAGTCTCCCAGGAATCGATAAAAGCGTAGAAAGTTTGAGACATTACTCGCATGGAGAAAAGTGCTCATGGTGCGTGTTGTATTCAATCCCGATGCAATTTCTGTGTTTCATCAACTCTCTGAACGTCTACAGATTACAGAATGCCTCCAAATGTGTTTCGAAAACTACTACTGGTCTCCCAGGAATCGATAAAAGCGTAGAAAGTTTGAGACATTACTCCCATGGAGAAAAGTGCTCATGGTGATTGTTGTATTCAATCCCGATGCAATTTCTGTGTTTCATCAACACTCTGAACGACTACAGATTACAGAATGCCTCCAAATGTGTTTCGAAAACGACTACTGGTCTCCCAGGAATCGATAAAAGCGTAGACACTTTGAGACATTACTCCCATGGAGAAAAGTGCTCATGGTGCGTGTTGTATTCAATCCCGATGCAATTTCCCTGTTTCATCAACACTCTGAACGTCTACAGGTTAGAGAGTGCCTCCAAATGTGTTTCGGAAACTACTACTGGTCTCCCGGGAATCGATAAAAGCGTAGACAGTTTGAGACATTACTCCCATTTAGAAAAGTGCGCATGGTGCGTGTTATATTCAATCCCGATGCAATTTCTGTGTTTCATCAACACTCTGAACGTCCACAGATTACAGAATGCCTCCAAATGTGTTTCGGAAACTACTACTGGTCTCCCGGGAATCGATAGAAGCGTAGACACTTTGAGACATTACTCCCATGGAGAAAAGTGCGCATGGTGGGTGTTGTATTCAATCCCGATGCAATTTCTGTGTTTCATCAACACTCTGAACGTCCACAGATTACAGAATGCCTCCAAATGTGTTTCGGAAACTACTACTGGTCTCCCGGGAATCGATAAAAGCGTAGACACTTTGAGACATTACTCCCATTGAGAAAAGTGCTCATGGTGCGCGTTATATTCAATCCCGATGCAATTACTGTGTTTCATCAACACTCTTTACGTCCACAGATTACAGAATGCCTCAGAATGTGTTTAGAAAACAACTACTGGTCTCCCAGGAATCCATAAAAGCGTAGACACTTTGAGACATTACTCCCATGGAGAAAAGTGCTCCTGGTGCGTGTTGTATTCAATCCCGATGCAATTTCTGTGTTTCATCAACACTCTGAACGTCCACAGATTACAGAATGCCTCCAAATGTGTTTCGGAAACTACTACTGGTCTCCAGGAAATCGATAAAAGCGTAGACAGTTTGAGACATTACTCCCATGGAGAAAAGTGCGCATGATGCGTGTTATATTCAATCCCGATGCAATTTGTGTGTTTCATCAACACTCTGAACGTCCACAGATTACAGAATGCCTCCAAATGTGTTTCGGAAACTACTACTGGTCTCCCGGGAATCGATAGAAGCGTAGACACTTTGAGACATTACTCCCATGGAGAAAAGTGCTCATGGTGCGTGTTGTATTCAATCCCGATGCAATTTCCCTGTTTCATCAACACTCTGAACGTCTACAGATTAGAGAGTGCCTCCAAATGTGTTTCGGAAACTACTACTGGTCTCCCGGGAATCGATAAAAGCGTAGACACTTTGAGACATTACTCCCATTGAGAAAAGTGCTCATGGTGCGCGTTATATTCAATCCCGATGCAATTACTGTGTTTCATCAACACTCTTTACGTCCACAGATTACAGAATGCCTCAGAATGTGTTTAGAAAACAACTACTGGTCTCCCAGGAATCCATAAAAGCGTAGACACTTTGAGACATTACTCCCATGGAGAAAAGTGCGCATGGTGCGTGTTGTATTCAATCCCGATGCAATTTCTGTGTTTCGTCAACACTCTGAACGTCCACAGATTACAGAATGCCTCCAAATGTGTTTCGGAAACTACTACTGGTCTCCCGGGAATCGGTAAAAGCGTAGACAGTTTGAGACATTACTCCCATGGAGAAAAGTGCGCATGATGCGTGTTATATTCAATCCCGATGCAATTTGTGTGTTTCATCAACACTCTGAACGTCCACAGATTACAGAATGCCTCAAAATTTGTTTAGAAAACTACTACTGGTCTCCCAGGAATCGATAAAAGCGTAGACACTTTGAGACATTACTCCCATGGAGAAAAGTGCTCCTGGTGCGTGTTGTATTCAATCCCGATGCAATTTCTGTGTTTCATCAACACTCTGAACGTCCACAGATTACAGAATGCCTCCAAATGTGTTTCGGAAACTACTACTGGTCTCCAGGAAATCGATAAAAGCGTAGACAGTTTGAGACATTACTCCCATGGAGAAAAGTGCGCATGGTGCGTGTTATATTCAATCCCGATGCAATTTCTGTGTTTCATCAACACTCTGAACGTCCACAGATTACAGAATGCCTCAAAGTGTGTTTAGAAAACAACTACTGGTCTCCCAGGAATCGATAAAAGCGTAGACAGTTTGAGACATTACTCCCATGGAGGAAAGTGCGCATGGTGCGTGTTGTATTCAATACCGATGCAATTTCTGTGTTTCATCAACACTCTGAACGTCCACAGATTACAGAATGCCTCCAAATGTATTTCGAAAACTACTACTGGTCTCCCAGGAATCGATAAAAGCGTAGACACTTTGGGACATTACTCCCTCGCAGAAAATTGCGCATGGTGCGTACTGTATTCAATCCCGATGCAATTTCTTTGTTTCATCAACACTCTGAACGTCCACAGATTACAGAATGCCTCAAAATGTGTTTCGAAAACTACTACTGGTCTCCCAGGAATCGATAAAAGCGTAGACAGTTTGAGACATTACTCCCATGGAGAAAAGTGCTAATGGTGCGTGTTGTATTCAATCCCGATGCAATTTCTGTGTTTCATCAACCCTCTGAACGTCTACAGATTACAGAATGCCTCCAAATGTGTTTCGAAAACTACTACTAGTCTCCCAGGAATCGATAAAAGCGTAGAAAGTTTGAGACATTACTCCCATGGAGATAAGTGCTCATGGTGCGTGTTGTATTCAATCCCGATGCAATTTCTGTGTTTCATCAACTCTCTGAACGTCTACAGATTACAGAATGCCTCCAAATGTGTTTCGAAAACTACTACTGGTCTCCCAGGAATCGATAAAAGCGTAGAAAGTTTGAGACATTACTCCCATGGAGAAAAGTGCTCATGGTGAGTGTTGTATTCAATTCCGATGCAATTTCTGTGTTTCATCAACTCTCTGAACGTCTACAGATTACAGAATGCCTCCAAATGTGTTTCGAAAACGACTACTGGTCTCCCAGGAATCGATAAAAGCGTAGACAGTTTGAGACATTACTCCCATAGAGAAAAGTGCGCATGGTGCGTGTTGTATTCAATCCCGATGCAATTTCTGTGTTTCATCAACACTCTCAACGTCCACAGACTACAGAATGCCTACAAATGTGTTTCGAAAACTACTACTAGTCTCCCAGGAATCCATAAAAGCGTAGACACTTTGAGACATTACTCCCATGGAGAAAAGTGCGCATGGTGCGTGTTGTATTCAATCCCGATGCAATTTCTGTGTTTCGTCAACACTCTGAACGTCCACAGATTACAGAATGCCTCCAAATGTGTTTCGGAAACTACTACTGGTCTCCCGGGAATCGATAAAATCGTAGACAGTTTGAGACATTACTCCCAGGGAGAAAAGTGCGCATGGTGCGTGTTATATTCAATCCCGATGCAATTTCTGTGTTTCATCAACACTCTGAACGTCCACAGATTACAGAATGCCTCCAAATGTGTTTCGGAAACTACTACTGGTCTCCCGGGAATCGATAAAAGCGTAGACACTTTGAGACATTACTCCCATGGAGAAAAGTGCTCATGGTGCGTGTTGTATTCAATCCCGATGCAATTCCCCTGTTTCATCAACACTCTGAACGTCTACAGATTAGAGAGTGCCTCCAAATGTGTTTCGGAAACTACTACTGGTCTCCCGGGAATCGATAAAAGCGTAGACACTTTGAGACATTACTCCCATGGAGAAAAGTGCTCATGGTGCGCGTTATATACAATCCCGATGCAATTACTGTGTTTCATCAACACTCTGAACGTCCACAGATTACAGAATGCATCAAAATGTGTTTAGAAAACTACTACTGGTCTCCCAGGAATCCATAAAAGCGTAGACACTTTGAGACATTACTCCCATGGAGAAAAGTGCGCATGGTGCGTGTTGTATTCAATCCCGATGCAATTTCTGTGTTTCGTCAACACTCTGAACGTAAACAGATTACAGAATGCCTCCAAATGTGTTTCGGAAACTACTACTGGTCTCCCGGGAATCGATAAAATCGTAGACAGTTTGAGACATTACTCCCATGGAGAGAAGTGCGCATGGTGCGTGTTATATTCAATCCCGATGCAATTTCTGTGTTTCATCAACACTCTGAACGTCCACAGATTACAGAATGCCTCAAAATTTGTTTAGAAAACTACTACTGGTCTCCCAGGAATCGATAAAAGCGTAGACACTTTGAGACATTACTCCCATGGAGAAAAGTGCTCATGGTGCGTGTTGTATTCAATCCCGATGAAATTTCTGTGTTTCATCAACACTCTGAACGTCCACAGATTACAGAATGCCTCCAAATGTGTTTCGGAAACTACTACTGGTCTCCCGGAAATCGATAAAAGCGTAGACAGTTTGAGACATTACTCCCATGGAGAAAAGTGCGCATGGTGCGTGTTATATTCAATCCCGATGCAATTTCTGTGTTTCATCAACACTCTGAACGTCCACAGATTACAGAATGCCTCCAAATGTGTTTCGGAAACTACTACTGGTCTCCCGGGAATCGATAAAATCGTAGACAGTTTGAGACATTACTCCCAGGGAGAAAAGTGCGCATGGTGCGTGTTATATTCAATCCCGATGCAATTTCTGTGTTTCATCAACACTCTGAACGTCCACAGATTACAGAATGCCTCCAAATGTGTTTCGGAAACTACTACTGGTCTCCCAGGAATCGATAAAAGCGTAGACACTTTGAGACATTACTCCCATGGAGAAAAGTGCTCCTGGTGCGTGTTGTATTCAATCCCGATGCAATTTCTGTGTTTCATCAACACTCTGAACGTCCACAGATTACAGAATGCCTCCAAATGTGTTTCGGAAACTACTACTGGTCTCCCGGAAATCGATAAAAGCGTAGACAGTTTGAGACATTACTCCCATGGAGAAAAGTGCGCATGGTGCGTGTTATATTCAATCCCGATTAAATTTCTGTGTTTCATCAACACTCTGAACGTCCACAGATTACAGAATGCCTCAAAGTGTGTTTAGAAAACTACTACTGGTCTCCCAGGAATCGATAAAAGCGTAGACAGTTTGAGACATTACTCCCATGGAAAAAAGTGCGCATGATGGGTGTTGTATTCAATCCCGATGCAATTTCTGTGTTTCATCAACACTCTGAACGTCCACAGATTACATAATGCCTCCAAATGTATTTCGAAAACTACTACTGGTCTCCCAGGAATCGATAAAAGCGTAGACAGTTTGAGACATTACTCCCATGGAGAAAAGTGCGCATGGTGCGTGTTGTATTCAATCCCGATGCAATTTCTGTGTTTCATCAACACTCTGAACGTCCACAGATTACAGAATGCCTCCAAATGTATTTCGAAAACTACTACTGGTCTCCCAGGAATCGATACAAGCGTAGACACTTTGAGACATTACTCCCTCGCAGAAAATTGCGCATGGTGCGTACTGTATTCAATCCCGATGCAATTTCTTTGTTTCATCAACACTCTTAACGTCCACAGATTACATAATGCCTCCAAATGTGTTTCGAAAACTACTACTGGTCTCCCAGGAATCGATAAAAGCGTAGACAGTTTGAGACATTACTCCCATGGAGAAAAGTGCTCTTGGTGCGTGTTGTATTCAATCCCGATGCAATTTCTGTGTTTCATCAATCCTCTGAACGTCTACAGATTACAGAATGCCTCCAAATGTGTTTCGAAAACTACTACTAGTCTCCCAGGAATCGATAAAAGCGTAGAAAGTTTGAGACATTACTCGCATGGAGAAAAGTGCTCATGGTGCGTGTTGTATTCAATCCCGATGCAATTTCTGTGTTTCATCAACTCTCTGAACGTCTACAGATTACAGAATGCCTCCAAATGTGTTTCGAAAACTACTACTGGTCTCCCAGGAATCGATAAAAGCGTAGAAAGTTTGAGACATTATTCCCATGGAGAAAAGTGCGCATGGTGCGTGTTATATTCAATCCCGATGCAATTTCTGTGTTTCATCAACACTCTGAACGTCCACAGATTACAGAATGCCTCCAAATGTGTTTCGGAAACTACTACTGGTCTCCCGGGAATCGATAAAAGCGTAGACACTTTGAGACATTACTCCCATGGAGAAAAGTGCTCATGGTGCGTGTTGTATTCAATCCTGATGCAATTTCCCTGTTTCATCAACACTCTGAACGTCTACAGATTAGAGAGTGCCTCCAAATGTGTTTCGGAAACTACTACTGGTCACCCGGGAATCGATAAAAGCGTAGACAGTTTGAGACATTACTCCCATGGAGAAAAGTGCGCATGGTGCGTGTTATATTCAATCCCGATGCAATTTGTGTGTTTCATCAACACTCTGAACGTCCACAGATTACAGAATGCCTCAAAATTTGTTTAGAAAACTACTACTGGTCTCCCAGGAATCGATAAAAGCGTAGACACTTTGAGACATTACTCCCATGGAGAAAAGTGCTCCTGGTGCGTGTTGTATTCAATCCCGATGCAATTTCTGTGTTTCATCAACACTCTGAACGTCCACAGATTACAGAATGCCTCCAAATGTGTTTCGGAAACTACTACTGGTCTCCCGGAAATCGATAAAAGCGTAGACAGTTTGAGACATTACTCCCATGGAGAAAAGTGCGCATGGTGCGTGTTATATTCAATCCCGATGCAATTTCTGTGTTACATCAACACTCTGAACGTCCACAGATTACAGAATGCCTCAAAGTGTGTTTAGAAAACAACTACTGGTCTCCCAGGAATCGATAAAAGCGTAGACAGTTTGAGACATTACTCCCATGGAGGAAAGTGCGCATGGTGCGTGTTGTATTCAATACCGATGCAATTTCTGTGTTTCATCAACACTCTGAACGTCCACAGATTACAGAATGCCTCCAAATGTATTTCGAAAACTACTACTGGTCTCCCAGGAATCGATAAAAGCGTAGACACTTTGAGACATTACTCCCTCGCAGAAAATTGAGCATGGTGCGTACTGTATTCAATCCCGATGCAATTTCTTTGTTTCATCAACACTCTGAACGTCCACAGATTACAGAATGCCTCAAAATGTGTTTCGAAAACTACTACTGGTCTCCCAGGAATCGATAAAAGCGTAGACAGTTTGAGACATTACTCCCATGGAGAAAAGTGCTAATGGTGCGTGTTGTATTCAATCCCGATGCAATGTCTGTGTTTCATCAACCCTCTGAACGTGTACAGATTACAGAATGCCTCCAAATGTGTTTCGAAAACTACTACTAGTCTCCCAGGAATCGATAAAAGCGTAGAAAGTTTGAGACATTACTCCCATGGAGATAAGTGCTCATGGTGCGTGTTGTATTCAATCCCGATGCAATTTCTGTGTTTCATCAACTCTCTGAACGTCTACAGATTACAGAATGCCTCCAAATGTGTTTCGAAAACTACTACTGGTCTCCCAGGAATCGATAAAAGCGTAGAAAGTTTGAGACATTACTCCCATGGAGAAAAGTGCTCATGGTGAGTGTTGTATTCAATCCCGATGCAATTTCTGTGTTTCATCAACACTCTGAACGTCTACAGATTACAGAATGCCTCCAAATGTGTTTCGAAAACGACTACTGGTCTCCCAGGAATCGATAAAAGCGTAGACAGTTTGAGACATTACTCCCATAGAGAAAAGTGCGCATGGTGCGTGTTGTATTCAATCCCGATGCAATTTCTGTGTTTCATCAACACTCTGAACGTCCACAGACTACAGAATGCCTACAAATGTATTTCGAAAACTACTACTGGTCTCCCAGGAATCGATAAAAGCGTAGACACTTTGAGACATTACTCCCATGGACAAAAGTGCGCATGGTGCGTGTTGTATTCAATACCGATGCAATTTCTGTGTTTCATCAACACTCTGAACGTCCACAGATAACAGAATGCCTCAAAATGTGTTTAGAAAACTACTACTGGTCTCCCAGGAATCGATAAAAGCGTAGACACTTTGAGACATTACTCCCATGGAGAAAAGTGCTCATGGTGCGTGTTGTATTCAATACCGATGCAATTTCTGTGTTTCATCAACACTCTGAACGTCCACAGATTACAGAATGCCTCCAAATGTGTTTCGAAAACTACTACTGGTCTCCCAGGAATCGAAAAAGGCGTAGACAGTTTGAGACATTACTCCCATGGAGAAAAGTGCGCATGGTGCGTGTTGTATTCAATCCCGATGCAATTTCTGTGTTTCATCAACACTCTGAACGTCCACAGATTACAGAATGCCTCCAAATGTGTTTCGGAAACTACTACTGGTCTCCCAGGAATCGATAAAAGCGTAGACAGTTTGAGACATTACTCCCATGGAGAAAAGTGCGCATGGTGCGTGTTGTATTCAATACCGATGCAATTTCTGTGTTTCATCAACACTCTGAACGTCCACAGATTACAGAATGCCTCAAAATGTGTTTAGAAAACTACTACTGGTCTCCCAGGAATCGATAAAAGCGTAGACAGTTTGAGACATTACTCCCTTGGAGAAAAGTGCTCATGGTGCGTGTTATATTCAATCCCGATGCAATTTCTGTGTTTCATCAACACTCTGAACGTCCACAGATTACAGAATGCCTCCAAATGTGTTTCGGAAACTACTACTGGTCTCCCAGGAATCGATAAAAGCGTAGACACTTTGAGACATTACTCCCATGGAGAAAAGTGCGCATGTTGCGTGTTGTATTCAATCCCGATGCAATTTCTGTGTTTCATCAACACTCTGAACGTCCACAGATTACAGAATGCCTCCAAATGTGTTTCGGAAACTACTACTGGTCTCCCGGGAATCGATAAAAGCGTAGACACTTTGAGACATTACTCCTATGGAGAAAAGTGTGCATGGTGCGTGTTGTATTCAATCCCGATGCAATTTCCCTGTTTCATCAACACTCTGAACGTCTACAGATTAGAGAGTGCCTCCAAATGTGTTTCGAAAACTACTACTGGTCTCCCAGGAATCGATAAAAGCGTAGACACTTTGATACATTACTCCCATGGAGAAAAGTGCTAATGGTGCGTGTTATATTCAAACCCGATGCAATTTCTGTGTTTCATCAACACTCTGAACGTCCACAGATTACAGAATGCCTCAAAATGTGTTTAGAAAACTACTACTGGTCTCCCAGGAATCGATAAAAGCGTAGACTGTTTGAGACATTACTCCCATGGAGAAAAGTGCGCATGGTGCGTGTTGTATTCAGTCCCGATGCAATTTCCCTGTTTCATCAACACTCTGAACGTCCACAGATTACAGAATGCCTCCAAATGTATTTCGAAAACTACTACTGGTCTCCCAGGAATCGATAAAAGCGTAGACAGTTTGAGACATTACTCCCATGGAGAAAAGTGCGCATGGTGCGTGTTGTATTCAATCCCGATGCAATTTCCCTGTTTCATCAACACTCTGAACGTCTACAGATTAGAGAGTGCCTCCAAATGTGTTTCGAAAACTACTACTGGTCTCCCAGGAATCGATAAAAGCGTAGACACTTTGAGACATTACTCCCATGGAGAAAAGTGCTAATGGTGCGTGTTATATTCAATCCCGATGCAATTTCTGTGTTTCATCAACACTCTGAACGTCCACAGATTACAGAATGCCTCAAAATGTGTTTAGAAAACTACTACTGGTCTCCCAGGAATCGATAAAAGCGTAGACACTTTGAGACATTACTCCCATGGAGAAAAGTGCGCATGGTGCGTGTTGTATTCAATCCCGATGCAATTTCTGTGTTTCATCAACACTCTGAACGTCCACAGATTACAGAATGCCTCCAAATGTATTTCGAAAACTACTACTGGTCTCCCAGGAATCGATAAAAGCGTAGACACTTTGAGACATTACTCCCATGGAGAAAAGTGCGCATGGTGCGTGTTGTATTCAATCCCGATGCAATTTCTGTGTTTCATCAACACTCTGAACGTCCACAGATTACAGAATGCCTCAAAATGTGTTTAGAAAACTACTACTGGTCTCCCAGGAATCGATAAAAGCGTAGACAGTTTGAGACATTACTCCCATGGAGAAAAGTGCGCATGGTGCGTGTTGTATTCAATCCCGATGCAATTTCCCTGTTTCATCAACACTCTGAACGTCTACAGATTAGAGAGTGCCTCCAAATGTGTTTCGAAAACTACTACTGGTCTCCCAGGAATCGATAAAAGCGTAGACACTTTGAGACATTACTCCCATGGAGAAAAGTGCTAATGGTGCGTGTTATATTCAATCCCGATGCAATTTCTGTGTTTCATCAACACTCTGAACGTCCACAGATTACAGAATGCCTCCAAATGTGTTTCGGAAACTACTACTGGTCTCCCAGGAATCGATAAAAGCGTAGACACTTTGAGACATTACTCCCATGGAGAAAAGTGCGCATGGTGCGTGTTATATTCAGTCCCGATGCAATTTCTGTGTTTCATCAACACTCTGAACGTCCACAGATTACAGAATGCCTCAAAATGTGTTTAGAAAACTACTACTGGTCTCCCAGGAATCGATAAAAGCGTAGACAGTTTGAGACATTACTCCCATGGAGAAAAGTGCGCATGGTGCGTGTTATATTCAATCCCGATGCAATTTCTGTGTTTCATCAACACTCTGAACGTCCACAGACTACAGAATGCCTCAAAATGTGTTTAGAAAACTACTACTGGTCTCCCAGGAATCGATAAAAGCGTAGACAGTTTGAGACATTACTCCCATGGAGAAAAGTGCGCATGGTGCGTGTTGTATTCAATCCCGATGCAATATCCCTGTTTCATCAACACTCTGAACGTCTACAGATTAGAGAGTGCCTCCAAATGTGTTTCGAAAACTACTACTGGTCTCTCAGGAATCGATAAAAGCGTAGCCACTTTTAGACATTACTCCCATGGAGAAAAGTGCTAATGGTGCGTGTTATATTCAATCCCGATGCAATTTCTGTGTTTCATCAACACTCTGAACGTCCACAGATTACAGAATGCCTCAAAATGTGTTTAGAAAACTACTACTGGTCTCCCAGGAATCGATAAAAGCGTAGACACTTTGAGACATTACTCCCATGGAGAAAAGTGCGCATGGTGCGTGTTGTATTCAATCCCGATGCAATTTCTGTGTTTCATCAACACTCTGAACGTCCACAGATTACAGAATGCCTCCAAATGTATTTCGAAAACTACTACTGGTCTCCCAGGAATCGATAAAAGCGTAGACAGTTTGAGACATTACTCCCATGGAGAAAAGTGCTCGTGGTGCGTGTTGTATTCAATACCGATGCAATTTCCCTGTTTCATCAACACTCTGAACGTCTACAGATTAGAGAGTGCCTCCAAATGTGTTTCGAAAACTACTACTGGACTCCCAGGAATCGATAAAAGCGTAGACACTTTGAGACATTACTCCCATGGAGAAAAGTGCTCGTGGTGCGTGTTGTATTCAATACCGATGCAATTTCTGTGTTTCATCAACACTCTGAACGTCCGCAGATTCCAGAATGCCTCAAAATGTGTTTAGAAAACTACTACTGGTCTCCCAGGAATCGATAAAAGCGTAGACAGTTTGAGACATTACTCCCATGGAGAAAAGTGCGCATGGTGCGTGTTGTATTCAATCCCGATGCAATTTCTGTGTTTCATCAACACTCTGAACGTCCACAGATTACAGAATGCCTCCAAATGTATTTCGAAAACTACTACTGGTCTCCCAGGAATCGATAAAAGCGTAGACAGTTTGAGACATTACTCCCATGGAGAAAAGTGCGCATGGTGCGTGTTGTATTCAATCCCGATGCAATTTCCCTGTTTCATCAACACTCTGAACGTCTACAGATTAGCGAGTGCCTCCAAATGTGTTTCGAAAACTACTACTGGTCTCCCAGGAATCGATAAAAGCGTAGACAGTTTGAGACATTACTCCCATGGAGAAAAGTGCGCATGGTGCGTGTTGTATTCAATCCCGATGCAATTTCTGTGTTTCATCAACACTCTGAACGTCCACAGATTACAGAATGCCTCCAAATGTATTTCGAAAACTACTACTGGTCTCCCAGGAATCGATAAAAGCGTAGACAGTTTGAGACATTACTCCCATGGAGAAAAGTGCGCATGGTGCGTGTTGTATTCATTCCCGATGCAATTTCCCTGTTTCATCAACACTCTGAACGTCTACAGATTAGCGAGTGCCTCCAAATGTGTTTCGAAAACTACTACTGGTCTCCCAGGAATCGATAAAAGCGTAGACACTTTGAGACATTACTCCCATGGAGAAAAGTGCTAATGGTGCGTGTTATATTCAATCCCGATGCAATTTCTGTGTTTCATCAACACTCTGAACGTCCACATATTACAGAATGCCTCAAAATGTGTTTAGAAAACTACTACTGGTCTCCCAGGAATCGATAAAAAACGTAGACAGTTTGAGACATTACTCCCATGGAGAAAAGTGCGCATGGTGCGTGTTGTATTCAATCCCGATGCAATTTCTGTGTTTCATCAACACTCTGAACGTCCACAGATTACAGAATGCCTCCAAATGTATTTCGAAAACTACTACTGGTCTCCCAGGAATCGATAAAAGCGTAGACAGTTTGAGACATTACTCCCATGGAGAAAAGTGCTCGTGGTGCGTGTTGTATTCAATACCGATGCAATTTCCCTGTTTCATCAACACTCTGAACGTCTACAGATTAGAGAGTGCCTCCAAATGTGTTTCGAAAACTACTACTGGTCTCCCAGGAATCGATAAAAGCGTAGACCCTTTGAGACATAACTCCCATGGAGAAAAGTGCTCGTGGTGCGTGTTGTATTCAATACCGATGCAATTTCTGTGTTTCATCAACACTCTGAACGTCCGCAGATTACAGAATGCCTCAAAATGTGTTTAGAAAACTACTACTGGTCTCCCAGGAATCGATAAAAGCGTAGACAGTTTGAGACATTACTCCCATGGAGAAAAGTGCGCATGGTGCGTGTTGTATTCAATCCCGATGCAATTTCTGTGTTTCATCAACACTCTGAACGTCCACAGATTACAGAATGCCTCCAAATGTATTTCGAAAACTACTACTGGTCTCCCAGGAATCGATAAAAGCGTAGACAGTTTGAGACATTACTCCCATGGAGAAAAGTGCGCATGGTGCGTGTTGTATTCAATCCCGATGCAATTTCCCTGTTTCATCAACACTCTGAACGTCTACAGATTAGAGAGTGCCTCCAAATGTGTTTCGAAAACTACTACTGGTCTCCCAGGAATCGATAAAAGCGTAGACACTTTGAGACATTACTCCCATGGAGAAAAGTGCTAATGGTGCGTGTTATATTCAATCCCGATGCAATTTCTGTGTTTCATCAACACTCTGAACGTCCACAGATTACAGAATGCCTCAAAATTTGTTTAGAAAACTACTACTGGTCTCCCAGGAATCGATAAAAGCGTAGACAGTTTGAGACATTACTCCCTTGGAGAAAAGTGCGCATGGAGCGTGTTGTATTCAATCCCGATGCAATTTCTGTGTTTCATCAACACTCTGAACGTCCACAGATTACAGAATGCCTCCAAATGTATTTCGAAATCTACTACTGGTCTCCCAGGAATCGATAAAAGCGTAGACAGTTTGAGACATTACTCCAATGGGGAAAAGTGCTCGTGGTCCGTGTTGTATTCAATACCGATGTAATTTCTGTGTTTTATCAACACTCTGAACGTCCGCAGATTACAGAATGCCTCAAAATGTGTTTAGAAAACTACTACTGGTCTCCCAGGAATCGATAAAAGCGTAGACAGTTTGAGACATTACTCCCATGGAGAAAAGTGCTCATGGTGCGTGTTGTATTCAATACCGATGCAATTTCTGTGTTTCATCAACACTCTGAACGTCCACAGATTACAGAATGCCTCAAAATGTGTTTAGAAAACTACTACTGGTCTCCCAGGAATCGATAAAAGCGTAGACAGTTTGAGACATTACTCCCATGGAGAAAAGTGCGCATGGTGCGTGTTGTATTCAATCCCGATGCAATTTCCCTGTTTCATCAACACTCTGAACGTCTACAGATTAGAGCGTGCCTCCAAATGTGTTTCGAAAACTACTACTGGTCTCCCAGGAATCGATAAAAGCGTAGACACTTTGAGACATTACTCCCATGGAGAAAAGTGCTAATGGTGCGTGTTATATTCAATCCCGATGCAATTTCTGTGTTTCATCAACACTGTGAACGTCCACAGATTACAGAATGCCTCAAAATGTGTTTAGAAAACTACTACTGGTCTCCCAGGAATCGATAAAAGCGTAGACAGTTTGAGACATTACTCCCATGGAGAAAAGTGCGCATGGTGCGTGTTGTATTCAATCCCGATGCAATTTCCCTGTTTCATCAACACTCTGAACGTCTACAGATTAGCGAGTGCCTCCAAATGTGTTTCGAAAACTACTACTGGTCTCCCAGGAATCGATAAAAGCGTAGACAGTTTGAGACATTACTCCCATGGAGAAAAGTGCGCATGGTGCGTGTTGTATTCAATCCCGATGCAATTTCTGTGTTTCATCAACACTCTGAACGTCCACAGATTACAGAATGCCTCCAAATGTATTTCGAAAACTACTACTGGTCTCCCAGGAATCGATAAAAGCGTAGACAGTTTGAGACATTACTCCCATGGAGAAAAGTGCGCATGGTGCGTGTTGTATTCATTCCCGATGCAATTTCCCTGTTTCATCAACACTCTGAACGTCTACAGATTAGCGAGTGCCTCCAAATGTGTTTCGAAAACTACTACTGGTCTCCCAGGAATCGATAAAAGCGTAGACACTTTGAGACATTACTCCCATGGAGAAAAGTGCTAATGGTGCGTGTTATATTCAATCCCGATGCAATTTCTGTGTTTCATCAACACTCTGAACGTCCACATATTACAGAATGCCTCAAAATGTGTTTAGAAAACTACTACTGGTCTCCCAGGAATCGATAAAAAACGTAGACAGTTTGAGACATTACTCCCATGGAGAAAAGTGCGCATGGTGCGTGTTGTATTCAATCCCGATGCAATTTCTGTGTTTCATCAACACTCTGAACGTCCACAGATTACAGAATGCCTCCAAATGTATTTCGAAAACTACTACTGGTCTCCCAGGAATCGATAAAAGCGTAGACAGTTTGAGACATTACTCCCATGGAGAAAAGTGCTCGTGGTGCGTGTTGTATTCAATACCGATGCAATTTCCCTGTTTCATCAACACTCTGAACGTCTACAGATTAGAGAGTGCCTCCAAATGTGTTTCGAAAACTACTACTGGTCTCCCAGGAATCGATAAAAGCGTAGACCCTTTGAGACATAACTCCCATGGAGAAAAGTGCTCGTGGTGCGTGTTGTATTCAATACCGATGCAATTTCTGTGTTTCATCAACACTCTGAACGTCCGCAGATTACAGAATGCCTCAAAATGTGTTTAGAAAACTACTACTGGTCTCCCAGGAATCGATAAAAGCGTAGACAGTTTGAGACATTACTCCCATGGAGAAAAGTGCGCATGGTGCGTGTTGTATTCAATCCCGATGCAATTTCTGTGTTTCATCAACACTCTGAACGTCCACAGATTACAGAATGCCTCCAAATGTATTTCGAAAACTACTACTGGTCTCCCAGGAATCGATAAAAGCGTAGACAGTTTGAGACATTACTCCCATGGAGAAAAGTGCGCATGGTGCGTGTTGTATTCAATCCCGATGCAATTTCCCTGTTTCATCAACACTCTGAACGTCTACAGATTAGAGAGTGCCTCCAAATGTGTTTCGAAAACTACTACTGGTCTCCCAGGAATCGATAAAAGCGTAGACACTTTGAGACATTACTCCCATGGAGAAAAGTGCTAATGGTGCGTGTTATATTCAATCCCGATGCAATTTCTGTGTTTCATCAACACTCTGAACGTCCACAGATTACAGAATGCCTCAAAATTTGTTTAGAAAACTACTACTGGTCTCCCAGGAATCGATAAAAGCGTAGACAGTTTGAGACATTACTCCCTTGGAGAAAAGTGCGCATGGAGCGTGTTGTATTCAATCCCGATGCAATTTCTGTGTTTCATCAACACTCTGAACGTCCACAGATTACAGAATGCCTCCAAATGTATTTCGAAATCTACTACTGGTCTCCCAGGAATCGATAAAAGCGTAGACAGTTTGAGACATTACTCCAATGGGGAAAAGTGCTCGTGGTCCGTGTTGTATTCAATACCGATGTAATTTCTGTGTTTTATCAACACTCTGAACGTCCGCAGATTACAGAATGCCTCAAAATGTGTTTAGAAAACTACTACTGGTCTCCCAGGAATCGATAAAAGCGTAGACAGTTTGAGACATTACTCCCATGGAGAAAAGTGCTCATGGTGCGTGTTGTATTCAATACCGATGCAATTTCTGTGTTTCATCAACACTCTGAACGTCCACAGATTACAGAATGCCTCAAAATGTGTTTAGAAAACTACTACTGGTCTCCCAGGAATCGATAAAAGCGTAGACAGTTTGAGACATTACTCCCATGGAGAAAAGTGCGCATGGTGCGTGTTGTATTCAATCCCGATGCAATTTCCCTGTTTCATCAACACTCTGAACGTCTACAGATTAGAGCGTGCCTCCAAATGTGTTTCGAAAACTACTACTGGTCTCCCAGGAATCGATAAAAGCGTAGACACTTTGAGACATTACTCCCATGGAGAAAAGTGCTAATGGTGCGTGTTATATTCAATCCCGATGCAATTTCTGTGTTTCATCAACACTGTGAACGTCCACAGATTACAGAATGCCTCAAAATGTGTTTAGAAAACTACTACTGGTCTCCCAGGAATCGATAAAAGCGTAGACAGTTTGAGACATTACTCCCATGGAGAAAAGTGCGCATGGTGCGTGTTGTATTCAATCCCGATGCAATTTCTGTGTTTCATCAACACTCTGAACGTCCACAGATTACAGATTGCCTCCAAATGTATTTCGAAAACTACTACTGGTCTCCCAGGAATCGATAAAAGCGTAGACAGTTTGAGACATTACTCCCATGGAGAAAAAAGCTCGTGGTCCGTGTTGTATTCAATACCGATGCAATTTCCCTGTTTCATCAACACTCTGAACGTCTACAGATTAGAGCGTGCCTCCAAATGTGTTTCGGAAACTACTACTGCTCTCCCAGGATTCGGTAAAAGCGTAGACACTTTGAGACATTACTCCCATGGAGAAAAGTGCGCATGGTGCGTGTTGTATTCAATCCCGATGCAATTTCTGTGTTTCATCAACACTCTGAACGTCCACAGATTACAGAATGCCTCCAAATGTATTTCGAAAACTACTACTGGTCTCCCAGGAATCGATAAAAGCGTAGACAGTTTGAGACATTACTCCCATGGAGAAAAGTGCGCATGGTGCGTGTTGTATTCAATCCCGATGCAATTTCCCTGTTTCATCAACACTCTGAACGTCTACAGATTAGAGAGTGCCTCCAAATGTGTTTCGAAAACTACTACTGGTCTCCCAGGAATCGATAATAGCGTAGACACTTTGAGACATTACTCCCATGGAGAAAAGTGCTAATGGTGCGTGTTATATTCAATCCCGATGCAATTTCTGTGTTTCATCAACACTGTGAACGTCCACAGATTACAGAATGCCTCAAAATGTGTTTAGAAAACTACTACTGGTCTCCCAGGAATCGATAAAAGCGTAGACAGTTTGAGACATTACTCCCTTGGAGAAAAGTGCGCATGGAGCGTGTTGTATTCAATCCCGATGCAATTTCTGTGTTTCATCAACACTCTGAACGTCCACAGATTACAGAATGCCTCCAAATGTATTTCGAAATCTACTACTGGTCTCCCAGGAATCGATAAAAGCGTAGACAGTTTGAGACATTACTCCAATGGAGAAAAGTGCTCGTGGTCCGTGTTGTATTCAATACCGATGTAATTTCTGTGTTTTATCAACACTCTGAACGTCCGCAGATTGCAGAATGCCTCAAAATGTGTTTAGAAAACTACTACTGGTCTCCCAGGAATCGATAAAAGCGTAGACAGTTTGAGACATTACTCCCATGGAGAAAAGTGCTCATGGTGCGTGTTGTATTCAATACCGATGCAATTTCTGTGTTTCATCAACACTCTGAACGTCCACAGATTACAGAATGCCTCAAAATGTGTTTAGAAAACTACTACTGGTCTCCCAGGAATCGATAAAAGCGTAGACAGTTTGAGACATTACTCCCATGGAGAAAAGTGCGCATGGTGCGTGTTGTATTCAATCCCGATGCAATTTCTGTGTTTCATCAACACTCTGAACGTCCACAGATTACAGATTGCCTCCAAATGTATTTCGAAAACTACTACTGGTCTCCCAGGAATCGATAAAAGCGTAGACAGTTTGAGACATTACTCCCATGGAGAAAAGTGCTCGTGGTCCGTGTTGTATTCAATACCGATGCAATTTCCCTGTTTCATCAACACTCTGAACGTCTACAGATTAGAGCGTGCCTCCAAATGTGTTTCGGAAACTACTACTGCTCTTCCAGGAATCGGTAAAAGCGTAGACACTTTGAGACATTACTCCCATGGAGAGAAGTGCGCATGGTGCGTGTTGTATTCAATCCCGATGCAATTTCTGTGTTTCATCAACACTCTGAACGTCCACAGGTTACAGAATGCCTCAAAATGTGTTTAGAAAACTACTACTGGTCTCCCAGGAATCGATAAAAGCGTAGACACTTTGAGACATTACTCCCATGGAGAAAAGTGCTCGTGGTGCGTGTTGTATTCAATACCGATGCAATTTCTGTGTTTCATCAACACTCTGAACGTCCGCAGATTACAGAATGCCCCAAAATGTGTTTAGAAAACTACTACTGGTCTCCCAGGAATCGATAAAAGCGTAGACAGTTTGAGACATTACTCCCATGGAGAAAAGTGCGCATGGTGCGCGTTGTATTCAATCCCGATGCAATTTCTGTGTTTCATCAACACTCTGAACGTCCACAGATTACAGAATGCCTCCAAATGTATTTCGAAAACTACTACTGGTCTCCCAGGAATCGATAAAAACGTAGACAGTTTGAGACATTACTCCCATGGAGAAAAGTGCTCGTGGTGCGTGTTGTATTCAATACCGATGCAATTTCTGTGTTTCATCAACACTCTGAACGTCCGCAGATTCCAGAATGCCTCAAAATGTGTTTAGAAAACTACTACTGGTCTCCCAGGAATCGATAAAAGCGTAGACAGTTTGAGACATTACTCCCATGGAGAAAAGTGCGCATTATGCGTGTTGTATTCAATCCCGATGCAATTTCTGTGTTTCATCAACACTCTGAACATCCACAGATTACAGAATGCCTCCAAATGTATTTCGAAAACTACTACTGGTCTCCCAGGAATCGATAAAAGCGTAGACAG
Organism: Schistocerca gregaria; assembly: GCF_023897955.1. NCBI lineage: Eukaryota > Metazoa > Arthropoda > Insecta > Orthoptera > Acrididae > Schistocerca > Schistocerca gregaria. The sequence goes on along the minus strand of NW_026062037.1, from coordinate 483,409 downwards.
TTTGAGACATTACTCCCATGGAGAAAAGTGCGCATGGTGCGTGTTGTATTCAATCCCGATGCAATTTCCCTGTTTCATCAACACTCTGAACGTCTACAGATTAGAGAGTGCCTCCAAATGTGTTTCGAAAACTACTACTGGACTCCCAGGAATCGATAAAAGCGTAGACACTTTGAGACATTACTCCCATGGAGAAAAGTGCTCGTGGTGCGTGTTGTATTCAATACCGATGCAATTTCTGTGTTTCATCAACACTCTGAACGTCCGCAGATTCCAGAATGCCTCAAAATGTGTTTAGAAAACTACTACTGGTCTCCCAGGAATCGATAAAAGCGTAGACAGTTTGAGACATTACTCCCATGGAGAAAAGTGCGCATGGTGCGTGTTGTATTCAATCCCGATGCAATTTCTGTGTTTCATCAACACTCTGAACATCCACAGATTACAGAATGCCTCCAAATGTATTTCGAAAACTACTACTGGTCTCCCAGGAATCGATAAAAGCGTAGACAGTTTGAGACATTACTCCCATGGAGAAAAGTGCGCATGGTGCGTGTTGTATTCAATCCCGATGCAATTTCCCTGTTTCATCAACACTCTGAACGTCTACAGATTAGCGAGTGCCTCCAAATGTGTTTCGAAAACTACTACTGGTCTCCCAGGAATCGATAAAAGCGTAGACACTTTGAGACATTACTCCCATGGAGAAAAGTGCTAATGGTGCGTGTTATATTCAATCCCGATGCAATTTCTGTGTTTCATCAACACTGTGAACGTCCACAGATTACAGAATGCCTCAAAATGTGTTTAGAAAACTACTACTGGTCTCCCAGGAATCGATAAAAAACGTAGACACTTTGAGACATTACTCCCATGGAGAAAAGTGCGCATGGTGCGTGTTGTATTCAATCCCGATGCAATTTCTGTGTTTCATCAACACTCTGAACGTCCACAGATTACAGAATGCCTCCAAATGTATTTCGAAATCTACTACTGGTCTCCCAGGAATCGATAAAAGCGTAGACAGTTTGAGACATTACTCCAATGGAGAAAAGTGCTCGTGGTCCGTGTTGTATTCAATACCGATGTAATTTCTGTGTTTTATCAACACTCTGAACGTCCGCAGATTACAGAATGCCTCAAAATGTGTTTAGAAAACTACTACTGGTCTCCCAGGAATCGATAAAAGCGTAGACAGTTTGAGACATTACTCCCATGGAGAAAAGTGCTCATGGTGCGTGTTGTATTCAATACCGATGCAATTTCCCTGTTTCATCAACACTCTGAACGTCTACAGATTAGAGAGTGCCTCCAAATGTGTTTCGAAAACTACTACTGGTCTCCCAGGAATCGATAAAAGCGTAGACACTTTGAGACATAACTCCCATGGAGAAAAGTGCTCGTGGTGCGTGTTGTATTCAATACCGATGCAATTTCTGTGTTTCATCAACACTCTGAACGTCCGCAGATTACAGAATGCCTCAAAATGTGTTTAGAAAACTACTACTGGTCTCCCAGGAATCGATAAAAGCGTAGACAGTTTGAGACATTACTCCCATGGAGAAAAGTGCGCATGGTGCGTGTTGTATTCAATCCCGATGCAATTTCTGTGTTTCATCAACACTCTGAACGTCCACAGATTACAGAATGCCTCCAAATGTATTTCGAAAACTACTACTGGTCTCCCAGGAATCGATAAAAGCGTAGACAGTTTGAGACATTACTCCCATGGAGAAAAGTGCGCATGGTGCGTGTTGTATTCAATCCCGATGCAATTTCCCTGTTTCATCAACACTCTGAACGTCTACAGATTAGAGAGTGCCTCCAAATGTGTTTCGAAAACTACTACTGGTCTCCCAGGAATCGATAAAAGCGTAGACACTTTGAGACATTACTCCCATGGAGAAAAGTGCTAATGGTGCGTGTTATATTCAATCCCGATGCAATTTCTGTGTTTCATCAACACTCTGAACGTCCACAGATTACAGAATGCCTCAAAATGTGTTTAGAAAACTACTACTGGTCTCCCAGGAATCGATAAAAGCGTAGACAGTTTGAGACATTACTCCCTTGGAGAAAAGTGCGCATGGAGCGTGTTGTATTCAATCCCGATGCAATTTCTGTGTTTCATCAACACTCTGAACGTCCACAGATTACAGAATGCCTCCAAATGTATTTCGAAATCTACTACTGGTCTCCCAGGAATCGATAAAAGCGTAGACAGTTTGAGACATTACTCCAATGGAGAAAAGTGCTCGTGGTCCGTGTTGTATTCAATACCGATGTAATTTCTGTGTTTTATCAACACTCTGAACGTCCGCAGATTACAGAATGCCTCAAAATGTGTTTAGAAAACTACTACTGGTCTCCCAGGAATCGATAAAAGCGTAGACAGTTTGAGACATTACTCCCATGGAGAAAAGTGCTCATGGTGCGTGTTGTATTCAATACCGATGCAATTTCTGTGTTTCATCAACACTCTGAACGTCCACAGATTACAGAATGCCTCAAAATGTGTTTAGAAAACTACTACTGGTCTCCCAGGAATCGATAAAAGCGTAGACAGTTTGAGACATTACTCCCATTTAGAAAAGTGCGCATGGTGCGTGTTGTATTCAATCCCGATGCAATTTCTGTGTTTCATCAACACTCTGAACGTCCACAGATTACAGATTGCCTCCAAATGTATTTCGAAAACTACTACTGGTCTCCCAGGAATCGATAAATGCGTAGACAGTTTGAGACATTACTCCCATGGAGAAAAGTGCTCGTGGTCCGTGTTGTATTCAATACCGATGCAATTTCCCTGTTTCATCAACACTCTGAACGTCTACAGATTAGAGCGTGCCTCCAAATGTGTTTCGGAAACTACTACTGCTCTCCCAGGAATCGGTAAAAGCGTAGACACTTTGAGACATTACTCCCATGGAGAAAAGTGCGCATGGTGCGTGTTGTATTCAATCCCGATGCAATTTCTGTGTTTCATCAACACTCTGAACGTCCACAGGTTACAGAATGCCTCAAAATGTGTTTAGAAAACTACTACTGGGCTCCCAGGAATCGATAAAAGCGTAGACACTTTGAGACATTACTCCCATGGAGAAAAGTGCTCGTGGTGCGTGTTGTATTCAATACCGATGCAACTTCTGTGTTTCATCAACACTCTGAACGTCCACAGATTACAGAATGCCTCCAAATGTATTTCGAAAACTACTACTGGTCTCCCAGGAATCGATAAAAGCGTAGACAGTTTGAGACATTACTCCCATGGAGAAAAGTGCGCATGGTGCGTGTTGTATTCAATCCCGATGCAATTTCCCTGTTTCATCAACACTCTGAACGTCTACAGATTAGAGAGTGCCTCCAAATGTGTTTCGAAAACTACTACTGGTCTCCCAGGAATCGATAAAAGCGTAGACACTTTGAGACATTACTCCCATGGAGAAAAGTGCTCGTGGTGCGTGTTGTATTCAATACCGATGCAATTTCTGTGTTTCATCAACACTCTGAACGTCCGCAGATTACAGAATGCCTCAAAATGTGTTTAGAAAACTACTACTGGTCTCCCAGGAATCGATAAAAGCGTAGACAGTTTGAGACATTACTCCCATGGAGAAAAGTGCGCATGGTGCGCGTTGTATTCAATCCCGATGCAATTTCTGTGTTTCATCAACACTCTGAACGTCCACAGATTACAGAATGCCTCCAAATGTATTTCGAAAACTACTACTGGTCTCCCAGGAATCGATAAAAGCGTAGACAGTTTGAGACATTACTCCCATGGAGAAAAGTGCGCATGGTGCGTGTTGTATTCAATCCCGATGCAATTTCCCTGTTTCATCAACACTCTGAACGTCTACAGATTAGAGAGTGCCTCCAAATGTGTTTCGAAAACTACTACTGGTCTTCCAGGAATCGATAAAAGCGTAGACAGTTTGAGACATTACTCCCATGGAGAAAAGTGCTCGTGGTCCGTGTTGTATTCAATACCGATGCAATTTCAGTGTTTCATCAACACTCTGAACGTCTACAGATTAGAGAGTGCCTCCAAATGTGTTTCGAAAACTACTACTGGTCTCCCAGGAATCGATAAAAGCGTAGACAGTTTGAGACATTACTCCCATGGAGAAAAGTGCGCATGGTGCGTGTTATATTCAATCCCGATGCAATTTCTGTGTTTCATCAACACTCTGAACGTCCACAGATTACAGAATGCCTCCAAATGTACTTCGAAAACTACTACTGGTCTCCCAGGAATCGATAAAAGCGTAGACAGTTTGAGACATTACTCCCATGGAGAAAAGTGCTCGTGGACCGTGTTGTATTCAATACCGATGCAATTTCCGTTTCATCAACACTCTGAACGTCTACAGATTAGAGAGTGCCTCCAAATGTGTTTCGATAACTACTACTGGTCTCCCAGGAATCGATAAAACCGTAGACACTTTGAGACATTACTCCCATGGAGAAAAGTGCTAATGGTGCGTGTTATATTCAATCCCGATGCAATTTCTGTGTTTCATCAACACTCTGAACGTCCAGTGATTAGAGAATGCCTCAAAATGTGTTTAGAAAACTACTACTGGTCTCCCAGGAATCGATAAAAGCGTAGACAGTTTGAGACATTACTCCCATGGAGAAAAGTGCGCATGGTGAGTGTTGTATTCAATCCCGATGCAATTTCTGTGTTTCATCAACACTCTGAACGTCCACAGATTACAGAATGCCTCCAAATGTATTTCGAAAACTACTACTGGTCTCCCAGGAATCGATAAAAGCGTAGACAGTTTGAGACATTACTCCCATGGAGAAAAGTGCTCGTGGTCCGTGTTGTATGCAATACCGATGCAATTTCTGTGTTTCATCAACACTCTGATCGTCCGCAGATTACAGAATGCCTCAAAATGTGTTTAGAAAACTACTACTGGTCTCCCAGGAATCGATAAAAGCGTAGACAGTTTGAGACATTACTCCCATGGAGAAAAGTGCTCATGGTGCGTGTTGTATTCAATACCGATGCAATTTCTGTGTTTCATCAACACTCTGAACGTCCACAGATTACAGAATGCCTCAAAATGTGTTTAGAAAACTACTACTGGTCTCCCAGGAATCGATAAAAGCGTAGACAGTTTGAGACATTACTCCCATGGAGAAAAGTGCGCATGGTGCGTGTTGTATTCAATCCTGATGCTATTTCCCTGCTTCATCAACACTCTGAACGTCTACAGATTAGAGCGTGCCTCCAAATGTGTTTCGAAAACTACTACTGGTCTCCCAGGAATCGATAAAAGCGTAGACACTTTGAGACATTACTCCCATGGAGAAAAGTGCTAATGGTGCGTGTTATATTCAATCCCGTTGCAATTTCTGTGTTTCATCAACACTGTGAACGTCCACAGATTACAGAATGCCTCAAAATGTGTTTAGAAAACTACTACTGGTCTCCCAGGAATCGATAAAAGCGTAGACAGTTTGAGACATTACTCCCATGGAGAAAAGTGCGCATGGTGCGTGTTGTATTCAATCCCGATGCAATTTCTGTGTTTCATCAACACTCTGAACGTCCACAGATTACAGAATGCCTCCAAATGTATTTCGAAAACTACTACTGGTCTCCCAGGAATCGATAAAAGCGTAGACAGTTTGAGACATTACTCCCATGGAGAAAAGTGCTAATGGTGCGTGTTATATTCAATACCGATGCAATTTCCCTGTTTCATCAACACTCTGAACGTCTACAGATTAGAGAGTGCCTCCAAATGTGTTCGAAAACTACTACTGGTCTCCCAGGAATCGATAAAAGCGTAGACAGTTTGAGACATTACTCCCATGGAGAAAAGTGCGCATGGTGCGTGTTGTATTCAATCCCGATGCAATTTCTGTGTTTCATCAACACTCTGAACGTCCACAGATTACAGAATGCCTCTAAATGTATTTCGAAAACTACTACTGGTCTCCCAGGAATCGATAAAAGCGTAGACAGTTTGAGACATTACTCCCATGGAGAAAAGTGCTCGTGGTCCGTGTTGTATTCAATACCGATGCAATTTCTGTGGTTCATCAACACTCTGAACGTCCACAGATTACAGAATGCCTCTAAATGTATTTCGAAAACTACTACTGGTCTCCCAGGAATCGATAAAAGCGTAGACAGTTTGAGACATTACTCCCATGGAGAAAAGTGCTCGTGGTCCGTGTTGTATTCAATACCGATGCAATTTCTGTGGTTCATCAACACTCTGAACGTCCACAGATTACAGAATGCCTCCAAGTGTATTTCGAAAACTACTACTGGTCTCCCAGGAATCGATAAAAGCGTAGACAGTTTGAGACATTACTCCCATGGAGAAAAGTGCTCGTGGTCCGTGTTGTATTCAATACCGATGCAATTTCCCTGTTTCATCAACACTCTGAACGTCTACAGATTAGAGAGTGCCTCCAAATGTGTTTCGAAAACTACTACTGGTCTCCCAGGAATCGATAAAAGCGTAGACAGTTTGAGACATTACTCCCATGGAGAAAAGTGCGCATGGTGCGTGTTGTATTCAATCCCGATGCAATTTCTGTGTTTCATCAACACTCTGAACGTCCACAGATTACAGAATGCCTCCAAATGTATTTCGAAAACTACTACTGGTCTCCCAGGAATCGATAAAGGCGTAGACAGTTTGAGACATTACTCCCATGGAGAAAAGTGCTCGTGGTCCGTGTTGTATTCAATACCGATGCAATTTCCCTGTTTCATCAACACTCTGAACGTCTACAGATTTGAGAGTGCCTCCAAATGTGTTTCGAAAACTACTACTGGTCTCCCAGGAATCGATAAAAGCGTAGACAGTTTGAGACATTACTCCCATGGAGAAAAGTGCTCGTGGTGCGTGTTGTATTCAATACCGATGCAATTTCTGTGTTTCATCAACACTCTGAACGTCCACAGATTACAGAATGCCTCTAAATGTGTTTAGAAAACTACTACTGGTCTCCCAGGAATCGATAAAAGCGTAGACAGTTTGAGACATTACTCCCATGGAGAAAAGTGCGCATGGTGAGTGTTGTATTCAATCCCGATGCAATTTCTGTGTTTCATCAACACTCTGAACGTCCACAGATTACAGAATGCCTCCAAATGTATTTCGAAAACTACTACTGGTCTCCCAGGAATCGATAAAAGCGTAGACAGTTTGAGACATTACTCCCATGGAGAAAAGTGCTCGTGGTCCGTGTTGTATTCAATCCCGATGCAATTTCTGTGTTTCATCAACACTCTGAACGTCCACAGATTACAGAATGCCTCCAAATGTATTTCGAAAACTACTACTGGTCTCCCAGGAATCGATAAAGGCGTAGACAGTTTGAGACATTACTCCCATGGAGAAAAGTGCTCGTGGTCCGTGTTGTATTCAATACCGATGCAATTTCCCTGTTTCATCAACACTCTGAACGTCTACAGATTTGAGAGTGCCTCCAAATGTGTTTCGAAAACTACTACTGGTCCCCCAGGAATCGATAAAAGCGTAGACAGTTTGAGACATTACTCCCATGGAGAAAAGTGCGCATGGTGCGTGTTGTATTCAATCCCGATGCAATTTCTGTGTTTCATCAACACTCTGAACGTCCACAGATTACAGAATGCCTCCAAATGTATTTCGAAAACTACTACTGGTCTCCCAGGAATCGATAAAGGCGTAGACAGTTTGAGACATTACTCCCATGGAGAAAAGTGCTCGTGGTCCGTGTTGTATTCAATACCGATGCAATTTCCCTGTTTCATCAACACTCTGAACGTCTACAGATTTGAGAGTGCCTCCAAATGTGTTTCGAAAACTACTACTGGTCTCCCAGGAATCGATAAAAGCGTAGACAGTTTGAGACATTACTCCCATGGAGAAAAGTGCTCGTGGTGCGTGTTGTATTCAATACCGATGCAATTTCTGTGTTTCATCAACACTCTGAACGTCCAGTGATTAGAGAATGCCTCAAAATGTGTTTAGAAAACTACTACTGGTCTCCCAGGAATCGATAAAAGCGTAGACAGTTTGAGACATTACTCCCATGGAGAAAAGTGCGCATGGTGAGTGTTGTATTCAATCCCGATGCAATTTCTGTGTTTCATCAACACTCTGAACGTCCACAGATTACAGAATGCCTCCAAATGTATTTCGAAAACTACTACTGGTCTCCCAGGAATCGATAAAAGCGTAGACAGTTTGAGACATTACTCCCATGGAGAAAAGTGCTCGTGGTCCGTGTTGTATTCAATCCCGATGCAATTTCTGTGTTTCATCAACACTCTGAACGTCCACAGATTACAGAATGCCTCCAAATGTATTTCGAAAACTACTACTGGTCTCCCAGGAATCGATAAAGGCGTAGACAGTTTGAGACATTACTCCCATGGAGAAAAGTGCTCGTGGTCCGTGTTGTATTCAATACCGATGCAATTTCCCTGTTTCATCAACACTCTGAACGTCTACAGATTTGAGAGTGCCTCCAAATGTGTTTCGAAAACTACTACTGGTCCCCCAGGAATCGATAAAAGCGTAGACAGTTTGAGACATTACTCCCATGGAGAAAAGTGCGCATGGTGCGTGTTGTATTCAATCCCGATGCAATTTCTGTGTTTCATCAACACTCTGAACGTCCACAGATTACAGAATGCCTCTAAATGTATTTCGAAAACTACTACTGGTCTCCCAGGAATCGATAAAAGCGTAGACAGTTTGAGACATTACTCCCATGGAGAAAAGTGCTCGTGGTCCGTGTTGTATTCAATACCGATGCAATTTCTGTGGTTCATCAACACTCTGAACGTCCACAGATTACAGAATGCCTCCAAATGTATTTCGAAAACTACTACTGGTCTCCCAGGAATCGATAAAAGCGTAGACAGTTTGAGACATTACTCCCATGGAGAAAAGTGCTCGTGGTCCGTGTTGTATTCAATACCGATGCAATTTCCCTGTTTCATCAACACTCTGAACGTCTACAGATTAGAGAGTGCCTCCAAATGTGTTTCGAAAACTACTACTGGTCTCCCAGGAATCGATAAAAGCGTAGACAGTTTGAGACATTACTCCCATGGAGAAAAGTGCGCATGGTGCGTGTTGTATTCAATCCCGATGCAATTTCTGTGTTTCATCAACACTCTGAACGTCCACAGATTACAGAATGCCTCCAAATGTATTTCGAAAACTACTACTGGTCTCCCAGGAATCGATAAAGGCGTAGACAGTTTGAGACATTACTCCCATGGAGAAAAGTGCTCGTGGTCCGTGTTGTATTCAATACCGATGCAATTTCCCTGTTTCATCAACACTCTGAACGTCTACAGATTTGAGAGTGCCTCCAAATGTGTTTCGAAAACTACTACTGGTCTCCCAGGAATCGATAAAAGCGTAGACAGTTTGAGACATTACTCCCATGGAGAAAAGTGCTCGTGGTGCGTGTTGTATTCAATACCGATGCAATTTCTGTGTTTCATCAACACTCTGAACGTCCGCAGATTTCAGAATGCCTCAAAATGTGTTTCGAAAACTACTACTGGTCTCCCAGGAATCGATAAAAGCGTAGACAGTTTGAGACATTACTCCAATGGAGAAAAGTGCGCATGGTGCGTGTTGTATTCAATCCCGATGCAATTTCTGTGTTTCATCAACACTCTGAACGTCCACAGATTACAGAATGCCTCCAAATGTATTTCGAAAACTACTACTGGTCTCCCAGGAATCGATAAAAGCGTAGACAGTTTGAGACATTACTCCCATGGAGAAAAGTGCGCATGGTGCGTGTTGTATTCAATCCCGATGCAATTTCCCTTTTTCATCAACACTCTGAACGTCTACAGATTAGAGAGTGCCTCCAAATGTGTTTCGAAAACTACTACTGGTCTCCCAGGAATCGATAAAAGCGTAGACAGTTTGAGACATTACTCCCATGGAGAAAAGTGCTCGTGGTCCGTGTTGTATTCAATACCGATGCAATTTCCCTGTTTCATCAACACTCTGAACGTCTACAGATTAGAGAGTGCCTCCAAATGTGTTTCGAAAACTACTACTGGTCTCCAGGAATCGATAAAAGCGTAGACAGTTTGAGACATTACTCCCATGGAGAAAAGTGCGCATGGTGCGTGTTGTATTCAATCCCGATGCAATTTCTGTGTTTCATCAACACTCTGAACGTCCACAGATTACAGAATGCCTCCAAATGTATTTCGAAAACTACTACTGGTCTCCCAGGAATCGATAAAAGCGTAGACAGTTTGAGACATTACTCCCATGGAGAAAAGTGCTCGTGGACCGTGTTGTATACAATACCGATGCAATTTCCCTGTTTCATCAACACTCTGAACGTCTACAGATTAGAGAGTGCCTCCAAATGTGTTTCGAAAACTACTACTGGTCTCCCAGGAATCGATAAAAGCGTAGACACTTTGAGACATTACTCCCATGGAGAAAAGTGCTCGTGGTGCGTGTTGTATTCAATACCGATGCAATTTCTGTGTTTCATCAACACTCTGAACGTCCGCAGATTACAGAATGCCTCAAAATGTGTTTAGAAAACTACTACTGGTCTCCCAGGAATCGATAAAAGCGTAGACAGTTTGAGACATTACTCCCATGGAGAAAAGTGCTAATGGTGCGTGTTATATTCAATCCCGATGCAATTTCTGTGTTTCATCAACACTCTGAACGTCCACAGATTACAGAATGCCTCAAAATGTGTTTAGAAAACTACTACTGGTCTCCCAGGAATCGATAAAAGCGTAGACAGTTTGAGACATTACTCCCTTGGAGAAAAGTGCGCATGGAGCGTGTTGTATTCAATCCCGATGCAATTTCTGTGTTTCATCAACACTCTGAACGTCCACAGATTACAGAATGCCTCCAAATGTATTTCGAAATCTACTACTGGTCTCCCAGGAATCGATAAAAGCGTAGACAGTTTGAGACATTACTCCAATGGAGAAAAGTGCTCGTGGTCCGTGTTGTATTCAATACCGATGTAATTTCTGTGTTTTATCAACACTCTGAACGTCCACAGACAACAGAATGCCTCAAAATGTGTTTAGAAAACTACTACTGGTCTCCCAGGAATCGATAAAAGCGTAGACAGTTTGAGACATTACTCCCATGGAGAAAAGTGCTCATGGTGCGTGTTGTATTCAATACCGATGCAATTTCTGTGTTTCATCAACACTCTGAACGTCCACAGATTACAGAATGCCTCAAAATGTGTTTAGAAAACTACTACTGGTCTCCCAGGAATCGATAAAAGCGTAGACAGTTTGAGACATTACTCCCATGGAGAAAAGTGCGCATGGTGCGTGTTGTATTCAATCCCGATGCAATTTCCCTGTTTCATCAACACTCTGAACGTCTACAGATTAGAGCGTGCCTCCAAATGTGTTTCGAAAACTACTACTGGTCTCCCAGGAATCGATAAAAGCGTAGACACTTTGAGACATTACTCCCATGGAGAAAAGTGCTAATGGTGCGTGTTATATTCAATCCCGATGCAATTTCTGTGTTTCATCAACACTGTGAACGTCCACAGATTACAGAATGCCTCAAAATGTGTTTAGAAAACTACTACTGGTCTCCCAGGAATCGATAAAAGCGTAGACAGTTTGAGACATTACTCCCATGGAGAAAAGTGCGCATGGTGCGTGTTGTATTCAATCCCGATGCAATTTCTGTGTTTCATCAACACTCTGAACGTCCACAGATTACAGATTGCCTCCAAATGTATTTCGAAAACTACTACTGGTCTCCCAGGAATCTATAAAAGCGTAGACAGTTTGAGACATTACTCCCATGGAGAAAAGTGCTCGTGGTCCGTGTTGTATTCAATACCGATGCAATGTCCCTGTTTCATCAACACTCTGAACGTCTACAGATTAGAGCGTGCCTCCAAATGTGTTTCGGAAACTACTACTGCTCTCCCAGGAATCGGTAAAAGCGTAGACACTTTGAGACATTACTCCCATGGAGAAAAGTGCGCATGGTGCGTGTTGTATTCAATCCCGATGCAATTTCTGTGTTTCATCAACACTCTGAACGTCCACAGGTTACAGAATGCCTCAAAATGTGTTTAGAAAACTACTACTGGTCTCCCAGGAATCGATAAAAGCGTAGACACTTTGAGACATTACTCCCATGGAGAAAAGTGCTCGTGGTGCGTGTTGTATTCAATACCGATGCAACTTCTGTGTTTCATCAACACTCTGAACGTCCACAGATTACAGAATGCCTCCAAATGTATTTCGAAAACTACTACTGGTCTCCCAGGAATCGATAAAAGCGTAGACAGTTTGAGACATTACTCCCATGGAGAAAAGTGCGCATGGTGCGTGTTGTATTCAATCCCGATGCAATTTCCCTGTTTCATCAACACTCTGAACGTCTACAGATTAGAGAGTGCCTCCAAATGTGTTTCGAAAACTACTACTGGTCTCCCAGGAATCGATAAAAGCGTAGACACTTTGAGACATTACTCCCATGGAGAAAAGTGCTCGTGGTGCGTGTTGTATTCAATACCGATGCAATTTCTGTGTTTCATCAACACTCTGAACGTCCGCAGATTACAGAATGCCTCAAAATGTGTTTAGAAAACTACTACTGGTCTCCCAGGAATCGATAAAAGCGTAGACAGTTTGAGACATTACTCCCATGGAGAAAAGTGCGCATGGTGCGCGTTGTATTCAATCCCGATGCAATTTCTGTGTTTCATCAACACTCTGAACGTCCACAGATTACAGAATGCCTCCAAATGTATTTCGAAAACTACTACTGGTCTCCCAGGAATCGATAAAAGCGTAGACAGTTTGAGACATTACTCCCATGGAGAAAAGTGCGCATGGTGCGTGTTGTATTCAATCCCGATGCAATTTCCCTGTTTCATCAACACTCTGAACGTCTACAGATTAGAGAGTGCCTCCAAATGTGTTTCGAAAACTACTACTGGTCTTCCAGGAATCGATAAAAGCGTAGACAGTTTGAGACATTACTCCCATGGAGAAAAGTGCTCGTGGTCCGTGTTGTATTCAATACCGATGCAATTTCCCTGTTTCATCAACACTCTGAACGTCTACAGATTAGAGAGTGCCTCCAAATGTGTTTCGAAAACTACTACTGGTCTCCCAGGAATCGATAAAAGCGTAGACAGTTTGAGACATTACTCCCATGGAGAAAAGTGCGCATGGTGCGTGTTATATTCAATCCCGATGCAATTTCTGTGTTTCATCAACACTCTGAACGTCCACAGATTACAGAATGCCTCAAAATGTGTTTAGAAAACTACTACTGGTCTCCCAGGAATCGATAAAAGCGTAGACAGTTTGAGACATTACTCCCATGGAGAAAAGTGCGCATGGTGCGTGTTGTATTCAATCCCGATGCAATTTCCCTGTTTCATCAACACTCTGAACGTCTACAGATTAGAGAGTGCCTCCAAATGTGTTTCGAAAACTACTACTGGTCTCCCAGGAATCGATAAAAGCGTAGACACTTTGAGACATTACTCCCATGGAGAAAAGTGCTAATGGTGCGTGTTATATTCAATCCCGATGCAATTTCTGTGTTTCATCAACACTCTGAACGTCCAGTGATTAGAGAATGCCTCAAAATGTGTTTAGAAAACTACTACTGGTCTCCCAGGAATCGATAAAAACGTAGACAGTTTGAGACATTACTCCCATGGAGAAAAGTGCGCATGGTGAGTGTTGTATTCAGTCCCGATGCAATTTCTGTGTTTCATCAACACTCTGAACGTCCACAGATTACAGAATGCCTCCAAATGTATTTCGAAAACTACTACTGGTCTCCCAGGAATCGATAAAAGCGTAGACAGTTTGAGACATTACTCCCATGGAGAAAAGTGCTCGTGGTCCGTGTTGTATGCAATACCGATGCAATTTCTGTGTTTCATCAACACTCTGATCGTCCGCAGATTACAGAATGCCTCAAAATGTGTTTAGAAAACTACTACTGGTCTCCCAGGAATCGATAAAAGCGTAGACAGTTTGAGACATTACTCCCATGGAGAAAAGTGCTCATGGTGCGTGTTGTATTCAATACCGATGCAATTTCTGTGTTTCATCAACACTCTGAACGTCCACAGATTACAGAATGCCTCAAAATGTGTTTAGAAAACTACTACTGGTCTCCCAGGAATCGATAAAAGCGTAGACAGTTTGAGACATTACTCCCATGGAGAAAAGTGCGCATGGTGCGTGTTGTATTCAATCCCGATGCAATTTCCCTGTTTCATCAACACTCTGAACGTCTACAGATTAGAGCGTGCCTCCAAATGTGTTTCGAAAACTACTACTGGTCTCCCAGGAATCGATAAAAGCGTAGACACTTTGAGACATTACTCCCATGGAGAAAAGTGCTAATGGTGCGTGTTATATTCAATCCCGTTGCAATTTCTGTGTTTCATCAACACTGTGAACGTCCACAGATTACAGAATGCCTCAAAATGTGTTTAGAAAACTACTACTGGTCTCCCAGGAATCGATAAAAGCGTAGACAGTTTGAGACATTACTCCCATGGAGAAAAGTGCGCATGGTGCGTGTTGTATTCAATCCCGATGCAATTTCTGTGTTTCATCAACACTCTGAACGTCCACAGATTACAGAATGCCTCCAAATGTATTTCGAAAACTACTACTGGTCTCCCAGGAATCGATAAAAGCGTAGACAGTTTGAGACATTACTCCCATGGAGAAAAGTGCTAATGGTGCGTGTTATATTCAATACCGATGCAATTTCCCTGTTTCATCAACACTCTGAACGTCTACAGATTAGAGAGTGCCTCCAAATGTGTTTCGAAAACTACTACTGGTCTCCCAGGAATCGATAAAAGCGTAGACAGTTTGAGACATTACTCCCATGGAGAAAAGTGCGCATGGTGCGTGTTGTATTCAATCCCGATGCAATTTCTGTGTTTCATCAACACTCTGAACGTCCACAGATTACAGAATGCCTCTAAATGTATTTCGAAAACTACTACTGGTCTCCCAGGAATCGATAAAAGCGTAGACAGTTTGAGACATTACTCCCATGGAGAAAAGTGCTCGTGGTCCGTGTTGTATTCAATACCGATGCAATTTCTGTGTTTCATCAACACTCTGAACGTCCACAGATTACAGAATGCCTCCAAATGTATTTCGAAAACTACTACTGGTCTCCCAGGAATCGATAAAAGCGTAGACAGTTTGAGACATTACTCCCATGGAGAAAAGTGCTCGTGGTCCGTGTTGTATTCAATACCGATGCAATTTCCCTGTTTCATCAACACTCTGAACGTCTACAGATTAGAGAGTGCCTCCAAATGTGTTTCGAAAACTACTACTGGTCTCCCAGGAATCGATAAAAGCGTAGACAGTTTGAGACATTACTCCCATGGAGAAAAGTGCGCATGGTGCGTGTTGTATTCAATCCCGATGCAATTTCTGTGTTTCATCAACACTCTGAACGTCCACAGATTACAGAATGCCTCCAAATGTATTTCGAAAACTACTACTGGTCTCCCAGGAATCGATAAAAGCGTAGACAGTTTGAGACATTACTCCCATGGAGAAAAGTGCGCATGGTGCGTGTTGTATTCAATCCCGATGCAATTTCCCTGTTTCATCAACACTCTGAACGTCTACAGATTAGAGAGTGCCTCCAAATGTGTTTCGAAAACTACTACTGGTCTTCCAGGAATCGATAAAAGCGTAGACAGTTTGAGACATTACTCCCATGGAGAAAAGTGCTCGTGGTCCGTGTTGTATTCAATACCGATGCAATTTCCCTGTTTCATCAACACTCTGAACGTCTACAGATTAGAGAGTGCCTCCAAATGTGTTTCGAAAACTACTACTGGTCTCCCAGGAATCGATAAAAGCGTAGACAGTTTGAGACATTACTCCCATGGAGAAAAGTGCGCATGGTGCGTGTTATATTCAATCCCGATGCAATTTCTGTGTTTCATCAACACTCTGAACGTCCACAGATTACAGAATGCCTCCAAATGTACTTCGAAAACTACTACTGGTCTCCCAGGAATCGATAAAAGCGTAGACAGTTTGAGACATTACTCCCATGGAGAAAAGTGCTCGTGGACCGTGTTGTATTCAATACCGATGCAATTTCCCTGTTTCATCAACACTCTGAACGTCTACAGATTAGAGAGTGCCTCCAAATGTGTTTCGATAACTACTACTGGTCTCCCAGGAATCGATAAAAGCGTAGACACTTTGAGACATTACTCCCATGGAGAAAAGTGCTAATGGTGCGTGTTATATTCAATCCCGATGCAATTTCTGTGTTTCATCAACACTCTGAACGTCCAGTGATTAGAGAATGCCTCAAAATGTGTTTAGAAAACTACTACTGGTCTCCCAGGAATCGATAAAAGCGTAGACAGTTTGAGACATTACTCCCATGGAGAAAAGTGCGCATGGTGAGTGTTGTATTCAGTCCCGATGCAATTTCTGTGTTTCATCAACACTCTGAACGTCCACAGATTACAGAATGCCTCCAAATGTATTTCGAAAACTACTACTGGTCTCCCAGGAATCGATAAAAGCGTAGACAGTTTGAGACATTACTCCCATGGAGAAAAGTGCTCGTGGTCCGTGTTGTATGCAATACCGATGCAATTTCTGTGTTTCATCAACACTCTGATCGTCCGCAGATTACAGAATGCCTCAAAATGTGTTTAGAAAACTACTACTGGTCTCCCAGGAATCGATAAAAGCGTAGACAGTTTGAGACATTACTCCCATGGAGAAAAGTGCTCATGGTGCGTGTTGTATTCAATACCGATGCAATTTCTGTGTTTCATCAACACTCTGAACGTCCACAGATTACAGAATGCCTCAAAATGTGTTTAGAAAACTACTACTGGTCTCCCAGGAATCGATAAAAGCGTAGACAGTTTGAGACATTACTCCCATGGAGAAAAGTGCGCATGGTGCGTGTTGTATTCAATCCCGATGCAATTTCCCTGTTTCATCAACACTCTGAACGTCTACAGATTAGAGCGTGCCTCCAAATGTGTTTCGAAAACTACTACTGGTCTCCCAGGAATCGATAAAAGCGTAGACACTTTGAGACATTACTCCCATGGAGAAAAGTGCTAATGGTGCGTGTTATATTCAATCCCGTTGCAATTTCTGTGTTTCATCAACACTGTGAACGTCCACAGATTACAGAATGCCTCAAAATGTGTTTAGAAAACTACTACTGGTCTCCCAGGAATCGATAAAAGCGTAGACAGTTTGAGACATTACTCCCATGGAGAAAAGTGCGCATGGTGCGTGTTGTATTCAATCCCGATGCAATTTCTGTGTTTCATCAACACTCTGAACGTCCACAGATTACAGAATGCCTCCAAATGTATTTCGAAAACTACTACTGGTCTCCCAGGAATCGATAAAAGCGTAGACAGTTTGAGACATTACTCCCATGGAGAAAAGTGCTAATGGTGCGTGTTATATTCAATACCGATGCAATTTCCCTGTTTCATCAACACTCTGAACGTCTACAGATTAGAGAGTGCCTCCAAATGTGTTTCGAAAACTACTACTGGTCTCCCAGGAATCGATAAAAGCGTAGACAGTTTGAGACATTACTCCCATGGAGAAAAGTGCGCATGGTGCGTGTTGTATTCAATCCCGATGCAATTTCTGTGTTTCATCAACACTCTGAACGTCCACAGATTACAGAATGCCTCTAAATGTATTTCGAAAACTACTACTGGTCTCCCAGGAATCGATAAAAGCGTAGACAGTTTGAGACATTACTCCCATGGAGAAAAGTGCTCGTGGTCCGTGTTGTATTCAATACCGATGCAATTTCTGTGTTTCATCAACACTCTGAACGTCCACAGATTACAGAATGCCTCCAAATGTATTTCGAAAACTACTACTGGTCTCCCAGGAATCGATAAAAGCGTAGACAGTTTGAGACATTACTCCCATGGAGAAAAGTGCTCGTGGTCCGTGTTGTATTCAATACCGATGCAATTTCCCTGTTTCATCAACACTCTGAACGTCTACAGATTAGAGAGTGCCTCCAAATGTGTTTCGAAAACTACTACTGGTCTCCCAGGAATCGATAAAAGCGTAGACAGTTTGAGACATTACTCCCATGGAGAAAAGTGCGCATGGTGCGTGTTGTATTCAATCCCGATGCAATTTCTGTGTTTCATCAACACTCTGAACGTCCACAGATTACAGAATGCCTCCAAATGTATTTCGAAAACTACTACTGGTCTCCCAGGAATCGATAAAGGCGTAGACAGTTTGAGACATTACTCCCATGGAGAAAAGTGCTCGTGGTCCGTGTTGTATTCAATACCGATGCAATTTCCCTGTTTCATCAACACTCTGAACGTCTACAGATTTGAGAGTGCCTCCAAATGTGTTTCGATAACTACTACTGGTCTCCCAGGAATCGATAAAAGCGTAGACAGTTTGAGACATTACTCCCATGGAGAAAAGTTCTCGTGGTGCGTGTTGTATTCAATACCGATGCAATTTCTGTGTTTCATCAACACTCTGAACGTCCGCAGATTACAGAATGCCTCAAAATGTGTTTCGAAAACTACTACTGGTCTCCCAGGAATCGATAAAAGCGTAGACAGTTTGAGACATTACTCCCATGGAGAAAAGTGCGCATGGTGCGTGTTGTATTCAATCCCGATGCAATTTCTGTGTTTCATCAACACTCTGAACGTCCACAGATTACAGAATGCCTCCAAATGTATTTCGAAAACTACTACTGGTCTCCCAGGAATCGATAAAAGCGTAGACAGTTTGAGACATTACTCCCATGGAGAAAAGTGCGCATGGTGCGTGTTGTATTCAATCCCGATGCAATTTCCCTGTTTCATCAACACTCTGAACGTCTACAGATTAGAGAGTGCCTCCAAATGTGTTTCGAAAACTACTACTGGTCTCCCAGGAATCGATAAAAGCGTAGACAGTTTGAGACATTACTCCCATGGAGAAAAGTGCTCGTGGTCCGTGTTGTATTCAATACCGATGCAATTTCCCTGTTTCATCAACACTCTGAACGTCTACAGATTAGAGAGTGCCTCCAAATGTGTTTCGAAAACTACTACTGGTCTCCAGGAATCGATAAAAGCGTAGACAGTTTGAGACATTACTCCCATGGAGAAAAGTGCGCATGGTGCGTGTTGTATTCAATCCCGATGCAATTTCTGTGTTTCATCAACACTCTGAACGTCCACAGATTACAGAATGCCTCCAAATGTATTTCGAAAACTACTACTGGTCTCCCAGGAATCGATAAAAGCGTAGACAGTTTGAGACATTACTCCCATGGAGAAAAGTGCTCGTGGACCGTGTTGTATACAATACCGATGCAATTTCCCTGTTTCATCAACACTCTGAACGTCTACAGATTAGAGAGTGCCTCCAAATGTGTTTCGAAAACTACTACTGGTCTCCCAGGAATCGATAAAAGCGTAGACACTTTGAGACATTACTCCCATGGAGAAAAGTGCTCGTGGTGCGTGTTGTATTCAATACCGATGCAATTTCTGTGTTTCATCAACACTCTGAACGTCCGCAGATTACAGAATGCCTCAAAATGTGTTTAGAAAACTACTACTGGTCTCCCAGGAATCGATAAAAGCGTAGACAGTTTGAGACATTACTCCCATGGAGAAAAGTGCGCATGGTGCGTGTTGTATTCAATCCCGATGCAATTTCTGTGTTTCATCAACACTCTGAACGTCCACAGACTACAGAATGCCTCCAAATGTATTTCGAAAACTACTACTGGTCTCCCAGGAATCGATAAAAGCGTAGACAGTTTGAGACATTACTCCCATGGAGAAAAGTGCGCATGGTGCGTGTTGTATTCAATCCAGATGCAATTTCCCTGTTTCATCAACACTCTGAACGTCTACAGATTAGAGAGTGCCTCCAAATGTGTTTCGAAAACTACTACTGGTCTCCCAGGAATCGATAAAAGCGTAGACACTTTGAGACATTACTCCCATGGAGAAAAGTGCTAATGGTGCGTGTTATATTCAATCCCGATGCAATTTCTGTGTTTCATCAACACTCTGAACGTCCACAGATTACAAAATGCCTCAAAATGTGTTTAGAAAACTACTACTGTTCTCCGAGGAATCGATAAAAGCGTAGACAGTTTGAGACATTACTCCCATGGAGAAAAGTGCGCATGGTGCGTGTTGTATTCAATCCCGATGCAATTTCTGTGTTTCATCAACACTCTGAACGTCCACAGATTACAGAATGCCTCCAAATGTATTTCGAAAGCTACTACTGGTCTCCCAGGAATCGATAAAAGCGTAGACAGTTTGAGACATTACTCCCATGGAGAAAAGTGCGCATGGTGCGTGTTGTATTCAATCCCGATGCAATTTCCCTGTTTCATCAACACTCTGAACGTCTACAGATTAGAGAGTGCCTCCAAATGTGTTTCGAAAACTACTACTGGTCTCCCAGGAATCGATAAAAGCGTAGACACTTTGAGACATTACTCCCATGGAGAAAATTGCTAATGGTGCGTGTTATATTCAATCCCGATGCAATTTCTGTGTTTCATCAACACTCTGAACGTCCACAGATTACAGAATGCCTCAAAATGTGTTTAGAAAACTACTACTGGTCTCCCAGGAATCGATAAAAGCGTAGACAGTTTGAGACATTACTCCCATGGAGAAAAGGGCGCATGGTGCGTGTTGTATTCAATCCCGATGCAATTTCTGTGTTTCATCAACACTCTGAACGTCCACAGATTACAGAATGCCTCCAAATGTATTTCGAAAACTACTACTGGTCTCCCAGGAATCGATAAAAGCGTAGACAGTTTGAGACATTACTCCCATGGAGAAAAGTGCTCGTGGTCCGTGTTGTATTCAATACCGATGCAATTTCCCTGTTTCATCAACACTCTGAACGTCTACAGATTAGAGAGTGCCTCCAAATGTGTTTCGAAAACTACTACTGGTCTCCCAGGAATCGATAAAAGCGTAGACAGTTTGAGACATTACTCCCATGGAGAAAAGTGCGCATGGTGCGTGTTGTATTCAATCCCGATGCAATTTCTGTGTTTCATCAACACTCTGAACGTCCACAGATTACAGAATGCCTCCAAATGTATTTCTAAAACTACTACTGGTCTCCCAGGAATCGATAAAAGCGTAGACAGTTTGATACATTACTCCCATGGAGAAAAGTGCTCGTGGTCCGTGTTGTATTCAATACCGATGCAATTTCTGTGTTTCATCAACACTCTGAACGTCCACAGATTACAGAATGCCTCCGAATGTATTTCGAAAACTACTACTGGCCTCCCAGGAATCGATAAAAGCGTAGACAGTTTGAGACATTACTCCCATGGAGAAAAGTGCGCATGGTGCGTGTTGTATTCAATCCCGATGCAATTTCCCTGTTTCATCAACACTCTGAACGTCTACAGATTAGAGCGTGCCTCCAAATGTGTTTCGAAAACTACTACTGGTCTCCCAGGAATCGATAAAAGCGTAGACACTTTGAGACATTACTCCCATGGAGAAAAGTGCTATTGGTGCGTGTTATATTCAATCCCGATGCAATTTCTGTGTTTCATCAACACTGTGAACGTCCACAGATTACAGAATGCCTCAAAATGTATTTCGAAAACTACTACTGGTCTCCCAGGAATCGATAAAAGCGTAGACAGTTTGATACATTACTCCCATGGAGAAAAGTGCTCGTGGTCCGTGTTGTATTCAATACCGATGCAATTTCTGTGTTTCATCAACACTCTGAACGTCCACAGATTACAGAATGCCTCAAAATGTGTTTAGAAAACTACTACTGGTCTCCCAGGAATCGATAAAAGCGTAGACAGTTTGAGACATTACTCCCATGGAGAAAAGTGCGCATGGTGCGTGTTGTATTCAATCCCGATGCAATTTCCCTGTTTCATCAACACTCTGAACGTCTACAGATTAGAGCGTGCCTCCAAATGTGTTTCGAAAACTACTACTGGTCTCCCAGGAATCGATAAAAGCGTAGACACTTTGAGACATTACTCCCATGGAGAAAAGTGCTAATGGTGCGTGTTATATTCAATCCCGATGCAATTTCTGTGTTTCATCAACACTGTGAACGTCCACAGATTACAGAATGCCTCAAAATGTGTTTAGAAAACTACTACTGGTCTCCCAGGAATCGATAAAAGCGTAGACAGTTTGAGACATTACTCCCATGGAGAAAAGTGCGCATGGTGCGTGTTGTATTCAATCCCGATGCAATTTCTGTGTTTCATCAACACTCTGAACGTCCACAGATTACAGAATGCCTCCAAATGTATTTCGAAAACTACTACTGGTCTCCCAGGAATCGATAAAAGCGTAGACAGTTTGAGACATTACTCCCATGGAGAAAAGTGCTAATGGTGCGTGTTATATTCAATACCGATGCAATTTCCCTGTTTCATCAACACTCTGAACGTCTACAGATTAGAGAGTGCCTCCAAATGTGTTTCGAAAACTACTACTGGTCTCCCAGGAATCGATAAAAGCGTAGACAGTTTGAGACATTACTCCCATGGAGAAAAGTGCGCATGGTGCGTGTTGTATTCAATCCCGATGCAATTTCTGTGTTTCATCAACACTCTGAACGTCCACAGATTACAGAATGCCTCTAAATGTATTTCGAAAACTACTACTGGTCTCCCAGGAATCGATAAAAGCGTAGACAGTTTGAGACATTACTCCCATGGAGAAAAGTGCTCGTGGTCCGTGTTGTATTCAATACCGATGCAATTTCTGTGTTTCATCAACACTCTGAACGTCCACAGATTACAGAAT
Source organism: Schistocerca gregaria (assembly GCF_023897955.1). Lineage (NCBI taxonomy): Eukaryota > Metazoa > Arthropoda > Insecta > Orthoptera > Acrididae > Schistocerca > Schistocerca gregaria. The sequence goes on along the minus strand of NW_026062037.1, from coordinate 460,561 downwards.
GCCTCCAAATGTATTTCGAAAACTACTACTGGTCTCCCAGGAATCGATAAAAGCGTAGACAGTTTGAGACATTACTCCCATGGAGAAAAGTGCTCGTGGTCCGTGTTGTATTCAATACCGATGCAATTTCCCTGTTTCATCAACACTCTGAACGTCTACAGATTAGAGAGTGCCTCCAAATGTGTTTCGAAAACTACTACTGGTCTCCCAGGAATCGATAAAAGCGTAGACAGTTTGAGACATTACTCCCATGGAGAAAAGTGCGCATGGTGCGTGTTGTATTCAATCCCGATGCAATTTCTGTGTTTCATCAACACTCTGAACGTCCACAGATTACAGAATGCCTCCAAATGTATTTCGAAAACTACTACTGGTCTCCCAGGAATCGATAAAGGCGTAGACAGTTTGAGACATTACTCCCATGGAGAAAAGTGCTCGTGGTCCGTGTTGTATTCAATACCGATGCAATTTCCCTGTTTCATCAACACTCTGAACGTCTACAGATTTGAGAGTGCCTCCAAATGTGTTTCGAAAACTACTACTGGTCTCCCAGGAATCGATAAAAGCGTAGACACTTTGAGACATTACTCCCATGGAGAAAAGTGCTCGTGGTGCGTGTTGTATTCAATACCGATGCAATTTCTGTGTTTCACCAACACTCTGAACGTCCGCAGATTACAGAATGCCTCAAAATGTGTTTCGAAAACTACTACTGGTCTCCCAGGAATCGATAAAAGCGTAGACAGTTTGAGACATTACTCCCATGGAGAAAAGTGCGCATGGTGCGTGTTGTATTCAATCCCGATGCAATTTCTGTGTTTCATCAACACTCTGAACGTCCACAGATTACAGAATGCCTCCAAATGTATTTCGAAAACTACTACTGGTCTCCCAGGAATCGATAAAAGCGTAGACAGTTTGAGACATTACTCCCATGGAGAAAAGTGCGCATGGTGCGTGTTGTATTCAATACCGATGCAATTTCCCTGTTTCATCAACACTCTGAACGTCTACAGATTAGAGAGTGCCTCCAAATGTGTTTCGAAAACTACTACTGGTCTCCCAGGAATCGATAAAAGCGTAGACAGTTTGAGACATTACTCCCATGGAGAAAAGTGCTCGTGGTCAGTGTTGTATTCAATACCGATGCAATTTCCCTGTTTCATCAACACTCTGAACGTCTACAGATTACAGAGTGCCTCCAAATGTGTTTCGAAAACTACTACTGGTCTCCAGGAATCGATAAAAGCGTAGACAGTTTGAGACATTACTCCCATGGAGAAAAGTGCGCATGGTGCGTGTTGTATTCAATCCCGATGCAATTTCTGTGTTTCATCAACACTCTGAACGTCCACAGATTACAGAATGCCTCCAAATGTATTTCGAAAACTACTACTGGTCTCCCAGGAATCGATAAAAGCGTAGACAGTTTGAGACATTACTCCCATGGAGAAAAGTGCTCGTGGTCCGTGTTGTATTCAATACCGATGCAATTTCCCTGTTTCATCAACACTCTGAACGTCTACAGATTAGAGAGTGCCTCCAAATGTGTTTCGAAAACTACTACTGGTCTCCCAGGAATCGATAAAAGCGTAGACAGTTTGAGACATTACTCCCATGGAGAAAAGTGCGCATGGTGCGTGTTGTATTCAATCCCGATGCAATTTCTGTGTTTCATCAACACTCTGAACGTCCACAGATTACAGAATGCCTCCAAATGTATTTCTAAAACTACTACTGGTCTCCCAGGAATCGATAAAAGCGTAGACAGTTTGATACATTACTCCCATGGAGAAAAGTGCTCGTGGTCCGTGTTGTATTCAATACCGATGCAATTTCTGTGTTTCATCAACACTCTGAACGTCCACAGATTACAGAATGCCTCCGAATGTATTTCGAAAACTACTACTGGTCTCCCAGGAATCGATAAAAGCGTAGACAGTTTGAGACATTACTCCCATGGAGAAAAGTGCGCATGGTGCGTGTTGTATTCAATCCCGATGCAATTTCCCTGTTTCATCAACACTCTGAACGTCTACAGATTAGAGCGTGCCTCCAAATGTGTTTCGAAAACTACTACTGGTCTCCCAGGAATCGATAAAAGCGTAGACACTTTGAGACATTACTCCCATGGAGAAAAGTGCTAATGGTGCGTGTTATATTCAATCCCGATGCAATTTCTGTGTTTCATCAACACTGTGAACGTCCACAGATTACAGAATGCCTCAAAATGTATTTCGAAAACTACTACTGGTCTCCCAGGAATCGATAAAAGCGTAGACAGTTTGATACATTACTCCCATGGAGAAAAGTGCTCGTGGTCCGTGTTGTATTCAATACCGATGCAATTTCTGTGTTTCATCAACACTCTGAACGTCCACAGATTACAGAATGCCTCAAAATGTGTTTAGAAAACTACTACTGGTCTCCCAGGAATCGATAAAAGCGTAGACAGTTTGAGACATTACTCCCATGGAGAAAAGTGCGCATGGTGCGTGTTGTATTCAATCCCGATGCAATTTCCCTGTTTCATCAACACTCTGAACGTCTACAGATTAGAGCGTGCCTCCAAATGTGTTTCGAAAACTACTACTGGTCTCCCAGGAATCGATAAAAGCGTAGACACTTTGAGACATTACTCCCATGGAGAAAAGTGCTAATGGTGCGTGTTATATTCAATCCCGATGCAATTTCTGTGTTTCATCAACACTGTGAACGTCCACAGATTACAGAATGCCTCAAAATGTGTTTAGAAAACTACTACTGGTCTCCCAGGAATCGATAAAAGCGTAGACAGTTTGAGACATTACTCCCATGGAGAAAAGTGCGCATGGTGCGTGTTGTATTCAATCCCGATGCAATTTCTGTGTTTCATCAACACTCTGAACGTCCACAGATTACAGAATGCCTCCAAATGTATTTCGAAAACTACTACTGGTCTCCCAGGAATCGATAAAAGCGTAGACAGTTTGAGACATTACTCCCATGGAGAAAAGTGCTAATGGTGCGTGTTATATTCAATACCGATGCAATTTCCCTGTTTCATCAACACTCTGAACGTCTACAGATTAGAGAGTGCCTCCAAATGTGTTTCGAAAACTACTACTGGTCTCCCAGGAATCGATAAAAGCGTAGACAGTTTGAGACATTACTCCCATGGAGAAAAGTGCGCATGGTGCGTGTTGTATTCAATCCCGATGCAATTTCTGTGTTTCATCAACACTCTGAACGTCCACAGATTACAGAATGCCTCTAAATGTATTTCGAAAACTACTACTGGTCTCCCAGGAATCGATAAAAGCGTAGACAGTTTGAGACATTACTCCCATGGAGAAAAGTGCTCGTGGTCCGTGTTGTATTCAATACCGATGCAATTTCTGTGTTTCATCAACACTCTGAACGTCCACAGATTACAGAATGCCTCCAAATGTATTTCGAAAACTACTACTGGTCTCCCAGGAATCGATAAAAGCGTAGACAGTTTGAGACATTACTCCCATGGAGAAAAGTGCTCGTGGTCCGTGTTGTATTCAATACCGATGCAATTTCCCTGTTTCATCAACACTCTGAACGTCTACAGGTTAGAGAGTGCCTCCAAATGTGTTTCGAAAACTACTACTGGTCTCCCAGGAATCGATAAAAGCGTAGACAGTTTGAGACATTACTCCCATGGAGAAAAGTGCGCATGGTGCGTGTTGTATTCAATCCCGATGCAATTTCTGTGTTTCATCAACACTCTGAACGTCCACAGATTACAGAATGCCTCCAAATGTATTTCGAAAACTACTACTGGTCTCCCAGGAATCGATAAAGGCGTAGACAGTTTGAGACATTACTCCCATGGAGAAAAGTGCTCGTGGTCCGTGTTGTATTCAATACCGATGCAATTTCCCTGTTTCATCAACACTCTGAACGTCTACAGATTTGAGAGTGCCTCCAAATGTGTTTCGAAAACTACTACTGGTCTCCCAGGAATCGATAAAAGCGTAGACACTTTGAGACATTACTCCCATGGAGAAAAGTGCTCGTGGTGCGTGTTGTATTCAATACCGATGCAATTTCTGTGTTTCACCAACACTCTGAACGTCCGCAGATTACAGAATGCCTCAAAATGTGTTTCGAAAACTACTACTGGTCTCCCAGGAATCGATAAAAGCGTAGACAGTTTGAGACATTACTCCCATGGAGAAAAGTGCGCATGGTGCGTGTTGTATTCAATCCCGATGCAATTTCTGTGTTTCATCAACACTCTGAACGTCCACAGATTACAGAATGCCTCCAAATGTATTTCGAAAACTACTACTGGTCTCCCAGGAATCGATAAAAGCGTAGACAGTTTGAGACATTACTCCCATGGAGAAAAGTGCGCATGGTGCGTGTTGTATTCAATACCGATGCAATTTCCCTGTTTCATCAACACTCTGAACGTCTACAGATTAGAGAGTGCCTCCAAATGTGTTTCGAAAACTACTACTGGTCTCCCAGGAATCGATAAAAGCGTAGACAGTTTGAGACATTACTCCCATGGAGAAAAGTGCTCGTGGTCCGTGTTGTATTCAATACCGATGCAATTTCCCTGTTTCATCAACACTCTGAACGTCTACAGATTAGAGAGTGCCTCCAAATGTGTTTCGAAAACTACTACTGGTCTCCAGGAATCGATAAAAGCGTAGACAGTTTGAGACATTACTCCCATGGAGAAAAGTGCGCATGGTGCGTGTTGTATTCAATCCCGATGCAATTTCTGTGTTTCATCAACACTCTGAACGTCCACAGATTACAGAATGCCTCCAAATGTATTTCGAAAACTACTACTGGTCTCCCAGGAATCGATAAAAGCGTAGACAGTTTGAGACATTACTCCCATGGAGAAAAGTGCTCGTGGTGCGTGTTGTATTCAATACCGATGCAATTTCTGTGTTTCATCAACACTCTGAACGTCCGCAGATTACAGAATGCCTCCAAATGTGTTTAGAAAACTACTACTGGTCTCCCAGGAATCGATAAAAGCGTAGACAGTTTGAGACATTACTTCCATGGAGAAAAGTGCGCATGGTGCGTGTTGTATTTAATCCCGATGCAATTTCTGTGTTTCATCAACACTCTGAACGTCCACAGATTACAGAATGCCTCCAAATGTATTTCGAAAACTACTACTGGTCTCCCAGGAATCGATAAAAGCGTAGACACTTTGAGACATTACTCCCATGGAGAAAAGTGCTCGTGGTGCGTGTTGTATTCAATACCGATGCAATTTCTGTGTTTCATCAACACTCTGAACGTCCGCAGATTACAGAATGCCTCAAAATGTGTTTAGAAAACTACTACTGGTCTCCCAGGAATCGATAAAAGCGTAGACAGTTTGAGACATTACTTCCATGGAGAAAAGTGCGCATGGTGCGTGTTGTATTCAATCCCGATGCAATTTCTGTGTTTCATCAACACTCTGAACGTCCACAGATTACAGAATGCCTCCAAATGTATTTCGAAAACTACTACTGGTCTCCCAGGAATCGATAAAAGCGTAGACAGTTTGAGACATTACTCCCATGGAGAAAAGTGCGCATGGTGCGTGTTGTATTCAATCCAGATGCAATTTCCCTGTTTCATCAACACTCTGAACGTCTACAGATTAGAGAGTGCCTCCAAATGTGTTTCGAAAACTACTACTGGTCTCCCAGGAATCGATAAAAGCGTAGACACTTTGAGACATTACTCCCATGGAGAAAAGTGCTAATGGTGCGTGTTATATTCAATCCCGATGCAATTTCTGTGTTTCATCAACACTCTGAACGTCCACAGATTACAAAATGCCTCAAAATGTGTTTAGAAAACTACTACTGTTCTCCCAGGAATCGATAAAAGCGTAGACAGTTTGAGACATTACTCCCATGGAGAAAAGTGCGCATGGTGCGTGTTGTATTCAATCCCGATGCAATTTCTGTGTTTCATCAACACTCTGAACGTCCACAGATTACAGAATGCCTCCAAATGTATTTCGAAAGCTACTACTGGTCTCCCAGGAATCGATAAAAGCGTAGACAGTTTGAGACATTACTCCCATGGAGAAAAGTGCTCGTGGTCCGTGTTGTATTCAATACCGATGCAATTTCCCTGTTTCATCAACACTCTGAACGTCTACAGATTTGAGAGTGCCTCCAAATGTGTTTCGAAAACTACTACTGGTCTCCCAGGAATCGATAAAAGCGTAGACACTTTGAGACATTACTCCCATGGAGAAAAGTGCTCGTGGTGCGTGTTGTATTCAATACCGATGCAATTTCTGTGTTTCATCAACACTCTGAACGTCGGCAGATTACAGAATGCCTCAAATTGTGTTTCGAAAACTACTACTGGTCTCCCAGGAATCGATAAAAGCGTAGACAGTTTGAGACATTACTCCCATGGAGAAAAGTGCGCATGGTGCGTGTTGTATTCAATCCCGATGCAATTTCTGTGTTTCATCAACACTCTGAACGTCCACAGATTACAGAATGCCTCCAAATGTATTTCGAAAACTACTACTGGTCTCCCAGGAATCGATAAAAGCGTAGACAGTTTGAGACATTACTCCCATGGAGAAAAGTGCGCATGGTGCGTGTTGTATTCAATCCCGATGCAATTTCCCTGTTTCATCAACACTCTGAACGTCTACAGATTAGAGAGTGCCTCCAAATGTGTTTCGAAAACTACTACTGGTCTCCCAGGAATCGATAAAAGCGTAGACAGTTTGAGACATTACTCCCATGGAGAAAAGTGCTCGTGGTCCGTGTTGTATTCAATACCGATGCAATTTCCCTGTTTCATCAACACTCTGAACGTCTACAGATTAGAGAGTGCCTCCAAATGTGTTTCGAAAACTACTACTGGTCTCCAGGAATCGATAAAAGCGTAGACAGTTTGAGACATTACTCCCATGGAGAAAAGTGCGCATGGTGCGTGTTGTATTCAATCCCGATGCAATTTCTGTGTTTCATCAACACTCTGAACGTCCACAGATTACAGAATGCCTCCAAATGTATTTCGAAAACTACTACTGGTCTCCCAGGAATCGATAAAAGCGTAGACAGTTTGAGACATTACTCTTATGGAGAAAAGTGCTCGTGGTGCGTGTTGTATTCAATACCGATGCAATTTCTGTGTTTCATCAACACTCTGAACGTCCGCAGATTACAGAATGCCTCCAAATGTGTTTAGAAAACTACTACTGGTCTCCCAGGAATCGATAAAAGCGTAGACAGTTTGAGACATTACTTCCATGGAGAAAAGTGCGCATGGTGCGTGTTGTATTCAATCCCGATGCAATTTCTGTGTTTCATCAACACTCTGAACGTCCACAGATTACAGAATGCCTCCAAATGTATTTCGAAAACTACTACTGGTCTCCCAGGAATCGATAAAAGCGTAGACACTTTGAGACATTACTCCCATGGAGAAAAGTGCTCGTGGTGCGTGTTGTATTCAATACCGATGCAATTTCTGTGTTTCATCAACACTCTGAACGTCCGCAGATTACAGAATGCCTCAAAATGTGTTTAGAAAACTACTACTGGTCTCCCAGGAATCGATAAAAGCGTAGACAGTTTGAGACATTACTTCCATGGAGAAAAGTGCGCATGGTGCGTGTTGTATTCAATCCCGATGCAATTTCTGTGTTTCATCAACACTCTGAACGTCCACAGATTACAGAATGCCTCCCAATGTATTTCGAAAACTACTACTGGTCTCCCAGGAATCGATAAAAGCGTAGACAGTTTGAGACATTACTCCCATGGAGAAAAGTGCGCATGGTGCGTGTTGTATTCAATCCAGATGCAATTTCCCTGTTTCATCAACACTCTGAACGTCTACAGATTAGAGAGTGCCTCCAAATGTGTTTCGAAAACTACTACTGGTCTCCCAGGAATCGATAAAAGCGTAGACACTTTGAGACATTACTCCCATGGAGAAAAGTGCTAATGGTGCGTGTTATATTCAATCCCGATGCAATTTCTGTGTTTCATCAACACTCTGAACGTCCACAGATTACAAAATGCCTCAAAATGTGTTTAGAAAACTACTACTGTTCTCCCAGGAATCGATAAAAGCGTAGACAGTTTGAGACATTACTCCCATGGAGAAAAGTGCGCATGGTGCGTGTTGTATTCAATCCCGATGCAATTTCTGTGTTTCATCAACACTCTGAACGTCCACAGATTACAGAATGCCTCCAAATGTATTTCGAAAGCTACTACTGGTCTCCCAGGAATCGATAAAAGCGTAGACAGTTTGAGACATTACTCCCATGGAGAAAAGTGCGCATGGTGCGTGTTGTATTCAATCCCGATGCAATTTCCCTGTTTCATCAACACTCTGAACGTCTACAGATTAGAGAGTGCCTCCAAATGTGTTTCGAAAACTACTACTGGTCTCCCAGGAATCGATAAAAGCGTAGACACTTTGAGACATTACTCCCATGGAGAAAATTGCTAATGGTGCGTGTTATATTCAATCCCGATGCAATTTCTGTGTTTCATCAACACTCTGAACGTCCACAGATTACAGAATGCCTCAAAATGTGTTTAGAAAACTACTACTGGTCTCCCAGGAATCGATAAAAGCGTAGACAGTTTGAGACATTACTCCCATGGAGAAAAGGGCGCATGGTGCGTGTTGTATTCAATCCCGATGCAATTTCTGTGTTTCATCAACACTCTGAACGTCCACAGATTACAGAATGCCTCCAAATGTATTTCGAAAACTACTACTGGTCTCCCAGGAATCGATAAAAGCGTAGACAGTTTGAGACATTACTCCCATGGAGAAAAGTGCTCGTGGTCCGTGTTGTATTCAATACCGATGCAATTTCCCTGTTTCATCAACACTCTGAACGTCTACAGATTAGAGAGTGCCTCCAAATGTGTTTCGAAAACTACTACTGGTCTCCCAGGAATCGATAAAAGCGTAGACAGTTTGAGACATTCCTCCCATGGAGAAAAGTGCGCATGGTGCGTGTTGTATTCAATCCCGATGCAATTTCTGTGTTTCATCAACACTCTGAACGTCCACAGATTACAGAATGCCTCCAAATGTATTTCGAAAACTACTACTGGTCTCCCAGGAATCGATAAAAGCGTAGACAGTTTGATACATTACTCCCATGGAGAAAAGTGCTCGTGGTCCGTGTTGTATTCAATACCGATGCAATTTCTGTGTTTCATCAACACTCTGAACGTCCACAGATTACAGAATGCCTCCGAATGTATTTCGAAAACTACTACTGGTCTCCCAGGAATCGATAAAAGCGTAGACAGTTTGAGACATTACTCCCATGGAGAAAAGTGCTCGTGGTCCGTGTTGTATTCAATACCGATGCAATTTCCCTGTTTCATCAACACTCTGAACGTCTACAGATTAGAGAGTGCCTCCAAATGTGTTTCGAAAACTACTACTGGTCTCCCAGGAATCGATAAAAGCGTAGACAGTTTGAGACATTACTCCCATGGAGAAAAGTGCGCATGGTGCGTGTTGTATTCAATCCCGATGCAATTTCTGTGTTTCATCAACACTCTGAACGTCCACAGATTACAGAATGCCTCCAAATGTATTTCGAAAACTACTACTGGTCTCCCAGGAATCGATAAAAGCGTAGACAGTTTGAGACATTACTCCCATGGAGAAAAGTGCTCGTGGACCGTGTTGTATTCAATACCGATGCAATTTCCCTGTTTCATCAACACTCTGAACGTCTACAGATTAGAGAGTGCCTCCAAATGTGTTTCGAAAACTACTACTGGTCTCCCAGGAATCGATAAAAGCGTAGACACTTTGAGACATTACTCCCATGGAGAAAAGTGCTCGTGGTGCGTGTTGTATTCAATACCGATGCAATTTCTGTGTTTCATCAACACTCTGAACGTCCGCAGATTACAGAATGCCTCAAAATGTGTTTAGAAAACTACTACTGGTCTCCCAGGAATCGATAAAAGCGTAGACAGTTTGAGACATTACTCCCATGGAGAAAAGTGCGCATGGTGCGTGTTGTATTCAATCCCGATGCAATTTCTGTATTTCATCAACACTCTGAACGTCCACAGATTACAGAATGCCTCCAAATGTATTTCGAAAACTACTACTGGTCTCCCAGGAATCGATAAAAGCGTAGACAGTTTGAGACATTACTCCCATGGAGAAAAGTGCGCATGGTGCGTGTTTTATTCAATCCCGATGCAATTTCCCTGTTTCATCAACACTTTGAACGTCTACAGATTAGAGAGTGCCTCCAAATGTGTTTCGAAAACTACTACTGGTCTCCCAGGAATCGATAAAAGCGTAGACACTTTGAGACATTCCTCCCATGGAGAAAAGTGCTAATGGTGCGTGTTATATTCAATCCCGATGCAATTTCTGTGTTTCATCAACACTCAGAACGTCCACAGATTACAGAATGCCTCAAAATGTGTTTAGAAAACTACTACTGGTCTCCCAGGAATCGATAAAAGCGTAGACAGTTTGAGACATTACTCCCATGGAGAAAAGTGCGCATGGTGCGTGTTGTATTCAATCCCGATGAAATTTCTGTGTTTCATCAACACTCTGAACGTCCACAGATTACAGAATGCCTCCAAATGTATTTCGAAAACTACTACTGGTCTCCCAGGAATCGATAAAAGCGTAGACAGTTTGAGACATTACTCCCATGGAGAAAAGTGCTCGTGGTCCGTGTTGTATTCAATACCGATGCAATTTCTGTGTTTCATCAACACTCTGAACGTCCGCAGATTACAGAATGCCTCAAAATGTGTTTAGAAAACTACTACTGGTCTCCCAGGAATCGATAAAAGCGTAGACAGTTTGAGACATTACTCCCATGGAGAAAAGTGCTCATGGTGCGTGTTGTATTCAATACCGATGCAATTTCTGTGTTTCATCAACACTCTGAACGTCCACAGATTACAGAATGCCTCAAAATGTGTTTAGAAAACTACTACTGGTCTCCCAGGAATCGATAAAAGCGTAGACAGTTTGAGACATTACTCCCATGGAGAAAAGTGCGCATGGTGCGTGTTGTATTCAATCCCGATGCAATTTCCCTGTTTCATCAACACTCTGAACGTCTACAGATTAGAGCGTGCCTCCAAATGTGTTTCGAAAACTACTACTGGTCTCCCAGGAATCGATAAAAGCGTAGACACTTTGAGACATTACTCCCATGGAGATAAGTGCTAATGGTGCGTGTTATATTCAATCCCGATGAAATTTCTGTGTTTCATCAACACTGTGAACGTCCACAGATTACAGAATGCCTCAAAATGTGTTTAGAAAACTACTACTGGTCTCCCAGGAATCGATAAAAGCGTAGACAGTTTGAGACATTACTCCTATGGAGAAAAGTGCGCATGGTGCGTGTTGTAATCAATCCCGATGCAATTTCTGTGTTTCATCAACACTCTGAACGTCCACAGATTACAGAATGCCTCCAAATGTATTTCGAAAACTACTACTGGTCTCCCAGGAATCGATAAAAGCGTAGACAGTTTGAGACATTACTCCCATGGAGAAAAGTGCTCGTGGTCCGTGTTGTATTCAATACCGATGCAATTTCCCTGTTTCATCAACACTCTGAACGTCTACAGATTAGAGAGTGCCTCCAAATGTGTTTCGAAAACTACTACTGGTCTCCCAGGAATCGATAAAAGCGTAGACAGTTTGAGACATTACTCCCATGGAGAAAAGTGCGCATGGTGCGTGTTGTATTCAATCCCGATGCAATTTCTGTATTTCATCAACACTCTGAACGTCCACAGATTACAGAATGCCTCCAAATGTATTTCGAAAACTACTACTGGTCTCCCAGGAATCGATAAAAGCGTAGACAGTTTGAGACATTACTCCCATGGAGAAAAGTGCGCATGGTGCGTGTTTTATTCAATCCCGATGCAATTTCCCTGTTTCATCAACACTTTGAACGTCTACAGATTAGAGAGTGCCTCCAAATGTGTTTCGAAAACTACTACTGGTCTCCCAGGAATCGATAAAAGCGTAGACACTTTGAGACATTCCTCCCATGGAGAAAAGTGCTAATGGTGCGTGTTATATTCAATCCCGATGCAATTTCTGTGTTTCATCAACACTCAGAACGTCCACAGATTACAGAATGCCTCAAAATGTATTTCGAAAACTACTACTGGTCTCCCAGGAATCGATAAAAGCGTAGACAGTTTGAGACATTACTCCCATGGAGAAAAGTGCTCGTGGTGCGTGTTGTATTCAATACCGATGCAATTTCCCTGTTTCATCAACACTCTGAACGTCCGCAGATTACAGAATGCCTCAAAATGTGTTTAGAAAACTACTACTGGTCTCCCAGGAATCGATAAAAGCGTAGACAGTTTGAGACATTACTCCCATGGAGAAAAGTGCTCATGGTGCGTGTTGTATTCAATACCGATGCAATTTCTGTGTTTCATCAACACTCTGAACGTCCACAGATTACAGAATGCCTCAAAATGTGTTTAGAAAACTACTACTGGTCTCCCAGGAATCGATAAAAGCGTAGACAGTTTGAGACATTACTCCCATGGAGAAAAGTGCGCATGGTGCGTGTTGTATTCAATCCCGATGCAATTTCCCTGTTTCATCAACACTCTGAACGTCTACAGATTAGAGCGTGCCTCCAAATGTGTTTCGAAAACTACTACTGGTCTCCCAGGAATCGATAAAAGCGTAGACACTATGAGACATTACTCCCATGGAGAAAAGTGCGCATGGTGCGTGTTGTAATCAATCCCGATGCAATTTCTGTGTTTCATCAACACTCTGAACGTCCACAGATTACAGAATGCCTCCAAATGTATTTCGAAAACTACTACTGGTCTCCCAGGAATCGATAAAAGCGTAGACAGTTTGAGACATTACTCCCATGGAGAAAAGTGCTCGTGGTCCGTGTTGTATTCAATACCGATGCAATTTCCCTGTTTCATCAACACTCTGAACGTCTACAGATTAGAGAGTGCCTCCAAATGTGTTTCGAAAACTACTACTGGTCTCCCAGGAATCGATAAAAGCGTAGACACTTTGAGACATTACTCCCATGGAGAAAAGTGCGCATGGTGCGTGTTGTATTCAATCCCGATGCAATTTCTGTGTTTCATCAACACTCTGAACGTCCACAGATTACAGAATGCCTCCAAATGTATTTCGAAAACTACTACTGGTCTCCCAGGAATCGATAAAAGCTTAGACAGTTTGAGACACTACTCCCATGGAGAAAAGTGCTCGTGGTCCGTGTTGTATTCAATACCGATGCAATTTCTGTGTTTCATCAACACTCTGAACGTCCACAGATTACAGAATGCCTGCAAATGTATTTCGAAAACTACTACAGGTCTCCCAGGAATCGATAAAAGCATAGACAGTTTGAGACATTACTCCCATGGAGAAAAGTGCTCGTGGTCCGTGTTGTACTCAATACCGATGCAATTTCCCTGTTTCATCAACACTCTGAACGTCTACAGATTAGAGAGTGCCTCCAAATGTGTTTCGAAAACAACTACTGGTCTCCCAGGAATCGATAAAAGCGTAGACAGTTTGAGACATTACTCCCATGGAGAAAAGTGCGCATGGTGCGTGTTGTATTCAATCCCGATGCCATTTCTGTGTTTCATCAACACTCTGAACGTCCACAGATTACAGAATGCCTCCAAATGTATTTCGAAAACTACTACTGGTCTCCCAGGAATCGATAAAAGCGTAGACAGTTTGAGACATTACTCCCATGGAGAAAAGTGCTCGTGGTCCGTGTTGTATTCAATACCGATGCAATTTCCCTTTTTCATCAACACTCTGAACGTCTACAGATTAGAGAGTGCCTCCAAATGTGTTTCGAAAACTACTACTGGTCTCCCAGGAATCGATAAAAGCGTAGACACTTTGAGACATTACTCCCATGGAGAAAAGTGCTCGTGGTGCGTGTTGTATTCAATACCGATGCAATTTCCCTGTTTCATCAACACTCTGAACGTCTACAGATTAGAGAGTGCCTCCAAATGTGTTTCGAAAACTACTACTGGTCTCCCAGGAATCGATAAAAGCGTAGACAGTTTGAGACATTACTCCCATTGAGAAAAGTGCGCATGGTGCGTGTTGTATTCAATCCCGATGCAATTTCTGTGTTTCATCAACACTCTGAACGTCCACAGATTACAGAATGCCTCCAAATGTATTTCGAAAACTACTACTGGCCTCCCAGGAATCGATAAAAGCGTAGACAGTTTGAGACATTACTCCCATGGAGAAAAGTGCTCGTGGTCCGTGTTGTATTCAATACCGATGCAATTTCCCTGTTTCAACAACACTCTGAACGTCTACAGATTAGAGAGTGCCTCCAAATGTGTTTCGAAAACTACTACTGGTCTCCCAGGAATCGATAAAATCGTAGACAGTTTGAGACATTACTCCCATGGAGAAAAGTGCTCGTGGTCCGTGTTGTATTCAATACCGATGCAATTTCTGTGTTTCATCAACACTCTGAACGTCCACAGATTACAGAATGCCTCCAAATGTATTTCGAAAACTACTCCTGGTCTCCCAGGAATCGATAAAAGCGTAGACACTTTGAGACATTACTCCCATGGAGAAAAGTGCTCGTGGTGCGTGTTGTATTCAATATCGAAGCAATTTCTGTGTTTCATCAACACTCTGAACGTCCGCAGATTACAGAATGCCTCAAAATGTGTTTAGAAAACTACTACTGGTCTCCCAGGAATCGATACAAGCGTAGACAGTTTGAGACATTACTCCCATGGAGAAAAGTGCGCATGGTGCGTGTTGTATTCAATCCCGATGCAATATCCCTGTTTCATCAACACTCTGAACGTCTACAGATTAGAGAGTGCCTCCAAATGTGTTTCGAAAACTACTACTGGTCTCCCAGGAATCGATAAAAGCGTAGACACTTTGAGACATTACTCCCATGGAGAAAAGTGCTAATGGTGCGTGTTATATTCAATCCCGATGCAATTTCTGTGTTTCATCAACACTCTGAACGTCCACAGATTACAGAATGCCTCAAAATGTGTTTAGAAAACTACTACTGGTCTCCCAGGAATCGATAAAAGCGTAGACAGTTTGAGACATTACTCCCATGGAGAAAAGTGCTCGTGGTCCGTGTTGTATTCAATACCGATGCAATTTCCCTGTTTCATCAACACTCTGAATGTCTACAGATTAGAGAGTGCCTCCAAATGTGTTTCGAAAACTACTACTGGTCTCCCAGGAATCGATAAAAGCGTAGACACTTTGAGACATTACTCCCATGGAGAAAAGTGATCGTGGTGCGTGTTGTATTCAATACCGATGCAATTTCTGTGTTTCATCAACACTCTGAACGTCCGCAGATTACAGAATGCCTCAAAATGTGTTTAGAAAACTACTACTGGTCTCCCAGGAATCGATAAAAGCGTAGACAGTTTGAGACATTACTCCCATGGAGAAAAGTGCGCATGGTGCGTGTTGTATTCAATCCCGATGCAATTTCTGTGTTTCATCAACACTCTGAACGTCCACAGATTACAGAATGCCTCCAAATGTATTTCGAAAACTACTACTGGTCTCCCAGGAATCGATAAAAGCGTAGACAGTTTGAGACATTACTCCCATGGAGAAAAGTGCGCATGGTGCGTGTTGTATTCAATCCCGATGCAATTTCCCTGTTTCATCAACACTCTGAACGTCTACAGATTAGAGAGTGCCTCCAAATGTGTTTCGAAAACTACTGCTATTCTCCCAGGAATCGATAAAAGCGTAGACAGTTTGAGACATTACTCCCATGGAGAAAAGTGCGCATGGTGCGTGTTGTATTCAATCGCGATGCAATTTCTGTGTTTCATCAACACTCTGAACGTCCACAGATTACAGAATGCCTCCAAATGTATTTCGAAAACTACTACTGGTCTCCCAGGAATCGATAAAAGCGTAGACAGTTTGAGACATTACTCCCATGGACAAAAGTGCTCGTGGTCCGTGTTGTATTCAATACCGATGCAATTTCCCTGTTTCATCAACACTCTGAACGTCTACAGATTAGAGAGTGCCTCCAAATGTGTTTCGAAAACTACTACTGGTCTCCCAGGAATCGATAAAAGCGTAGACACTTTGAGACATTACTCCCATGGAGAAAAGTGATCGTGGTGCGTGTTGTATTCAATACCGATGCAATTTCTGTGTTTCATCAACACTCTGAATGTCCGCAGATTACAGAATGCCTCAAAATGTGTTTAAAAAACTACTACTGGTCTCCCAGGAATCGATAAAGCGTAGACAGTTTGAGACATTACTCCCATGGAGAAAAGTGCGCATGGTGCGTGTTGTATTCAATCCCGATGCAATTTCTGTGTTTCATCAACACTCTGAACGTCCACAGATTACAGAATGCCTCCAAATGTATTTCGAAAACTACTACTGGTCTCCCAGGAATCGATAAAAGCGTAGACAGTTTGAGACATTACTCCCATGGAGAAAAGTGCGCATGGTGCGTGTTGTATTCAATCCCGATGCAATTTCCCTGTTTCATCAACACGCTGAACGTCTACAGATTAGAGAGTGCCTCCAAATGTGTTTCGAAAACTACTACTGGTCTCCCAGGAATCGATAAAAGCGTGGACAGTTTGAGACATTACTCCCATGGAGAAAAGTGCGCATGGTGCGTGTTGTATTCAATCCCGATGCAATTTCTGTGTTTCATCAACACTCTGAACGTCCACAGATTACAGAATGCCTCCAAATGTATTTCGAAAACTACTACTGGTCTCCCAGGAATCGATAAAAGCGTAGACAGTTTGAAACATTACTCCCATGGAGAAAAGTGCTCGTGGTCCGTGTTGTATTCAATACCGATGCAATTTCCCTGTTTCATCAACACTCTGAACGTCTACAGATTAGAGAGTGCCTCCAAATGTGTTTCGAAAACTACTACTGGTCTCCCAGGAATCGATAAAAGCGTAGACACTTTGAGACATTACTCCCATGGAGAAAAGTGATCGTGGTGCATGTTGTATTCAATACCGATGCCATTTCTGTGTTTCATCAACACTCTGAACGTCCGCAGATTACAGAATGCCTCAAAATGTGTTTAGAAAACTACTACTGGTCTCCCAGGAATCGATAAAAGCGTAGACAGTTTGAGACATTACTCCCATGGAGAAAAGTGCGCATGGTGCGTGTTGTATTCAATCCCGATGCAATATCCCTGTTTCATCAACACTCTGAACGTCTACAGATTAGAGAGTGCCTCCAAATGTGTTTCGAAAACTACTACTGGTCTCCCAGGAATCGATAAAAGCGTAGACACTTTGAGACATTACTCCCATGGAGAAAAGTGCTAATGGTGCGTGTTATATTCAATCCCGATGCAATTTCTGTGTTTCATCAACACTCTGAACGTCCACAGATTACAGAATGCCTCAAAATGTGTTTAGAAAACTACTACTGGTCTCCCAGGAATCGATAAAAGCGTAGACACTTTGGGACATTACTCCCATGGAGAAAAGTGCGCATGGTGCGTGTTGTATTCAATCCCGATGCAATTTCTGTGTTTCATCAACACTCTGAACGTCCACAGATTACAGAATGCCTCCAAATGTATTTCGAAAACTACTACTGGTCTCCCAGGAATCGATAAAAGCGTAGACAGTTTGAGACATTACTCCCATGGAGAAAAGTGCTCGTGGTGCGTGTTGTATTCAATACCGATGCAATTTCCCTGTTTCATCAACACTCTGAACGTCTACAGATTAGAGAGTGCCTCCAAATGTGTTTCGAAAACTACTACTGGTCTCCCAGGAATCGATAAAAGCGTAGACACTTTGAGACATTACTCCCATGGAGAAAAGTGCTAATGGTGCGTGTTATATTCAATCCCGATGCAATTTCTGTGTTTCATCAACACTCTGAACGTCCACAGATTACAGAATGCCTCAAAATGTGTTTAGAAAACTACTACTGGTCTCCCAGGAATCGATAAAAGCGTAGACAGTTTGAGACATTACTCCCATGGAGAAAAGTGCGCATGGTGCGTGTTGTATTCAATCCCGATGCAATTTCCCTGTTTCATCAACACTCTGAACGTCTACAGATTAGAGAGTGCCTCCAAATGTGTTTCGAAAACTACTACTGGTCTCCCAGGAATCGATAAAAGCGTAGACACTTTGAGACATTACTCCCATGGAGAAAAGTGCTAATGGTGCGTGTTATATTCAATCCCGATGCTATTTCTGTGTTTCATCAACACTCTGAACGTCCACAGATTACAGAATGCCTCAAAATGTGTTTAGAAAACTACTACTGGTCTCCCAGGAATCGATAAAAGCGTAGACAGTTTGAGACATTACTCCCATGGAGAAAAGTGCTCGTGGTGCGTGTTGTATTCAATACCGATGCAATTTCTGTGTTTCATCAACACTCTGAACGTCCACAGATTACAGAATGCCTCAAAATGTGTTTCGAAAACTACTACTGGTCTCCCAGGAATCGATAAAAGCGTAGACAGTTTGAGACATTACTCCCATGGAGAAAAGTGCTCGTGGTCCGTGTTGTATTCAATACCGATGCAATTTCTGTGTTTCATCAACACTCTGAACGTCTACAGATTAGAGAGTGCCTCCAAATGTGTTTCGAAAACTACTACTGGTCTCCCAGGAATCGATAAAAGCGTAGACAGTTTGAGACATTACTCCCATGGAGAAAAGTGCGCATGGTGCGTGTTGTATTCAATCTCCGATGCAATTTCTGTGTTTCATCACACTCTGAACGTCCACAGATTACAGAATGCCTCCAAATGTATTTCGAAAACTACTACTGGTCTCCCAGGAATCGATAAAAGCGTAGACAGTTTGAGACATTACTCCCATGGAGAAAAGTGCGCATGGTGCGTGTTGTATTCAATCCCGATGCAATTTCTGTGTTTCATCAACACTCTGAATGTCCACAGATTACAGAATGCCTCCAAATGTATTTCGAAAACTACTACTGGTCTCCCAGGAATCGATAAAAGCGTAGACAGTTTGAGACATTACTCCCATGGAGAAAAGTGCTCGTGGTGCGTGTTGTATTCAATACCGATGCAATTTCTGTGTTTCATCAACACTCTGAACGTCCACAGATTACAGAATGCCTCAAAATGTATTTCGAAAACTACTACTGGTCTCCCACGAATCGATAAAAGCGTAGACAGTTTGAGACATTACTCCCATGGTGAAAAGTGCTCGTGGTCCGTGTTGTATTCAATACCGATGCAATTTCTGTGGTTCATCAACACTCTGAACGTCCACAGATTACAGAATGCCTCAAAATGTGTTTAGAAAACTACTACTGGTCTCCCAGGAATCGATAAAAGCGTAGACACTTTGGGACATTACTCCCATGGAGAAAAGTGCGCATGGTGCGTGTTGTATTCAATCCCGATGCAATTTCTGTGTTTCATCAACACTCTGAACGTCCACAGATTACAGAATGCCTCCAAATGTATTTCGAAAACTACTACTGGTTTCCCAGGAATCGATAAAAGCGTAGACAGTTTGAGACATTACTCCCATGGAGAAAAGTGCTCGTGGTGCGTGTTGTATTCAATACCGATGCAATTTCCCTGTTTCATCAACACTCTGAACGTCTACAGATTAGAGAGTGCCTCCAAATGTGTTTCGAAAACTACTACTGGTCTCCCAGGAATCGATAAAAGCGTAGACAGTTTGAGACATTACTCCCATGGAGAAAAGTGCTCGTGGACCGTGTTGTATTCAATACCGATGCAATTTCCCTGTTTCATCAACACTCTGAACGTCTACAGATTAGAGAGTGCCTCCAAATGTGTTTCGAAAACTACTACTGGTCTCCCAGGAATCGATAAAAGCGTAGACAGTTTGAGACATTACTCCCATGGAGAAAAGTGCGCATGGTGCGTGTTGTATTCAATCCCGATGCAATTTCCCTGTTTCATCAACACTCTGAACGTCTACAGATTAGAGAGTGCCTCCAAATGTGTTTCGAAAACTACTACTGGTCTCCCAGGAATCGATAAAAGCGTAGACACTTTGAGACATTACTCCCATGGAGAAAAGTGCTAATGGTGCGTGTTATATTCAATCCCGATGCAATTTCTGTGTTTCATCAACACTCTGAACGTCCACAGATTACAGAATGCCTCAAAATGTGTTTAGAAAACTACTACTGGTCTCCCAGGAATCGATAAAAGCGTAGACAGTTTGAGACAATACTCCCATGGAGAAAAGTGCTCGTGGTCCGTGTTGTATTCAATACCGATGCAATTTCTGTGTTTCATCAACACTCTGAACGTCCACAGATTACAGAATGCCTCAAAATGTGTTTCGAAAACTACTACTGGTCTCCCAGGAATCGATAAAAGCGTAGACAGTTTGAGACATTACTCCCATGGAGAAAAGTGCTCGTGGTCCGTGTTGTATTCAATACCGATGCAATTTCTGTGTTTCATCAACACTCTGAACGTCTACAGATTAGAGAGTGCCTCCAAATGTGTTTCGAAAACTACTACTGGTCTCCCAGGAATCGATAAAAGCGTAGACAGTTTGAGACATTACTCCCATGGAGAAAAGTGCGCATGGTGCGTGTTGTATTCAATCTCCGATGCAATTTCTGTGTTTCATCACACTCTGAACGTCCACAGATTACAGAATGCCTCCAAATGTATTTCGAAAACTACTACTGGTCTCCCAGGAATCGATAAAAGCGTAGACAGTTTGAGACATTACTCCCATGGAGAAAAGTGCGCATGGTGCGTGTTGTATTCAATCCCGATGCAATTTCTGTGTTTCATCAACACTCTGAATGTCCACAGATTACAGAATGCCTCCAAATGTATTTCGAAAACTACTACTGGTCTCCCAGGAATCGATAAAAGCGTAGACAGTTTGAGACATTACTCCCATGGAGAAAAGTGCTCGTGGTGCGTGTTGTATTCAATACCGGTGCAATTTCTGTGTTTCATCAACACTCTGAACGTCCACAGATTACAGAATGCCTCCAAATGTATTTCGAAAACTACTACTGGTCTCCCACGAATCGATAAAAGCGTAGACAGTTTGAGACATTACTCCCATGGAGAAAAGTGCTCGTGGTCCGTGTTGTATTCAATACCGATGCAATTTCTGTGGTTCATCAACACTCTGAACGCCCGCAGATTACAGAATGCCTCAAAATGTGTTTAGAAAACTACTACTGGTCTCCCAGGAATCGATAAAAGCGCAGACAGTTTGAGACATTACTCCCATGGAGAAAAGTGCTCATGGTGCGTGTTGTATTCAATACCGATGCAATTTCTGTGTTTCATCAACACTCTGAACGTCCACAGATTACAGAATGCCTCAAAATGTGTTTAGAAAACTACTACTGGTCTCCCAGGAATCGATAAAAGCGTAGACAGTTTGAGACATTACTCCCATGGAGTAAAGTGCGCATGGTGCGTGTTGTATTCAATCCCGATGCAATTTCTGTGTTTCATCAACACTCTGAACGTCCACAGATTACAGAATGCCTCCAAATGTATTTCGAAAACTACTACTGGTCTCCCAGGAATCGATAAAAGCGTAGACAGTTTGAGACATTACTCCCATGGAGAAAAGTGCTCGTGGTCCGTGTTGTATTCAATACCGATGCAATTTCCCTGTTTCATCAACACTCTGAACGTCTACAGATTAGAGAGTGCCTCCAAATGTGTTTAAAAAACTACTACTGGTCTCCCAGGAATCGATAAAAGCGTAGACAGTTTGAGACATTACTCCCATAGAGAAAAGTGCGCATGGTGCGTGTTGTATTCAATCCCGATGCAATTTCTGTGTTTCATCAACACTCTGAACGTCCACAGATTACAGAATGCCTCCAAATGTATTTCGAAAACTACTACTGGTCTCCCAGGAATCGATAAAAGCGTAGACAGTTTGAGACATTACTCCCATGGAGAAAAGTGCGCATGGTGCGTGTTGTATTCAATCCCGATGCAATTTCCCTGTTTCATCAACACTCTGAACGTCTACAGATTAGAGAGTGCCTCCAAATGTGTTTCGAAAACTACTACTGGTCTCCCAGGAATCGATAAAAGCGTAGACACTTTGAGACATTACTCCCATGGAGAAAAGTGCTAATGGTGCGTGTTATATTCAATCCCGATGCAATTTCTGTGTTTCATCAACACTCTGAACGTCCACAGATTACAGAATGCCTCAAAATGTGTTTAGAAAACTACTACTGGTCTCCCAGGAATCGATAAAAGCGTAGACAGTTTGAGACATTACTCCCATGGAGAAAAGTGCGCATGGTGCGTGTTGTATTCAATCCCGATGCAATTTCTGTGTTTCATCAACACTCTGAACGTCCACAGATTACAGAATGCCTCCAAATGTATTTCGAAAACTACTACTGGTCTCCCAGGAATCGATAAAAGCGTAGACAGTTTGAGACATTACTCCCATGGAGAAAAGTGCTCGTGGTCCGTGTTGTATTCAATAAAGATGCAATTTCTGTGTTTCATCAACACTCTGAACGTCCGCAGATTACAGAATGCCTCAAAATGTGTTTAGAAAACTACTACTGGTCTCCCAGGAATCGATAAAAGCGTAGACAGTTTGAGACATTACTCCCATGGAGAAAAGTGCTCATGGTGCGTGTTGTATTCAATACCGACGCAATTTCTGTGTTTCATCAACACTCTGAACGTCCACAGATTACAGAATGCCTCAAAATGTGTTTAGAAAACTACTACTGGTCTCCCAGGAATCGATAAAAGCGTAGACAGTTTGAGACATTACTCCCATGGAGAAAAGTGCGCATGGTGCGTGTTGTATTCAATCCCGATGCAATTTCTGTGTTTCATCAACACTCTGAACGTCTACAGATTAGAGCGTGCCTCCAAATGTGTTTCGAAAACTACTACTGGTCTCCCAGGAATCGATAAAAGCGTAGACACTTTGAGACATTACTCCCATGGAGAAAAGTGCTAATGGTGCGTGTTATATTCAATCCCGATGCAATTTCTGTGTTTCATCAACACTGTGAACGTCCACAGATTACAGAATGCCTCAAAATGTGTTTAGAAAACTACTACTGGTCTCCCAGGAATCGATAAAAGCGTAGACAGTTTGAAACATTACTCCCATGGAGAAAAGTGCGCATGGTGCGTGTTGTATTCAATCCCGATGCAATTTCTGTGTTTCATCAACACTCTGAACGTCCACAGATTACAGAATGCCTCCAAATGTATTTCGAAAACTACTACTGGTCTCCCAGGAATCGATAAAAGCGTAGACAGTTTGAGACATTACTCCCATGGAGAAAAGTGCTCGTGGTCCGTGTTGTATTCAATACCGATGCAATTTCCCTGTTTCATCAACACTCTGAACGTCTACAGATTAGAGAGTGCCTCCAAATGTGTTTCGAAAACTACTACTGGTCTCCCAGGAATCGATAAAAGCGTAGACAGTTTGAGACATTACTCCCATGGAGAAAAGTGCGCATGGTGCGTGTTGTATTCAATCCCGATGCAATTTCTGTGTTTCATCAACACTCTGAACGTCCACAGATTACAGAATTCCTCCAAATGTATTTCGAAAACTACTACTGGTCTCCCAGGAATCGATAAAAGCGTAGACAGTTTGAGACATTACTCCCATGGAGAAAAGTGCTCTTGGTCCGTGTTGTATTCAATACCGATGCAATTTCTGTGTTTCATCAACACTCTGAACGTCCACAGATTACAGAATGCCTCCAAATGTATTTCGAAAACTACTACTGGTCTCCCAGGAATCGATAAAAGCGTAGACGGTTTGAGACATTACTCCCATGGAGAAAAGTGCGCATGGTGCGTGTTGTATTCAATCCCGATGCAATTTCTGTGTTTCATCAACACTCTGAACGTCCACAGATTACAGAATGCCTCCAAATGTATTTCGAAAACTACTACTGGTCTCCCAGGAATCGATAAAAGCGTAGACAGTTTGAGACATTACTCCCATGGAGAAAAGTGCTCGTGGTCCGTGTTGTATTCAATACCGATGCAATTTCCCTGTTTCATCAACACTCTGAACGTCTACAGATTAGAGAGTGCCTCCAAATGTGTTTCGAAAACTACTACTGGTCTCCCAGGAATCGATAAAAGCGTAGACAGTTTGAGACATTACTCCCATGGAGAAAAGTGCTCGTGGTGCGTGTTGTATTCAATACCGATGCAATTTCCCTGTTTCATCAACACTCTGAACGTCTACAGATTAGAGAGTGCCTCCAAATGTGTTTCGAAAACTACTACTGGTCTCCCAGGAATCGATAAAAGCGTAGACACTTTGAGACATTACTCCCATGGAGAAAAGTGCTCGAGGTGCGTGTTGTATTCAATACCGATGCAATTTCTGTGTTTCATCAACACTCTGAACGTCCGCAGGTTACAGAATGCCTCAAAATGTGTTTAGAAAACTACTACTGGTCTCCCAGGAATCGATAAAAGCGTAGACAGTTTGAGACATTACTCTCATGGAGAAAAGTGCGCATGGTGCGTGTTGTATTCAATACCGATGCAATTTCTGTGTTTCATCAACACTCTGAACGTCCACAGATTACAGAATGCCTCAAAATGTGTTTAGAAAACTACTACTGGTCTCCCAGGAATCGTTAAAAGCGTAGACAGTTTGAGACATTACTCCCATGGAGAAAAGTGCGCATGGTGCGTGTTGTATTCAATCCCGATGCAATTTCTGTGTTTCATCAACACTCTGAACGTCCACAGATTACAGAATGCCTCCAAATGTATTTCGAAAACTACTACTGGTCTCCCAGGAATCGATAAAAGCGTAGACAGTTTGAGACATTACCCCCATGGAGAAAAGTGCTCGTGGTCCGTGTTGTAATCAATCCCGATGCAATTTCTGTGTTTCATCAACACTCTGAACGTCCACAGATTACAGAATGCCTCCAAATGTATTTCGAAAACTACTACTGGTCTCCCAGGAATCGATAAAAGCGTAGACACTTTGAGACATTACTCCCATGGAGAAAAGTGCTAATGGTGCGTGTTATATTCAATCCCGATGCAATTTCTGTGTTTCATCAACACTCTGAACGTCCACAGATTACAGAATGCCTCCAAATGTATTTCGAAAACTACTACTGGTCTCCCAGGAATCGAAAAAAGCGTAGACAGTTTGAGACATTACTCCCATGGAGAAAAGTGCGCATGGTGCGTGTTGTATTCAATCCCGATGCAATTTCTGTGTTTCATCAACACTCTGAACGTCCACAGATTACAGAATGCCTCCAAACGTATTTCGAAAACTACTACTGGTCTCCCAGGAATCGATAAAAGCGTAGACAGTTTGAGACATTACTCCCATGGAGAAAAATGCGCAAGGTGCGTGTTGTATTCAATCCCGATGCAATTTCTGTGTTTCATCAACACTCTGAACGTCCACAGATTACAGAATGCCTCCAAATGTATTTCGAAAACTACTACTGGTCTCCCAGGAATCGATAAAAGCGTAGACAGTTTGAGACATTACTCCCATGGAGAAAAGTGCTCGTGGTCCGTGTTGTATTCAATACCGATGCAATTTCCCTGTTTCATCAACACTCTGAACGTCTACAGATTAGAGAGTGCCTCCAAATGTGTTTCGAAAACTACTACTGGTCTCCCAGGAATCGATAAAAGCGTAGACAGTTTGAGACATTACTCCCATGGAGAAAAGTGCTCGTGGTGCGTGTTGTATTCAATACCGATGCAATTTCCCTGTTTCATCAACACTCTGAACGTCTACAGATTAGAGAGTGCCTCCAAATGTGTTTCGAAAACTACTACTGGTCTCCCAGGAATCGATAAAAGCGTAGACAGTTTGAGACATTACTCCCATGGAGAAAAGTGCTCGTGGTGCGTGTTGTATTCAATACCGATGCAATTTCTGTGTTTCATCAACACTCTGAACGTCCACAGATTACAGAATGCCTGAAAATGTGTTTCGAAAACTACTACTGGTCTCCCAGGAATCGATAAAAGCGTAGACAGTTTGAGACATTACTCCCATGGAGAAAAGTGCTCGTGGTCCGTGTTGTATTCAATACCGATGCAATTTCTGTGTTTCATCAACACTCTGAACGTCTACAGATTAGAGAGTGCCTCCAAATGTGTTTCGAAAACTACTACTGGTCTCCCAGGAATCGATAAAAGCGTAGACAGTTTGAGACATTACTACCATGGAGAAAAGTGCGCATGGTGCGTGTTGTATTCAATCCCGATGCAATTTCTGTGTTTCATCAACACTCTGATCGTCCACAGATTACAGAATGCCTCCAAATGTATTTCGAAAACTACTACTGGTCTCCCAGGAATCGATAAAAGCGTAGACAGTTTGAGACATTACTCCCATGGAGAAAAGTGCTCGTGGTCCGTGTTGTATTCAATACCGATGCAATTTCCCTGTTCCATCAACACTCTGAACGTCTACAGATTAGAGAGTGCCTCCATATGTGTTTCGAAAACTACTACTGGTCTCCCAGGAATCGATAAAAGCGTAGACAGTTTGAGACATTCCTCCCATGGAGAAAAGTGCTCGTGGTGCGTGTTGTATTCAATACCGATGCAATTTCCCTGTTTCATCAACACTCTGAACGTCTACAGATTAGAGAGTGCCTCCAAATGTGTTTCGAAAACTACTACTGGTCTCCCAGGAATCGTTAAAAGCGTAGAAACTTTGAGACATTACTCCCATGGAGAAAAGTGCTCGTGGTGCGTGTTGTATTCAATACCGATGCAATTTCTGTGTTTCATCAACACTGTGAACGTCCACAGATTACAGAATGCCTCAAAATGTGTTTAGAAAACTACTACTGGTCTCCCAGGAATCGATAAAAGCGTAGACAGTTTGAAACATTACTCCCATGGAGAAAAGTGCGCATGGTGCGTGTTGTATTCAATCCCGATGCAATTTCTGTGTTTCATCAACACTCTGAACGTCCACAGATTACAGAATGCCTCCAAATGTATTTCGAAAACTACTACTGGTCTCCCAGGAATCGATAAAAGCGTAGACAGTTTGAGACATTACTCCCATGGAGAAAAGTGCTCGTGGTCCGTGTTGTATTCAATACCGATGCAATTTCCCTGTTTCATCAACACTCTGAACGTCTACAGATTAGAGAGTGCCTCCAAATGTGTTTCGAAAACTACTACTGGTCTCCCAGGAATCGATAAAAGCGTAGACAGTTTGAGACATTACTCCCATGGAGAAAAGTGCGCATGGTGCGTGTTGTATTCAATCCCGATGCAATTTCTGTGTTTCATCAACACTCTGAACGTCCACAGATTACAGAATTCCTCCAAATGTATTTCGAAAACTACTACTGGTCTCCCAGGAATCGATAAAAGCGTAGACAGTTTGAGACATTACTCCCATGGAGAAAAGTGCTCTTGGTCCGTGTTGTATTCAATACCGATGCAATTTCTGTGTTTCATCAACACTCTGAACGTCCACAGATTACAGAATGCCTCCAAATGTATTTCGAAAACTACTACTGGTCTCCCAGGAATCGATAAAAGCGTAGACGGTTTGAGACATTACTCCCATGGAGAAAAGTGCGCATGGTGCGTGTTGTATTCAATCCCGATGCAATTTCTGTGTTTCATCAACACTCTGAACGTCCACAGATTACAGAATGCCTCCAAATGTATTTCGAAAACTACTACTGGTCTCCCAGGAATCGATAAAAGCGTAGACAGTTTGAGACATTACTCCCATGGAGAAAAGTGCTCGTGGTCCGTGTTGTATTCAATACCGATGCAATTTCCCTGTTTCATCAACACTCTGAACGTCTACAGATTAGAGAGTGCCTCCAAATGTGTTTCGAAAACTACTACTGGTCTCCCAGGAATCGATAAAAGCGTAGACACTTTGAGACATTACTCCCATGGAGAAAAGTGCTCGTGGTGCGTGTTGTATTCAATACCGATGCAATTTCCCTGTTTCATCAACACTCTGAACGTCTACAGATTAGAGAGTGCCTCCAAATGTGTTTCGAAAACTACTACTGGTCTCCCAGGAATCGATAAAAGCGTAGACACTTTGAGACATTACTCCCATGGAGAAAAGTGCTCGAGGTGCGTGTTGTATTCAATACCGATGCAATTTCTGTGTTTCATCAACACTCTGAACGTCCGCAGGTTACAGAATGCCTCAAAATGTGTTTAGAAAACTACTACTGGTCTCCCAGGAATCGATAAAAGCGTAGACAGTTTGAGACATTACTCCCATGGAGAAAAGTGCGCATGGTGCGTGTTGTATTCAATACCGATGCAATTTCTGTGTTTCATCAACACTCTGAACGTCCACAGATTACAGAATGCCTCCAAACGTATTTCGAAAACTACTACTGGTCTCCCAGGAATCGATAAAAGCGTAGACAGTTTGAGACATTACTCCCATGGAGAAAAATGCGCATGGTGCGTGTTGTATTCAATCCCGATGCAATTTCTGTGTTTCATCAACACTCTGAACGTCCACAGATTACAGAATGCCTCCAAATGTATTTCGAAAACTACTACTGGTCTCCCAGGAATCGATAAAAGCGTAGACAGTTTGAGACATTACTCCCATGGAGAAAAGTGCTCGTGGTCCGTGTTGTATTCAATACCGATGCAATTTCCCTGTTTCATCAACACTCTGAACGTCTACAGATTAGAGAGTGCCTCCAAATGTGTTTCGAAAACTACTACTGGTCTCCCAGGAATCGATAAAAGCGTAGACAGTTTGAGACATTACTCCCATGGAGAAAAGTGCTCGTGGTGCGTGTTGTATTCAATACCGATGCAATTTCCCTGTTTCATCAACACTCTGAACGTCTACAGATTAGAGAGTGCCTCCAAATGTGTTTCGAAAACTACTACTGGTCTCCCAGGAATCGATAAAAGCGTAGACAGTTTGAGACATTACTCCCATGGAGAAAAGTGCTCGTGGTGCGTGTTGTATTCAATACCGATGCAATTTCTGTGTTTCATCAACACTCTGAACGTCCACAGATTACAGAATGCCTGAAAATGTGTTTCGAAAACTACTACTGGTCTCCCAGGAATCGATAAAAGCGTAGACAGTTTGAGACATTACTCCCATGGAGAAAAGTGCTCGTGGTCCGTGTTGTATTCAATACCGATGCAATTTCTGTGTTTCATCAACACTCTGAACGTCTACAGATTAGAGAGTGCCTCCAAATGTGTTTCGAAAACTACTACTGGTCTCCCAGGAATCGATAAAAGCGTAGACAGTTTGAGACATTACTACCATGGAGAAAAGTGCGCATGGTGCGTGTTGTATTCAATCCCGATGCAATTTCTGTGTTTCAT
Organism: Schistocerca gregaria; assembly: GCF_023897955.1. Lineage (NCBI taxonomy): Eukaryota > Metazoa > Arthropoda > Insecta > Orthoptera > Acrididae > Schistocerca > Schistocerca gregaria. The sequence continues at coordinate 431,184 of NW_026062037.1, read as the reverse complement.
CAACACTCTGATCGTCCACAGATTACAGAATGCCTCCAAATGTATTTCGAAAACTACTACTGGTCTCCCAGGAATCGATAAAAGCGTAGACAGTTTGAGACATTACTCCCATGGAGAAAAGTGCTCGTGGTCCGTGTTGTATTCAATACCGATGCAATTTCCCTGTTCCATCAACACTCTGAACGTCTACAGATTAGAGAGTGCCTCCATATGTGTTTCGAAAACTACTACTGGTCTCCCAGGAATCGATAAAAGCGTAGACAGTTTGAGACATTCCTCCCATGGAGAAAAGTGCTCGTGGTGCGTGTTGTATTCAATACCGATGCAATTTCCCTGTTTCATCAACACTCTGAACGTCTACAGATTAGAGAGTGCCTCCAAATGTGTTTCGAAAACTACTACTGGTCTCCCAGGAATCGTTAAAAGCGTAGAAACTTTGAGACATTACTCCCATGGAGAAAAGTGCTCGTGGTGCGTGTTGTATTCAATACCGATGCAATTTCTGTGTTTCATCAACACTGTGAACGTCCACAGATTACAGAATGCCTCAAAATGTGTTTAGAAAACTACTACTGGTCTCCCAGGAATCGATAAAAGCGTAGACAGTTTGAAACATTACTCCCATGGAGAAAAGTGCGCATGGTGCGTGTTGTATTCAATCCCGATGCAATTTCTGTGTTTCATCAACACTCTGAACGTCCACAGATTACAGAATGCCTCCAAATGTATTTCGAAAACTACTACTGGTCTCCCAGGAATCGATAAAAGCGTAGACAGTTTGAGACATTACTCCCATGGAGAAAAGTGCTCGTGGTCCGTGTTGTATTCAATACCGATGCAATTTCCCTGTTTCATCAACACTCTGAACGTCTACAGATTAGAGAGTGCCTCCAAATGTGTTTCGAAAACTACTACTGGTCTCCCAGGAATCGATAAAAGCGTAGACAGTTTGAGACATTACTCCCATGGAGAAAAGTGCGCATGGTGCGTGTTGTATTCAATCCCGATGCAATTTCTGTGTTTCATCAACACTCTGAACGTCCACAGATTACAGAATTCCTCCAAATGTATTTCGAAAACTACTACTGGTCTCCCAGGAATCGATAAAAGCGTAGACAGTTTGAGACATTACTCCCATGGAGAAAAGTGCTCTTGGTCCGTGTTGTATTCAATACCGATGCAATTTCTGTGTTTCATCAACACTCTGAACGTCCACAGATTACAGAATGCCTCCAAATGTATTTCGAAAACTACTACTGGTCTCCCAGGAATCGATAAAAGCGTAGACGGTTTGAGACATTACTCCCATGGAGAAAAGTGCGCATGGTGCGTGTTGTATTCAATCCCGATGCAATTTCTGTGTTTCATCAACACTCTGAACGTCCACAGATTACAGAATGCCTCCAAATGTATTTCGAAAACTACTACTGGTCTCCCAGGAATCGATAAAAGCGTAGACAGTTTGAGACATTACTCCCATGGAGAAAAGTGCTCGTGGTCCGTGTTGTATTCAATACCGATGCAATTTCCCTGTTTCATCAACACTCTGAACGTCTACAGATTAGAGAGTGCCTCCAAATGTGTTTCGAAAACTACTACTGGTCTCCCAGGAATCGATAAAAGCGTAGACACTTTGAGACATTACTCCCATGGAGAAAAGTGCTCGTGGTGCGTGTTGTATTCAATACCGATGCAATTTCCCTGTTTCATCAACACTCTGAACGTCTACAGATTAGAGAGTGCCTCCAAATGTGTTTCGAAAACTACTACTGGTCTCCCAGGAATCGATAAAAGCGTAGACACTTTGAGACATTACTCCCATGGAGAAAAGTGCTCGAGGTGCGTGTTGTATTCAATACCGATGCAATTTCTGTGTTTCATCAACACTCTGAACGTCCGCAGGTTACAGAATGCCTCAAAATGTGTTTAGAAAACTACTACTGGTCTCCCAGGAATCGATAAAAGCGTAGACAGTTTGAGACATTACTCCCATGGAGAAAAGTGCGCATGGTGCGTGTTGTATTCACTCCCGATGCAATTTTTGTGTTTCATCATTACTCTGAACGTCCACAGATTACAGAATGCCTCAAAATGTGTTTAGAAAACTACTACTGGTCTCCCAGGAATCGTTAAAAGCGTAGACAGTTTGAGACATTACTCCCATGGAGAAAAGTGCGCATGGTGCGTGTTGTATTCAATACCGATGCAATTTCTGTGTTTCATCAACACTCTGAACGTCCACAGATTACAGAATGCCTCAAAATGTGTTTAGAAAACTACTACTGGTCTCCCAGGAATCGTTAAAAGCGTAGACAGTTTGAGACATTACTCCCATGGAGAAAAGTGCGCATGGTGCGTGTTGTATTCAATCCCGATGCAATTTCTGTGTTTCATCAACACTCTGAACGTCCACAGATTACAGAATGCCTCCAAATGTATTTCGAAAACTACTACTGGTCTCCCAGGAATCGATAAAAGCGTAGACAGTTTGAGACATTACCCCCATGGAGAAAAGTGCTCGTGGTCCGTGTTGTAATCAATCCCGATGCAATTTCTGTGTTTCATCAACACTCTGAACGTCCACAGATTACAGAATGCCTCCAAATGTATTTCGAAAACTACTACTGGTCTCCCAGGAATCGATAAAAGCGTAGACACTTTGAGACATTACTCCCATGGAGAAAAGTGCTAATGGTGCGTGTTATATTCAATCCCGATGCAATTTCTGTGTTTCATCAACACTCTGAACGTCCACAGATTACAGAATGCCTCCAAATGTATTTCGAAAACTACTACTGGTCTCCCAGGAATCGAAAAAAGCGTAGACAGTTTGAGACATTACTCCCATGGAGAAAAGTGCGCATGGTGCGTGTTGTATTCAATCCCGATGCAATTTCTGTGTTTCATCAACACTCTGAACGTCCACAGATTACAGAATGCCTCCAAACGTATTTCGAAAACTACTACTGGTCTCCCAGGAATCGATAAAAGCGTAGACAGTTTGAGACATTACTCCCATGGAGAAAAATGCGCATGGTGCGTGTTGTATTCAATCCCGATGCAATTTCTGTGTTTCATCAACACTCTGAACGTCCACAGATTACAGAATGCCTCCAAATGTATTTCGAAAACTACTACTGGTCTCCCAGGAATCGATAAAAGCGTAGACAGTTTGAGACATTACTCCCATGGAGAAAAGTGCTCGTGGTCCGTGTTGTATTCAATACCGATGCAATTTCCCTGTTTCATCAACACTCTGAACGTCTACAGATTAGAGAGTGCCTCCAAATGTGTTTCGAAAACTACTACTGGTCTCCCAGGAATCGATAAAAGCGTAGACAGTTTGAGACATTACTCCCATGGAGAAAAGTGCTCGTGGTGCGTGTTGTATTCAATACCGATGCAATTTCCCTGTTTCATCAACACTCTGAACGTCTACAGATTAGAGAGTGCCTCCAAATGTGTTTCGAAAACTACTACTGGTCTCCCAGGAATCGATAAAAGCGTAGACAGTTTGAGACATTACTCCCATGGAGAAAAGTGCTCGTGGTGCGTGTTGTATTCAATACCGATGCAATTTCTGTGTTTCATCAACACTCTGAACGTCCACAGATTACAGAATGCCTGAAAATGTGTTTCGAAAACTACTACTGGTCTCCCAGGAATCGATAAAAGCGTAGACAGTTTGAGACATTACTCCCATGGAGAAAAGTGCTCGTGGTCCGTGTTGTATTCAATACCGATGCAATTTCTGTGTTTCATCAACACTCTGAACGTCTACAGATTAGAGAGTGCCTCCAAATGTGTTTCGAAAACTACTACTGGTCTCCCAGGAATCGATAAAAGCGTAGACAGTTTGAGACATTACTACCATGGAGAAAAGTGCGCATGGTGCGTGTTGTATTCAATCCCGATGCAATTTCTGTGTTTCATCAACACTCTGATCGTCCACAGATTACAGAATGCCTCCAAATGTATTTCGAAAACTACTACTGGTCTCCCAGGAATCGATAAAAGCGTAGACAGTTTGAGACATTACTCCCATGGAGAAAAGTGCTCGTGGTCCGTGTTGTATTCAATACCGATGCAATTTCCCTGTTCCATCAACACTCTGAACGTCTACAGATTAGAGAGTGCCTCCATATGTGTTTCGAAAACTACTACTGGTCTCCCAGGAATCGATAAAAGCGTAGACAGTTTGAGACATTCCTCCCATGGAGAAAAGTGCTCGTGGTGCGTGTTGTATTCAATACCGATGCAATTTCCCTGTTTCATCAACACTCTGAACGTCTACAGATTAGAGAGTGCCTCCAAATGTGTTTCGAAAACTACTACTGGTCTCCCAGGAATCGTTAAAAGCGTAGAAACTTTGAGACATTACTCCCATGGAGAAAAGTGCTCGTGGTGCGTGTTGTATTCAATACCGATGCAATTTCTGTGTTTCATCAACACTCTGAACGTCCGCAGATTACAGAATGCCTCAAAATGTGTTTAGAAAACTACTACTGGTCTCCCAGGAATCGATAAAAGCGTAGACAGTTTGAGACATTACTCCCATGGACAAAAGTGCTCGTGGTCCGTGTTGTATTCAATCCCGATGCAATTTCTGTGTTTCATCAACACTCTGAACGTCCACAGATTACAGAATGCCTCCAAATGTATTTCGAAAACTACTACTGGTCTCCCAGGAATCGATAAAAGCGTAGACAGTTTGAGACATTACTCCCATATAGAAAAGTGCTCGTGGTCCGTGTTGTATTCAATACCGATGCAATTCCTGTGTTTCATCAACACTCTGAACGTCTACAGATTAGAGAGTGCCTCCAAATGAGTTTCGAAAACTACTACTGGTCTCCCAGGAATCGATAAAAGCGTAGACAGTTTGAGACATTACTCCCATGGAGAAAAGTGCGCATGGTGCGTGTTGTATTCAATCCCGATGCAATTTCTGTGTTTCATCAACACTCTGAACGTCCACAGATTACAGAATGCCTCCAAATGTATTTCGAAAACTACTACTGGTCTCCCTGGAATCGATAAAAGCGTAGACAGTTTGAGACATTACTCCCATGGAGAAAAGTGCTCGTGGTGCGTGTTGTATTCAATACCGATGCAATTTCTGTGTTTCATCAACACTCTGAACGTCCACAGATTACAGAGTGCCTCCAAATGTATTTCGAAAACTACTACTGGTCTCCCAGGAATCGATAAAAGCGTAGACAGTTTGAGACATTACTCCCATGGAGAAAAGTGCTAGTTGTCCGTGTTGTATTCAATACCGATACAATTTCTGTGTTTCATCAACACTCTGAACGTCTACAGATTAGAGAGTGCCTCCAAATGTGTTTCGAAAACTACTACTGGTCCCCCAGGAATCGATAAAAGCGTAGACACTTTGAGACATTACTCCCATGGAGAAAAGTGCTCGTGGTCCGTGTTGTATTCAATACCGATGCAATTTCTGTGTTTCATCAACACTCTGAACGTCTACAGATTAGAGAGTGCCTCCAAATGTGTTTCGAAAACTACTACTGGTCTCCCAGGAATCGATAAAAGCGTAGACAGTTTGAGACATTACTCCCATGGAGAAAAGTGCGCATGGTGCGTGTTGTATTCAATCCCGATGCAATTTCTGTGTTTCATCAACACTCTGAACGTCCACAGATTACAGAATGCCTCCAAATGTATTTCGAAAACTACTACTGGTCTCCCAGGAATCGATAAAAGCGTAGACAGTTTGAGACATTACTCCCATGGAGAAAAGTGCGCATGGTGCGTGTTGTATTCAATACCGATGCAATTTCTGTGTTTCATCAACACTCTGAACGTCCACAGATTACAGAATGCCTCCAAATGTATTTCGAAAACTACTCCTGGTCTCCCAGGAATCGATAAAAGCGTAGACAGTTTGAGACATTACTCCCATGGAGAAAAGTGCTAATGGTGCGTGTTATATTCAATCCCGATGCAATTTCTGTGTTTCATCAACACTCTGAACGTCCACAGATTACAGAGTGCCTCCAAATGTATTTCGAAAACTACTACTGGTCTCCCAGGAATCGATAAAAGCGTAGACAGTTTGAGACATTACTCCCATGGAGAAATGTGCTCGTGGTCCGTGTTGTATTCAATACCGATGCAATTTCCCTGTTTCATCAACACTCTGAACGTCTACAGATTAGAGAGTGCCTCCAAATGTGTTTCGAAAACTACTACTGGTCTCCCAGGAATCGATAAAAGCGTAGACAGTTTGAGACATTACTCCCATGGAGAAAAGTGCTCGTGGTCCTTGTTGTATTCAATACCGATGCAATTTCCCTGTTTCATCAACACTCTGAACGTCTACAGATTAGAGAGTGCCTCCAAATGTGTTTCGAAAACTACTACTGGTCTCCCAGGAATCGATAAAAGCGTAGACAGTTTGAGACATTACTCCCATGGAGAAAAGTGCTCGTGGTCCGTGTTGCATTCAATACCGATGCAATTTCTGTGTTTCATCAACACTCTGAACGTCCACAGATTACAGAATGCCTCCAAATGTATTTCGAAAACTACTCCTGGTCTCCCAGGAATCGATAAAAGCGTAGACACTTTGAGACATTACTCCCATGGAGAAAAGTGCTAATGGTGCGTGTTATATTCAATCCCGATGCAATTTCTGTGTTTCATCAACACTCTGAACGTCCACAGATTACAGAATGCCTCCAAATGTATTTCGAAAAGTACTACTGGTCTCCCAGGAATCGATAAAAGCGTAGACAGTTTGAGACATTACTCCCATGGAGATAAGTGCTCGTGGTCCGTGTTGTATTCAATCCCGATGCAATTTCTGTGTTTCATCAACACTCTGAACGTCCACAGATTACAGAATGCCTCCAAATGTATTTCGAAAACTACTACTGGTCTCCCAGGAATCGATAAAAGCGTAGACAGTTTGAGACATTACTCCCATGGAGAAAAGTGCTCGTGGTGCGTGTTGTATTCAATACCGATGCAATTTCTGTGTTTCATCAACACTCTGAACGTCCACAGATTACAGAATGCCTCCAAATGTAGTACGAAAACTACTACTGGTCTCCCAGGAATCGATAAAAGCGTAGACAGTTTGAGACATTACTCCCATGGAGAAAAGTGCGCATGGTCCGTGTTGTATTCAATACCGATGCAATTTCTGTGTTTCATCAACATTCTGAACCTCTACAGATTAGAGAGTGCCTCCAAATGTGTTTCGAAAACAACTACTGGTCTCCCAGGAATCGATAAAAGCGTAGACAGTTTGAGACATTACTCCCATGGAGAAAAGTGCTCGTGGTCCGTGTTGTATTCAATACCGATGCAATTTCTGTGTTTCATCAACTCTCTGAACGTCCACAGATTACAGAATGCCTCAAAATGTGTTTCGAAAACTACTACTGGTCTCCCAGGAATCGATAAAAGCGTAGACAGTTTGAGACATTACTCCCATGGAGAAAAGTGCTAATGGTGCGTGTTATATTCAATCCCGATGCAATTTCTGTGTTTCATCAACACTCTGAACGTCCACAGATTACAGATTGCCTCAAAATGTGTTTCGAAAACTACTACTGGTCTCCCAGGAATCGATAAAAGCGTAGACAGTTTGAGACATTACTCCCATGGAGAAAAGTGCGCATGGTGCGTGTTGTATTCAATCCCGATGCAATTTCTGTGTTTCATCAACACTCTGAACGTCCACAGATTACAGAATGCCTCCAAATGTATTTCGAAAACTACTACTGGTCTCCCAGGAATCGATAAAAGCGTAGACAGTTTGAGACAATACTCCCATGGAGAAAAGTGCTCGTGGTCCGTGTTGTATTCAATACCGATGCAATTTCTGTGTTTCATCAACACTCTGAACGTCCACAGATTACAGAATGCCTCAAAATGTGTTTCGAAAACTACTACTGGTCTCCCAGGAATCGATAAAAGCGTAGACACTTTGAGACATTACTCCCATGGAGAAAAGTGCTCGTGGTCCGTGTTGTATTCAATACGGATGCAATTTCTGTGTTTCATCAACACTCTGAACGTCTACAGATTAGAGAGTGCCTCCAAATGTGTTTCGAAAACTACTACTGGTCTCCCAGGAATCGATAAAAGCGTAGACAGTTTGAGACATTACTCCCATGGAGAAAAGTTCGCATGGTGCGTGTTGTATTCAATCTCCGATGCAATTTCTGTGTTTCATCAACACTCTGAACGTCCACAGATTACAGAATGCCTCCAAATGTATTTCGAAAACTACTACTGGTCTCCCAGGAATCGATAAAAGCGTAGACAGTTTGAGACATTACTCCCATGGAGAAAAGTGCTCGTGGTCCGTGTTGTATTCAATACCGATGCAATTTCTGTGTTTCATCAACACTCTGAACGTCCACAGATTACAGAATGCCTCAAAATGTGTTTCGAAAACTACTACTGGTCTCCCAGGAATCGATAAAAGCGTAGACAGTTTGAGACATTACTCCCATGGAGAAAAGTGCTCGTGGTCCGTGTTGTATTCAATACCGATGCAATTTCTGTGTTTCATCAACACTCTGAACGTCTACAGATTAGAGAGTGGCTCCAAATGTGTTTCGAAAACTACTACTGGTCTCCCAGGAATCGATAAAAGCGTAGACAGTTTGAGACATTACTCCCATGGAGAAAAGTGCGCATGGTGCGTGTTGTATTCAATCCCGATGCAATTTCTGTGTTTCATCAACACTCTGAACGTCCACAGATTACAGAATGCCTCCAAATGTATTTCGAAAACTACTACTGGTCTCCCAGGAATCGATAAAAGCGTAGACAGTTTGAGACATTACTCCCATGGAGAAAAGTGCTAATGGTGCGTGTTGTATTCAATCCCGATGCAATTTCTGTGTTTCATCAACACTCTGAACGTCTACAGATTAGAGAGTGGCTCCAAATGTGTTTCGAAAACTACTACTGGTCTCCCAGGAATCGATAAAAGCGTAGACAGTTTGAGACATTACTCTTATGGAGAAAAGTGCTCGTGGTCCGTGTTGTATTCAATCCCGATGCAATTTCTGTGTTTCATCAACACTCTGAACGTCCACAGATTACAGAATGCCTTCAAATGTATTTCGAAAACTACTACTGGTCTCCCAGGAATCGATAAAAGCGTAGACAGTTTGAGACATTAATCCCATGGAGAAAAGTGCTCGTGGTCCGTGTTGCATTCAATACCGATGCAATTTCTGTGTTTCATCAACACTCTGAACGTCCACAGATTACAGAATGCCTCCAAATGTATTTCGAAAACTACTCCTGGTCTCCCAGGAATCGATAAAAGCGTAGACACTTTGAGACATTACTCCCATGGAGAAAAGTGCTAATGGTGCGTGTTATATTCAATCCCGATGCAATTTCTGTGTTTCATCAACACTCTGAACGTCCACAGATTACAGAATGCCTCCAAATTATTTCGAAAACTACTACTGGTCTCCCAGGAATCGATAAAAGCGTAGACAGTTTGAGACATTACTCCCATGGAGAAAAGTGCTCGTGGTCCGTGTTGTATTCAATACCGATGCAATTTCCCTGTTTCATCAACACTCTGAACGTCTACAGATTAGAGAGTGCCTCCAAATGTGTTTCGAAAACTACTACTGGTCTCCCAGGAATCGATAAAAGCGTAGACAGTTTGAGACATTACTCCCATGGAGAAAAGTGCTCGTGGTGCGTGTTGTATTCAATACCGATGCAATTTCCCTGTTTCATCAACACTCTGAACGTCTACAGATTAGAGAGTGCCTCCAAATGTGTTTCGAAAACTACTACTGGTCTCCCAGGAATCGATAAAAGCGTAGACAGTTTGAGACATTACTCCCATGGAGAAAAGTGCTCGTGGTGCGTGTTGTATTCAATACCGATGCAATTTCTGTGTTTCATCAACACTCTGAACGTCTACAGATTAGAGAGTGCCTCCAAATGTGTTTCGAAAACTACTACTGGTCTCCCAGGAATCGATAAAAGCGTATACACTTTGAGACATTACTCACATGGAGAAAAGTGCTCGTGGTGCGTGTTGTATTCAATACCGATGCAATTTCTGTGTTTCATCAACACTCTGAACGTCCGCAGATTACAGAATGCCTCAAAATGTGTTTAGAAAACTACTACTGGTCTCCCAGGAATCGATAAAAGCGTAGACAGTTTGAGACATTACTCCCATGGAGAAAAGTGCTCGTGGTCCGTGTTGTATTCAATACCGATGCAATTTCTGTGTTTCATCAACATTCTGAACCTCTACAGATTAGAGAGTGCCTCCAAATGTGTTTCGAAAACAACTACTGGTCTCCCAGGAATCGATAAAAGCGTAGACAGTTTGAGACATTACTCCCATGGAGAAAAGTGCTCGTGGTCCGTGTTGCATTCAATACCGATGCAATTTCTGTGTTTCATCAACACTCTGAACGTCCACAGATTACAGAATGCCTCCAAATGTATTTCGAAAACTACTCCTGGTCTCCCAGGAATCGATAAAAGCGTAGACACTTTGAGACATTACTCCCATGGAGAAAAGTGCTAATGGTGCGTGTTATATTCAATCCCGATGCAATTTCTGTGTTTCATCAACACTCTGAACGTCCACAGATTACAGAATGCCTCCAAATGTATTTCGAAAACTACTACTGGTCTCCCAGGAATCGATAAAAGCGTAGACAGTTTGAGACATTACTCCCATGGAGATAAGTGCTCGTGGTCCGTGTTGTATTCAATCCCGATGCAATTTCTGTGTTTCATCAACACTCTGAACGTCCACAGATTACAGAATGCCTCCAAATGTATTTCGAAAACTACTACTGGTCTCCCAGGAATCGATAAAAGCGTAGACAGTTTGAGACATTACTCCCATGGAGAAAAGTGCTCGTGGTGCGTGTTGTATTCAATACCGATGCAATTTCTGTGTTTCATCAACACTCTGAACGTCCACAGATTACAGAATGCCTCCAAATGTAGTACGAAAACTACTACTGGTCTCCCAGGAATCGATAAAAGCGTAGACAGTTTGAGACATTACTCCCATGGAGAAAAGTGCTCGTGGTCCGTGTTGTATTCAATACCGATGCAATTTCTGTGTTTCATCAACATTCTGAACCTCTACAGATTAGAGAGTGCCTCCAAATGTGTTTCGAAAACAACTACTGGTCTCCCAGGAATCGATAAAAGCGTAGACAGTTTGAGACATTACTCCCATGGAGAAAAGTGCTCGTGGTCCGTGTTGTATTTAATACCGATGCAATTTCTGTGTTTCATCAACTCTCTGAACGTCCACAGATTACAGAATGCCTCAAAATGTGTTTCGAAAACTACTACTGGTCTCCCAGGAATCGATAAAAGCGTAGACAGTTTGAGACATTACTCCCATGGAGAAAAGTGCTAATGGTGCGTGTTATATTCAATCCCGATGCAATTTCTGTGTTTCATCAACACTCTGAACGTCCACAGATTACAGATTGCCTCAAAATGTGTTTCGAAAACTACTACTGGTCTCCCAGGAATCGATAAAAGCGTAGACAGTTTGAGACATTACTCCCATGGAGAAAAGTGCGCATGGTGCGTGTTGTATTCAATCCCGATGCAATTTCTGTGTTTCATCAACACTCTGAACGTCCACAGATTACAGAATGCCTCCAAATGTATTTCGAAAACTACTACTGGTCTCCCAGGAATCGATAAAAGCGTAGACAGTTTGAGACAATACTCCCATGGAGAAAAGTGCTCGTGGTCCGTGTTGTATTCAATACCGATGCAATTTCTGTGTTTCATCAACACTCTGAACGTCCACAGATTACAGAATGCCTCAAAATGTGTTTCGAAAACTACTACTGGTCTCCCAGGAATCGATAAAAGCGTAGACACTTTGAGACATTACTCCCATGGAGAAAAGTGCTCGTGGTCCGTGTTGTATTCAATACGGATGCAATTTCTGTGTTTCATCAACACTCTGAACGTCTACAGATTAGAGAGTGCCTCCAAATGTGTTTCGAAAACTACTACTGGTCTCCCAGGAATCGATAAAAGCGTAGACAGTTTGAGACATTACTCCCATGGAGAAAAGTTCGCATGGTGCGTGTTGTATTCAATCTCCGATGCAATTTCTGTGTTTCATCAACACTCTGAACGTCCACAGATTACAGAATGCCTCCAAATGTATTTCGAAAACTACTACTGGTCTCCCAGGAATCGATAAAAGCGTAGACAGTTTGAGACATTACTCCCATGGAGAAAAGTGCTCGTGGTCCGTGTTGTATTCAATACCGATGCAATTTCTGTGTTTCATCAACACTCTGAACGTCCACAGATTACAGAATGCCTCAAAATGTGTTTCGAAAACTACTACTGGTCTCCCAGGAATCGATAAAAGCGTAGACAGTTTGAGACATTACTCCCATGGAGAAAAGTGCTCGTGGTCCGTGTTGTATTCAATACCGATGCAATTTCTGTGTTTCATCAACACTCTGAACGTCTACAGATTAGAGAGTGGCTCCAAATGTGTTTCGAAAACTACTACTGGTCTCCCAGGAATCGATAAAAGCGTAGACAGTTTGAGACATTACTCCCATGGAGAAAAGTGCGCATGGCGCGTGTTGTATTCAATCCCGATGCAATTTCTGTGTTTCATCAACACTCTGAACGTCCACAGATTACAGAATGCCTCCAAATGTATTTCGAAAACTACTACTGGTCTCCCAGGAATCGATAAAAGCGTAGACAGTTTGAGACATTACTCCCATGGAGAAAAGTGCTAATGGTGCGTGTTGTATTCAATCCCGATGCAATTTCTGTGTTTCATCAACACTCTGAACGTCTACAGATTAGAGAGTGGCTCCAAATGTGTTTCGAAAACTACTACTGGTCTCCCAGGAATCGATAAAAGCGTAGACAGTTTGAGACATTACTCTTATGGAGAAAAGTGCTCGTGGTCCGTGTTGTATTCAATCCCGATGCAATTTCTGTGTTTCATCAACACTCTGAACGTCCACAGATTACAGAATGCCTTCAAATGTATTTCGAAAACTACTACTGGTCTCCCAGGAATCGATAAAAGCGTAGACAGTTTGAGACATTAATCCCATGGAGAAAAGTGCTCGTGGTCCGTGTTGCATTCAATACCGATGCAATTTCTGTGTTTCATCAACACTCTGAACGTCCACAGATTACAGAATGCCTCCAAATGTATTTCGAAAACTACTCCTGGTCTCCCAGGAATCGATAAAAGCGTAGACACTTTGAGACATTACTCCCATGGAGAAAAGTGCTAATGGTGCGTGTTATATTCAATCCCGATGCAATTTCTGTGTTTCATCAACACTCTGAACGTCCACAGATTACAGAATGCCTCCAAATGTATTTCGAAAACTACTACTGGTCTCCCAGGAATCGATAAAAGCGTAGACAGTTTGAGACATTACTCCCATGGAGAAAAGTGCTCGTGGTCCGTGTTGTATTCAATACCGATGCAATTTCCCTGTTTCATCAACACTCTGAACGTCTACAGATTAGAGAGTGCCTCCAAATGTGTTTCGAAAACTACTACTGGTCTCCCAGGAATCGATAAAAGCGTAGACAGTTTGAGACATTACTCCCATGGAGAAAAGTGCTCGTGGTGCGTGTTGTATTCAATACCGATGCAATTTCCCTGTTTCATCAACACTCTGAACGTCTACAGATTAGAGAGTGCCTCCAAATGTGTTTCGAAAACTACTACTGGTCTCCCAGGAATCGATAAAAGCGTAGACAGTTTGAGACATTACTCCCATGGAGAAAAGTGCTCGTGGTGCGTGTTGTATTCAATACCGATGCAATTTCCCTGTTTCATCAACACTCTGAACGTCTACAGATTAGAGAGTGCCTCCAAATGTGTTTCGAAAACTACTACTGGTCTCCCAGGAATCGATAAAAGCGTATACACTTTGAGACATTACTCACATGGAGAAAAGTGCTCGTGGTGCGTGTTGTATTCAATACCGATGCAATTTCTGTGTTTCATCAACACTCTGAACGTCCGCAGATTACAGAATGCCTCAAAATGTGTTTAGAAAACTACTACTGGTCTCCCAGGAATCGATAAAAGCGTAGACAGTTTGAGACATTACTCCCATGGAGAAAAGTGCTCGTGGTCCGTGTTGTATTCAATACCGATGCAATTTCTGTGTTTCATCAACACTCTGAACCTCTACAGATTAGAGAGTGCCTCCAAATGTGTTTCGAAAACAACTACTGGTCTCCCAGGAATCGATAAAAGCGTAGACAGTTTGAGACATTACTCCCATGGAGAAAAGTGCTCGTGGTCTGTGTTGTATTCAATACCGATGCAATTTCTGTGTTTCATCAACTCTCTGAACGTCCACAGATTACAGAATGCCTCAAAATGTGTTTCGAAAACTACTACTGGTCTCCCAGGAATCGATAAAAGCGTAGACAGTTTGAGACATTACTCCCATGGAGAAAAGTGCTAATGGTGCGTGTTATATTCAATCCCGATGCAATTTCTGTGTTTCATCAACACTCTGAACGTCCACAGATTACAGATTGCCTCAAAATGTGTTTCGAAAACTACTACTGGTCTCCCAGGAATCGATAAAAGCGTAGACAGTTTGAGACATTACTCCCATGGAGAAAAGTGCGCATGGTGCGTGTTGTATTCAATCCCGATGCAATTTCTGTGTTTCATCAACACTCTGAACGTCCACAGATTACAGAATGCCTCCAAATGTATTTCGAAATCTACTACTGGTCTCCCAGGAATCGATAAAAGCGTAGACAGTTTGAGACAATACTCCCATGGAGAAAAGTGCTCGTGGTCCGTGTTGTATTCAATACCGATGCAATTTCTGTGTTTCATCAACACTCTGAACGTCCACAGATTACAGAATGCCTCAAAATGTGTTTCGAAAACTACTACTGGTCTCCCAGGAATCGATAAAAGCGTAGACACTTTGAGACATTACTCCCATGGAGAAAAGTGCTCGTGGTCCGTGTTGTATTCAATACCGATGCAATTTCTGTGTTTCATCAACACTCTGAACGTCTACAGATTAGAGAGTGCCTCCAAATGTGTTTCGAAAACTACTACTGGTCTCCCAGGAATCGATAAAAGCGTAGACAGTTTGAGACATTACTCCCATGGAGAAAAGTTCGCATGGTGCGTGTTGTATTCAATCTCCGATGCAATTTCTGTGTTTCATCAACACTCTGAACGTCCACAGATTACAGAATGCCTCCAAATGTATTTCGAAAACTACTACTGGTCTCCCAGGAATCGATAAAAGCGTAGACAGTTTGAGACATTACTCCCATGGAGAAAAGTGCTCGTGGTCCGTGTTGTATTCAATACCGATGCAATTTCTGTGTTTCATCAACACTCTGAACGTCCACAGATTACAGAATGCCTCAAAATGTGTTTCGAAAACTACTACTGGTCTCCCAGGAATCGATAAAAGCGTAGACAGTTTGAGACATTACTCCCATGGAGAAAAGTGCTCGTGGTCCGTGTTGTATTCAATACCGATGCAATTTCTGTGTTTCATCAACACTCTGAACGTCTACAGATTAGAGAGTGGCTCCAAATGTGTTTCGAAAACTACTACTGGTCTCCCAGGAATCGATAAAAGCGTAGACAGTTTGAGACATTACTCCCATGGAGAAAAGTGCGCAGGGTGCGTGTTGTATTCAATCCCGATGCAATTTCTGTGTTTCATCAACACTCTGAACGTCCACAGATTACAGAATGCCTCCAAATGTATTTCGAAAACTACTACTGGTCTCCCAGGAATCGATAAAAGCGTAGACAGTTTGAGACATTACTCCCATGGAGAAAAGTGCTAATGGTGCGTGTTGTATTCAATCCCGATGCAATTTCTGTGTTTCATCAACACTCTGAACGTCTACAGATTAGAGAGTGGCTCCAAATGTGTTTCGAAAACTACTACTGGTCTCCCAGGAATCGATAAAAGCGTAGACAGTTTGAGACATTACTCTTATGGAGAAAAGTGCTCGTGGTCCGTGTTGTATTCAATCCCGATGCAATTTCTGTGTTTCATCAACACTCTGAACGTCCACAGATTACAGAATGCCTTCAAATGTATTTCGAAAACTACTACTGGTCTCCCAGGAATCGATAAAAGCGTAGACAGTTTGAGACATTAATCCCATGGAGAAAAGTGCTCGTGGTCCGTGTTGCATTCAATACCGATGCAATTTCTGTGTTTCATCAACACTCTGAACGTCCACAGATTACAGAATGCCTCCAAATGTATTTCGAAAACTACTCCTGGTCTCCCAGGAATCGATAAAAGCGTAGACACTTTGAGACATTACTCCCATGGAGAAAAGTGCTAATGGTGCGTGTTATATTCAATCCCGATGCAATTTCTGTGTTTCATCAACACTCTGAACGTCCACAGATTACAGAATGCCTCCAAATGTATTTCGAAAACTACTACTGGTCTCCCAGGAATCGATAAAAGCGTAGACAGTTTGAGACATTACTCCCATGGAGAAAAGTGCTCGTGGTCCGTGTTGTATTCAATACCGATGCAATTTCTGTGTTTCATCATCACTCTGAACGTCCACAGATTACAGAATGCCTCCAAATGTAGTACGAAAACTACTACTGGTCTCCCAGGAATCGATAAAAGCGTAGACAGTTTGAGACATTACTCCCATGGAGAAAAGTGCTCGTGGTCCGTGTTGTATTCAATACCGATGCAATTTCTGTGTTTCATCAACACTCTGAACCTCTACAGATTAGAGAGTGCCTCCAAATGTGTTTCGAAAACAACTACTGGTCTCCCAGGAATCGATAAAAGCGTAGACAGTTTGAGACATTACTCCCATGGAGAAAAGTGCTCGTGGTCCGTGTTGTATTCAATACCGATGCAATTTCTGTGTTTCATCAACTCTCTGAACGTCCACAGATTACAGAATGCCTCAAAATGTGTTTCGAAAACTACTACTGGTCTCCCAGGAATCGATAAAAGCGTAGACAGTTTGAGACATTACTCCCATGGAGAAAAGTGCTAATGGTGCGTGTTATATTCAATCCCGATGCAATTTCTGTGTTTCATCAACACTCTGAACGTCCACAGATTACAGATTGCCTCAAAATGTGTTTCGAAAACTACTACTGGTCTCCCAGGAATCGATAAAAGCGTAGACAGTTTGAGACATTACTCCCATGGAGAAAAGTGCGCATGGTGCGTGTTGTATTCAATCCCGATGCAATTTCTGTGTTTCATCAACACTCTGAACGTCCACAGATTACAGAATGCCTCCAAATGTATTTCGAAAACTACTACTGGGCTCCCAGGAATCGATAAAAGCGTAGACAGTTTGAGACAATACTCCCATGGAGAAAAGTGCTCGTGGTCCGTGTTGTATTCAATACCGATGCAATTTCTGTGTTTCATCAACACTCTGAACGTCCACAGATTACAGAATGCCTCAAAATGTGTTTCGAAAACTACTACTGGTCTCCCAGGAATCGATAAAAGCGTAGACACTTTGAGACATTACTCCCATGGAGAAAAGTGCTCGTGGTCCGTGTTGTATTCAATACCGATGCAATTTCTGTGTTTCATCAACACTCTGAACGTCTACAGATTAGAGAGTGCCTCCAAATGTGTTTCGAAAACTACTACTGGTCTCCCAGGAATCGATAAAAGCGTAGACAGTTTGAGACATTACTCCCATGGAGAAAAGTTCGCATGGTGCGTGTTGTATTCAATCTCCGATGCAATTTCTGTGTTTCATCAACACTCTGAACGTCCACAGATTACAGAATGCCTCCAAATGTATTTCGAAAACTACTACTGGTCTCCCAGGAATCGATAAAAGCGTAGACAGTTTGAGACCTTACTCCCATGGAGAAAAGTGCTCGTGGTCCGTGTTGTATTCAATACCGATGCAATTTCTGTGTTTCATCAACACTCTGAACGTCCACAGATTACAGAATGCCTCAAAATGTGTTTCGAAAACTACTACTGGTCTCCCAGGAATCGATAAAAGCGTAGACAGTTTGAGACATTACTCCCATGGAGAAAAGTGCTCGTGGTCCGTGTTGTATTCAATACCGATGCAATTTCTGTGTTTCATCAACACTCTGAACGTCCACAGATTACAGAATGCCTCCAAATGTATTTCGAAAACTACTCCTGGTCTCCCAGGAATCGATAAAAGCGTAGACAGTTTGAGACATTACTCCCATGGAGAAAAGTGCGCATGGTGCGTGTTGTATTCAATCCCGATGCAATTTCTGTGTTTCATCAACACTCTGAACGTCCACAGATTACAGAATGCCTCAAAATGTGTTTCGAAAACTACTACTGGTCTCCCAGGAATCGATAAAAGCGTAGGCAGTTTGAGACATTACTCCCATGGAGAAAAGTGCTAATGGTGCGTGTTATATTCAATCCCGATGCAATTTCTGTGTTTCATCAACACATTGAACGTCCACAGATTACAGAATGCCTCCAAATGTATTTCGAAAACTACTACTGGTCTCCCAGGAATCGATAAAAGCGTAGACAGTTTGAGACATTACTCTTATGGAGAAAAGTGCTCGTGGTCCGTGTTGTATTCAATCCCGATGCAATTTCTGTGTTTCATCAACACTCTGAACGTCCACAGATTACAGAATGCCTTCAAATGTATTTCGAAAACTACTACTGGTCTCCCAGGAATCGATAAAAGCGTAGACAGTTTGAGACATTACTCCCATGGAGAAAAGTGCGCATGGTGCGTGTTGTATTCAATCCCGATGCAATTTCTGTGTTTCATCAACACTCTGAACGTCCACAGATTACAGAATGCCTCAAAATGTGTTTCGAAAACTACTACTGGTCTCCCAGGAATCGATAAAAGCGTAGACAGTTTGAGACATTACTCCCATGGAGAAAAGTGCTCGTGGTCCTTGTTGTATTCAATACCGATGCAATTTCTGTGTTTCATCAACACTCTGAACGTCCACAGATTACAGAATGCCTCCAAATGTATTTCGAAAACTACTCCTGGTCTCCCAGGAATCGATAAAAGCGTAGACAGTTTGAGACATTACTCCCATGGAGAAAAGTGCGCATGGTGCGTGTTGTATTCAATCCCGATGCAATTTCTGTGTTTCATCAACACTCTGAACGTCCACAGATTACAGAATGCCTCCAAATGTATTTCGAAAACTACTACTGGTCTCCCAGGAATCGATAAAAGCGTAGACAGTTTGAGACATTACTCCCATGGAGAAAAGTGCTCGTGGTCCGTGTTGTATTCAATACCGATGCAATTTCTGTGTTTCATCAACACTCTGAACGTCCACAGATTACAGAATGCCTCCAAATGTATTTCGAAAACTACTACTGGTCTCCCAGGAATCGATAAAAGCGTAGACAGTTTGACACATTACTTCCATGGAGAAAAGTGCTCGTGGTGCGTGTTGTATTCAATACCGATGCAATTTCTGTGCTTCATCAACACTCTGAACGTCCACAGATTACAGAATGCCTCCAAATGTATTTCGAAAACTACTCCTGGTCTCCCAGGAATCGATAAAAGCGTAGACGGTTTGAGACATTACTCCCATGGAGAAAAGTGCGCATGGTGCGTGTTGTATTCAATCGCGATGCAATTTCTGTGTTTCGTCAACACTCTGAACGTCCACAGATTACAGAATGCCTCAAAATGTGTTTCGAAAACTACTACTGGTCTCCCAGGAATCGATAAAAGCGTAGACAGTTTGAGACATTACTCCCATGGAGAAAAGTGCTAATGGTGCTTGATATATACAATCCCGATGCAATTTCTGTGTTTCATCAACACTCTGAACGTCCACAGATTACAGAATGCCTCCAAATGTATTTCGAAAACTACTACTGGTCTCCCAGGAATCGATAAAAGCGTAGACAGTTTGAGACAATACTCCCATGGAGAAAAGTGCTCGTGGTCCGTGTTGTATTCAATACCGATGCAATTTCTGTGTTTCATCAACACTCTGAACGTCCACAGATTACAGAATGCCTCAAAATGTGTTTCGAAAACTACTACTGGTCTCCCAGGAATCGATAAAAGCGTAGACAGTTTGAGACATTACTCCCATGGAGAAAAGTGCTCGTGGTCCGTGTTGTATTCAATACCGATGCAATTTCTGTGTTTCATCAACACTCTGAACGTCTACAGATTAGAGAGTGCCTCCAAATGTGTTTCGATAACTACTACTGGTCTCCCAGGAATCGATAAAAGCGTAGACAGTTTGAGACATTACTCCCATGGAGAAAAGTGCGCATGGTGCGTGTTGTATTCAATCTCCGATGCAATTTCTGTGTTTCATCACACTCTGAACGTCCACAGATTACAGAATGCCTCCAAATGTATTTCGAAAACTACTACTGGTCTCCCAGGAATCGATAAAAGCGTAGACAGTTTGAGACATTACTCCCATGGAGAAAAGTGCGCATGGTGCGTGTTGTATTCAATCCCGATGCAATTTCTGTGTTTCATCAACACTCTGAATGTCCACAGATTACAGAATGCCTCCAAATGTATTTCGAAAACTACTACTGGTCTCCCAGGAATCGATAAAAGCGTAGACAGTTTGAGACATTACTCCCATGGAGAAAAGGGCTCGTGGTGCGTGTTGTATTCAATACCGATGCAATTTCTGTGTTTCATCAACACTCTGAACGTCCACAGATTACAGAATGCCTCCAAATGTATTTCGAAAACTACTCCTGGTCTCCCAGGAATCGATAAAAGCGTAGACAGTTTGAGACATTACTCCCATGGAGAAAAGTGCGCATGGTGCGTGTTGTATTCAATCCCGATGCAATTTCTGTGTTTCATCAACACTCTGAACGTCCACAGATTACAGAATGCCTCCAAATGTATTTCGAAAACTACTCCTGGTCTCCCAGGAATCGATAAAAGCGTAGACAGTTTGAGACATTACTCCCATGGAGAAAAGTGCGCATGGTGCGTGTTGTATTCAATCCCGATGCAATTTCTGTGTTTCATCAACACTCTGAACGTCCACAGATTACAGAATGCCTCCAAATGTATTTCGAAAACTACTACTGGTCTCCCAGGAATCGATAAAAGCGTAGACAGTTTGAGACATTACTCCCATGGAGAAAAGTGCTCTTGGTCCGTGTTGTATTCAATACCGATGCAATTTCTGTGTTTCATCAACACTCTGAACGTCCACAGATTACAGAATGCCTCCAAATGTATTTCGAAAACTACTCCTGGTCTCCCAGGAATCGATAAAAGCGTAGACAGTTTGAGACATTACTCCCATGGAGAAAAGTGCGCATGGTGCGTGTTGTATTCAATCCCGATGCAATTTCTGTGTTTCATCAACACTCTGAACGTCCACAGATTACAGAATGCCTCCAAATGTATTTCGAAAACTACTACTGGTCTCCCAGGAATCGATAAAAGCGTAGACAGTTTGAGACATTACTCCCATGGAGAAAAGTGCTCGTGGTCCGTGTTGTATTCAATACCGATGCAATTTCTGTGTTTCATCAACACTCTGAACGTCCACAGATTACAGAATGCCTCCAAATGTATTTCGAAAACTACTACTGGTCTCCCAGGAATCGATAAAAGCGTAGACAGTTTGACACATTACTCCCATGGAGAAAAGTGCTCGTGGTGCGTGTTGTATTCAATACCGATGCAATTTCTGTGCTTCATCAACACTCTGAACGTCCACAGATTACAGAATGCCTCCAAATGTATTTCGAAAACTACTCCTGGTCTCCCAGGAATCGATAAAAGCGTAGACGGTTTGAGACATTACTCCCATGGAGAAAAGTGCGCATGGTGCGTGTTGTATTCAATCGCGATGCAATTTCTGTGTTTCGTCAACACTCTGAACGTCCACAGATTACAGAATGCCTCAAAATGTGTTTCGAAAACTACTACTGGTCTCCCAGGAATCGATAAAAGCGTAGACAGTTTGAGACATTACTCCCATGGAGAAAAGTGCTAATGGTGCTTGATATATACAATCCCGATGCAATTTCTGTGTTTCATCAACACTCTGAACGTCCACAGATTACAGAATGCCTCCAAATGTATTTCGAAAACTACTACTGGTCTCCCAGGAATCGATAAAAGCGTAGACAGTTTGAGACAATACTCCCATGGAGAAAAGTGCTCGTGGTCCGTGTTGTATTCAATACCGATGCAATTTCTGTGTTTCATCAACACTCTGAACGTCCACAGATTACAGAATGCCTCAAAATGTGTTTCGAAAACTACTACTGGTCTCCCAGGAATCGATAAAAGCGTAGACAGTTTGAGACATTACTCCCATGGAGAAAAGTGCTCGTGGTCCGTGTTGTATTCAATACCGATGCAATTTCTGTGTTTCATCAACACTCTGAACGTCTACAGATTAGAGAGTGCCTCCAAATGTGTTTCGATAACTACTACTGGTCTCCCAGGAATCGATAAAAGCGTAGACAGTTTGAGACATTACTCCCATGGAGAAAAGTGCGCATGGTGCGTGTTGTATTCAATCTCCGATGCAATTTCTGTGTTTCATCACACTCTGAACGTCCACAGATTACAGAATGCCTCCAAATGTATTTCGAAAACTACTACTGGTCTCCCAGGAATCGATAAAAGCGTAGACAGTTTGAGACATTACTCCCATGGAGAAAAGTGCGCATGGTGCGTGTTGTATTCAATCCCGATGCAATTTCTGTGTTTCATCAACACTCTGAATGTCCACAGATTACAGAATGCCTCCAAATGTATTTCGAAAACTACTACTGGTCTCCCAGGAATCGATAAAAGCGTAGACAGTTTGAGACATTACTCCCATGGAGAAAAGGGCTCGTGGTGCGTGTTGTATTCAATACCGATGCAATTTCTGTGTTTCATCAACACTCTGAACGTCCACAGATTACAGAATGCCTCCAAATGTATTTCGAAAACTACTCCTGGTCTCCCAGGAATCGATAAAAGCGTAGACAGTTTGAGACATTACTCCCATGGAGAAAAGTGCGCATGGTGCGTGTTGTATTCAATCCCGATGCAATTTCTGTGTTTCATCAACACTCTGAACGTCCACAGATTACAGAATGCCTCAAAATGTGTTTCGAAAACTACTACTGGTCTCCCAGGAATCGATAAAAGCGTAGACAGTTCGAGACATTACTCCCATGGAGAAAAGTGCTAATGGTGCGTGTTATATTCAATCCCGATGCAATTTCTGTGTTTCATCAACACTCTGAACGTCCACAGATTACAGAATGCCTCCAAATGTATTTCGAAAACTACTACTGGTCTCCCAGGAATCGATAAAAGCGTAGACAGTTTGAGACATTACTCCCATGGAGAAAAGTGCTCGTGGTCCTTGTTGTATTCAATACCGATGCAATTTCTGTGTTTCATCAACACTCTGAACGTCCACAGATTACAGAATGCCTCCAAATGTGTTTCGAAAACTACTCCTGGTCTCCCAGGAATCGATAAAAGCGTAGACAGTTTGAGACATTACTCCCATGGAGAAAAGAGCTAATGGTGCGTGTTATATTCAATCCCGATGCAATTTCTGTGTTTCATCAACACTCTGAACGTCCACAGATTACAGAATGCCTCAAAATGTGTTTCGAAAACTACTACTGGTCTCCCAGGAATCGATAAAAGCGTAGACACTTTGAGACATTACTCCCATGGAGAAAAGTGCGCATGGTGCGTGTTGTATTCAATACCGATGCAATTTCTGTGTTTCATCAACACTCTGAACGTCCACAGATTACAGAATGCCTCCAAATGTATTTCGAAAACTACTACTGGTCTCCCAGGAATCGATAAAAGCGTAGTTAGTTTGAGACAATACTCCCATGGAGAAAAGTGCTCGTGGTCCGTGTTGTATTCAATACCGATGCAATTTCTGTGTTTCATCAACACTCTGAACGTCCACAGATTACAGAATGCCTCAAAATGTGTTTCGAAAACTACTACTGGTCTCCCAGGAATCGATAAAAGCGTAGACAGTTTGAGACATTACTCCCATGGAGAAAAGTGCTCGTGGTCCGTGTTGTATTCAATACCGATGCAATTTCTGTGTTTCATCAACACTCTGAACGTCTACAGATTAGAGAGTGCCTCCAAATGTGTTTCGAAAACTACTACTGGTCTCCCAGGAATCGATAAAAGCGTATACACTTTGAGACATTACTCCCATGGAGAAAAGTGCGCATGGTGCGTGTTGTATTCAATCTCCGATGCAATTTCTGTGTTTCATCAACACTCTGAACGTCCACAGATTACAGAATGCCTCCAAATGTATTTCGAAAACTACTACTGGTCTCCCAGGAATCGATAAAAGCGTAGACAGTTTGAGACATTACTCCCATGGAGAAAAGTGCTCGTGGTCCGTGTTGTATTCAATACCGATGCAATTTCTGTGTTTCATCAACACTCTGAACGTCCACAGATTACAGAATGCCTCAAAATGTGTTTCGAAAACTACTACTGGTCTCCCAGGAATCGATAAAAGCGTAGACAGTTTGAGACATCACTCCCATGGAGAAAAGTGCTCGTGGTCCGTGTTGTATTCAATACCGATGCAATTTCTGTGTTTCATCAACACTCTGAACGTCCACAGATTACAGAATGCCTCCAAATGTATTTCGAAAACTACTCCTGGTCTCCCAGGAATCGATAAAAGCGTAGACAGTTTGAGACATTACTCCCATGGAGAAAAGTGCGCATGGTGCGTGTTGTATTCAATCCCGATGCAATTTCTGTGTTTCATCAACACTCTGAACGCCACAGATTACAGAATGCCTCAAAATGTGTTTCGAAAACTACTACTGGTCTCCCAGGAATCGATAAAAGCGTAGACAGTTTGAGACATTACTCCCATGGAGAAAAGTGCTAATGGTGCGTGTTATATTCATTCCCGATGCAATTTCTGTGTTTCATCAACACTCTGAACGTCCACAGATTACAGAATGCCTCCAAATGTATTTCGAAAACTACTACTGGTCTCCCAGGAATCGATAAAAGCGTAGACAGTTTGAGACATTACTCCCATGAAGAAAAGTGCTCGTGGTCCGTGTTGTATTCAATACCGATGCAATTTCTGTGTTTCATCAACACTCTGAACGTCCACAGATTACAGAATGCCTTCAAATGTATTTCGAAAACTACTACTGGTCTCCCAGGAATCGATAAAAGCGTAGACAGTTTGAGACATTACTCCCATAGAGAAAAGTGCGCATGGTGCGTGTTGTATTCAATCCCGATGCAATTTCTGTGTTTCATCAACACTCTGAACGTCCACAGATTACAGAATGCCTCAAAATGTGTTTCGAAAACTACTACTGGTCTCCCAGGAATCGATAAAAGCGTAGACAGTTTGAGACATTACTCCCATGGAGAAAAGTGCTCGTGGTCCGTGTTGTATTCAATACCGATGCAATTTCTGTGTTTCATCAACACTCTGAACGTCCACAGATTACAGAATGATTCCAAATGTATTTCGAAAACTACTCCTGGTCTCCCAGGAATCGATAAAAGCGTAGACAGTTTGAGACATTACTCCCATGGAGAAAAGTGCGCATGGTGCGTGTTGTATTCAATCCCGATGCAATTTCTGGGTTTCATCAACACTCTGAACGTCCACAGATTACAGAATGCCTCCAAATGTATTTCGAAAACTACTACTGGTCTCCCAGGAATCGATAAAAGCGTAGACAGTTTGAGACATTACTCCCATGGAGAAAAGTGCTCGTGGTCCTTGTTGTATTCAATACCGATGCAATTTCTGTGTTTCATCAACACTCTGAACGTCCACAGATTACAGAATGCCTCCAAATGTATTTCGAAAACTACTACTGGTCTCCCAGGAATCGATAAAATCGTAGACAGTTTGAGACATTACTCCCATGGAGAAAAGTGATCGTGGTCCGTGTTGTATTCAATACCGATGCAATTTCTGTGTTTCATCAACACTCTGAACGTCTACAGATTAGAGAGTGCCTCCAAATGTGTTTCGAAAACTACTACTGGTCTCCCAGGAATCGATAAAAGCGTAGACAGTTTGAAACATTACTCCCATGGAGAAAAGGGCTCGTGGTACGTGTTGTATTCAATACCGATGCAATTTCTGTGTTTCATCAACACTCTGAACGTCTACAGATTAGAGAGTGCCTCCAAATGTGTTTCGAAAACTACTACTGGTCTCCCAGGAATCGATAAAAGCGTAGACAGTTTGAGACATTACTCCCATGGAGAAAAGTGCTCGTGGTCCGTGTTGTATTCAATACCGATGCAATTTCTGTGTTTCATCAACACTCTGAACGTCCACAGATTACAGAATGATTCCAAATGTATTTCGAAAACTACTCCTGGTCTCCCAGGAATCGATAAAAGCGTAGACAGTTTGAGACATTACTCCCATGGAGAAAAGTGCGCATGGTGCGTGTTGTATTCAATCCCGATGCAATTTCTGGGTTTCATCAACACTCTGAACGTCCACAGATTACAGAATGCCTCCAAATGTATTTCGAAAACTACTACTGGTCTCCCAGGAATCGATAAAAGCGTAGACAGTTTGAGACATTACTCCCATGGAGAAAAGTGCTCGTGGTCCTTGTTGTATTCAATACCGATGCAATTTCTGTGTTTCATCAACACTCTGAACGTCCACAGATTACAGAATGCCTCCAAATGTATTTCGAAAACTACTACTGGTCTCCCAGGAATCGATAAAATCGTAGACAGTTTGAGACATTACTCCCATGGAGAAAAGTGATCGTGGTCCGTGTTGTATTCAATACCGATGCAATTTCTGTGTTTCATCAACACTCTGAACGTCTACAGATTAGAGAGTGCCTCCAAATGTGTTTCGAAAACTACTACTGGTCTCCCAGGAATCGATAAAAGCGTAGACAGTTTGAGACATTACTCCCATGGAGAAAAGTGCTCGTGGTCCGTGTTGTATTCAATACCGATGCAATTTCTGTGTTTCATCAACACTCTGAACGTCCACAGATTACAGAATGATTCCAAATGTATTTCGAAAACTACTCCTGGTCTCCCAGGAATCGATAAAAGCGTAGACAGTTTGAGACATTACTCCCATGGAGAAAAGTGCTCGTGGTGCGTGTTGTATTCAATACCGATGCAATTTCTGTGTTTCATCAACACTCTGAACGTCCACAGATTACAGAATGCCTCCAAATGTATTTGGAAAACTACTCCTGGTCTCCCAGGAATCGATAAAAGCGTAGACAGTTTGAGACATTACTCCCATGGGAAAAGTGCGCATGGTGCGTGTTGTATTCAATCCCGATGCAATTTCTGTGTTTCATCAACACTCTGAACGTCCACAGATTACAGAATGCCTCAAAATGTGTTTCGAAAACTACTACTGGTCTCCCAGGAATCGATAAAAGCGTAGACAGTTTGAGACATTACTCCCATGGAGAAAAGTGCTAATGGTGCGTGTTATATTCAATCCCGATGCAATTTCCGTGTTTCATCAACACTCTGAACGTCCACAGATTACAGAATGCCTCCAAATGTATTTCGAAAACTACTACTGGTCTCCCAGGAATCGATAAAAGCGTAGACAGTTTGAGACATTACTCCCATGGAGAAAAGTGCTCGTGGTCCGTGTTGTATTCAATACCGATGCTATTTCTGTGTTTCATCAACACTCTGAACGTCCACAGATTACAGAATGTCTCCAAATGTATTTCGAAAACTACTCCTGGTCTCCCAGGAATCGATAAAAGCGTAGACAGTTTGAGACATTACTCCCATGGAGAAAAGTGCGCATGGTGCGTGTTGTATTCAATCCCGATGCAATTTCTGTGTTTCATCAACACTCTGAACGTCCACAGATTACAGAATGATTCCAAATGTATTTCGAAAACTACTCCTGGTCTCCCAGGAATCGATAAAAGCGTAGACAGTTTGAGACATTACTCCCATGGAGAAAAGTGCTCGTGGTGCGTGTTGTATTCAATACCGATGCAATTTCTGTGTTTCATCAACACTCTGAACGTCCACAGATTACAGAATGCCTCCAAATGTATTTGGAAAACTACTCCTGGTCTCCCAGGAATCGATAAAAGCGTAGACAGTTTGAGACATTACTCCCATGGGAAAAGTGCGCATGGTGCGTGTTGTATTCAATCCCGATGCAATTTCTGTGTTTCATCAACACTCTGAACGTCCACAGATTACAGAATGCCTCAAAATGTGTTTCGAAAACTACTCCTGGTCTCCCAGGAATCGATAAAAGCGTAGACAGTTTGAGACATTACTCCCATGGGAAAAGTGCGCATGGTGCGTGTTGTATTCAATCCCGATGCAATTTCTGTGTTTCATCAACACTCTGAACGTCCACAGATTACAGAATGCCTCAAAATGTGTTTCGAAAACTACTACTGGTCTCCCAGGAATCGATAAAAGCGTAGACAGTTTGAGACATTACTCCCATGGAGAAAAGTGCTCGTGGTGCGTGTTGTATTCAATACCGATGCAATTTCTGTGTTTCATCAACACTCTGAACGTCCACAGATTACAGAATGCCTCCAAATGTATTTCGAAAACTACTACTGGTCTCCCAGGAATCGATAAAAGCGTAGACAGTTTGAGACATTACTCCCATGGAGAAAAGTGCTCGTGGTCCGTGTTGTATTCAATACCGATGCTATTTCTGTGTTTCATCAACACTCTGAACGTCCACAGATTACAGAATGTCTCCAAATGTATTTCGAAAACTACTCCTGGTCTCCCAGGAATCGATAAAAGCGTAGACAGTTTGAGACATTACTCCCATGGAGAAAAGTGCGCATGGTGCGTGTTGTATTCAATCCCGATGCAATTTCTAGGTTTCATCAACACTCTGAACGTCCACAGATTACAGAATGCCTCCAAATGTATTTCGAAAACTACTACTGGTCTCCCAGGAATCGATAAAAGCGTAGACAGTTTGAGACATTACTCCCATGGAGAAAAGTGCTCGTGGTCCTTGTTGTATTCAATACCGATGCAATTTCTGTGTTTCATCAACACTCTGAACGTCCACAGATTACAGAATGCCTCCAAATGTATTTCGAAAACTACTACTGGTCTCCCAGGAATCGATAAAAGCGTAGACAGTTTGAGACATTACTCCCATGGAGAAAAGTGATCGTGGTCCGTGTTGTATTCAATACCGATGCAATTTCTGTGTTTCATCAACACTCTGAACGTCCACAGATTACAGAATGCCTCAAAATGTGTTTCGAAAACTACTACTGGTCTCCCAGGAATCGATAAAAGCGTAGACAGTTTGAGACATTACTCCCATGGAGAAAAGTGCTCGTGGTCCGTGTTGTATTCAATACCGATGCAATTTCTGTGTTTCATCAACACTCTGAACGTCTACAGATTAGAGAGTGGCTCCAAATGTGTTTCGAAAACTACTACTGGTCTCCCAGGAATCGATAAAAGCGTAGACAGTTTGAGACATTACTCCCATGGAGAAAAGTGCGCATGGTGCGTGTTGTATTCAATCCCGATGCAATTTCTGTGTTTCATCAACACTCTGAACGTCCACAGATTACAGAATGCCTCCAAATGTATTTCGAAAACTACTACTGGTCTCCCAGGAATCGATAAAAGCGTAGACAGTTTGAGACATTACTCCCATGGAGAAAAGTGCTAATGGTGCGTGTTGTATTCAATCCCGATGCAATTTCTGTGTTTCATCAACACTCTGAACGTCTACAGATTAGAGAGTGGCTCCAAATGTGTTTCGAAAACTACTACTGGTCTCCCAGGAATCGATAAAATCGTAGACAGTTTGAGACATTACTCCCATGGAGAAAAGTGCGCATGGTGCGTGTTGTATACAATCCCGATGCAATTTCTGTGTTTCATCAACACTCTGAACGTCCACAGATTACAGAATGCCTCCAAATGTATTTCGAAAACTACTACTGGTCTCCCAGGAATCGATAAAAGCGTAGACAGTTTGAGACATTACTCCCATGGAGAAAAGTGCTTGTGGTCCTTGTTGTATTCAATACCGATGCATTTTCTGTGTTTCATCAACACTCTGAACGTCTACAGATTAGAGAGTGCCTCCAAATGTGTTTCGAAAACTACTACTGGTCTCCCTGGAATCGATAAAAGCGTAGACAGTTTGAGACATTACTCCCATGGAGAAAAATGCTCGTGGTCCGTTTTGTATTCAATACCGATGCAATTTCTGTGTTTCATCAACACTCTGAACGTCTACAGATTAGAGAGTGGCTCCAAATGTGTTTCGAAAACTACTACAGGTCTCCCAGGAATCGATAAAAGCGTAGACAGTTTGAGACATTACTCCCATGGAGAAAAGTGCGCATGGTGCGTGTTGTATTCAATCCCGATGCAATTTCTGTGTTTCATCAACACTCTGAACGTCCACAGATTACAGAATGCCTCCAAATGTATTTCGAAAACTACTACTGGTCTCCCAGGAATCGATAAAAGCGTAGACAGTTTGAGACATTACTCCCATGGAGAAAAGTGCTCGTGGTGCGTGTTGTATTCAATACCGATGCAATTTCTGTGTTTCATCAACACTCTGAACGTCCACAGATTACAGAATGCCTCCAAATGTAATTGGAAAACTACTCCTGGTCTCCCAGGAATCGATAAAAGCGTAGACAGTTTGAGACATTACTCCCACGGAGAAAAGTGCGCATGGTGCGTGTTGTATTCAATCCCGATGCAATTTCTGTGTTTCATCAACACTCTGAACGTCCACAGATTACAGAATGCCTCAAAATGTGTTTCGAAAACTACTACTGGTCTCCCAGGAATCGATAAAAGCGTAGACAGTTTGAGACATTACTCCCATGGAGAAAAGTGCTAATGGTGCGTGTTATATTCAATCCCGATGCAATTTCTGTGTTTCATCAACACTCTGAACGTCCACAGATTACAGAATGCCTCCAAATGTATTTCGAAAACTACTACTGGTCTCCCAGGAATCGATAAAAGCGTAGACAGTTTGAGACATTACTCCCATGGAGAAAAGTGCTCGTGGTCCGTGTTGTATTCAATACCGATGCAATTTCTGTGTTTCATCAACACTCTGAACGTCCACAGATTACAGAATGTCTCCAAATGTATTTCGAAAACTACTCCTGGTCTCCCAGGAATCGATAAAAGCGTAGACAGTTTGAGACATTACTCCCATGGAGAAAAGTGCGCATGGTGCGAGTTGTATTCAATCCCGATGCAATTTCTGTGTTTCATCAACACTCTGAACGTCCACAGTTTACAGAATGCCTCAAAATGTGTTTCGAAAAATACTACTGGTCCCCCAGGAATCGATAAAAGCGTAGACAGTCTGAGACATTACTCCCATGGAGAAAAATGCTCTGGTCCGTGTTGTATTCAATACCGATGCAATTTCTGTGTTTCATCAACACTCTGAACGTCCACAGATTACAGAATGCCTCAAAATGTGTTTCGAAAACTACTACTGGTCTCCCAGGAAACGATAAAAGCGTAGACAGTTTGAGACATTACTCCCATGGAGAAAAGTGCTAATGGTGCGTGTTATATTCAATCCCGATGCAATTTCTGTGTTTCATCAACACTCTGAACGTCCACAGATTACAGAATGCCTCCAAATGTATTTCGAAAACTACTACTGGTCTCCCAGGAATCGATAAAAGCGTAGACAGTTTGAGATATTACTCCCATGGAGAAAAGTGCTCGTGGTCCGTGTTGTATTCAATACCGATGCAATTTCTGTGTTTCATCAACACTCTGAACGTCCACAGATTACAGAATGCCTCAAAATGTGTTTCGAAAACTACTCCTGGTCTCCCAGGAATCGATAAAAGCGTAGACAGTTTGAGACATTACTCCCATGGAGAAAAGTGCTAATGGTGCGTGTTATATTCCATCCCGATGCAATTTCTGTGTTTCATCAACACTCTGAACGTCCACAGATTACAGAATGCCTCAAAATGTGTTTCGAAAACTACTACTGGTCTCCCAGGAATCGATAAAAGCGTAGACAGTTTGAGACATTACTCCCATGGAGAAAAGTGCGCATGGTGCGTGTTGTATTCAATCCCGATGCAATTTCTGTGTTTCATCAACACTCTGAACGTCCACAGATTACAGAATGCCTCCAAATGTATTTCGAAAACTACTACTGGTCTCCCAGGAATCGATAAAAGCGTAGACAGTTTGAGACAATACTCCCATGGAGAAAAGTGCTCGTGGTCCGTGTTGTATTCAATACCGATGCAATTTCTGTGTTTCATCAACACTCTGAACGTCCACAGATTACAGAATGCCTCAAAATGTGTTTCGAAAACTACTACTGGTCCCCCAGGAATCGATAAAAGCGTAGACAGTTTGAGACATTACTCCCATGGAGAAAAATGCTCTGGTCCGTGTTGTATTCAATACCGATGCAATTTCTGTGTTTCATCAACACTCTGAACGTCCGCAGATTACAGAATGCCTCAAAATGTGTTTAGAAAACTACTACTGGTCTCCCAGGAATCGATAAAAGCGTAGACAGTTTGAGACATTACTCCCATGGAGAAAAGTGCTAATGGTGCGTGTTATATTCAATCCCGATGCAATTTCTGTGTTTCATCAACACTCTGAACGTCCACAGATTACAGAATGCCTCCAAATGTGTTTCGAAAACTACTACTGGTCTCCCAGGAATCGATAAAAGCGTAGACAGTTTGAGACATTACTCCCATGGAGAAAAGTGCTCGTGGTCCGTGTTGTATTCAATACCGATGCAATTTCTGTGTTTCATCAACACTCTGAACGTCCACAGATTACAGAATGCCTCAAAATGTGTTTCGAAAACTACTCCTGGTCTCCCAGGAATCGATAAAAGCGTAGACAGTTTGAGACATTACTCCCATGGAGAAAAGTGCTCGTGGTCCGTGTTGTATTCAATACCGATGCAATTTCTGTGTTTCATCAACACTCTGAACGTCCACAGATTACAGAATGCCTCCAAATGTATTTCGAAAACTACTACTGGTCTCCCAGGAATCGATAAAAGCGTAGACAGTTTGAGACATTACTCCCATGGAGAAAAGTGCTCGTGGTCCGTGTTGTATTCAATACCGATGCAATTTCTGTGTTTCATCAACACTCTGAACGTCCACAGATTACAGAATGCCTCAAAATGTGTTTCGAAAACTACTCCTGGTCTCCCAGGAATCGATAAAAGCGTAGACAGTTTGAGACATTACTCCCATGGAGAAAAGTGCTAATGGTGCGTGTTATATTCAATCCCGATGCAATTTCTGTGTTTCATCAACACTCTGAACGTCCACAGATTACAGAATGCCTCAAAATGTGTTTCGAAAACTACTACTGGTCTCCCAGGAATCGATAAAAGCGTAGACAGTTTGAGACTTTACTCCCATGGAGAAAAGTGCGCATGGTGCGTGTTGTATTCAATCTCCGATGCAATTTCTGTGTTTCATCAACACTCTGAACGTCCACAGATTACAGAATGCCTCCAAATGTATTTCGAAAACTACTACTGGTCTCCCAGGAATCGATAAAAGCGTAGACAGTTTGAGACATTACTCCCATGGAGAAAAGTGCTCGTGGTCCGTGTTGTATTCAATACCGATGCAATTTCTGTGTTTCATCAACACTCTGAACGTCCACAGATTACAGAATGCCTCAAAATGTGTTTCGAAAACTACTACTGGTCTCCCAGGAATCGATAAAAGCGTAGACAGTTTGAGACATTACTCCCATGGAGAAAAGTGCTCGTGGTCCGTGTTGTATTCAATACCGATGCAATTTCTGTGTTTCATCAACACTCTGAACGTCCACAGATTACAGAATGCCTCCAAATGTATTTCGAAAACTACTCCTGGTCTCCCAGGAATCGATAAAAGCGTAGACAGTTTGAGACATTACTCCCATGGAGAAAAGTGCGTATGGTGCGTGTTGTATTCAATCCCGATGCAATTTCTGTTTTTCATCAACACTCTGAACGTCCACAGATTACAGAATGCCTCAAAATGTGTTTCGAAAACTACTACTGGTCTCCCAGGAATCGATAAAAGCGTAGACAGTTTGAGACATTACTCCCATGGAGAAAAGTGCTAATGGTGCGTGTTATATTCAATCCCGATGCAATTTCTGTGTTTCATCAACACTCTGAACGTCCACAGATTACAGAATGCCTCCAAATGTATTTAGAAAACTACTCCTGGTCTCCCAGGAATCGATAAAAGCGTAGACAGTTTGAGACATTACTCCCATGGAGAAAAGTGCGCATGGTGCGTGTTGTATTCAATCCCGATGCAATTTCTGTGTTTCATCAACACTCTGAACGTCCACAGATTACAGAATGCCTCCAAATGTATTTCGAAAACTACTACTGGTCTCCCAGGAATCGATAAAAGCGTAGACAGTTTGAGACATTACTCCCATGGAGAAAAGTGCTCGTGGTCCGTGTTGTATTCAATACCGATGCAATTTCTGTGTTTCATCAACACTCTGAACGTCCACAGATTACAGAATGCCTCCAAATGTATTTCGAAAACTACTACTTGTCTCCCAGGAATCGATAAAAGCGTAGACAGTTTGAGACATTATTCCCCTGGAGAAAAGTGATCGTGGTCCGTGTTGTATTCAATACCGATGCAATTTCTGTGTTTCATCAACACTCTGAACGTCTACAGATTAGAGAGTGCCTCCAAATGTGTTTCGAAAACTACTACTGGTCTCCCAGGAATCGATAAAAGCGTAGACAGTTTGAGACATTACTCCCATGGAGAAAAGTGCTCGTGGTCCGTGTTGTATTCAATACCGATGCAATTTCTGTGTTTCATCAACACTCTGAACGTCTACAGATTAGAGAGTGCCTCCAAATGTGTTTCGAAAACTACTACTGGTCTCCCAGGAATCGATAAAAGCGTAGACAGTTTGAGACATTACTCCCATGGAGAAAAGTGCGCATGGTGCGTGTTGTATTCAATCCCGATGCAATTTCTGTGTTTCATCAACACTCTGAACGTCCACAGATTACAGAATGCCTCCAAATGTATTTCGAAAACTTCTACTGGTCTCCCAGGAATCGATAAAAGCGTAGACAGTTTGAGACATTACTCCCATGGAGAAAAGTGCTCGTGGTGCGTGTTGTATTCAATACCGATGCAATTTCTGTGTTTCATCAACACTCTGAACGTCCACAGATTACAGAATGCCTCCAAATGTATTTGGAAAACTACTCCTGGTCTCCCAGGAATCGATAAAAGCGTAGACAGTTTGAGACATTACTCCCATGGAGAAAAGTGCTCGTGGTCCGTGTAGTATTCAATACCGATGCAATTTCTGTGTTTCATCAACACTCTGAACGTCCACAGATTACAGAATGTCTCCAAATGTATTTCGAAAACTACTCCTGGTCTCCCAGGAATCGATAAAAGCGTAGACAGTTTGAGACATTACTCCCATGGAGAAAAGTGCTAATGGTGCGTGTTATATTCAATCCCGATGCAATTTCTGTGTTTCATCAACACTCTGAACGTCCACAGATTACAGAATGCCTCCAAATGTGTTTCGGAAACTACTACTGGTCTCCCAGGAATCGATAAAAGCGTAGACAGTTTGAGACATTACTCCCATGGAGAAAAGTGCTAATGGTGCGTGTTATATTCAATCCCGATGCAATTTCTGTGTTTCATCAACACTCTGAACGTCCACAGATTACAGAATGCCTCCAAATGTATTTCGAAAACTACTACTGGTCTCCCAGGAATCGATAAAAGCGTAGACAGTTTGAGACATTACTCCCATGGAGAAAAGTGCTCGTGGTCCGTGTTGTATTCAATACCGATGCAATTTCTGTGTTTCATCAACACTCTGAACGTCCACAGATTACAGAATGTCTCCAAATGTATTTCGAAAACTACTCCTGGTCTCCCAGGAATCGATAAAAGCGTAGACAGTTTGAGACATTACTCCCATGGAGAAAAGTGCTAATGGTGCGTGTTATATTCAATCCCGATGCAATTTCTGTGTTTCATCAACACTCTGAACGTCCACAGATTAGAGAATGCCTCCAAATGTATTTCGAAAACTACTACTGGTCTCCCAGGAATCGATAAAAGCGTAGACAGTTTGAGACATTACTCCCATGGAGAAAAGTGCTCGTGGTCCGTGTTGTATTCAATACCGATGCAATTTCTGTGTTTCATCAACACTCTGAACGTCCACAGATTACAGAATGCCTCCAAATGTATTTCGAAAACTACTACTGGTCTCCCAGGAATCGATAAAAGCGTAGACAGTTTGAGACATTACTCCCAGGGAGAAAAGTGATCGTGGTCCGTGTTGTATTCAATACCGATGCAATTTCTGTGTTTCATCAACACTCTGAACGTCTACAGATTAGAGAGTGCCTCCAAATGTGTTTCGAAAACTACTACTGGTCTCCCAGGAATCGATAAAAGCGTAGACAGTGTGAGACATTACTCCCATGGAGAAAAGTGCTCGTGGTCCGTGTTGTATTCAATACCGATGCAATTTCTGTGTTTCATCAACACTCTGAACGTCTACAGATTAGAGAGTGCCTCCAAATGTGTTTCGAAAACTACTACTGGTCTCCCAGGAATCGATAAAAGCGTAGACAGTTTGAGACATTCCTCCCATGGAGAAAAGTGCGCATGGTGCGTGTTGTATTCAATCCCGATGAAATTTCTGTGTTTCATCAACACTCTGAACGTCCGCAGATTACAGAATGCCTCCAAATGTATTTCGAAAACTTCTACTGGTCTCCCAGGAATCGATAAAAGCGTAGACAGTTTGAGACATTACTCCCATGGAGAAAAGTGCTCGTGGTGCGTGTTGTATTCAATACCGATGCAATTTCTGTGTTTCATCAACACTCTGAACGTCCACAGATTAAAGAATGCCTCCAAATGTATTTGGAAAACTACTCCTGGTCTCCTAGGAATCGATAAAAGCGTAGACAGTTTGAGACATTACTCCCATGGAGAAAAGTGCGCATGGTGCGTGTTGTATTCAATCCCGATGCAATTTCTGTGTTTCATCAACACTCTGAACGTCCACAGATTACAGAATGCCTCAAAATGTGTTTCGAAAACTACTACTGGTCTCCCAGGAATCGATAAAAGCGTAGACAGTTTGAGACATTACTCCCATGGAGAAAAGTGCTAATGGTGCGTGTTATATTCAATCCCGATGCAATTTCTGTGTTTCATCAACACTCTGAACGTCCACAGATTACAGAATGCCTCCAAATGTATTTCGAAAACTACTACTGGTCTCCCAGGAATCGATAAAAGCGTAGACAGTTTGAGACATTACTCCCATGGAGAAAAGTGCTCGTGGTGCGTGTTGTATTCAATACCGATGCAATTTCTGTGTTTCATCAACACTCTGAACGTCCACAGATTACAGAATGCCTTCAAATGTATTTGGAAAACTACTCCTGGTCTCCCAGGAATCGATAAAAGCGTAGACAGTTTGAGACATTACTCCCATGGAGAAAAGTGCTCG
Source organism: Schistocerca gregaria (assembly GCF_023897955.1). Lineage (NCBI taxonomy): Eukaryota > Metazoa > Arthropoda > Insecta > Orthoptera > Acrididae > Schistocerca > Schistocerca gregaria. The sequence goes on along the minus strand of NW_026062037.1, from coordinate 393,609 downwards.
TGGTCCGTGTTGTATTCAATACCGATGCAATTTCTGTGTTTCATCAACACTCTGAACGTCCACAGATTACAGAATGTCTCCAAATGTATTTCGAAAACTACTCCTGGTCTCCCAGGAATCGATAAAAGCGTAGACAGTTTGAGACATTACTCCCATGGAGAAAAGTGCTAATGGTGCGTGTTATATTCAATCCAGATGCAATTTCTGTGTTTCATCAACACTCTGAACGTCCACAGATTACAGAATGCCTCCAAATGTGTTTCGGAAACTACTACTGGTCTCCCAGGAATCGATAAAAGCGTAGACAGTTTGAGACATTACTCCCATGGAGAAAAGTGCTCGTGGTGCGTGCTGTATTCAATACCGATGCAATTTCTGTGTTTCATCAACACTCTGAACGTCCACAGATTACAGAATGCCTCCAAATGTATTTGGAAAACTACTCCTGGTCTCCCAGGAATCGATAAAAGCGTAGACAGTTTGAGACATTACTCCCATGGAGAAAAGTGCACATGGTGCGTGTTATATTCAATCCCGATGCAATTTCTGTGTTTCATCAACACTCTGAACGTCCACAGATTACAGAATGCCTCAAAATGTGTTTCGAAAACTACTACTGGTCTCCCAGGAATCGATAAAAGCGTAGACAGTTTGAGACATTACTCCCATGGAGAAAAGTGCTAATGGTGCGTGTTATATTCAATCCCGATGCAATTTCTGTGTTTCATCAACACTCTGAACGTCCACAGATTACAGAATGCCTCCAAATGTATTTCGAAAACTACTACTGGTCTCCCAGGAATCGATAAAAGCGTAGACAGTTTGAGACATTACTCCCATGGAGAAAAGTGCTCGTGGTCCGTGTTGTATTCAATACCGATGCAATTTCTGTGTTTCATCAACACTCTGAACGTCCACAGATTACAGAATGTCTCCAAATGTATTTCGAAAACTACTCCTGGTCTCCCAGGAATCGATAAAAGCGTAGACAGTTTGAGACATTGCTCCCATGGAGAAAAGTGCTAATGGTGCGTGTTATATTCAATCCCGATGCAATTTCTGTGTTTCATCAACACTCTGAACGTCCACAGATTACAGAATGCCTCCAAATGTATTTCGAAAACTACTACTGGTCTCCCAGGAATCGATAAAAGCGTAGACAGTTTGAGACATTACTCCCATGGAGAAAAGTGCTCGTGGTCCGTGTTGTATTCAATACCGATGCAATATCTGTGTTTCATCAACACTCTGAACGTCCACAGATTACAGAATGTCTCCAAATGTATTTCGAAAACTACTCCTGGTCTCCCAGGAATCGATAAAGGCGTAGACAGTTTGAGACATTACTCCCATGGAGAAAAGTGCTAATGGTGCGTGTTATATTCAATCCCGATGCAATTTCTGTGTTTCATCAACACTCTGAACGTCCACAGATTACAAAATGCCTCCAAATGTGTTTCGGAAACTACTACTGGTCTCCCAGGAATCGATAAAAGCGTAGACAGTTTGAGACATTACTCCCATGGAGAAAAGTGCGCATGGTGCGTGTTGTATTCAATCCCGATGCAATTTCTGTGTTTCATCAACACTCTGACCGTATACAGATTACAGAATGCCTCAAAATGTGTTTCGAAAACTACTACTGGTCTCCCAGGAATCGATAAAAGCGTAGACAGTTTGAGACATTACTCCCATGGAGAAAAGTGCTCGTGGTGCGTGCTGTATTCAATACCGATGCAATTTCTGTGTTTCATCAACACTCTGAACGTCCACAGATTACAGAATGCCTCCAAATGTATTTGGAAAACTACTCCTGGTCTCCCAGGAATCGATAAAAGCGTAGACAGTTTGAGACATTACTCCCATGGAGAAAAGTGCGCATGGTGCGTGTTGTATTCAATCCCGATGCAATTTCTGTGTTTCATCAACACTCTGAACGTCCACAGATTACAGAATGCCTCAAAATGTGTTTCGAAAACTACTACTGGTCTCCCAGGAATCGATAAAAGCGTAGACAGTTTGAGACATTACTCCCATGGAGAAAAGTGCTAATGGTGCGTGTTATATTCAATCCCGATGCAATTTCTGTGTTTCATCAACACTCTGAACGTCCACAGATTACAGAATGCCTCCAAATGTATTTCGAAAACTACTCCTGGTCTCCCAGGAATCGATAAAAGCGTAGACAGTTTGAGACATTACTCCCATGGAGAAAAGTGCTCGTGGTCCGTGTTGTATTCAATACCGATGCAATTTCTGTGTTTCATCAACACTCTGAACGTCCACATATTACAGAATGTCTCCAAATGTATTTCGAAAACTACTCCTGGGCTCCCAGGAATCGATAAAAGCGTAGACAGTTTGAGACATTACTCCCATGGAGAAAAGTGCTAATGGTGCGTGTTATATTCAATCCCGATGCAATTTCTGTGTTTCATCAACACTCTGAACGTCCACAGATTACAAAATGCCTCCAAATGTGTTTCGGAAACTACTACTGGTGTCCCAGGAATCGATAAAAGCGTAGACAGTTTGAGACATTACTCCCATGGAGAAAAGTGCGCATGGTGCGTGTTGTATTCAATCCCGATGCAATTTCTGTGTTTCATCAACACTCTGAACGTATACAGATTACAGAATGCCTCAAAATGTGTTTCGAAAACTACTACTGGTCTCCCAGGAATCGATAAAAGCGTAGACAGTTTGAGACATTACTCCCATGGAGAAAAGTGCTAATGGTGCGTGTTATATTCAATCCCGATGCAATTTCTGTGTTTCATCAACACTCTGAACGTCCACAGATTACAGAATGCTTCCAAATGTGTTTCGGAAACTACTACTGGTCTCCCAGGAATCGATAAAAGCGTAGACAGTTTGAGACATTACTCCCATGGAGAAAAGTGCTCGTGGTGCGTGCTGTATTCAATACCGATGCAATTTCTGTGTTTCATCAACACTCTGAACGTCCACAGATTACAGAATGCCTCCAAATGTATTTGGAAAACTACTCCTGGTCTCCCAGGAATCGATAAAAGCGTAGACAGTTTGAGACATTACTCCCATGGAGAAAAGTGCGCATGGTGCGTGTTGTATTCAATCCCGATGCAATTTCTGTGTTTCATCAACACTCTGAACGTCCACAGATTACAGAATGCCTCAAAATGTGTTTCGAAAACTACTACTGGTCTCCCAGGAATCGATAAAAGCGTAGACAGTTTGAGACATTACTCCCATGGAGAAAAGTGCTAATAGTGCGTGTTATATTCAATCCCGATGCAATTTCTGTGTTTCATCAACACTCTGAACGTCCACAGATTACAGAATGCCTCCAAATGTATTTCGAAAACTACTATTGGTCTCCCAGGAATCGATAAAAGCGTAGACAGTTTGAGACATTACTCCCATGGAGAAAAGTGCTCGTGGTCCGTGTTGTATTCAATACCGATGCAATTTCTGTGTTTCATCAACACTCTGAACGTCCACAGATTACAGAATGTCTCCAAATGTATTTCGAAAACTACTCCTGGTCTCCCAGGAATCGATAAAAGCGTAGACAGTTTGAGACATTACTCCCATGGAGAAAAGTGCTAATGGTGCGTGTTATATTCAATCCCGATGCAATTTCTGTGTTTCATCAACACTCTGAACGTCCACAGATTACAGAATGCCTCCAAATGTATTTCGAAAACTACTCCTGGTCTCCCAGGAATCGATAAAAGCGTAGACAGTTTGAGACATTACTCCCATGGAGAAAAGTGCGCATGGTGCGTGTTGTATTCAATCCCGATGCAATTTCTGTGTTTCATCAACACTCTGAACGTCCACAGATTACAGAATGCCTCAAAATGTGTTTCGAAAACTACTACTGGTCTCCCAGGAATCGATAAAAGCGTAGACAGTTTGAGACATTACTCCCATGGAGAAAAGTGCTAATGGTGCGTGTTATATTCAATCCCGATGCAATTTCTGTGTTTCATCAACACTCTGAACGTCCACAGATTACAGAATGCCTCCAAATGTATTTCGAAAACTACTACTGGTCTCCCAGGAATCGATAAAAGCGTAGACAGTTTGAGACATTACTCCCATGGAGAAAAGTGCTCGTGGTCCGTGTTGTATTCAATACCGATGCAATTTCTGTGTTTCATCAACACTCTGAACGTCCACAGATTACAGAATGCCTCCAAATGTATTTAGAAAACTACTCCTGGTCTCCCAGGAATCGATAAAAGCGTAGACAGTTTGAGACATTACTCCCATGGAGAAAAGTGCGCATGGTGCGTGTTGTATTCAATCCCGATGCAATTTCTGTGTTTCATCAACACTCTGAACGTCTACAGATTAGAGAGTGCCTCCAAATGTGTTTCGAAAACTACTACTGGTCTCCCAGGAATCGATAAAAGCGTAGACAGTTTGAGACATTACTCCCATGGAGAAAAGTGCTCGTGGTCCGTGTTGTATTCAATACCGATGCAATTTCTGTGTTTCATCAACACTCTGAACGTCTACAGATTAGAGAGTGCCTCCAAATGTGTTTCGAAAACTACTACTGGTCTCCCAGGAATCGATAAAAGCGTAGACAGTTTGAGACATTACTCCCATGGAGAAAAGTGCGCATGGTGCGTGTTGTATTCAATCCCGATGCAATTTCTGTGTTTCATCAACACTCTGAACGTCCACAGATTACAGAATGCCTCCAAATGTATTTCGAAAACTTCTACTGGTCTCCCAGGAATCGATAAAAGCGTAGACAGTTTGAGACATTACTCCCATGGAGAAAAGTGCTCGTGGTGCGTGTTGTATTCAATACCGATGCAATTTCTGTGTTTCATCAACACTCTGAACGTCCACAGATTACAGAATGCCTCCAAATGTATTTGGAAAACTACTCCTGGTCTCCCAGGAATCGATAAAAGCGTAGACAGTTTGAGACATTACTCCCATGGAGAAAACTGCTCGTGGTCCGTGTTGTATTCAATACCGATGCAATTTCTGTGTTTCATCAACACTCTGAACGTCCACAGATTACAGAATGTCTCCAAATGTATTTCGAAAACTACTCCTGGTCTCCCAGGAATCGATAAAAGCGTAGACAGTTTGAGACATTACTCCCATGGAGAAAAGTGCTAATGGTGCGTGTTATATTCAATCCCGATGCAATTTCTGTGTTTCATCAACACTCTGAACGTCCACAGATTACAGAATGCCTCCAAATGTGTTTCGGAAACTACTACTGGTCTCCCAGGAATCGATAAAAGCGTAGACAGTTTGAGACATTACTCCCATGGAGAAAAGTGCTCGTGGTGCGTGCTGTATTCAATACCGATGCAATTTCTGTGTTTCATCAACACTCTGAACGTCCACAGATTACAGAATGCCTACAAATGTATTTGGAAAACTACTCCTGGTCTCCCAGGAATCGATAAAAGCGTAGACAGTTTGAGACATTACTCCCATGGAGAAAAGTGCGCATGGTGCGTGTTGTATTCAATCCCGATGCAATTTCTGTGTTTCATCAACACTCTGAACGTCCACAGATTACAGAATGCCTCAAAATGTGTTTCGAAAACTACTACTGGTCTCCCAGGAATCGATAAAAGCGTAGACAGTTTGAGACATTACTCCCATGGAGAAAAGTGCTAATGGTGCGTGTTATATTCAATCCCGATGCAATTTCTGTGTTTCATCAACACTCTGAACGTCCACAGATTACAGAATGCCTCCAAATGTATTTCGAAAACTACTACTGGTCTCCCAGGAATCGATAAAAGCGTAGACAGTTTGAGACATTACTCCCATGGAGAAAAGTGCTCGTGGTCCGTGTTGTATTCAATACCGATGCAATTTCTGTGTTTCATCAACACTCTGAACGTCCACAGATTACAGAATGTCTCCAAATGTATTTCGAAAACTACTCCTGGTCTCCCAGGAATCGATAAAAGCGTAGACAGTTTGAGACATTACTCCCATGGAGAAAAGTGCTAATGGTGCGTGTTCTATTCAATCCCGATGCAATTTCTGTGTTTCATCAACACTCTGAACGTCCACAGATTACAGAATGCCTCCAAATGTATTTCGAAAACTACTACTGGTCTCCCAGGAATCGATAAAAGCGTAGACAGTTTGAGACATTACTCCCATGGAGAAAAGTGCTCGTAATCCGTGTTGTATTCAATACCGATGCAATTTCTGTGTTTCATCAACACTCTGAACGTCCACAGATTACAGAATGCCTCCAAATGTATTTCGAAAACTACTACTGGTCTCCCAGGAATCGATAAAAGCGTAGACAGTTTGAGACATTACTCCCATGGAGAAAAGTGATCGTGGTCCGTGTTGTATTCAATACCGATGCAATTTCTGTGTTTCATCAACACTCTGAACGTCTACAGATTAGAGAGTGCCTCCAAATGTGTTTCGAAAACTACTACTGGTCTCCCAGGAATCGATAAAAGCGTAGACAGTTTGAGACATTACTCCCATGGAGAAAAGTGCTCGTGGTCCGTGTTGTATTCAATACCGATGCAATTTCTGTGTTTCATCAACACTCTGAACGTCTACAGATTAGAGAGTGCCTCCAAATGTGTTTCGAAAACTACTACTGGTCTCCCAGGAATCGATAAAAGCGTAGACAGTTTGAGACATTCCTCCCATGGAGAAAAGTGCGCATGGTGCGTGTTGTATTCAATCCCGATGAAATTTCTGTGTTTCATCAACACTCTGAACGTCCGCAGATTACAGAATGCCTCCAAATGTATTTCGAAAACTTCTACTGGTCTCCCAGGAATCGATAAAAGCGTAGACAGTTTGAGACATTACTCCCATGGAGAAAAGTGCTCGTGGTGCGTGTTGTATTCAATACCGATGCAATTTCTGTGTTTCATCAACACTCTGAACGTCCACAGATTAAAGAATGCCTCCAAATGTATTTGGAAAACTACTCCTGGTCTCCCAGGAATCGATAAAAGCGTAGACAGTTTGAGACATTACTCCCATGGAGAAAAGTGCGCATGGTGCGTGTTGTATTCAATCCCGATGCAATTTCTGTGTTTCATCAACACTCTGAACGTCCACAGATTGCAGAATGCCTCAAAATGTGTTTCGAAAACTACTACTGGTCTCCCAGGAATCGATAAAAGCGTAGACAGTTTGAGACATTACTCCCATGGAGAAAAGTGCTAATGGTGCGTGTTATATTCAATCCCGATGCAATTTCTGTGTTTCATCAACACTCTGAACGTCCACAGATTACAGAATGCCTCCAAATGTATTTCGAAAACTACTACTGGTCTCCCAGGAATCGATAAAAGCGTAGACAGTTTGAGACATTACTCCCATGGAGAAAAGTGCTCGTGGTGCGTGTTGTATTCAATACCGATGCAATTTCTGTGTTTCATCAACACTCTGAACGTCCACAGATTACAGAATGCCTCCAAATGTATTTGGAAAACTACTCCTGGTCTCCCAGGAATCGATAAAAGCGTAGACAGTTTGAGACATTACTCCCATGGAGAAAAGTGCTCGTGGTCCGTGTTGTATTCAATACCGATGCAATTTCTGTGTTTCATCAACACTCTGAACGTCCACAGATTACAGAATGTCTCCAAATGTATTTCGAAAACTACTCCTGGTCTCCCAGGAATCGATAAAAGCGTAGACAGTTTGAGACATTACTCCCATGGAGAAAAGTGCTAATGGTGCGTGTTATATTCAATCCAGATGCAATTTCTGTGTTTCATCAACACTCTGAACGTCCACAGATTACAGAATGCCTCCAAATGTGTAACACGCGATCTAGTGTGTCTCCCAGGAATCGATAAAAGCGTAGACAGTTTGAGACATTACTCCCATGGAGAAAAGTGCTCGTGGTGCGTGCTGTATTCAATACCGATGCAATTTCTGTGTTTCATCAACACTCTGAACGTCCACAGATTACAGAATGCCTCCAAATGTATTTGGAAAACTACTCCTGGTCTCCCAGGAATCGATAAAAGCGTAGAGAGTTTGAGACATTACTCTTATGGAGAAAAGTGCGCATGGTGCGTGTTGTATTCAATCCCGATGCAATTTCTGTGTTTCATCAACACTCTGAACGTCCACAGATTACAGAATGCCTCAAAATGTGTTTCGAAAACTACTACTGGTCTCCCAGGAATCGATAAAAGCGTAGACAGTTTGAGACATTACTCCCATGGAGAAAAGTGCTAATGGTGCGTGTTATATTCAATCCCGATGCAATTTCTGTGTTTCATCAACACTCTGAACGTCCACAGATTACAGAATGCCTCCAAATGTATTTCGAAAACTACTACTGGTCTCCCAGGAATCGATAAAAGCGTAGACAGTTTGAGACATTACTCCCATGGAGAAAAGTGCTCGTGGTCCGTGTTGTATTCAATACCGATGCAATTTCTGTGTTTCATCAACACTCTGAACGTCCACAGATTACAGAATGTCTCCAAATGTATTTCGAAAACTACTCCTGGTCTCCCAGGAATCGATAAAAGCGTAGACAGTTTGAGACATTGCTCCCATGGAGAAAAGTGCTAATGGTGCGTGTTATATTCAATCCCGATGCAATTTCTGTGTTTCATCAACACTCTGAACGTCCACAGATTACAGAATGCCTCCAAATGTATTTCGAAAACTACTACTGGTCTCCCAGGAATCGATAAAAGCGTAGACAGTTTGAGACATTACTCCCATGGAGAAAAGTGCTCGTGGTCCGTGTTGTATTCAATACCGATGCAATATCTGTGTTTCATCAACACTCTGAACGTCCACAGATTACAGAATGTCTCCAAATGTATTTCGAAAACTACTCCTGGTCTCCCAGGAATCGATAAAAGCGTAGACAGTTTGAGACATTACTCCCATGGAGAAAAGTGCTAATGGTGCGTGTTATATTCAATCCCGATGCAATTTCTGTGTTTCATCAACACTCTGAACGTCCACAGATTACAAAATGCCTCCAAATGTGTTTCGGAAACTACTACTGGTCTCCCAGGAATCGATAAAAGCGTAGACAGTTTGAGACATTACTCCCATGGAGAAAAGTGCGCATGGTGCGTGTTGTATTCAATCCCGATGCAATTTCTGTGTTTCATCAACACTCTGAACGTATACAGATTACAGAATGCCTCAAAATGTGTTTCGAAAACTACTACTGGTCTCCCAGGAATCGATAAAAGCGTAGACAGTTTGAGACATTACTCCCATGGAGAAAAGTGCTCGTGGTGCGTGCTGTATTCAATACCGATGCAATTTCTGTGTTTCATCAACACTCTGAACGTCCACAGATTACAGAATGCCTCCAAATGTATTTGGAAAACTACTCCTGGTCTCCCAGGAATCGATAAAAGCGTAGACAGTTTGAGACATTACTCCCATGGAGAAAAGTGCGCATGGTGCGTGTTGTATTCAATCCCGATGCAATTTCTGTGTTTCATCAACACTCTGAACGTCCACAGATTACAGAATGCCTCAAAATGTGTTTCGAAAACTACTACTGGTCTCCCAGGAATCGATAAAAGCGTAGACAGTTTGAGACATTACTCCCATGGAGAAAAGTGCTAATGGTGCGTGTTATATTCAATCCCGATGCAATTTCTGTGTTTCATCAACACTCTGAACGTCCACAGATTACAGAATGCCTCCAAATGTATTTCGAAAACTACTCCTGGTCTCCCAGGAATCGATAAAAGCGTAGACAGTTTGAGACATCACTCCCATGGAGAAAAGTGCTCGTGGTCCGTGTTGTATTCAATACCGATGCAATTTCTGTGTTTCATCAACACTCTGAACGTCCACATATTACAGAATGTCTCCAAATGTATTTCGAAAACTACTCCTGGTCTCCCAGGAATCGATAAAAGCGTAGACAGTTTGAGACATTACTCCCATGGAGAAAAGTGCTAATGGTGCGTGTTATATTCAATCCCGATGCAATTTCTGTGTTTCATCAACACTCTGAACGTCCACAGATTACAAAATGCCTCCAAATGTGTTTCGGAAACTACTACTGGTGTCCCAGGAATCGATAAAAGCGTAGACAGTTTGAGACATTACTCCCATGGAGAAAAGTGCGCATGGTGCGTGTTGTATTCAATCCCGATGCAATTTCTGTGTTTCATCAACACTCTGAACGTATACAGATTACAGAATGCCTCAAAATGTGTTTCGAAAACTACTACTGGTCTCCCAGGAATCGATAAAAGCGTAGACAGTTTGAGACATTACTCCCATGGAGAAAAGTGCTAATGGTGCGTGTTATATTCAATCCCGATGCAATTTCTGTGTTTCATCAACACTCTGAACGTCCACAGATTACAGAATGCCTCCAAATGTGTTTCGGAAACTACTACTGGTCTCCCAGGAATCGATAAAAGCGTAGACAGTTTGAGACATTACTCCCATGGAGAAAAGTGCTCGTGGTGCGTGCTGTATTCAATACCGATGCAATTTCTGTGTTTCATCAACACTCTGAACGTCCACAGATTACAGAATGCCTCCAAATGTATTTGGAAAACTACTCCTGGTCTCCCAGGAATCGATAAAAGCGTAGACAGTTTGAGACATTACTCCCATGGAGAAAAGTGCGCATGGTGCGTGTTGTATTCAATCCCGATGCAATTTCTGTGTTTCATCAACACTCTGAACGTCCACAGATTACAGAATGCCTCAAAATGTGTTTCGAAAACTACTACTGGTCTCCCAGGAATCGATAAAAGCGTAGACAGTTTGAGACATTACTCCCATGGAGAAAAGTGCTAATGGTGCGTGTTATATTCAATCCCGATGCAATTTCTGTGTTTCATCAACACTCTGAACGTCCACAGATTACAGAATGCCTCCAAATGTATTTCGAAAACTACTATTGGTCTCCCAGGAATCGATAAAAGCGTAGACAGTTTGAGACATTACAACCATGGAGAAAAGTGCTCGTGGTCCGTGTTGTATTCAATACCGATGCAATTTCTGTGTTTCATCAACACTCTGAACGTCCACAGATTACAGAATGTCTCCAAATGTATTTCGAAAACTACTCCTGGTCTCCCAGGAATCGATAAAAGCGTAGACAGTTTGAGACATTACTCCCATGGAGAAAAGTGCTAATGGTGCGTGTTATATTCAATCCCGATGCAATTTCTGTGTTTCATCAACACTCTGAACGTCCACAGATTACAGAATGCCTCCAAATGTATTTCGAAAACTACTACTGGTCTCCCAGGAATCGATAAAAGCGTAGACAGTTTGAGACATTACTCCCATGGAGAAAAGTGCTCGTGGTCCGTGTTGTATTCAATACCGATGCAATATCTGTGTTTCATCAACACTCTGAACGTCCACAGATTACAGAATGTCTCCAAATGTATTTCGAAAACTACTCCTGGTCTCCCAGGAATCGATAAAAGCGTAGACAGTTTGAGACATTACTCCCATGGAGAAAAGTGCTAATGGTGCGTGTTATATTCAATCCCGATGCAATTTCTGTGTTTCATCAACACTCTGAACGTCCACAGATTACAAAATGCCTCCAAATGTGTTTCGGAAACTACTACTGGTCTCCCAGGAATCGATAAAAGCGTAGACAGTTTGAGACATTACTCCCATGGAGAAAAGTGCTCGTGGTCCGTGTTGTATTCAATCCCGATGCAATTTCTGTGTTTCATCAACACTCTGAACGTCCACAGATTACAGAATGCCTCCAAATGTATTTCGAAAACTACTACTGGTCTCCCAGGAATCGATAAAAGCGTAGACAGTTTGAGACATTACTCCCATGGAGAAAAGTGCTCGTGGTCCGTGTTGTATTCAATCCCGATGCAATTTCCCTGTTTCATCAACACTCTGAACGTCCACAGATTACAGAATGCCTCCAAATGTATTTCGAAAACTACTACTGGTCTCCCAGGAATCGATAAAAGCGTAGACAGTTTGAGACATTACTCCCATGGAGAAAAGTGCGCATGGTGCGTGTTGTATTCAATCCCGATGCAATTTCTGTGTTTCATCAACACTCTAAACGTCCACAGATTACAGAATGCCTCAAAATGTGTTTCGAAAACTACTACTGGTCTCCCAGGAATCGCTAAAAGCGTAGACAGTTTGAGACATTACTCCCATGGAGAAAAATGCTCGTGGTCCGTGTTGTATTCAATACCGATGCAGTTTCTGTGTTTCATCAACACTCTGAACGTCCACAGATTACAGAATGCCTCCAAATGTATTTCGAAAACTACTCCTGGTCTCCCAGGAATCGATAAAAGCGTAGACAGTTTGAGACATTACTCCCATGGAGAAAAGTGCGCATGGTGCGTGTTGTATTCAATCCCGATGCAATTTCTGTGTTTCATCAACACTCTGAACGTCCACAGATTACAGAATGCCTCCAAATGTATTTCGAAAACTACTACTGGTCTCCCAGGAATCGATAAAAGCGTAGACTGTTTGAGACATTACTCCCATGGAGAAAAGTGCTCGTGGTCCGTGTTGTATTCAATACCGATGCAATTTCCCTGTTTCATCAACACACTGAACGTCTACAGATTAGAGAGTGCCTCCAAATGTGTTTCGAAAACTACTACTGGTCTCCCAGGAATCGATAAAAGCGTAGACAGTTTGAGACATTACTCCCATGGAGAAAAGTGCTCGTGGTGAGTGTTGTATTCAATACCGATGCAATTTCCCTGTTTCATCAACACTCTGAACGTCTACAGATTAGAGAGTGCCTCCAAATGTGTTCGAAAACTACTACTGGTCTCCCAGGAATCGATAAAAGCGTAGACACTTTGAGACATTACTCCCATGGAGAAAAGTGCTCGTGGTGCGTGTTGTATTCAATACCGATGCAATTTCTGTGTTTCATCAACACTCTGAACGTCCGCAGATTACAGAATGCCTCAAAATGTGTTTAGAAAACTACTACTGGTCTCCCAGGAATCGATAAAAGCGTAGACAGTTTGAGACATTACTCCCATGGAGAAAAGTGCGCATGGTGCGTGTTGTATTCAATACCGATGCAATTTCTGTGTTTCATCAACACTCTGAACGTCCACAGATTACAGAATGCCTCAAAATGTGTTTAGAAAACTACTACTTGTCTCCCAGGAATCGATAAAAGCGTAGACAGTTTGAGACATTACTCCCATGGAGAAAAGTGCGATGGTGCGTGTTGTATTCAATCCCGATGCAATTTCTGTGTTTCATCAACACTCTGAACGTCCACAGATTACAGAATGCCTCCAAATGTATTTCGAAAACTACTACTGGTCTCCCAGGAATCGATAAAAGCGTAGACAGTTTGAGACATCACTCCCATGGAGAAAAGTGCTCGTGGTCCGTGTTGTATTCAATACCGATGCAATTTCTGTGTTTCATCAACACTCTGAACGTCCACATATTACAGAATGTCTCCAAATGTATTTCGAAAACTACTCCTGGTCTCCCAGGAATCGATAAAAGCGTAGACAGTTTGAGACATTACTCCCATGGAGAAAAGTGCTAATGGTGCGTGTTATATTCAATCCCGATGCAATTTCTGTGTTTCATCAACACTCTGAACGTCCACAGATTACAAAATGCCTCCAAATGTGTTTCGGAAACTACTACTGGTGTCCCAGGAATCGATAAAAGCGTAGACAGTTTGAGACATTACTCCCATGGAGAAAAGTGCGCATGGTGCGTGTTGTATTCAATCCCGATGCAATTTCTGTGTTTCATCAACACTCTGAACGTATACAGATTACAGAATGCCTCAAAATGTGTTTCGAAAACTACTACTGGTCTCCCAGGAATCGATAAAAGCGTAGACAGTTTGAGACATTACTCCCATGGAGAAAAGTGCTAATGGTGCGTGTTATATTCAATCCCGATGCAATTTCTGTGTTTCATCAACACTCTGAACGTCCACAGATTACAGAATGCCTCCAAATGTGTTTCGGAAACTACTACTGGTCTCCCAGGAATCGATAAAAGCGTAGACAGTTTGAGACATTACTCCCATGGAGAAAAGTGCTCGTGGTGCGTGCTGTATTCAATACCGATGCAATTTCTGTGTTTCATCAACACTCTGAACGTCCACAGATTACAGAATGCCTCCAAATGTATTTGGAAAACTACTCCTGGTCTCCCAGGAATCGATAAAAGCGTAGACAGTTTGAGACATTACTCCCATGGAGAAAAGTGCGCATGGTGCGTGTTGTATTCAATCCCGATGCAATTTCTGTGTTTCATCAACACTCTGAACGTCCACAGATTACAGAATGCCTCAAAATGTGTTTCGAAAACTACTACTGGTCTCCCAGGAATCGATAAAAGCGTAGACAGTTTGAGACATTACTCCCATGGAGAAAAGTGCTAATGGTGCGTGTTATATTCAATCCCGATGCAATTTCTGTGTTTCATCAACACTCTGAACGTCCACAGATTACAGAATGCCTCCAAATGTATTTCGAAAACTACTATTGGTCTCCCAGGAATCGATAAAAGCGTAGACAGTTTGAGACATTACAACCATGGAGAAAAGTGCTCGTGGTCCGTGTTGTATTCAATACCGATGCAATTTCTGTGTTTCATCAACACTCTGAACGTCCACAGATTACAGAATGTCTCCAAATGTATTTCGAAAACTACTCCTGGTCTCCCAGGAATCGATAAAAGCGTAGACAGTTTGAGACATTACTCCCATGGAGAAAAGTGCTAATGGTGCGTGTTATATTCAATCCCGATGCAATTTCTGTGTTTCATCAACACTCTGAACGTCCACAGATTACAGAATGCCTCCAAATGTATTTCGAAAACTACTACTGGTCTCCCAGGAATCGATAAAAGCGTAGACAGTTTGAGACATTACTCCCATGGAGAAAAGTGCTCGTGGTCCGTGTTGTATTCAATACCGATGCAATATCTGTGTTTCATCAACACTCTGAACGTCCACAGATTACAGAATGTCTCCAAATGTATTTCGAAAACTACTCCTGGTCTCCCAGGAATCGATAAAAGCGTAGACAGTTTGAGACATTACTCCCATGGAGAAAAGTGCTAATGGTGCGTGTTATATTCAATCCCGATGCAATTTCTGTGTTTCATCAACACTCTGAACGTCCACAGATTACAAAATGCCTCCAAATGTGTTTCGGAAACTACTACTGGTCTCCCAGGAATCGATAAAAGCGTAGACAGTTTGAGACATTACTCCCATGGAGAAAAGTGCTCGTGGTCCGTGTTGTATTCAATCCCGATGCAATTTCTGTGTTTCATCAACACTCTGAACGTCCACAGATTACAGAATGCCTCCAAATGTATTTCGAAAACTACTACTGGTCTCCCAGGAATCGATAAAAGCGTAGACAGTTTGAGACATTACTCCCATGGAGAAAAGTGCTCGTGGTCCGTGTTGTATTCAATCCCGATGCAATTTCCCTGTTTCATCAACACTCTGAACGTCCACAGATTACAGAATGCCTCCAAATGTATTTCGAAAACTACTACTGGTCTCCCAGGAATCGATAAAAGCGTAGACAGTTTGAGACATTACTCCCATGGAGAAAAGTGCGCATGGTGCGTGTTGTATTCAATCCCGATGCAATTTCTGTGTTTCATCAACACTCTAAACGTCCACAGATTACAGAATGCCTCAAAATGTGTTTCGAAAACTACTACTGGTCTCCCAGGAATCGCTAAAAGCGTAGACAGTTTGAGACATTACTCCCATGGAGAAAAATGCTCGTGGTCCGTGTTGTATTCAATACCGATGCAGTTTCTGTGTTTCATCAACACTCTGAACGTCCACAGATTACAGAATGCCTCCAAATGTATTTCGAAAACTACTCCTGGTCTCCCAGGAATCGATAAAAGCGTAGACAGTTTGAGACATTACTCCCATGGAGAAAAGTGCGCATGGTGCGTGTTGTATTCAATCCCGATGCAATTTCTGTGTTTCATCAACACTCTGAACGTCCACAGATTACAGAATGCCTCCAAATGTATTTCGAAAACTACTACTGGTCTCCCAGGAATCGATAAAAGCGTAGACTGTTTGAGACATTACTCCCATGGAGAAAAGTGCTCGTGGTCCGTGTTGTATTCAATACCGATGCAATTTCCCTGTTTCATCAACACACTGAACGTCTACAGATTAGAGAGTGCCTCCAAATGTGTTTCGAAAACTACTACTGGTCTCCCAGGAATCGATAAAAGCGTAGACAGTTTGAGACATTACTCCCATGGAGAAAAGTGCTCGTGGTGAGTGTTGTATTCAATACCGATGCAATTTCCCTGTTTCATCAACACTCTGAACGTCTACAGATTAGAGAGTGCCTCCAAATGTGTTCGAAAACTACTACTGGTCTCCCAGGAATCGATAAAAGCGTAGACACTTTGAGACATTACTCCCATGGAGAAAAGTGCTCGTGGTGCGTGTTGTATTCAATACCGATGCAATTTCTGTGTTTCATCAACACTCTGAACGTCCGCAGATTACAGAATGCCTCAAAATGTGTTTAGAAAACTACTACTGGTCTCCCAGGAATCGATAAAAGCGTAGACAGTTTGAGACATTACTCCCATGGAGAAAAGTGCGCATGGTGCGTGTTGTATTCAATACCGATGCAATTTCTGTGTTTCATCAACACTCTGAACGTCCACAGATTACAGAATGCCTCAAAATGTGTTTAGAAAACTACTACTTGTCTCCCAGGAATCGATAAAAGCGTAGACAGTTTGAGACATTACTCCCATGGAGAAAAGTGCGATGGTGCGTGTTGTATTCAATCCCGATGCAATTTCTGTGTTTCATCAACACTCTGAACGTCCACAGATTACAGAATGCCTCCAAATGTATTTCGAAAACTACTACTGGTCTCCCAGGAATCGATAAAAGCGTAGACAGTTTGAGACATTACTCCCATGGAGAAAAGTGCTCGTGGTCCTTGTTGTATTCAATCCCGATGCAATTTCTGTGTTTCATCAACACTCTGAACGTCCACAGATTACAGAATGCCTCCAAATGTATTTCGAAAACTACTACTGGTCTCCCAGGAATCGATAAAAGCGTAGACAGTTTGAGACATTACTCCCATGGAGAAAAGTGCTCGTAGTCCGTGTTGTATTCAATACCGATGCAATTTCCCTGTTTCATCAACACTGTGAACGTCTACAGATTAGAGAGTGCCTCCAAATGTGTTTCGAAAACTACTACTGGTCTCCCAGGAATCGATAAAAGCGTAGACAGTTTGAGACATTACTCCCATGGAGAAAAGTGCTCGTGGTGCGTGTTGTATTCAATACCGATGCAATTTCCCTGTCTCATCAACACTCTGAACGTCTACAGATTAGAGAGTGCCTCCAAATGTGTTTCGAAAACTACTACTGGTCTCCCAGGAATCGATAAAAGCGTAGACACTTTGAGACATTACTCCCATGGAGAAAAGTGCTCGTGGTGCGTGTTGTATTCAATACCGATGCAATTTCTGTGTTTCATCAACACTCTGAACGTCCGCAGATTACAGAATGCCTCAAAATGTGTTTAGAAAACTACTACTGGTCTCCCAGGAATCGATAAAAGCGTAGACAGTTTGAGACATTACTCCCATGGAGAAAAGTGCGCATGGTGCGTGTTGTATTCAATCCCGATGCAATTTCTGTGTTTCATCAACACTCTGAACGTCCACAGATTACAGAATGCCTCAAAATGTGTTTCGAAAACTACTACTGGTCTCCCAGGAATCGATAAAAGCGTAGACAGTTTGAGACATTACTCCCATGGAGAAAAGTGCGCATGGTGCGTGTTGTATTCAATCCCGATGAAATTTCTGTGTTTCATCAACACTCTGAACGTCCACAGATTACAGAATGCCTAGAAATGTATTTCGAAAACTACTACTGGTCTCCCAGGAATCGATAAAAGCGCAGACAGTTTGAGACATTACTCCCATGGAGAAAAGTGCTCGTGGTCCGTGTTGTATTCAATCCCGATGCAATTTCTGTGTTTCATCAACACTCTGAACGTCCACAGATTACAGAATGCCTCCAAATGTATTTCGAAAACTACTACTGGTCTCCCAGGAATCGATAAAAGCGTAGACAGTTTGAGACATTACTCCCATGGAGAAAAGTGCGCATGGTGCGTGTTGTATTCAATCCCGATGCAATTTCTGTGTTTCATCAACACTCTGAACGTCCACAGATTACAGAATGCCTAGAAATGTATTTCGAAAACTACTACTGGTCTCCCAGGAATCGATAAAAGCGCAGACAGTTTGAGACATTACTCCCATGGAGAAAAGTGCTCGTGGTCCGTGTTGTATTCAATCCCGATGCAATTTCTGTGTTTCATCAACACTCTGAACGTCCACAGATTACAGAATGCCTCCAAATGTATTTCGAAAACTACTACTGGTCTCCCAGGAATCGATAAAAGCGTAGACAGTTTGAGACATTACTCCCATGGAGAAAAGTGCTCGTAGTCCGTGTTGTATTCAATACCGATGCAATTTCCCTGTTTCATCAACACTGTGAACGTCTACAGATTAGAGAGTGCCTTTAAATGTGTTTCGAAAACTACTACTGGTCTCCCAGGAATCGATAAAAGCGTAGACAGTTTGAGACATTACTCCCATGGAGAAAAGTGCTCATGGTGCGTGTTGTATTCAATACCGATGCAATTTCCCTGTTTCATCAACACTCTGAACGTCTACAGATTAGAGAGTGCCTCCAAATGTGTTTCGAAAACTACTACTGGTCTCCCAGGAATCGATAAAAGCGTAGACACTTTGAGACATTACTCCCATGGAGAAAAGTGCTCGTGGTGCGTGTTGTATTCAATACCGATGCAATTTCTGTGTTTCATCAACACTCTGAACGTCCGCAGATTACAGAATGCCTCAAAATGTGTTTAGAAAACTACTACTGGTCTCCCAGGAATCGATAAAAGCGTAGACAGTTTGAGACATTACTCCCATGGAGAAAAGTGCGCATGGTGCGTGTTGTATTCAATCCCGATGCAATTTCTGTGTTTCATCAACACTCTGAACGTCCACAGATTACAGAATGCCTCAAAATGTGTTTCGAAAACTACTACTGGTCTCCCAGGAATCGATAAAAGCGTAGACAGTTTGAGACATTACTCCCATGGAGAAAAGTGCGCATGGTGCGTGTTGTATTCAATCCCGATGCAATTTCTGTGTTTCATCAACACTCTGAACGTCCACAGATTACAGAATGCCTAGAAATGTATTTCGAAAACTACTACTGGTCTCCCAGGAATCGATAAAAGCGCAGACAATTTGAGACATTACTCCCATGGAGAAAAGTGCTCGTGGTCCGTGGTGTATTCAATCCCGATGCAATTTCTGTGTTTCATCAACACTCTGAACGTCCACAGATTACAAAATGCCTCCAAATGTATTTCGAAAACTACTACTGGTCTCCCAGGAATCGATAAAAGCGTAGACAGTTTGAGACATTACTCCCATGGAGAAAAGTGCGCATGGTGCGTGTTGTATTCAATCCCGATGCAATTTCTGTGTTTCATCAACACTCTGAACGTCCACAGATTACAGAATGCCTAGAAATGTATTTCGAAAACTACTACTGGTCTCCCAGGAATCGATAAAAGCGTAGACAGTTTGAGACATTACTCCCATGGAGAAAAGTGCTCGTGGTCCGTGTTGTATTCAATCCCGATGCAATTTCTGTGTTTCATCAACACTCTGAACGTCCACAGATTACAGAATGCCTCCAAATGTATTTCGAAAACTACTACTGGTCTCCCAGGAATCGATAAAAGCGTAGACAGTTTGAGACATTACTCCCATGGAGAAAAGTGCGCATGGTGCGTGTTGTATTCAATCCCGATGCTATTTCTGTGTTTCATCAACACTCTGAACGTACACAGATTACAGAATGCCTCCAAATGTATTTCGAAAACTACTACTGGTCTCCCAGGAATCGATAAAAGCGTAGACACTTTGAGACATTACTCCCATGGAGAAAAGTGCGCATGGTGCGTGTTATATTCAATCCCGATGCAATTTCTGTATTTCATCAACACTCTGAACGTCCACAGATTACAGAATGCCTCAAAATGTGTTTAGAAAACTACTACTGGTCTCCCAGGAATCGATAAAAGCGTAGACAGTTTGAGACATTACTCCCATGGAGAAAAGTGCGCATGGTGCGTGTTGTATTCAATCCCGATGCAATTTCCCTGTTTCATCAACACTCTGAACGTCTACAGATTAGAGAGTGCCTCCAAATGTGTTTCGAAAACTACTACTGGTCTCCCAGGAATCGATAAAAGCGTAGACACTTTGAGACATTACTCCCATGGAGAAAAGTGCTAATGGTGCGTGTTATATTCAATCCCGATGCAATTTCTGTGTTTCATCAACACTCTGAACGTCCACAGATTACAGAATGCCTCAAAATGTGTTTAGAAAACTACTACTGGTCTCCCAGGAATCGATAAAAGCGTAGACAGTTTGAGACATTACTCCCATGGAGAAAAGTGCGCATGGTGCGTGTTATATTCAATCCCGATGCAATTTCTGTGTTTCATCAACACTCTGAACGTCCACAGATTACAGAATGCCTCCAAATGTATTTCGAAAACTACTACTGGTCTCCCAGGAATCGATAAAAGCGTAGACAGTTTGAGACATTACTCCCATGGGGAAAAGTGCTAATGGTGCGTGTTATATTCAATCCCGATGCAATTTCTGTGTTTCATCAACACTCTGAACGTCCACAGATTACAGAATGCCTCAAAATGTGTTTAGAAAACTACTACTGGTCTCCCAGGAATCGATAAAAGCGTAGACAGTTTGAGACATTACTCCCATGGAGAAAAGTGCGCATGGTGCGTGTTATATTCAATCCCGATGCAATTTCTGTGTTTCATCAACACTCTGAACGTCCACAGATTACAGAATGCCTCAAAATGTGTTTAGAAAACTACTACTGGTCTCCCAGGAATCGATAAAAGCGTAGACAGTTTGAGACATTACTCCCATGGAGAAAAGTGCGCATGGTGCGTGTTGTATTCAATCCCGATGCAATTTCCCTGTTTCATCAACACTCTGAACGTCTACAGATTAGAGAGTGCCTCCAAATGTGTTTCGAAAACTACTACTGGTCTCCCAGGAATCGATAAAAGCGTAGACACTTTGAGACATTACTCCCATGGAGAAAAGTGCTCGTGGTGCGTGTTGTATTCAATACCGATGCAATTTCTGTGTTTCATCAACACTCTGAACGTCCGCAGATTACAGAATGCCTCAAAATGTGTGTAGAAAACTACTACTGGTCTCCCAGGAATCGATAAAAGCGTAGACAGTTTGAGACATTACTCCCATGGAGAAAAGTGCGCATGGTGCGTGTTGTATTCAATCCCGATGCAATTTCCCTGTTTCATCAACACTCTGAACGTCTACAGATTACAGAATGCCTCCAAATGTATTTCGAAAACTATTCCTGGTCTCCCGGGAATCGATAAAAGCGTACACACTTTGAGACATTACTCCCATGGAGAAAAGTGCTCATGGTGGGTGTTGTATTCAATCCCGATGCAATTTCACTGTTTCATCAACACTCTGAACGTCTACAGATTACAGAATGCCTCCAAATGTATTTCGAAAACTATTCCTGGTGTCCCGGGAATCGATAAAAGCGTACACACTTTGAGACATTACTCCCATGGAGAAAAGTGCTCATGGTGCGTGTTGTATTCAATCCCGATGCAATTTCCATGTTTCATCAACACTCTGAACGTCTACAGATTAGAGAGTGCCTCCAAATGTGTTTCGGAAACTACTACTGGTCTCCCGGGAATCGATAAAAGCGTAGACACTTTGAGACATTACTCCCATGGAGAAAAGTGCTCATGGTGCGCGTTATATTCAATCCCGATGCAATTTCTGTGTTTCATCAACACTCTGAACGTCCACAGATTACAGAATGCCTCAAAATGTGTTTAGAAAACTACTACTGGTCTCCCAGGAATCCATAAAAGCGTAGACACTTTGAGACATTACTCCCATGGAGAATAGTGCGCATGGTGCTTGTTGTATTCAACCCCGATGCAATTTCTGTGTTTCGTCAACACTCTGAACGTTCACAGATTACAGAATGCCTCCAAATGTGTTTCGGAAACTACTACTGGTCTCCCAGGAATCGATAAAAGCGTAGACACTTTGAGACATTACTCCCATGGAGAAAAGTGCTAATGGTGCGTGTTATATTCAATCCCGATGCAATTTCTGTGTTTCATCAACACTCTGAACGTCCACAGATTACAGAATGCCTCAAAATGTGTTTAGAAAACTACTACTGGTCTCCCAGGAATCGATAAAAGCGTAGACAGTTTGAGACATTACTCCCATGGAGAAAAGTGCGCATGGTGCGTGTTGTATTCAATCCCGATGCAATTTCTGTGTTTCATCAACACTCTGAACGTCCACAGATTACAGAATGCCTCCAAATGTATTTCGAAAACTACTACTGGTCTCCCAGGAATCGATAAAAGCGTAGACAGATTGAGACATTACTCCCATGGAGAAAAGTGCGCATGGTGCGTGTTGTACTCAATCCCGATGCAATTTCCCTGTTTCATCAACACTCTGAACGTCTACAGATTAGAGAGTGCCTCCAAATGTGTTTCGAAAACTACTACTGGTCTCCCAGGAATCGATAAAAGCGTAGACACTTTGAGACATTACTCCCATGGAGAAAAGTGCTCGTGGTGCGTGTTATATTCAATCCCGATGCAATTTCTGTGTTTCATCAACACTCTGAACGTCCACAGATTACAGAATGCCTCAAAATGTGTTTAGAAAACTACTACTGGTCTCCCAGGAATCGATAAAAGCGTAGACAGTTTGAGACATTACTCCCATGGAGAAAAGTGCGCATGGTGCGTGTTGTATTCAATCCCGATGCAATTTCTGTGTTACATCAACACTCTGAACGTCCACAGATTACAGAATGCCTCCAAATGTATTTCGAAAACTACTACTGGTCTCCCAGGAATCGATAAAAGCGTAGACAGTTTGAGACATTACTCCCATGGAGAAAAGTGCGCATGGTGCGTGTTGTATTCAATCCCAATGCAATTTCTGTGTTACATCAACACTCTGAACGTCCACAGATTACAGAATGCCTCCAAATGTATTTCGAAAACTACTACTGGTCTTCCAGGAATCGATAAAAGCGTAGACAGTTTGAGACATTACTCCCATGGAGAAAAGTGCGCATGGTGCGTGTTGTATTCAATCCCGATGCAATTTCTGTGTTTCATCAACACTCTGAACGTCTACAGATTACAGAATGCCTCCAAATGTATTTCGAAAACTATTCCTGGTCTCCCGGGAATCGATAAAAGCGTAGACACTTTGAGACATTACTCCCATGGAGAAAAGTGCTCATGGTGCGTGTTGTATTCAATCCCGATGCAATTTCCCTGTTTCATCAACACTCTGAACGTCTACAGATTACAGAATGCCTCCAAATGTATTTCGAAAACTATTCCTGGTCTCCCGGGAATCGATAAAATCGTAGACACTTTGAGACATTACTCCCATGGAGAAAAGTGCTCATGGTGCGTGTTGTATTCAATCCCGATGCAATTTCCCTGTTTCATCAACACTCTGAACGTCTACAGATTAGAGAGTGCCTCCAAATGTGTTTCGGAAACTACTACTGGTCTTCCGGGAATCGATAAAAGCGTAGACAGTTTGAGACATTACTCCCATGGAGAAAAGTGCGCATGGTGCGTGTTGTATTCAATCCCGATGCAATTTCCCTGTTTCATCAACACTCTGAACGTCTACAGATTAGAGAGTGCCTACAAATGTGTTTCGAAAACTACTACTGGTCTCCCAGGAATCGATAAAAGCGTAGACACTTTGAGACATTACTCCCATGGAGAAAAGTGCTAATGGTGCGTGTTATATTCAATCCCGATGCAATTTCTGTGTTTCATCAACACTCTGAACGTCCACAGATTACAGAATGCCTCAAAATGTGTTTAGAAAACTACTACTGGTCTCCCAGGAATCGATAAAAGCGTAGACACTTTGAGACATTACTCCCATGGAGAAAAGTGCTAATGGTGCGTGTTATATTCAATCCCGATGCAATTTCTGTGTTTCATCAACACTCTGAACGTCCACAGATTACAGAATGCCTCCAAATGTATTTCGAAAACTACTACTGGTCTCCCAGGAATCGATAAAAGCGTAGACAGTTTGAGACATTACTCCCATGGAGAAAAGTGCTCGTGGTGCGTGTTGTATTCAATACCGATGCAATTTCCCTGTTTCATCAACACTCTGAACGTCTACAGATTAGATAGTGCCTCCAAATGTGTTTCGGAAACTACTACTGGTCTCCCAGGAATCGATAAAAGCGTAGACACTTTGAGACGTTACTCCCATGGAGAAAAGTGCTCGTGGTGCGTGTTGTATTCTATACCGATGCAGTTTCTGTGTTTCATCAACACTCTGAACGTCCACAGATTACAGAATGCCTCAAAATGTGTTTAGAAAACTACTACTGGTCTCCCAGGAATCGATAAAAGCGTAGACAGTTTGAGACATTACTCCCATGGAGAAAAGTGCGCATGGTGCGTGTTGTATTCAATCCCGATGCAATTTCTGTGTTTCATCAACACTCTGAACGTCCACAGATTACAGAATGCCTCCAAATGTATTTCGAAAACTACTACTGGTCTCCCAGGAATCGATAAAAGCGTAGACAGTTTGAGACATTACTCCCATGGAGAAAAGTGCGCATGGTGCGTGTTGTATTCAATCCCGATGCAATTTCCCTGTTTCATCAACACTCTGAACGTCTACAGATTAGAGAGTGCCTCCAAATGTGTTTCGAAAACTGCTACTGGTCTCCCAGGAATCGATAAAAGCGTAGACACTTTGAGACATTACTCCCATGGAGAAAAGTGCTAATGGTGCGTGTTATATTCAATCCCGATGCAATTTCTGTGTTTCATCAACACTCTGAACGTCCACAGATTACAGAATGCCTCAAAATGTGTTTAGAAAACTACTACTGGTCTCCCAGGAATCGATAAAAGCGTAGACAGTTTGAGACATTACTCCCATGGAGAAAAGTGCGCATGGTGCGTGTTGTATTCAATCCCGATGCAATTTCTGTGTTTCATCAACACTCTGAACGTCCACAGATTACAGATTGCCTCCAAATGTGTTTCGGAAACTACTACTGGTCTCCCGGGAATCGATAAAAGCGTAGACAGTTTGAGACATTACTCCTATGGAGAAAAGTGCGCATGGTGCGTGTTATATTCAATCCCGATGCATTTTCTGTGTTTCATCAACACTCTGAACGTCCACAGATTACAGAATGCCTCAAAATGTGTTTAGAAAACTACTACTGGTCTCCGAGGAATCGATAAAAGCGTAGACACTTTCAGACATTACTCCCATGGAGAAAAGTGCGCATGGTGCGTGTTGTATTCAATCCCGATGCAATTTCTGTGTTTCATCAACACTCTGAACGTCCACAGATTACAGAATGCCTCCAAATGTGTTTCGGAAACTACTACTGGTCTCCCGGAAATCGATAAAAGCGTAGACAGTTTGAGACATTACTCCCATGGAGAAAAGTGCGCATGGTGCGTGTTATATTCAATCCCGATGCAATTTCTGTGTTTCATCAACACTCTGAACGTCCACAGATTACAGAATGCCTCAAAGTGTGTTTAGAAAACTACTACTGGTCTCCCAGGAATCGATAAAAGCGTAGACAGTTTGAGACATTACTCCCATGGAGAAAAGTGCGCATGGTGCGTGTTGTATTCAATCCCGATGCAATTTCCCTGTTTCATCAACACTCTGAACGTCTACAGATTAGAGAGTGCCTCCAAATGTGTTTCTAAAACTACTACTGGTCTCCCAGGAATCGATAAAAGCGTAGAAACTTTGAGACATTACTCCCATGGAGAAAAGTGCTAATGGTGCGTGTTATATTCAATCCCGATGCAATTTCTGTGTTTCATCAACACTCTGAACGTCCACAGATTACAGAATGCCTCAAAATGTGTTTAGAAAACTACTACTGGTCTCCCAGGAATCGATAAAAGCGTAGACAGTTTGAGACATTACTCCCATGGAGAAAAGTGCGCATGGTGCGTGTTGTATTCAATCCCGATGCAATTTCCCTGTTTCATCAACACTCTGAACGTCTACAGATTAGAGAGTGCCTCCAAATGTGTTTCGAAAACTACTACTGGTCTCCCAGGAATCGATAAAAGCGTAGACACTTTGAGACATTACTCCCATGGAGAAAAGTGCTAATGGTGCGTGTTATATTCAATCCCGATGCAATTTCTGTGTTTCATCAACACTCTGAACGTCCACAGATTACAGAATGCCTCCAAATGTGTTTAGAAAACTACTACTGGTCTCCCAGGAATCGATAAAAGCGTAGACAGTTTGAGACATTACTCCCATGGAGAAAAGTGCGCATGGTGCGTGTTGTATTCAATCCCGATGCAATTTCCCTGTTTCATCAACACTCTGAACGTCTACAGATTAGAGAGTGCCTCCAAATGTATTTCGAAAACTACTACTGGTCTCCCAGGAATCGATAAAAGCGTAGACAGTTTGAGACATTACTCCCATGGAGAAAAGTGCGCATGGTGCGTGTTGTATTCAATCCCGATGCAATTTCCCTGTTTCATCAACACTCTGAACGTCTACAGATTAGAGAGTGCCTCCAAATGTGTTTCGAAAACTACTACTGGTCTCCCAGGAATCGATAAAAGCGTAGACACTTTGAGACATTACTCCCATGGAGAAAAGTGCTAATGGTGCGTGTTATATTCAATCCCGATGCAATTTCTGTGTTTCATCAACACTCTGAACGTCCACAGATTACGGAATGCCTCAAAATGTGTTTAGAAAACTACTACTGGTCTCCCAGGAATCGATAAAAGCGTAGACAGTTTGAGACATTACTCCCATGGAGAAAAGTGCCCATGGTGCGTGTTGTATTCAATCCCGATGCAATTTCTGTGTTTCATCAACACTCTGAACGTCCACAGATTACAGAATGCCTCCAAATGTATTTCGAAAACTACTACTGGTCTCCCAGGAATCGATAAAATCGTAGACAGTTTGAGACATTACTCCCATGGAGAAAAGTGCTCGTGGTCCGTGTTGTATTCAATACCGATGCAATTTCTGTGTTTCATCAACACTCTGAACGTCCACAGATTACAGAATGCCTCCAAATGTATTTCGAAAACTACTCCTGGTCTCCCAGGAATCGATAAAAGCGTAGACAGTTTGAGACATTACTCCCATGGAGAAAAGTGCGCATGGTGCTTGTTGTATTCAATCCCGATGCAATTTCTGTGTTTCATTAACACTCTGAACGTCTACAGATTAGAGAGTGCCTCCAAATGTGTTTCGAAAACTACTACTGGTCTCCCAGGAATCGATAAAAGCGTAGACACTTTGAGACATTACTCCCATGGAGAAAAGTGCTAATTGTGCGTGTTGTACTCAATCCCGATGCAATTTCTGTGTTTCATCAACACTCTGAACGTCCACAGATTACAGAATGCCTCCAAATGTGTTTCGGAAACTACTACTGGTCTCCCAGGAATCGATAAAAGCGTAGACACTTTGAGACATTACTCCCATGGAGAAAAGTGCGCATGGTGCGTGTTATATTCAGTCCCGATGCAATTTCTGTGTTTCATCAACACTCTGAACGTCCACAGATTACAGAATGCCTCAAAATGTGTTTAGAAATCTACTACTGGTCTCCCAGGAATCAATAAAAGCGTAGACAGTTTGAGACATTACTCCCATGGAGAAAAGTGCGCATGGTGCGTGTTGTATTCAACCCCGATGCAATATCCCTGTTTCATCAACACTCTGAACGTCTACAGATTAGAGAGTGCCTCCAAATGTGTTTCGAAAACTACTACTGGTCTCCCAGGAATGGATAAAAGCGTAGACAGTTTGAGACATTACTCCCATGGAGAAAAGTGCTAATGGTGCGTGTTGAATTCAATACCGATGCAATTTCCCTGTTTCATCAACCATCTGAACGTCTACAGATTAGAGAGTGCCTCCAAATGTGTTTCGAAAACTACTACTGGTCTCCCAGGAATCGATAAAAGCGTAGACACTTTGAGACATTACTCCCATGGAGAAAAGTGCGCATGGTGCGTGTTGTATTCAATCCCGATGCAATTTCTGTGTTTCATCAACACTCTGAACGTCCACAGATTACAGAATGCCTCCAAATGTATTTCGAAAACTACTACTGGTCTCCCAGGAATCGATAAAAGCGTAGACAGTTTGAGACATTACTCCCATGGAGAAAAGTGCGCATGGTGCGTGTTATATTCAATCACGATGCAATTTCTGTGTTTCATCAACACTCTGAACGTCCACAGATTACAGAATGCCTCAAAATGTGTTTAGAAAACTACTACTGGTCTCCCAGGAATCGATAAAAGCGTAGACACTTTGAGACATTACTCCCATGGAGAAAAGTGCGCATGGTGCGTGTTGTATTCAATCCCGATGCAATTTCTGTGTTTCATCAACACTCTGAACGTCCACAGATTACAGAATGCCTCCAAATGTATTTCGAAAACTACTACTGGTCTCCCAGGAATCGATAAAAGCGTAGACAGTTTGAGACATTACTCCCATGGAGAAAAGTGCGCATGGTGCGTGTTGTATTCAATCCCGATGCAATTTCTGTGTTTCATCAACACTCTGAACGTCCACAGATTACAGAATGCCTCCAAATGTATTTCGAAAACTACTACTGGTCTCCCAGGAATCGATAAAAGCGTAGACACTTTGAGACATTACTCCCATGGAGAAAAGTGCTCATGGTGCGTGTTGTATTCAATCCCCATGCAATTTCTGTGTTTCATCAACACTCTGAACGTCCACAGATTACAGAATGCCTCAAAATGTGTTTAGAAAACTACTACTGGTCTCCCAGGAATCGATAAAAGCGTAGACAGTTTGAGACATTACTCCCATGGAGAAAAGTGCGCATGGTGCGTGTTGTATTCAATCCCGATGCAATTTCCCTGTTTCATCAACACTCTGAACGTCTACAGATTAGAGAGTGCCTCCAAATGTGTTTCGAAAACTACTACTGGTCTCCCAGGAATCGATAAAAGCGTAGACACTTTGAGACATTACTCCCATGGAGAAAAGTGCTAATGGTGCGTGTTATATTCAATCCCGATGCAATTTCTGTGTTTCATCAACACTCTGAACGTCCACAGATTACAGAATGCCTCAAAATGTGTTTAGAAAACTACTACTGGTCTCCCAGGAATCGATAAAAGCGTAGACAGTTTGAGACATTACTCCCATGGAGAAAAGTGCGCATGGTGCGTGTTGTATTCAATCCCGATGCAATTTCTGTGTTTCATCAACACTCTGAACGTCCACAGATTACAGAATGCCTCCAAATGTATTTCGAAAACTACTACTGGTCTCCCAGGAATCGATAAAAGCGTAGACAGTTTGAGACATTACTCCCATGGAGAAAAGTGCTCGTGGTGCGTGTTGTATTCAATACCGATGCAATTTCCCTGTTTCATCAACACTCTGAACGTCTACAGATTAGAGAGTGCCTCCTAATGATTTTCGAAAACTACTACTGGTCTCCCAGGAATCGATAAAAGCGTAGACACTTTGAGACATTACTCCCATGGAGAAAAGTGCTAATGGTGCGTGTTATATTCAATCCCGATGCAATTTCTGTGTTTCATCAACACTCTGAACGTCCACAGATTACAGAATGCCTCCAAATGTGTTTCGGAAACTACTACTGGTCTCCCAGGAATCGATAAAAGCGTAGACACTTTGAGACATTACTCCCATGGAGAAAAGTGCGCATGGTGCGTGTTATATTCAGTCCCGATGCAATTTCTGTGTTTCATCAACACTCTGAACGTCCACAGATTACAGAATGCCTCAAAATGTGTTTAGAAAACTACTACTGGTCTCCCAGGAATCGATAAAAGCGTAGACAGTTTGAGACATTACTCCCATGGAGAAAAGTGCGCATGGTGCGTGTTGTATTCAATCCCGATGCAATTTCCCTGTTTCATCAACACTCTGAACGTCTACAGATTAGAGAGTGCCTCCAAATGTGTTTCGAAAACTACTACCGGTCTCCCAGGAATCGATAAAAGCATAGACACTTTGAGACATTACTCCCATGGAGAAAAGTGCTAATGGTGCGTGTTATATTCAATCCCGATGCAATTTCTGTGTTTCATCAACACTCTGAACGTCCACAGATTACAGAATGCCTCAAAATGTGTTTAGAAAACTACTACTGGTCTCCCAGGAATCGATAAAAGCGTAGACAGTTTGAGACATTACTCCCATGGAGAAAAGTGCGCATGGTGCGTGTTGTAATCAATCCCGATGCAATTTCCCTGTTTCATCAACACTCTGAACGTCTACAGATTAGAGAGTGCCTCCAAATGTGTTTCGAAAACTACTACTGGTCTCCCATTAATCGATAAAAGCGTAGAAACTTTGAGACATTACTCCCATGGAGAAAAGTGCTAATGGTGCGTGTTATATTCAATCCCGATGCAATTTCTGTGTTTCATCAACACTCTGAACGTCCACAGATTACAGAATGCCTCAAAATGTGTTTAGAAAACTACTACTGGTCTCCCAGGAATCGATAAAAGCGTAGACAGTTTGAGACATTACTCCCATGGAGAAAAGTGCGCATGGTGCGTGTTGTATTCAATCCCGATGCAATTTCTGTGTTTCATCAACACTCTGAACGTCCACAGATTACAGAATGCCTCCAAATGTATTTCGAAAACTACTACTGGTCTCCCAGGAATCGATAAAAGCGTAGACAGTTTGAGACATTACTCCCATGGAGAAAAGTGCTCGTGGTGCGTGTTGTAATCAATCCCGATGCAATTTCCCTGTTTCATCAACACTCTGAACGTCTACAGATTAGAGAGTGCCTCCAAATGATTTTCGAAAACTACTACTGGTCTCCCAGGAATCGATAAAAGCGTAGACACTTTGAGACATTACTCCCATGGAGAAAAGTTCTAATGGTGCGTGTTATATTCAATCCCGATGCAATTTCTGTGTTTCATCAACACTCTGAACGTCCACAGATTACAGAATGCCTCCAAATGTGTTTCGGAAACTACTACTGGTCTCCCAGGAATCGATAAAAGCGTAGACACTTTGAGACATTACTCCCATGGAGAAAAGTGCGCATGGTGCGTGTTATATTCAGTCCCGATGCAATTTCTGTGTTTCATCAACACTCTGAACGTCCACAGATTACAGAATGCCTCAAAATGTGTTTAGAAAACTACTACTGGTCTCCCAGGAATCGATAAAAGCGTAGACAGTTTGAGACATTACTCCCATGGAGAAAAGTGCGCATGGTGCGTGTTGTATTCAATCCCGATGCAATTTCCCTGTTTCATCAACACTCTGAACGTCTACAGATTAGAGAGTGCCTCCAAATGTGTTTCGAAAACTACTACTGGTCTCCCAGGAATCGATAAAAGCGTAGACACTTTGAGACATTACTCCCATGGAGAAAAGTGCTAATGGTGCGTGTTATATTCAATCCCGATGCAATTTCTGTGTTTCATCAACACTCTGAACGTCCACAGATTACAGAATGCCTCAAAATGTGTTTAGAAAACTACTACTGGTCTCCCAGGAATCGATAAAAGCGTAGACAGTTTGAGACATTACTCCCATGGAGAAAAGTGCGCATGGTGCGTGTTGTATTCAACCCCGATGCAATTTCCCTGTTTCATCAACACTCTGAACGTCTACAGATTAGAGAGTGCCTCCAAATGTGTTTCGAAAACTACTACTGGTCTCCCAGGAATCGATAAAAGCGTAGACACTTTGAGACATTACTCCCATGGAGAAAAGTGCTAATGGTGCGTGTTATATTCAATCCCGATGCAATTTCTGTGTTTCATCAACACTCTGAACGTCCACAGATTACAGAATGCCTCAAAATGTGTTTAGAAAACTACTACTGGTCTCCCAGGAATCGATAAAAGCGTAGACAGTTTGAGACATTACTCCCATGGAGAAAAGTGCGCATGGTGCGTGTTGTATTCAATCCCGATGCAATTTCCCTGTTTCATCAACACTCTGAACGTCTACAGATTAGAGAGTGCCTCCAAATGTATTTCGAAAACTACTACTGGTCTCCCAGGAATCGATAAAAGCGTAGACAGTTTGAGACATTACTCCCATGGAGAAAAGTGCGCATGGTGCGTGTTGTATTCAATCCCGATGCAATTTCCCTGTTTCATCAACACTCTGAACGTCTACAGATTAGAGAGTGCCTCCAAATGTGTTTCGAAAACTACTACTGGTCTCCCAGGAATCGATAAAAGCGTAGACACTTTGAGACATTACTCCCATGGAGAAAAGTGCTAATGGTGCGTGTTATATTCAATCCCGATGCAATTTCTGTGTTTCATCAACACTCTGAACGTCCACAGATTACGGAATGCCTCAAAATGTGTTTAGAAAACTACTACTGGTCTCCCAGGAATCGATAAAAGCGTAGACAGTTTGAGACATTACTCCCATGGAGAAAAGTGCCCATGGTGCGTGTTGTATTCAATCCCGATGCAATTTCTGTGTTTCATCAACACTCTGAACGTCCACAGATTACAGAATGCCTCCAAATGTATTTCGAAAACTACTACTGGTCTCCCAGGAATCGATAAAATCGTAGACAGTTTGAGACATTACTCCCATGGAGAAAAGTGCTCGTGGTCCGTGTTGTATTCAATACCGATGCAATTTCTGTGTTTCATCAACACTCTGAACGTCCACAGATTACAGAATGCCTCCAAATGTATTTCGAAAACTACTCCAGGTCTCCCAGGAATCGATAAAAGCGTAGACAGTTTGAGACATTACTCCCATGGAGAAAAGTGCGCATGGTGCGTGTTGTATTCAATCCCGATGCAATTTCTGTGTTTCATTAACACTCTGAACGTCTACAGATTAGAGAGTGCCTCCAAATGTGTTTCGAAAACTACTACTGGTCTCCCAGGAATCGATAAAAGCGTAGACACTTTGAGACATTACTCCCATGGAGAAAAGTGCTAATTGTGCGTGTTGTACTCAATCCCGATGCAATTTCTGTGTTTCATCAACACTCTGAACGTCCACAGATTACAGAATGCCTCCAAATGTGTTTCGGAAACTACTACTGGTCTCCCAGGAATCGATAAAAGCGTAGACACTTTGAGACATTACTCCCATGGAGAAAAGTGCGCATGGTGCGTGTTATATTCAGTCCCGATGCAATTTCTGTGTTTCATCAACACTCTGAACGTCCACAGATTACAGAATGCCTCAAAATGTGTTTAGAAATCTACTACTGGTCTCCCAGGAATCAATAAAAGCGTAGACAGTTTGAGACATTACTCCCATGGAGAAAAGTGCGCATGGTGCGTGTTGTATTCAACCCCGATGCAATATCCCTGTTTCATCAACACTCTGAACGTCTACAGATTAGAGAGTACCTCCAAATGTGTTTCGAAAACTACTACTGGTCTCCCAGGAATCGATAAAGGCGTAGACACTTTGAGACATTACTCCCGTGGAGAAAAGTGCTAATGGTGCGTGTTATATTCAATCCCGATGCAATTTCTGTGTTTCATCAACACTCTGAACGTCCACAGATTACAGAATGCCTCAAAATGTGTTTAGAAAACTACTACTGGTCTCCCAGGAATCGATAAAAGCGTAGACAGTTTGAGACATTACTCCCATGGAGAAAAGTGCGCATGGTGCGTGTTGTATTCAACCCCGATGCAATTTCCCTGTTTCATCAACACTCTGAACGTCTACAGATTAGAGAGTGCCTCCAAATGTGTTTCGAAAACTACTACTGGTCTCCCAGGAATCGATAAAAGCGTAGACACTTTGAGACATTACTCCCATGGAGAAAAGTGCTAATGGTGCGTGTTATATTCAATCCCGATGCAATTTCTGTGTTTCATCAACACTCTGAACGTCCACAGATTACAGAATGCCTCAAAATGTGTTTAGAAAACTACTACTGGTCTCCCAGGAATCGATAAAAGCGTAGACAGTTTGAGACATTACTCCCATGGAGAAAAGTGCGCATGGTGCGTGTTGTATTCAATCCCGATGCAATTTCCCTGTTTCATCAACACTCTGAACGTCTACAGATTAGAGAGTGCCTCCAAATGTGTTTCGAAAACTACTACTGGTCTCCCAGGAATCGATAAAAGCGTAGACACTTTGAGACATTACTCCCATGGAGAAAAGTGCTCGTGGTGCGTGTTGTATTCAATACCGATGCAATTTCTGTGTTTCATCAACACTCTGAACGTCCGCAGATTACAGAATGCCTCAAAATGTGTTTAGAAAACTACTACTGGTCTCCCAGGAATCGATAAAAGCGTAGACAGTTTGAGACATTACTCCCATGGAGAAAAGTGCGCATGGTGCGTGTTGTATTCAATCCCGATGCAATTTCTGTGTTTCATCAACACTCTGAACGTCCACAGATTACAGAATGCCTCCAAATGTATTTCGAAAACTACTACTGGTCTCCCAGGAATCGATAAAAGCGTAGACAGTTTGAGACATTACTCCCATGGAGAAAAGTGCGCATGGTTCGTGTTGTTTTCAATCCCGATGCAATTTCCCTGTTTCATCAACACTCTGAACGTCTACAGATTAGAGAGTGCCTCCAAATGTGTTTCGAAAACTACTACTGGTCTCCCAGGAATCGATAAAAGCGTAGACACTTTGAGACATTACTCCCATGGAGAAAAGTGCTAATGGTGCGTGTTATATTCAATCCCGATGCAATTTCTGTGTTTCATCAACACTCTGAACGTCCAGAGATTACGGAATGCCTCAAAATGTGTTTAGAAAACTACTACTGGTCTCCCAGGAATCGATAAAAGCGTAGACAGTTTGAGACATTACTCCCATGGAGAAAAGTGCGCATGGTGCGTGTTGTATTCAATCCCGATGAAATTTCTGTGTTTCATCAACACCCTGAACGTCCACAGATTACAGAATGCCTCCAAATGTATTTCGAAAACTACTACTGGTCTCCCAGGAATCGATAAAAGCGTAGACAGTTTGAGACATTACTCCCATGGAGAAAAGTGCTCGTGGTCCGTGTTGTATTCAATACCGATGCAATTTCTGTGTTTCATCAACACTCTGAACGTCCACAGATTACAGAATGCCTCCAAATGTATTTCGAAAACTACTCCTGGTCTCCCAGGAATCGATAAAAGCGTAGACAGTTTGAGACATTACTCCCATGGAGAAAAGTGCGCATGGTGCGTGTTGTATTCAATCCCGATGCAATTTCTGTGTTTCATTAACACTCTGAACGTCTACAGATTAGAGAGTGCCTCCAAATGTGTTTCGAAAACTACTACAGGTCACCCAGGAATCGATAAAAGCGTAGACACTTTGAGACATTACTCCCATGGACAAAAGTGCGCATGGTGCGTGTTGTATTCAATCCCGATGCAATTTCTGTGTTTCATCAACACTCTGAACGTCCACAGATTACAGAATGCTTCCAGATGTGCTTCGAAAACTACTACTGGTCTCCCAGGAATCGATAAAAGCGTAGACAGTTTGAGACATTACTCCCATGGAGAAAAGTGCGCATGTTGCGTGTTGTATTCAATCCCGATGCAATTTCTGTGTTTCATCAACACTCTGAACGTCCACAAATTACAGAATGCCTCCAAATGTGTTTCGAAAGCTACTACTGGTCTATCAGGAATCGAAAAAGGCGTAGACAGTTTCAGACATTACTCCCATGGAGATAAGTGCGCATGGTGCTTGTTGTATTCAATCCCGATGCAGTTTCTGTGTTTCATCAACACTCTGAACGTCCACAGATTACAGAATGCCTCCAAATGTATTTCGAAAACTACTACTGGTCTCCCAGGAATCGATAAAAGCGTAGACAGTTTGAGACATTACTCCCATGGAGAAAAGTGCTCGTGGTCCGTGTTGTATTCAATACCGATGCAATTTCTGTGTTTCATCAACACTCTGAACGTCCACAGATTACAGAATGCCTCCAAATGTATTTCGAAAACTACTCCTGGTCTCCCAGGAATCGATAAAAGCGTAGACAGTTTGAGACATTACTCCCATGGAGAAAAGTGCGCATGGTGCGTGTTGTATTCAATCCCGATGCAATTTCTGTGTTTCATTAACACTCTGAACGTCTACAGATTAGAGAGTGCCTCCAAATGTGTTTCGAAAACTACTACAGGTCACCCAGGAATCGATAAAAGCGTAGACACTTTGAGACATTACTCCCATGGACAAAAGTGCGCATGGTGCGTGTTGTATTCAATCCCGATGCAATTTCTGTGTTTCATCAACACTCTGAACGTCCACAGATTACAGAATGCTTCCAGATGTGCTTCGAAAACTACTACTGGTCTCCCAGGAATCGATAAAAGCGTAGACAGTTTGAGACATTACTCCCATGGAGAAAAGTGCGCATGTTGCGTGTTGTATTCAATCCCGATGCAATTTCTGTGTTTCATCAACACTCTGAACGTCCACAAATTACAGAATGCCTCCAAATGTGTTTCGAAAGCTACTACTGGTCTATCAGGAATCGAAAAAGGCGTAGACAGTTTCAGACATTACTCCCATGGAGATAAGTGCGCATGGTGCTTGTTGTATTCAATCCCGATGCAGTTTCTGTGTTTCATCAACACTCTGAACGTCCACAGATTACAGAATGCCTCCAAATGTGTTTCGAAAACTACTACTGGTCTCCCAGGAATCGATAAAAGCGTAGACAGTTTGAGACATAGCTCCCATGGAAAAAAGTGCTCGTGGTGCGTGTTGTATTCAATACCGATGCAATTTCTGTGTTTCATCAACACTCTGAACGTCCACAGATTACAGAATGCCTCCAAATGTATTTCGAAAACTACTACTGGTCTCCCAGGAATCGATAAAAGCGGAGACACTTTGAGTCATTACTCCCATGGAGAAAAGTGCGCATGGTGCGTGTTATACTCAATCCCGATGCAATTTCTGTGTTTCATCAACACTCTGAACGTCCACAGATTACAGAATGCCTCCAAATGTGTTTCGGAAACTACTACTTGACTCCCAGGAATCGATAAAAGCGTAGAAACTTTGAGACATAGCTCCCATGGAGAAAAGTGCGCATGGTGCGTGTTGTATTCAATCCCGATGCAATTTTGTGTTTCATCAACACTCTGAACGTCCACAGATTACAGAATGCCTCAAAATGTGTTTAGAAAACTACTACTGGTCTCCCAGGAATCGATAAAAGCGTAGACACTTTGAGACATTACTCCCATGGAGAAAACTGCGCATGGTGCGTGTTATATTCAATCCCGATGCAATTTCTGTGTTTCATCAACACTCTGAACGTCCACAGATTACAGAATGCCTCCATAT
Organism: Schistocerca gregaria; assembly: GCF_023897955.1. Classification (NCBI taxonomy): domain Eukaryota; kingdom Metazoa; phylum Arthropoda; class Insecta; order Orthoptera; family Acrididae; genus Schistocerca; species Schistocerca gregaria. The sequence continues at coordinate 356,080 of NW_026062037.1, read as the reverse complement.
GTGTTTCGGAAACTAGTACTGGTCTCCCAGGAATCGATAAAAGCGTAGACCCTTTGAGACATTACTCCTATGTAGAAAAGTGCGCATGGTGCGTGTTGTATTCAATCCCGATGCAATTTCTGTGTTTCATCAACACTCTGAACGTCCACAGATTACAGAATGCCTCCAAATGTGTTTCGGAAACTACTACTGGTCTCCCAGGAATCGATAAAAGCGTAGACACTTTGAGACATTACTCCCATGGAGAAAAGTGCGCATGGTGCGTGTTGTATTCAATCCCGATGCAATTTCTGTGTTTCATCAACACTCTGAACGTCCACAGATTACAGAATGCCTCCAAATGTGTTTTGGAAACTACTACTGGTCTCCCGGGAATCGATAAAAGCGTAGACACTTTGAGACATTACTCTCATGGAGAAAAGTGCTCATGGTGCGTGTTGTATTCAATCGCGATGCAATTTCCCTGTTTCATCAACACTCTGAACGTCTACAGATTAGAGAGTGCCTCCAAATGTGTTTCGGAAACTACTACTGGTCTCCCGGGAATCGATAAAAGCGTAGACACTTTGAGACATTACTCCCATGGAGAAAAGGGCTCATGGTGCGTGTTGTATTCAATCCCGATGCAATTTCCCTCTTTCATCAACACTCTGAACGTCTACAGATTAGAGAGTGCCTCCAAATGTGTTTAGAAAACTACTACTGGTCTCCCAGGAATCGATAAAATCGTAGACACTTTGAGACATTACTCCCATGGAGAAAAGTGCTCATGGTGCGTGTTGTATTCAATCCCGATGCAATTTCCCTGTTTCATCAACACTCTGAACGTCTACAGATTAGAGAGTGCCTCCAAATGTGTTTCGAAACTACTACTGGTCTCCCGGGAATCGATAAAAGCGTAGACACTTTGAGACATTACTCCCATGGAGAAAAGTGCGCATGGTGCGTGTTGTATTCAATCCCGATGCAATTTCTGTGTTTCATCAACACTCTGAACGTCCACAGATTACAGAATGCCTCCAAATGTGTTTCGAAAACTACTGCTGGTCTCCCGGGAATCGATAAAAGCGTAGACACTTTGAGACATTACTCCCATGGAGAAAAGTGCTCATGGTGCGTGTTATATTCAATCCCGATGCAATTTCTGTGTTTCATCAACACTCTGAACGTCCACAGATTACAGAATGCCTCTAAATGTGTTTCGGAAACTACTACTGGTCTCCCAGGAATCGATAAAAGCGTAGACAGTTTGAGACATCACTCCCATGGAAAAAAGTGCTCGTGGTGCGTGTTGTATTCAATACCGATGCAATTTCTGTGTTTCATCAACACTCTGAACGTCCACAGATTACAGAATGCCTCCAAATGTATTTCGAAAACTACTACTGGTCTCCCAGGAATCGATAAAAGCGTAGACAGTTTGAGACATTACTCCCATGGAGAAAAGTGCGCATGTTGCGTGTTGTATTCAATCCCGATGCAATTTCTGTGTTTCATCAACACTCTGAACGTCCACAAATTACAGAATGCCTCCAAATGTGTTTCGAAAGCTACTACTGGTCTATCAGGAATCGAAAAAGGCGTAGACAGTTTCAGACATTACTCCCATGGAGATAAGTGCGCATGGTGCTTGTTGTATTCAATCCCGATGCAGTTTCTGTGTTTCATCAACACTCTGAACGTCCACAGATTACAGAATGCCTCCAAATGTGTTTCGAAAACTACTACTGGTCTCCCAGGAATCGATAAAAGCGTAGACAGTTTGAGACATCACTCCCATGGAAAAAAGTGCTCGTGGTGCGTGTTGTATTCAATACCGATGCAATTTCTGTGTTTCATCAACACTCTGAACGTCCACAGATTACAGAATGCCTCCAAATGTATTTCGAAAACTACTACTGGTCTCCCAGGAATCGATAAAAGCGGAGACACTTTGAGTCATTACTCCCATGGAGAAAAGTGCGCATGGTGCGTGTTATACTCAATCCCGATGCAATTTCTGTGTTTCATCAACACTCTGAACGTCCACAGATTACAGAATGCCTCCAAATGTGTTTCGGAAACTACTACTTGACTCCCAGGAATCGATAAAAGCGTAGAAACTTTGAGACATAGCTCCCATGGAGAAAAGTGCGCATGGTGCGTGTTGTATTCAATCCCGATGCAATTTTGTGTTTCATCAACACTCTGAACGTCCACAGATTACAGAATGCCTCAAAATGTGTTTAGAAAACTACTACTGGTCTCCCAGGAATCGATAAAAGCGTAGACACTTTGAGACATTACTCCCATGGAGAAAACTGCGCATGGTGCGTGTTATATTCAATCCCGATGCAATTTCTGTGTTTCATCAACACTCTGAACGTCCACAGATTACAGAATGCCTCCATATGTGTTTCGGAAACTAGTACTGGTCTCCCAGGAATCGATAAAAGCGTAGACCCTTTGAGACATTACTCCTATGTAGAAAAGTGCGCATGGTGCGTGTTGTATTCAATCCCGATGCAATTTCTGTGTTTCATCAACACTCTGAACGTCCACAGATTACAGAATGCCTCCAAATGTGTTTCGGAAACTACTACTGGTCTCCCAGGAATCGATAAAAGCGTAGACACTTTGAGACATTACTCCCATGGAGAAAAGTGCGCATGGTGCGTGTTGTATTCAATCCCGATGCAATTTCTGTGTTTCATCAACACTCTGAACGTCCACAGATTACAGAATGCCTCCAAATGTGTTTTGGAAACTACTACTGGTCTCCCGGGAATCGATAAAAGCGTAGACACTTTGAGACATTACTCTCATGGAGAAAAGTGCTCATGGTGCGTGTTGTATTCAATCGCGATGCAATTTCCCTGTTTCATCAACACTCTGAACGTCTACAGATTAGAGAGTGCCTCCAAATGTGTTTCGGAAACTACTACTGGTCTCCCGGGAATCGATAAAAGCGTAGACACTTTGAGACATTACTCCCATGGAGAAAAGGGCTCATGGTGCGTGTTGTATTCAATCCCGATGCAATTTCCCTCTTTCATCAACACTCTGAACGTCTACAGATTAGAGAGTGCCTCCAAATGTGTTTAGAAAACTACTACTGGTCTCCCAGGAATCGATAAAATCGTAGACACTTTGAGACATTACTCCCATGGAGAAAAGTGCTCATGGTGCGTGTTGTATTCAATCCCGATGCAATTTCCCTGTTTCATCAACACTCTGAACGTCTACAGATTAGAGAGTGCCTCCAAATGTGTTTCGAAACTACTACTGGTCTCCCGGGAATCGATAAAAGCGTAGACACTTTGAGACATTACTCCCATGGAGAAAAGTGCGCATGGTGCGTGTTGTATTCAATCCCGATGCAATTTCTGTGTTTCATCAACACTCTGAACGTCCACAGATTACAGAATGCCTCCAAATGTGTTTCGAAAACTACTGCTGGTCTCCCGGGAATCGATAAAAGCGTAGACACTTTGAGACATTACTCCCATGGAGAAAAGTGCTCATGGTGCGTGTTATATTCAATCCCGATGCAATTTCTGTGTTTCATCAACACTCTGAACGTCCACAGATTACAGAATGCCTCTAAATGTGTTTCGGAAACTACTACTGGTCTCCCAGGAATCGATAAAAGCGTAGACACTTTGAGACATTACTCCCATGGAGAAAAGTGCTCATGGTGCGTGTTGTATTCAATCCCGATGCAATTTCCCTGTTTCATCAACACTCTGAACGTCTACAGATTAGAGAGTGCCTCCAAATGTGTTTCGGAAACTACTACTGGTCTCCCGGGAATCGATAAAAGCGTAGACACTTTGAGACATTACTCCCATGGAGAAAAGTGCTCATGGTGCGTGTTGTATTCAATCCCGATACAATTTCCCTGTTTCATCAACACTCTGAACGTCTACAGATTAGAAAGTGCCTCCAAATGTGTTTCGGAAACTACTACTGGGCTCCTGGGAATCGATAAAAGCGTAGACACTTTGAGACATTACTCCCATGGAGAAAAGTGCTCATGGTGCGTGTTATATTCAATCCCGATGCAATTTCTGTGTTTCATCAACACTCTGAACGTCCACAGATTACAGAATGATTCGAAATGTGTTTCGGAAACTACTACTGGTTTCCCGGGAATCGATAAAAGCGTAGACACTTTGAGACATTACTCCCATGGAGAAAAGTGCTCATGGTGCGTGTTATATTCAATCCCGATGCAATTTCTGTGTTTCATCAACACTCTGAACGTCCACAGATTACAGAATGCCTCCAAATGTGTTTCGGAAACTACTACTGGTCTCCCGGGAATCGATAAAAGCGTAGACACTTTGAGACATTACTCCCATGGAGAAAAGTGCTCATGGTGCGTGTTATATTCAATCCCGATGCAATTTCTGTGTTTCATCAACACTCTGAACGTCCACAGATTACAGAATGCCTCCAAATGTGTTTCGGAAACTACTACTGGTCTCCCGGGAATCGATAAAAGCGTAGACACTTTGAGACATTACTCCCATGGAGAAAAGTGCTCATGGTGCGTGTTGTATTCAATCCCGATGCAATTTCCCTGTTTCATCAACACTCTGAACGTCTACAGATTAGAGAGTGCCTCCAAATGTGTTTCGGAAACTACTACTGGTCTCCCGGGAATCGATAAAAGCGTAGACACTTTGAGACATTACTCCCATGGAGAAAAGTGCTCATGGTGCGTGTTGTATTCAATCCCGATGCAATTTCCCTGTTTCATCAACACTCTGAACGTCTACAGATTAGAGAGTGCCTCCAAATGTGTTTCGGAAACTACTACTGGGCTCCTGGGAATCGATAAAAGCGTAGACACTTTGAGACATTACTCCCATGGAGAAAACTGCTCATGGTGCGTGTTGTATTCAATCCCGATGCAATTTCCCTGTTTCATCAACACTCTGAACGTCTACAGATTACAGAATGCCTCCAAATGTGTTTCGGAAACTACTACTGGTCTCCCGGGAATCGATAAAAGCGTAGACACTTTGAGACATTACTCCCATGGAGAAAAGTGCTCATGGTGCGTGTTATATTCAATCCCGATGCAATTTCTGTGTTTCATCATCACTCTGAACGTCTACAGATTAGAGAGTGCCTCCAAATGTGTTTCGGAAACTACTACTGGTCTCCCGGGAATCAATAAAAGCGTAAACACTTTGAGACATTACTCCCATGGAGAAAAGTGCTCATGGTGCGTGTTATATTGAATCCCGATGCAATTTCTGTGTTTCATCAGCACTCTGAACGTCCACAGATTACAGAATGCCTCAAAATGTATTTCGAAAACTACTACTGGTCTCCCAGGAATCGATAAAATCATAGACACTTTGAGACATTACTCCCATGGAGAAAAGTGCTCATGGTGCGTGTTATATTCAATCCCGATGCAATTTCTGTATTTCATCAACACTCTGAACGTCCACAGATTACAGAATGCCTCCAAATGTGTTTCGGAAACTACTACTGGTCTCCCGGGAATCGATAAAAGCGTAGACACTTTGAGACATTACTCCCATGGAGAAAAGTGCTCATGGTGCGTGTTGTATTCAATCCCGATGCAATTTCCCTGTTTCATCAACACTCTGAATGTCTACAGATTAGAGAGTGCCTCCAAATGTGTTTCGGAAACTACTACTGGTCTCCCGGGAATCGATAAAAGCGTAGACACTTTCAGACATTACTCCCATGGAGAAAAGTGCTCATGGTGCGTGTTGTATTCAATCCCGATGCAATTTCCCTGTTTCATCAACACTCTGAACGTCTAGAGATTAGAGAGTGCCTCCAAATGTGTTTCGGAAACTACTACTGGTCTCCCGGGAATCGATAAAAGCGTAGACATTTGAGACATTACTCCCATGGAGAAAAGTGCTCATGGTGCGTGTTATATTCAATCCCGATGCAATTTCTGTATTTCATCAACACTCTGAACGTCCACAGATTACAGAATGCCTCCAAATGTGTTTCGGAAACTACTACTGGTCTCCCAGGAATCGATAAAAGCGTAGACACTTTGAGACATTACTCCCATGGAGAAAAGTGCTCATGGTGCGTGTTGTATTCAATCCCGATGCAATTTCCCTGTTTCATCAACACTCTGAACGTCTACAGATTAGAGAGTGCCTCCAAATGTGTTTCGGAAACTACTACTGGTCTCCCGGGAATCGATAAAAGCGTAGACACTTTCAGACATTACTCCCATGGAGAAAAGTGCTCATGGTGCGTGTTATATTCAATCCCGATGCAATTTCTGTGTTTCATCAACACTCTGAACGTCCACAGATTACAGAATGCCTCAAAATATGTTTAGAAAACTACTACTGGTCTCCCAGGAATCGATAAAAGCGTAGACACTTTGAGACATTACTCCCATGGAGAAAAGTGCGCATGGTGCGTGTTGTATTCAATCCCGATGCAATTTCTGTGTTTCATCAACACTCTGAACGTCCACAGATTACAGAATGCCTCCAAATGTGTTTCGGAAACTACTACTGGTCTCCCGGGAATCGATAAAAGCGTAGACACTTTGAGACATTAATCCCATGGAGAAAAGTGCGCATGGTGCGTGTTGTATTCAATCCCGATGCAATTTCCCTGTTTCATCAACACTCTGAACGTCTACAGATTAGAGAGTGCCTCCAAATGTATTTCGGAAACTACTACTGGTCTCCCGGGAATCGATAAAAGCGTAGACACTTTGAGACATTACTCCCATGGGGAAAAGTGCTCGTGGTGCGTGTTGTATTCAATCCCGATGCAATTTCCCTGTTTCATCAACACTCTGAACGTCTACAGATTAGAGAGTGCCTCCAAATGTGTTTCGGAAACTACTACTGGTCTCCCGGGAATCGATAAAAGCGTAGACATTTGAGACATTACTCCCTTGGAGAAAAGTGCTCATGGTGCGTGTTATATTCAATCCCGATGCAATTTCTGTGTTTCATCAACACTCTGAACGTCCACAGATTACAGAATGCCTCAAAATGTGTTTAGAAAACTACTACTGGTCTCCCAGGAATCGATAAAAGCGTAGACAGTTTGAGACATTACTCCCATGGAGAAAAGTGCGCAAGGTGCGTGTTGTATTCAATCCCGATGCAATTTCTGTGTTTCATCAACACTCTGAACGTCCACAGATTACAGAATGCCTCCAAATGTGTTTCGGAAACTACTACTGGTCTCCCGGGAATCGATAAAAGCGTAGACACATTGAGACATTACTCCCATGGAGAGAAGTGCGCATGGTGCGTGTTGTATTCTATCCCGATGCAATTTCCCTGTTTCATCAACACTCTGAACGTCTACAGATTAGAGAGTGCCTCCAAATGTGTTTCGGAAACTACTACTGGTCTCCCGGGAATCGATAAAAGCGTAGACACTTTGAGACATTACTCCCATGGAGAAAAGTGCGCATGGTGCGTGTTGTATTCAATCCCGATGCAATTTCTGTGTTTCATCAACACTCTGAACGTCCACCGATTACAGAATGCTCCAAATGTGTTTCGGAAACTACTACTGGTCTCCCAGGAATCGATAAAAGCGTAGACACTTTGAGACATTACTCCCATGGAGAAAAGTGCGCATGGTGTGTGTTGTATTCAATCCCGATGCAATTTCCCTGTTTCATCAACACTCTGAACGTCTACAGATTAGAGAGTGCCCCCAAATGTGTTTCGGAAACTACTACTGGTCTCCCGGGGATCGATAAAAGCGTAGACACTTTGAGACATTACTCCCATGGAGAAAAGTGCTCATGGTGCGTGTTGTATTCAATCTCGATGCAATTTCTGTGTTTCATCAACACTCTGAACGTCTACAGATTAGAGAGTGCCTCCAAATGTGTTTCGGAAACTACTACTGGTCTCCCGGGAATCGATAAAAGCGTAGACACTTTGAGACATTACTCCCATGGAGAAAAGTGCTCATGGTGCGTTTTATATTCAATCCCGAAGCAATTTCTGCGTTTCATCAACACTCTGAACGTCCACAGATTACAGAATGCCTCAAAATGTGTTTAGAAAACTACTACTGGTCTCCCGGGAATCGATAAAAGCGTAGACTCTTTGAGACATTACTCCCATGGAGAAAAGTGCGCATGGTGCGTATTGTATTCAATCCCGATGCAATTTCCCTGATTCATCAACACTCTGAACGTCTACAGATTAGAGAGTGCCTCCAAATGTGTTTCGAAAACTACTACTGGTCTCCCAGGAATCGATAAAAGCGTAGACACTTTGAGACATTACTCCCATGGAGAAAAGTGCTAATGGTGCGCGTTATATTCAATCCCGATGCAATTTCTGTGTTTCATCAACACTCTGAACGTCCACAGATTACAGAATGCCTCCAAATGTGTTTCGGAAACTACTACTGGTCTCCCAGGAATCGATAAAAGCGTAGACACTTTGAGACATTACTCCCATGGAGAAAAGTGCTCATGGTGCGTGTTATATTCAATCACGATGCAATTTCTGTGTTTCATCAACACTCTATATGTCCACAGATTACAAAATGCCATAAAATGTGTTTAGAAAACTACTACTGGTCTCCCAGGAATCGATAAAAGCGTAGACACTTTGAGACATTACTCCCATGGAGAAAAGTGCGCATGGTGCGTGTTGTATTCAATCCCGATGCAATTTCTGTGTTTCATCAACACTCTGAAATTCCACAGATTACAGAATGCTTCAAAATGTGTTTAGAAAACTACTACTGGTCTCCCAGGAATCGATAAAAGCGTAGACAGTTTGAGACATTCCTCCCATGGAGAAAAGTGCTCGTGGTGCGAGTTGTATTCAATACCGATGCAATTTCTGTGTTTCATCAACACTCTGAACGTCCACAGATTACAGAAGCCTGAAAATGTGTTTAGAAAACTACTACTGGTCTCCCAGGAATCTATAAACGCGTAGACAGTTTGAGACATTACTCCCATGGAGAAAAGTGCTCGTGGTGCGTGTTGTATTCAATACCGATGCAATTTCTGTGTTTCATCAACACTCTGAACGTCCACAGATTACAGAATGCCTCAAAATGTGTTTAGAAAACTACTACTGGTCTCCCAGGAATCGATAAAAGCGTAGACAGTTTGAGACATTACTCCCATGGAGAAAAGTGCTCATGGTGCGTGTTATATTCAATCCCGATGCAATTTCTGTGTTTCATCAACACTCTGAACATCCACAGATTACAGAATGCCTCAAAATGTGTTTAGAAAACTACTACTGGTCTCCCAGGAATCGATAAAAGCGTAGACACTTTGAGACATTACTCCCATGGAGAAAAGTGCCCATGGTGCGTGTTGTATTCAATCCCGATGCAGTTTCTGTGTTTCATCAACACTCTAAACGTCCACAGATTACAAAATGCCTCCAAATGTGTTTCGAAAACTACTACTGGTCTCCCAGGAATCGATAAAAGCGTAGACACTTTGAGACATTACTCCCTCGCAGAAAATTGCGCATGGTGCGTACAGTATTCAATCCCGATGCAATTTCTTTGTGTCATCAACACTCTGAACGTCCACAGATTACAGAATGATTCCAAATGTGTTTCGAAAACTACTACCGGTCTCCCAGGAATCGATAAAAGCGTAGGAAGTTTGAGACATTACTCCCATGGAGAAAAGTGCTCGTGGTGCGTGTTGTATTCAATACCGATGCAATTTCTGTGTTTCATCAACACTCTGAACGTCTACAGATTACAGAATGCCTCTAAATGTTTTTCGAAAACTACTACTGGTCTCCCAGGAATCGATAAAAGCGTAGAAAGTTTGAGACATTACTCCCATGGAGAAAAGTGCGCATGGTGCGTGTTGTATTCAATCCCGATGCAATTTCTGTGTTTCATCAACACTCTGAACGTCTACAGATTACAGAATGCCTCCAAATGTGTTTCGAAAACTACTACTGGTCTCCCAGGAATCGATAAAAGCGTAGACAGTTTGAGACATTTCTCCCATGGAGAAAAGTGCGCATGGTGCGTGTTGTATTCAATCCCGATGCAATTTCTGTTTTCATCAACACTCTGAACGTCCACAGCCTACAGAATGCCTCCAAATGTATTTCGAAAACTACTACTGGTCTCCCGGGAATCGATAAAAGCGTAGACACTTTGAGACATTACTCCCATGGAGAAAAGTGCTCGTGGTGCGTGTTGTATTCAATCCCGATGCAGTTTCTGTGTTTCATCAACACTCTGAGCGTCCACAGATTACAAAATGCCTCCAAATGTGTTTCGAAAACTACTACTGGTCTCCCAGGAATCGATAAAAGCGTAGACAGTTTGAGACATTACTCTCATGGAGAAAAGTGCTCGTGGTGCATGTTGTATTCAATACCAATGGAATTTCTGTGTTTCATCAACACTCTGAACGTCCACAGATTACAGAATGCTTCCAGATGTGCTTCGAAAATTACTACTGGTCTCCCAGGAATCGATAAAATCGTAGACAGCTTGAGACATTACTCCCATGGAGAAAAGTGCGCATGGTGCGAGTTGTATTCAATCCCGATGCAATTTCTGTGTTTCATCAACACTGTGAACGTCCACAGATTACAGAATGCCCCCAAATGTATTTCGAAAACTACTACTGGTCTCCCAGGAATCGATAAAAGCGTAGACAGTTTGAGACATTACTCCCATGGAGAAAAGTGCGCATGGTGCGTGTTGTATTCAATCCCGATGCCATTTCTGTGTTTCATCAACACTCTGACATCCACAGATTACAGAATGCCTCCAATTTTTTTTTGAAAACTACTACTGGTCTCCCAGGAATCGATAAAAGCGTAGACACTTTGAGACATTACTCCCATGGAGAAAAGTGCGCATGGTGCGTGTTGTATTCAATCCCGATGCAATTTCTGTGTTTCATCAACACTCTGAACGTCCACAGATTACAGAATGCCTCCAAATGTATTTCGAAAACTACTACTGGTCTCCCAGGAATCGATAAAAGCGTAGACACTTTGAGACATTACTCCCTCGCAGAAAATTGCGCATGGTGCGTACTGTATTCAATCCCGATGCAATTTCTTTGTTTCATCAACACTCTGAACGTCCACAGATTACAGAATGCCTCCAAATGTGTTTCGGAAACTACTACTGGTCTCCCAGGAATCGATAAAAGCGTAGACACTTTGAGACATTACTCCCATGGAGAAAAGTGCTCATGGTGCGTGTTATATTCAATCCCGATGCAATTTCTGTGTTTCATCAACACTCTGAACGTCCACAGATTACAGAATGCCTCCAAATGTGTTTCGCAAACTACTACTGGTCTCCCAGGAATCGATAAAAGCGTAGACACTTTGAGACATTACTCCCATGGAGAAAAGTGCTCGTGGTGCGTGTTGTAATCAATACCGATGCAATATCTGTGTTTCATCAACACTCTGAACGTCCACAGATTACAGAATGCCTCCAAATGTATTTCGAAAACTACTACTGGTCTCCCAGGAATCGATAAAATCGGAGACACTTTGAGTCATTACTCCCATGGAGAAAAGTGCGCATGCTGCGTGTTATACTCAATCCCGATGCAATTTCTGTGTTTCATCAACACTCTGAATGTCCACAGAATACAGAATGCCTCCAAATGTGTTTCGGAAACTACTACTGGTCTCCCAGGACTCGATAAAAGCGTAGACACTTTGAGACATTACTCCCATGGAGAAAAGTGCTCATGGTGCGTGTTATATTCAATCCCGAAGCAATTTCTGTGTTTCATCAACACTCTGAACGTCCACAGATTACAGAATGGCTCCAAATGTGTTTCGGAAACTACTACTGGTCTCCCAGGAATCGATAAAAGCGTAGACATTTTGAGACATTACTCCCATGGAGAAAAGTGCTCGTGGTGCGTGTTGTATTCAATACCGATGCAATTTCTGTGTTTCATCAACACTCTGAACGTCCACAGATTACAGAATGCCTCCAAATGTGTTTCGAAAACTATTACTGGTCTCCCAGGAATCGATAAAAGCGTAGACACTTTGAGACATTACTCCCTCGGAGAAAATTGCGCATTGTGCGTACTGTATTCAATCCAGATGCAATTTCTTTGTTTCATCAACACTCTGAACGTCCACAGATTACAGAACGCCTCCATATGTGTTTCGAAAACTACTACTGGTCTCCCAGGAATCGATAAAAGCGTAGACACTTTGAGACATTACTCCCATGGAGAAAAGTGCGCATGGTGCGTGGTATACTCACTGCCGATGCAATTTCTTTGTTTCATCAACACTATGAACGTCCACAGATTACAGAACGCCTCCAAATGTGTTTCGAAAACTACTACTGGTCTCCCAGGAATCGATAAAAGCGTAGACACTTTGAGACATTACTCCCTCGCAGAAAATTGCGCATGGTGCGTACTGTATTCAATCCCGATGCAATTTCTTTGTTTCATCAACACTCTGAACGTCCACAGATTACAGAATGCCTCCAAATGTGTTTCGAAAACTACTACTGGTCTCCCAGGAATCGATAAAAGCGTAGAAAGTTTGAGACATTACTCCCATGGAGAAAAGTGCTCGTGGTGCGTGTTGTATTCAATCCCGATGCAATATCTGTGTTTCATCAACACTCTGAACGTCTACAGATTACAGAATGCCTCCAAATGTGTTTCGAAAACTACTACTGGTCTCCCAGGAATCGATAAAAGCGTAGACAGTTTGAGACATTACTCCCATGGGGAAAAGTGCGCATGGTGCGTGTTGTATTCAATCCCGATGCAATTTCTGTGTTTCATCAATCCTCGGAACGTCCACAGATTACAGAATGCCTCCAAATGTATTTCGAAAACTACTACTGGTCTCCCAGGAATCGATAAAAGCGTAGACACTTTGAGACATTACTCCCGTGGAGAAAAGTTCTCATGGTGCGTGTTATATTCAATCCCGATGCAATTTCTGTGTTTCATCAACACTCTGAACGTCCACAGATTACAGAACGCCTCCAAATGAGTTTCGGAAACTACTACTGGTCTCCCAGGAATCGATAAAAGCGTAGACACTTTGAGACATTACTCCCATGGAGAAAAGTGCTCATGGTGCGTGTTATATTCAATCCCGATGCAATTTCTGTGTTTCATCAACACTCTGAACGTCCACAGATTACAGAATGCCTCCAAATGTGTTTCGGAAACTACTACTGGTCTCCCAAGAATCGAAAAAAGCGTAGACACTTTGAGACATTACTCCCATGGAGAAAAGTGCTCGTGGTGCGTGTTGTATTCAATACCGATGCAATTTCTGTGTTTCATCAACACTCTGAACGTCCACAGATTACAGAATGCCTCCAAATGTATTTCGAAAACTACTACTGGTCTCCCAGGAATCGATAAAAGCGGAGACACTTTGAGTCATTACTCCCATGGAGAAAAGTGCGCATGGTGCGTGTTATACTCAATCCCGATGCAATTTCTGTGTTTCATCAACACTCTGAACGTCCACAGATTACAGAATGCCTCCAAATGTGTTTCGAAAACTACTACTGGTCTCCCAGGAATTGATAAAAGCGTAGACAGTTTGAGACATTACTCCCATGGAGAAAAGTGCGCATGGTGCGTGTTGTATTCAATCCTGATGCAATTTCTGTGTTTCATCAATCCTCTGAACGTCCACAGATTACAGAATGCCTCCAAATGTGTTTCGAAAACTACTACTGGTCTCCCAGGAATCGATAAAAGCGTAGACACTTTGAGACATTACTCCCATGGAGAAAAGTGCTCATGGTGCGTGTTATATTCAATCCCGATGCAATTTCTGTGTTTCATCAACACTCTGAACGTCCACAGATTACAGAATTCCTCCAAATGTGTTTCGGAAACTACTACTGGTCTCCCAGGAATCGATAAAAGCGTAGACACTTTGAGACATTACTCCCATGGAGAAAAGTGCGCATGGTGCGTGTTATATTCAATCCCGATGCAATTTCCGTGTTTCATCAACACTCTGAACGTCCACAGATTACAGAATGCCTCCAAATGTGTTTCGGAAACTACTACTGGTCTCCCAGGAATCGATAAAAGCGTAGACACTTTGAGACATTACTCCCATGGAGAAAAGTGCTCGTGGTGCGTGTTGTATTCAATACCGATGCAATTTCTGTGTTTCATCAACACTCTGAACGTCCACAGATTACAGAATGCCTCCAAATGTATTTCGAAAACTACTACTGGTCTCCCAGGAATCGATAAAAGCGGAGACACTTTGAGTCATTACTCCCATGGAGAAAAGTGCGCATGGTGCGTGTTATACTCAATCCCGATGCAATTTCTGTGTTTCATCAACACTCTGAATGTCCACAGATTACAGAATGCCTCCAAATGTGATTCGGAAACTACTACTGGTCTCCCAGGAATCGATAAAAGCGTAGACACTTTGAGACATTACTCCCATGGAGAAAAGTGCTCATGGTGCGTGTTATATTCAATCCCGATGCAATTTGTGTGTTTCATCAACACTCTGAACGTCCACAGATTACAGAATGCCTCCAAATGTGTTTCGGAAACTACTACGGATCTCCCAGGAATCGATAAAAGCGTAGACACTTTGAGACATTACTCCCATGGAGAAAAGTGCTCGTGGTGCGTGTTGTATTCAATACCGATGCAATTTCTGTGTTTCATCAACACTCTGAACGTCCACAGATTACAGAATGCCTCCAAATGTGTTTAGAAAACTACTACTGGTCTCCCAGGAATCGATAAAAGCGTAGACACTTTGAGACATTACTCCCATGGAGAAAATGCGCATGGTGCGTGTTGTATTCAATCCCGATGCAATTTCTGTGTTTCATCAACACTCTGAACGTCCACAGATTACAGAATGCCTCAAAATGTGTTTAGAAAACTACTACTGGTCTCCCAGGAATCGATAAAAGCGTAGACACTTTGAGACATTACTCCCTCGCAGAAAATTGCGCATGGTGCCTACTGTATTCAATCCCGATGCAATTTCTTTGTTTCATCAACACTCTGAACGTCCACAGATTACAGAATGCCTCCAAATGTGTTTCGAAAACTACTACTGGTCTCCCAGGAATCGATAAAAGCGTTGACACTTTGAGACATTACTCCCATGGAGAAAAGTGCTCATGGTGCTTGTTGTGTTCAATCCCGATGCAATTTCTGTGTTTCATCAACACTCTGAACGTCCACAGATTACAGAATGCCTCCAAATGTGTTTCGGAAACTACTACTGGTCTCCCAGGAATCGATAAAAGCGTAGACACTTTGAGACATTACTCCCATGGAGAAAAGTGCTCGTGATGCGTGTTGTATTCAATACCGATGCAATTTCTGTGTTTCATCAACACTCTGAACGTCCACAGATTACAGAATGCCTCCAAATGTATTTCGAAAACAACTACTGGTCTCCCAGGAATCGATAAAAGCGGAGACACTTTGAGTCATTACTCCCATGGAGAAAAGTGCGCATGGTGCGTGTTATATTCAATCCCGATGCAATTTCTGTGTTTCATCAACACTCTGAACGTCCACAGATTACAGAATGCCTCCAAATGTGTTTCGGAAACTACTACTGGTCTCCCAGGAATCGATAAAAGCGTAGACACTCTGAGACATTACTCCCATGGAGAAAAGTGCTCATGGTGCGTGTTATATTCAATCCCGATGCAATTTCTGTGATTCATCAACACTCTGAACGTCCACAGAATACATAATGCCTCCAAATGTGTTTCGGAAACTACTACTGGTTTCCCAGGAATCGATAAAAGCGTAGACACTTTGAGACTTTACTCCCATGGAGAAAAGTGCTCATGGTGCGTGTTATATTCAATCCCGATGCAATTTGTGTGTTTCATCAACACTCTGAACGTCCACAGATTACAGAATGCCTCCAAATGTGTTTAGAAAACTACTACTGGTCTCCCAGGAATCGATAAAACCGTAGACACTTTGAGACATTACTCCCATGGAGAAAAGTGCGCTACGTGTGTGTTGTATTCAATCCCGATGCAGTTTCTGTGTTTCATCAACACTCTGAACGTCCACAGATTACAAAATGCCTCCAAATGTGTTTCGAAAACTACTACTGGTCTCCCAGGAATCGATAAAAGCGTAGACACTTTGAGACATTACTCCCTCGCAGAAAATTGCGCATGGTGCGTACTGTATTCAATCCCGATGCAATTTCTGTGTTTCATCAACACTCTGAACGTCCACAGATTACAGAATGCCTCCAAATGTATTTCGAAAACTACTACTGGTCTCCCAGGAATCGATAAAAGCGGAGACACTTTGAGTCATTACTCCCATGGAGAAAAGTGCGCATGGTGCGTGTTATACTCAATCCCGATAAAATTTCTGTGTTTCATCAACACTCTGAATGTCCACAGATTACAGAATGCCTCCAAATGTGATTCGGAAACTACTACTGGTCTCCCAGGAATCGATAAAATCGTAGACACTTTGAGACATTACTCCCATGGAGAAAAGTGCTCATGGTGCGTGTTATATTCAATCCCGATGCAATTTCTGTGTTTCATCAACACTCTGAACGTCCACAGATTACAGAATGCCTCCAAATGTGTTTCGGAAACTACTACGGATCTCCCAGGAATCGATAAAAGCGTAGACACTTTGAGACATTACTCCCATGGAGAAAAGTGCTCGTGGTGCGTGTTGTATTCAATACCGATGCAATTTCTGTGTTTCATCAACACTCTGAACGTCCACAGATTACAGAATGCCTCCAAATGTGTTTAGAAAACTACTACTGGTCTCCCAGGAATCGATAAAAGCGTAGACACTTTGAGACATTACTCCCATGGAGAAAAGTGCGCATGGTGCGTGTTGTATTCAATCCCGATGCAATTTCTGTGTTTCATCAACACTCTGAACGTCCACAGATTACAGAATGCCTCAAAATGTGTTTAGAAAACTACTACTGGTCTCCCAGGAATCGATAAAAGCGTAGACACTTTGAGACAGTACTCCCTCGCAGAAAATTGCGCATGGTGCGTACTGTATTCAATCCCGATGCAATTTCTTTGTTTCATCAACACTCTGAACGTCCACAGATTACAGAATGCCTCCAAATGTGTTTCGAAAACTACTACTGGTCTCCCAGGAATCGATAAAAGCGTTGACACTTTGAGACATTACTCCCATGGAGAAAAGTGCTCATGGTGCGTGTTATATTCAATCCCGATGCAATTTCTGTGTTTCATCAACACTCTGAACGTCCACAGATTACAGAATGCCTCCAAATGTGTTTCGGAAACTACTACTGGTCTCCCAGGAATCGATAAAAGCGTAGACACTTTGAGACATTACTCCCATGGAGAAAAGTGCTCGTGGTGCGTGTTGTATTCAATACCGATGCAATTTCTGTGTTTCATCAACACTCTGAACGTCCACAGATTACAGAATGCCTCCAAATGTATTTCGAAAACAACTACTGGTCTCCCAGGAATCGATAAAAGCGGAGACACTTTGAGTCATTACTCCCATGGAGAAAAGTGCGCATGGTGCGTGTTATATTCAATCCCGATGCAATTTCTGTGTTTCATCAACACTCTGAACGTCCACAGATTACAGAATGCCTCCAAATGTGTTTCGGAAACTACTACTGGTCTCCCAGGAATCGATAAAAGCGTAGACACTTTGAGACATTACTCCCATGGAGAAAAGTGCTCATGGTGCGTGTTATATTCAATCCCGATGCAATTTCTGTGATTCATCAACACTCTGAACGTCCACAGATTACATAATGCCTCCAAATGTGTTTCGGAAACTACTACTGGTTTCCCAGGAATCGATAAAAGCGTAGACACTTTGAGACTTTACTCCCATGGAGAAAAGTGCTCATGGTGCGTGTTATATTCAATCCCGATGCAATTTGTGTGTTTCATCAACACTCTGAACGTCCACAGATTACAGAATGCCTCCAAATGTGATTAGAAAACGACTACTGGTCTCCCAGGAATCGATAAAACCGTAGACAGTTTGAGACATTACTCCCATGGAGAAAAGTGCGCTAGGTGTGTGTTGTATTCAATCCCGATGCAGTTTCTGTGTTTCATCAACACTCTGAACGTCCACAGATTACAAAATGCCTCCAAATGTGTTTCGAAAACTACTACTGGTCTCCCAGGAATCGATAAAAGCGTAGACACTTTGAGACATTACTCCCTCGCAGAAAATTGCGCATGGTGCGTACTGTATTCAATCCCGATGCAATTTCTGTGTTTCATCAACACTCTGAACGTCCACAGATTACAGAATGCCTCCAAATGTGTTTCGAAAACTACTACTGGTCTCCCAGGAATCGATAAAAGCGTAGAAAGTTTGAGACATTACTCCCATGGAGAAAAGTGCTCGTGGTGCGTGTTGTATTCAATACCGATGCAATTTCTGTGTTTCATCAACACTCTGAACGTCTACAGATTACAGAATGCCTCCAAATGTGTTTCGAAAACTACTACTGGTCTCCCAGGAATCGATAAAAGCGTAGAAAGTTTGAGACATTACTCCCATGGAGAAAAGTGCTCATGGTGCGTGTTGTATTCAATCCCGATGCAATTTCTGTGTTTCATCAACACTCTGAACGTCTACAGATTACAGAATGCCTCCAAATGTGTTTCGAAAACTACTTCTGGTCTCCCAGGAATCGATAAAAGCGTAGACACTTTGAGACATTACTCCCATGGAGAAAAGTGCTCATGGTGCGTGTTATATTCAATCCCGATGCAATTTCTGTGTTTCATCAACACTCTGAACGTCCACAGATTACAGAATGCCTCCAAATGTGTTTCGGAAACTACTACTGGTCTCCCAGGAATCGATAAAAGCGTAGACACTTTGAGACATTACTCCCATGGAGAAAAGTGCTCATGGTGCGTGTTATATTCAATCCCGATGCAATTTCTGTGTTTCATCAACACTCTGAACGTCCACAGATTACAGAATGCCTCCAAATGTGTTTCGGAAACTACTACTGGTCTCCCAGGAATCGATAAAAGCGTAGACACTTTGAGACATTACTCCCATGGAGAAAAGTGCTCATGGTGCGTGTTATATTCAATCCCGATGCAATTTCTGTGTTTCATCAACACTCTGAACGTCCACAGATTACAGAATGCCTCCAAATGTGTTTCGGAAACTACTACTGGTCTCCCATGAATCGATAAAAGCGGAGACACTTTGAGTCATTACTCCCATGGAGGAAAGTGCGCATGGTGCGTGTTATATTCAATCCCGATGCAATTTCTGTGTTTCATCAACACTCTGAACGTCCACAGATTACAGAATGCCTCCAAATGTGTTTCGGAAACTACTACTGGTCTCCCAGGAATCGATAAAAGCGTAGACACTTTGAGACATTACTCCCATGGAGAAAAGTGCTCATGGTGCGTGTTATATTCAATCCCGATGCAATTTCTGTGTTTCATCAACACTCTGAACGTCCACAGATTACAGAATGCCTCCAAATGTGTTTCGGAAACTACTACTGGTCTCCCAGGAATCGATAAAAGCGTAGACACTTTGAGACATTACTCCCATGGAGAAAAGTGCTCATGGTGCGTGTTATATTCAATCCCGATGCAATTTCTGTGTTTCATCAACACTCTGAACGTCCACAGATTACAGAATGCCTCCAAATGTGTTTCGGAAACTACTACTGGTCTCCCATGAATCGATAAAAGCGGAGACACTTTGAGTCATTACTCCCATGGAGGAAAGTGCGCATGGTGCGTGTTATATTCAATCCCGATGCAATTTCTGTGTTTCATCAACACTCTGAACGTCCACAGATTACAGAATGCCTCCAAATGTGTTTCGGAAACTACTACTGGTCTCCCAGGAATCGATAAAAGCGTAGACACTTTGAGACATTACTCCCATGGAGAAAAGTGCTCATGGTGCGTGTTATATTCAATCCCGATGCAATTTCTGTGTTTCATCAACACTCTGAACGTCCACAGATTACAGAATGCCTCCAAATGTGTTTCGGAAACTACTACTGGTCTCCCAGGAATCGATAAAAGCGTAGACACTTTGAGACATTACTCCCATGGAGAAAAGTGCTCATGGTGCGTGTTATATTCAATCCCGATGCAATTTCTGTGTTTCATCAACACTCTGAACGTCCACAGATTACAGAATGCCTCCAAATGTGTTTCGGAAACTACTACTGGTCTCCCAGGAATCGATAAAAGCGTAGACACTTTGAGATATTACTCCCATGGAGAAAAGTGCTCATGGTGCGTGTTATATTCAATCCCGATGCAATTTCTGTGTTTCATCAACACTCTGAACGTCCACAGATTACAGAATGCCTCCAAATGTGTTTCGGAAACTACTACTGGTCTCCCATGAATCGATAAAAGCGGAGACACTTTGAGTCATTACTCCCATGGAGGAAAGTGCGCATGGTGCGTGTTATATTCAATCCCGATGCAATTTCTGTGTTTCATCAACACTCTGAACGTCCACAGATTACAGAATGCCTCCAAATGTGTTTCGGAAACTACTACTGGTCTCCCAGGAATCGATAAAAGCGTAGACACTTTGAGACATTACTCCCATGGAGAAAAGTGCTCATGGTGCGTGTTATATTCAATCCCGATGCAATTTCTGTGTTTCATCAACACTCTGAACGTCCACAGATTACAGAATGCCTCCAAATGTGTTTCGGAAACTACTACTGGTCTCCCAGGAATCGATAAAAGCGTAGACACTTTGAGACATTACTCCCATGGAGAAAAGTGCTCGTGGTGCGTGTTGTATTCAATACCGATGCAATTTCTGTGTTTCATCAACACTCTGAACGTCCACAGATTACAGAATGCCTCCAAATGTATTTCGAAAACTACTACTGGTCTCCCAGGAATCGATAAAAGCGGAGACACTTTGAGTCATTACTCCCATGGAGGAAAGTGCGCATGGTGCGTGTTATATTCAATCCCGATGCAATTTCTGTGTTTCATCAACACTCTGAATGTCCACAGATTACAGAATGCCTCCAAATGTGTTTCGGAAACTACTACTGGTCTCCCAGGAATCGATAAAAGCGTAGACACTTTGAGATATTACTCCCATGGAGAAAAGTGCTCATGGTGCGTGTTATATTCAATCCCGATGCAATTTCTGTGTTTCATCAACACTCTGAACGTCCACAGATTACAGAATGCCTCCAAATGTGTTTCGGAAACTACTACTGGTCTCCCAGGAATCGATAAAAGCGTAGACACTTTGAGACATTACTCCCATGGAGAAAAGTGCTCGTGGTGCGTGTTGTATTCAATACCGATGCAATTTCTGTGTTTCATCAACACTCTGAACGTCCACAGATTACAGAATGCCTCCAAATGTATTTCGAAAACTACTACTGGTCTCCCAGGAATCGATAAAAGCGTAGACACTTTGAGACATTACTCCCATGGAGAAAAGTGCTCATGGTGCGTGTTATATTCAATCCCGATGCAATTTCTGTGATTCATCAACACTCTGAACGTCCACAGATTACATAATGCCTCCAAATGTGTTTCGGAAACTACTACTGGTTTCCCAGGAATCGATAAAAGCGTAGACACTTTGAGACTTTACTCCCATGGAGAAAAGTGCTCATGGTGCGTGTTATATTCAATCCCGATGCAATTTGTGTGTTTCATCAACACTCTGAACGTCCACAGATTACAGAATGCCTCCAAATGTGTTTAGAAAACTACTACTGGTCTCCCAGGAATCGATAAAACCGTAGACACTTTGAGACATTACTCCCATGGAGAAAAGTGCGCTAGGTGTGTGTTGTATTCAATCCCGATGCAGTTTCTGTGTTTCATCAACACTCTGAACGTCCACAGATTACAAAATGCCTCCAAATGTGTTTCGAAAACTACTACTGGTCTCCCAGGAATCGATAAAAGCGTAGACACTTTGAGACATTACTCCCTCGCAGAAAATTGCGCATGGTGCGTACTGTATTCAATCCCGATGCAATTTCTGTGTTTCATCAACACTCTGAACGTCCACAGATTACAGAATGCCTCCAAATGTATTTCGAAAACTACTACTGGTCTCCCAGGAATCGATAAAAGCGGAGACACTTTGAGTCATTACTCCCATGGAGAAAAGTGCTCATGGTGCGTGTTATATTCAATCCCGATGCAATTTCTGTGTTTCATCAACACTCTGAATGTCCACAGATTACAGAATGCCTCCAAATGTGATTCGGAAACTACTACTGGTCTCCCAGGAATCGATAAAAGCGTAGACACTTTGAGACATTACTCCCATGGAGAAAAGTGCTCATGGTGCGTGTTATATTCAATCCCGATGCAATTTCTGTGTTTCATCAACACTCTGAACGTCCACAGATTACAGAATGCCTCCAAATGTGTTTCGGAAACTACTACGGATCTCCCAGGAATCGATAAAAGCGTAGACACTTTGAGACATTACTCCCATGGAGAAAAGTGCTCGTGGTGCGTGTTGTATTCAATACCGATGCAATTTCTGTGTTTCATCAACACTCTGAACGTCCACAGATTACAGAATGCCTCCAAATGTGTTTAGAAAACTACTACTGGTCTCCCAGGAATCGATAAAAGCGTAGATACTTTGAGACATTACTCCCATGGAGAAAAGTGCGCATGGTGCGTGTTGTATTCAATCCCGATGCAATTTCTGTGTTTCATCAACACTCTGAACGTCCACAGATTACAGAATGCCTCAAAATGTGTTTAGAAAACTACTACTGGTCTCCCAGGAATCGATAAAAGCGTAGACACTTTGAGACATTACTCCCTCGCAGAAAATTGCGCATGGTGCGTACTGTATTCAATCCCGATGCAATTTCTTTGTTTCATCAACACTCTGAACGTCCACAGATTACAGAATGCCTCCAAATGTGTTTCGAAAACTACTACTGGTCTCCCAGGAATCGATAAAAGCGTTGACACTTTGAGACATTACTCCCATGGAGAAAAGTGCTCATGGTGCGTGTTATATTCAATCCCGATGCAATTTCTGTGTTTCATCAACACTCTGAACGTCCACAGATTACAGAATGCCTCCAAATGTGTTTCGGAAACTACTACTGGTCTCCCAGGAATCGATAAAAGCGTAGACACTTTGAGACATTACTCCCATGGAGAAAAGTGCTCGTGGTGCGTGTTGTATTCAATACCGATGCAATTTCTGTGTTTCATCAACACTCTGAACGTCCACAGATTACAGAATGCCTCCAAATGTATTTCGAAAACAACTACTGGTCTCCCAGGAATCGATAAAAGCGGAGACACTTTGAGTCATTACTCCCATGGAGAAAAGTGCGCATGGTGCGTGTTATATTCAATCCCGATGCAATTTCTGTGTTTCATCAAGACTCTGAACGTCCACAGATTACAGAATGCCTCCAAATGTGATTCGGAAACTACTACTGGTCTCCCAGGAATCGATAAAAGCGTAGACACTTTGAGACATTACTCCCATGGAGAAAAGTGCTCATGGTGCGTGTTATATTCAATCCCGATGCAATTTCTGTGTTTCATCAACACTCTGAACGTCCACAGATTACAGAATGCCTCCAAATGTGTTTCGGAAACTACTACGGATCTCCCAGGAATCGATAAAAGCGTAGACACTTTGAGACATTACTCCCATGGAGAAAAGTGCTCGTGGTGCGTGTTGTATTCAATACCGATGCAATTTCTGTGTTTCATCAACACTCTGAACGTCCACAGATTACAGAATGCCTCCAAATGTGTTTAGAAAACTACTACTGGTCTCCCAGGAATCGATAAAAGCGTAGATACTTTGAGACATTACTCCCATGGAGAAAAGTGCGCATGGTGCGTGTTGTATTCAATCCCGATGCAATTTCTGTGTTTCATCAACACTCTGAACGTCCACAGATTACAGAATGCCTCAAAATGTGTTTAGAAAACTACTACTGGTCTCCCAGGAATCGATAAAAGCGTAGACACTTTGAGACATTACTCCCTCGCAGAAAATTGCGCATGGTGCGTACTGTATTCAATCCCGATGCAATTTCTTTGTTTCATCAACACTCTGAACGTCCACAGATTACAGAATGCCTCCAAATGTGTTTCGAAAACTACTACTGGTCTCCCAGGAATCGATAAAAGCGTTGACACTTTGAGACATTACTCCCATGGAGAAAAGTGCTCATGGTGCGTGTTATATTCAATCCCGATGCAATTTCTGTGTTTCATCAACACTCTGAACGTCCACAGATTACAGAATGCCTCCAAATGTGTTTCGGAAACTACTACTGGTCTCCCAGGAATCGATAAAAGCGTAGACACTTTGAGACATTACTCCCATGGAGAAAAGTGCTCGTGGTGCGTGTTGTATTCAATACCGATGCAATTTCTGTGTTTCATCAACACTCTGAACGTCCACAGATTACAGAATGCCTCCAAATGTATTTCGAAAACAACTACTGGTCTCCCAGGAATCGATAAAAGCGGAGACACTTTGAGTCATTACTCCCATGGAGAAAAGTGCGCATGGTGCGTGTTATATTCAATCCCGATGCAATTTCTGTGTTTCATCAACACTCTGAACGTCCACAGATTACAGAATGCCTCCAAATGTGTTTCGGAAACTACTACTGGTCTCCCAGGAATCGATAAAAGCGTAGACACTTTGAGACATTACCCCCATGGAGAAAAGTGCTCATGGTGCGTGTTATATTCAATCCCGATGCAATTTCTGTGATTCATCAACACTCTGAACGTCCACAGATTACATAATGCCTCCAAATGTGTTTCGGAAACTACTACTGGTTTCCCAGGAATCGATAAAAGCGTAGACACTTTGAGACTTTACTCCCATGGAGAAAAGTGCTCATGGTGCGCGTTATATTCAATCCCGATGCAATTTGTGTGTTTCATCAACACTCTGAACGTCCACAGATTACAGAATGCCTCCAAATGTGATTAGAAAACGACTACTGGTCTCCCAGGAATCGATAAAACCGTAGACAGTTTGAGACATTACTCCCATGGAGAAAAGTGCGCTAGGTGTGTGTTGTATTCAATCCCGATGCAGTTTCTGTGTTTCATCAACACTCTGAACGTCCACAGATTACAAAATGCCTCCAAATGTGTTTCGAAAACTACTACTGGTCTCCCAGGAATCGATAAAAGCGTAGACACTTTGAGACATTACTCCCTCGCAGAAAATTGCGCATGGTGCGTACTGTATTCAATCCCGATGCAATTTCTGTGTTTCATCAACACTCTGAACGTCCACAGATTACAGAATGCCTCCAAATGTGTTTCGAAAACTACTACTGGTCTCCCAGGAATCGATAAAAGCGTAGAAAGTTTGAGACATTACTCCCATGGAGAAAAGTGCTCGTGGTGCGTGTTGTATTCAATACCGATGCAATTTCTGTGTTTCATCAACACTCTGAACGTCTACAGATTACAGAATGCCTCCAAATGTGTTTCGAAAACTACTACTGGTCTCCCAGGAATCGATAAAAGCGTAGAAAGTTTGAGACATTACTCCCATGGAGAAAAGTGCTCATGGTGCGTGTTGTATTCAATCCCGATGCAATTTCTGTGTTTCATCAACACTCTGAACGTCTACAGATTACAGAATGCCTCCAAATGTGTTTCGAAAACTACTTCTGGTCTCCCAGGAATCGATAAAAGCGTAGACACTTGGAGACATTACTCCCATGGAGGAAAGTGCTCATGGTGCGTGTTATATTCAATCCCGATGAAATTTCTGTGTTTCATCAACACTCTGAATGTCCACAGATTACAGAATGCCTCCAAATGTGTTTCGGAAACTACTACTGGTCTCCCAGGAATCGATAAAAGCGTAGACACTTTGAGATATTACTCCCATGGAGAAAAGTGCTCATGGTGCGTGTTATATTCAATCCCGATGCAATTTCTGTGTTTCATCAACACTCTGAACGTCCACAGATTACAGAATGCCTCCAAATGTGTTTCGGAAACTACTACTGGTCTCCCATGAATCGATAAAAGCGGAGACACTTTGAGTCATTACTCCCATGGAGGAAAGTGCGCATGGTGCGTGTTATATTCAATCCCGATGCAATTTCTGTGTTTCATCAACACTCTGAACGTCCACAGATTACAGAATGCCTCCAAATGTGTTTCGGAAACTACTACTGGTCTCCCAGGAATCGATAAAAGCGTAGACACTTTGAGACATTACTCCCATGGAGAAAAGTGCTCATGGTGCGTGTTATATTCAATCCCGATGCAATTTCTGTGTTTCATCAACACTCTGAACGTCCACAGATTACAGAATGCCTCCAAATGTGTTTCGGAAACTACTACTGGTCTCCCAGGAATCGATAAAAGCGTAGACACTTTGAGACATTACTCCCATGGAGAAAAGTGCTCGTGGTGCGTGTTGTATTCAATACCGATGCAATTTCTGTGTTTCATCAACACTCTGAACGTCCACAGATTACAGAATGCCTCCAAATGTATTTCGAAAACTACTACTGGTCTCCCAGGAATCGATAAAAGCGGAGACACTTTGAGTCATTACTCCCATTGAGGAAAGTGCGCATGGTGCGTGTTGTATTCAATCCCGATGCAATTTCTGTGTTTCATCAACACTCTGAATGTCCACAGATTACAGAATGCCTCCAAATGTGTTTCGGAAACTACTACTGGTCTCCCAGGAATCGATAAAAGCGTAGACACTTTGAGATATTACTCCCATGGAGAAAAGTGCTCATGGTGCGTGTTATATTCAATCCCGATGCAATTTCTGTGTTTCATCAACACTCTGAACGTCCACAGATTACAGAATGCCTCCAAATGTGTTTCGGAAACTACTACTGGTCTCCCAGGAATCGATAAAAGCGTAGACACTTTGAGACATTACTCCCATGGAGAAAAGTGCTCGTGGTGCGTGTTGTATTCAATACCGATGCAATTTCTGTGTTTCATCAACACTCTGAACGTCCACAGATTACAGAATGCCTCCAAATGTGTTTCGGAAACTACTACTGGTCTCCCAGGAATCGATAAAAGCGTAGACACTTTGAGACATTACTCCCATGGAGAAAAGTGCTCGTGGTGCGTGTTGTATTCAATACCGATGCAATTTCTGTGTTTCATCAACACTCTGAACGTCCACAGATTACAGAATGCCTCCAAATGTATTTCGAAAACTACTACTGGTCTCCCAGGAATCGATAAAAGCGTAGACACTTTGAGACATTACTCCCATGGAGGAAAGTGCTCATGGTGCGTGTTATATTCAATCCCGATGCAATTTCTGTGTTTCATCAACACTCTGAATGTCCACAGATTACAGAATGCCTCCAAATGTGTTTCGGAAACTACTACTGGTCTCCCAGGAATCGATAAAAGCGTAGACACTTTGAGAAATTACTCCCATGGAGAAAAGTGCTCATGGTGCGTGTTATATTCAATCCCGATGCAATTTCTGTGTTTCATCAACACTCTGAACGTCCACAGATTACAGAATGCCTCCAAATGTGTTTCGGAAACTACTACTGGTCTCCCAGGAATCGATAAAAGCGTAGACACTTTGAGACATTACTCCCATGGAGAAAAGTGCTCGTGGTGCGTGTTGTATTCAATACCGATGCAATTTCTGTGTTTCATCAACACTCTGAACGTCCACAGATTACAGAATGCCTCCAAATGTATTTCGAAAACTACTACTGGTCTCCCAGGAATCGATAAAAGCGGAGACACTTTGAGTCATTACTCCCATGGAGGAAAGTGCGCATGGTGCGTGTTATATTCACTCCCGATGCAATTTCTGTGTTTCATCAACACTCTGAACGTCCACAGATTACAGAATGCCTCCAAATGTGTTTCGGAAACTACTACTGGTCTCCCAGGAATCGATAAAAGCGTAGACACTTTGAGACATTACTCCCATGGAGAAAAGTGCTCATGGTGCGTGTTATATTCAATCCCGATGCAATTTCTGTGTTTCATCAACACTCTGAATGTCCACAGATTACAGAATGCCTCCAAATGTGATTCGGAAACTACTACTGGTCTCCCAGGAATCGATAAAAGCGTAGACACTTTGAGACATTACTCCCATGGAGAAAAGTGCTCATGGTGCGTGTTATATTCAATCCCGATGCAATTTCTGTGTTTCATCAACACTCTGAACGTCCACAGATTACAGAATGCCTCCAAATGTGTTTCGGAAACTACTACGGATCTCCCAGGAATCGATAAAAGCGTAGACACTTTGAGACATTACTCCCATGGAGAAAAGTGCTCGTGGTGCGTGTTGTATTCAATACCGATGCAATTTCTGTGTTTCATCAACACTCTGAACGTCCACAGATTACAGAATGCCTCCAAATGTGTTTAGAAAACTACTACTGGTCTCCCAGGAATCGATAAAAGCGTAGATACTTTGAGACATTACTCCCATGGAGAAAAGTGCGCATGGTGCGTGTTGTATTCAATCCCGATGCAATTTCTGTGTTTCATCAACACTCTGAACGTCCACAGATTACAGAATGCCTCAAAATGTGTTTAGAAAACTACTACTGGTCTCCCAGGAATCGATAAAAGCGTAGACACTTTGAGACATTACTCCCTCGCAGAAAATTGCGCATGGTGCGTACTGTATTCAATCCCGATGCAATTTCTTTGTTTCATCAACACTCTGAACGTCCACAGATTACAGAATGCCTCCAAATGTGTTTCGAAAACTACTACTGGTCTCCCAGGAATCGATAAAAGCGTTGACACTTTGAGACATTACTCCCATGGAGAAAAGTGCTCATGGTGCGTGTTATATTCAATCCCGATGCAATTTCTGTGTTTCATCAACACTCTGAACGTCCACAGATTACAGAATGCCTCCAAATGTGTTTCGGAAACTACTACTGGTCTCCCAGGAATCGATAAAAGCGTAGACACTTTGAGACATTACTCCCATGGAGAAAAGTGCTCGTGGTGCGTGTTGTATTCAATACCGATGCAATTTCTGTGTTTCATCAACACTCTGAACGTCCACAGATTACAGAATGCCTCCAAATGTATTTCGAAAACAACTACTGGTCTCCCAGGAATCGATAAAAGCGGAGACACTTTGAGTCATTACTCCCATGGAGAAAAGTGCTCATGGTGCGTGTTATATTCAATCCCGATGCAATTTCTGTGTTTCATCAACACTCTGAACGTCCACAGATTACAGAATGCCTCCAAATGTGTTTCGGAAACTACTACTGGTCTCCCAGGAATCGATAAAAGCGTAGACACTTTGAGACATTACTCCCATGGAGAAAAGTGCTCATGGTGCGTGTTATATTCAATCCCGATGCAATTTCTGTGATTCATCAACACTCTGAACGTCCACAGATTACATAATGCCTCCAAATGTGTTTCGGAAACTACTACTGGTTTCCCAGGAATCGATAAAAGCGTAGACACTTTGAGACTTTACTCCCATGGAGAAAAGTGCTCATGGTGCGTGTTATATTCAATCCCGATGCAGTTTCTGTGTTTCATCAACACTCTGAACGTCCACAGATTACAAAATTCCTCCAAATGTGTTTCGAAAACTACTACTGGTCTCCCAGGAATCGATAAAAGCGTAGACACTTTGAGACATTACTCCCTCGCAGAAAATTGCGCATGGTGCGTACTGTATTCAATCCCGATGCAATTTCTGTGTTTCATCAACACTCTGAACGTCCACAGATTACAGAATGCCTCCAAATGTGTTTCGTAAACTACTACTGGTCTCCCAGGAATCGATAAAAGCGTAGAAAGTTTGAGACATTACTCCCATGGAGAAAAGTGCTCGTGGTGCGTGTTGTATTCAATACCGATGCAATTTCAGTGTTTCATCAACACTCTGAACGTCCACAGATTACAGAATGCCTCCAAATGTATTTCGAAAACTACTACTGGTCTCCCAGGAATCGATAAAAGCGGAGACACTTTGAGTCATTACTCCCATGGAGGAAAGTGCGCATGGTGCGTGTTATACTCAATCCCGATGCAATTTCTGTGTTTCATCAACACTCTGAACGTCCACAGATTACAGAATGCCTCCAAATGTGATTCGGAAACTACTACTGGTCTCCCAGGAATCGATAAAAGCGTAGACACTTTGAGACATTACTCCCATGGAGAAAAGTGCTCATGGTGCGTGTTATATTCAATCCCGATGCAATTTCTGTGTTTCATCAACACTCTGAACGTCCACAGATTACAGAATGCCTCCAAATGTGTTTCGGAAACTACTACGGATCTCCCAGGAATCGATAAAAGCGTAGACTCTTTGAGACATTACGCCCATGGAGAAAAGTGCTCGTGGTGCGTGTTGTATTCAATACCGATGCAATTTCTGTGTTTCATCAACACTCTGAACGTCCACAGATTACAGAATGCCTCCAAATGTGTTTAGAAAACTACTACTGGTCTCCCAGGAATCGATAAAAGCGTAGACACTTTGAGACATTACTCCCATGGAGAAAAGTGCGCATGGTGCGTGTTGTATTCAATCCCGATGCAATTTCTGTGTTTCATCAACACTCTGAACGTCCACAGATTACAGAATGCCTCAAAATGTGTTTAGAAAACTACTACTGGTCTCCCAGGAATCGATAAAAGCGTAGACACTTTGAGACATTACTCCCTCGCAGAAAATTGCGCATGGTGCGTACTGTATTCAATCCCGATGCAATTTCTTTGTTTCATCAACACTCTGAACGTCCACAGATTACAGAATGCCTCCAAATGTGTTTCGAAAACTACTACTGGTCTCCCAGGAATCGATAAAAGCGTTGACACTTTGAGACATTACTCCCATGGAGAAAAGTGCTCATGGTGCGTGTTATATTCAATCCCGATGCAATTTCTGTGTTTCATCAACACTCTGAACGTCCACAGATTACAGAATGCCTCCAAATGTGTTTCGGAAACTACTACTGGTCTCCCAGGAATCGATAAAAGCGTAGACACTTTGAGACATTACTCCCATGGAGAAAAGTGCTCGTGGTGCGTGTTGTATTCAATACCGATGCAATTTCTGTGTTTCATCAACACTCTGAACGTCCACAGATTACAGAATGCCTCCAAATGTATTTCGAAATAACTACTGGTCTCCCAGGAATCGATAAAAGCGGAGACACTTTGAGTCATTACTCCCATGGAGAAAAGTGCGCATGGTGCGTGTTATATTCAATCCCGATGCAATTTCTGTGTTTCATCAACACTCTGAACGTCCACAGATTACAGAATGCCTCCAAATGTGTTTCGGAAACTACTACTGGTCTCCCAGGAATCGATAAAAGTGTAGACACTTTGAGACATTACTCCCATGGAGAAAAGTGCTCATGGTGCGTGTTATATTCAATCCCGATGCAATTTCTGTGATTCATCAACACTCTGAACGTCCACAGATTACATAATGCCTCCAAATGTGTTTCGGAAACTACTACTGGTTTCCCAGGAATCGATAAAAGCGTAGACACTTTGAGACTTTACTCCCATGGAGAAAGGTGCTCATGGTGCGTGTTATATTCAATCCCGATGCAATTTGTGTGTTTCATCAACACTCTGAACGTCCACAGATTACAGAATGCCTCCAAATGTGTTTAGAAAACTACTACTGGTCTCCCAGGAATCGATAAAACCGTAGACAGTTTGAGACATTACTCCCATGGAGAAAAGTGCGCTAGGTGTGTGTTGTATTCAATCCCGATGCAGTTTCTGTGTTTCATCAACACTCTGAACGTCCACAGATTACAAAATGCCTCCAAATGTGTTTCGAAAACTACTACTGGTCTCCCAGGAATCGATAAAAGCGTAGACACTTTGAGACATTACTCCCTCGCAGAAAATTGCGCATGGTGCGTACTGTATTCAATCCCGATGCAATTTCTGTGTTTCATCAACACTCTGAACGTCCACAGATTACAGAATGCCTCCAAATGTGTTTCGAAAACTACTACTGGTCTCCCAGGAATCGATAAAAGCGTAGAAAGTTTGAGACATTACTGCCATGGAGAAAAGTGCTCGTGGTGCGTGTTGTATTCAATACTGATGCAATTTCTGTGTTTCATCAACACTCTGAACGTCCACAGATTACAGAATGCCTCAAAATGTGTTTAGAAAACTACTACTGGTCTCCCAGGAATCGATAAAAGCGTAGACACTTTGAGACATTACTCCCTCGCAGAAAATTGCGCATGGTGCGTACTGTATTCAATCCCGATGCAATTTCTTTGTTTCATCAACACTCTGAACGTCCACAGATTACAGAATGCCTCCAAATGTGTTTCGAAAACTACTACTGGTCTCCCAGGAATCGATAAAAGCGTTGACACTTTGAGACATTACTCCCATGGAGAAAAGTGCTCATGGTGCGTGTTATATTCAATCCCGATGCAATTTCTGTGTTTCATCAACACTCTGAACGTCCACAGATTACAGAATGCCTCCAAATGTGTTTCGGAAACTACTACTGGTCTCCCAGGAATCGATAAAAGCGTAGACACTTTGAGACATTACTCCCATGGAGAAAAGTGCTCGTGGTGCGTGTTGTATTCAATACCGATGCAATTTCTGTGTTTCATCAACACTCTGAACGTCCACAGATTACAGAATGCCTCCAAATGTATTTCGAAAACAAGTACTGGTCTCCCAGGAATCGATAAAAGCGGAGACACTTTGAGTCATTACTCCCATGGAGAAAAGTGCGCATGGTGCGTGTTATATTCAATCCCGATGCAATTTCTGTGTTTCATCAACACTCTGAACGTCCACAGATTACAGAATGCCTCCAAATGTGTTTCGGAAACTACTACGGATCTCCCAGGAATCGATAAAAGCGTAGACACTTTGAGACATTACTCCCATGGAGAAAAGTGCTCGTGGTGCGTGTTGTATTCAATACCGATGCAATTTCTGTGTTTCATCAACACTCTGAACGTCCACAGATTACAGAATGCCTCCAAATGTGTTTAGAAAACTACTACTGGTCTCCCAGGAATCGATAAAAGCGTAGACACTTTGAGACATTACTCCCATGGAGAAAAGTGCGCATGGTGCGTGTTGTATTCAATCCCGATGCAATTTCTGTGTTTCATCAACACTCTGAACGTCCACAGATTACAGAATGCCTCAAAATGTGTTTAGAAAACTACTACTGGTCTCCCAGGAATCGATAAAAGCGTAGACACTTTGAGACATTACTCCCTCGCAGAAAATTGCGCATGGTGCGTACTGTATTCAATCCCGATGCAATTTCTTTGTTTCATCAACACTCTGAACGTCCACAGATTACAGAATGCCTCCAAATGTGTTTCGAAAACTACTACTGGTCTCCCAGGAATCGATAAAAGCGTTGACACTTTGAGACATTACTCCCATGGAGAAAAGTGCTCATGGTGCGTGTTATATTCAATCCCGATGCAATTTCTGTGTTTCATCAACACTCTGAACGTCCACAGATTACAGAATGCCTCCAAATGTGTTTCGGAAACTACTACTGGTCTCCCAGGAATCGATAAAAGCGTAGACACTTTGAGACATTACTCCCATGGAGAAAAGTGCTCGTGGTGCGTGTTGTATTCAATACCGATGCAATTTCTGTGTTTCATCAACACTCTGAACGTCCACAGATTACAGAATGCCTCCAAATGTATTTCGAAAACAACTACTGGTCTCCCAGGAATCGATAAAAGCGGAGACACTTTGAGTCATTACTCCCATGGAGAAAAGTGCGCATGGTGCGTGTTATATTCAATCCCGATGCAATTTCTGTGTTTCATCAACACTCTGAACGTCCACAGATTACAGAATGCCTCCAAATGTGTTTCGGAAACTACTACTGGTCTCCCAGGAATCGATAAAAGCGTAGACACTTTGAGACATTACTCCCATGGAGAAAAGTGCTCATGGTGCGTGTTATATTCAATCCCGATGCAATTTCTGTGATTCATCAACACTCTGAACGTCCACAGATTACATAATGCCTCCAAATGTGTTTCGGAAACTACTACTGGTTTCCCAGGAATCGATAAAAGCGTAGACACTTTGAGACTTTACTCCCATGGAGAAAAGTGCTCATGGTGCGTGTTATATTCAATCCCGATGCAATTTGTGTGTTTCATCAACACTCTGAACGTCCACAGATTACAGAATGCCTCCAAATGTGTTTAGAAAACTACTACTGGTCTCCCAGGAATCGATAAAACCGTAGACAGTTTGAGACATTACTCCCATGGAGAAAAGTGCGCTAGGTGTGTGTTGTATTCAATCCCGATGCAGTTTCTGTGTTTCATCAACACTCTGAACGTCCACAGATTACAAAATGCCTCCAAATGTGTTTCGAAAACTACTACTGGTCTCCCAGGAATCGATAAAAGCGTAGACACTTTGAGACATTACTCCCTCGCAGAAAATTGCGCATGGTGCGTACTGTATTCAATCCCGATGCAATTTCTGTGTTTCATCAACACTCTGAACGTCCACAGATTACAGAATGCCTCCAAATGTGTTTCGAAAACTACTACTGGTCTCCCAGGAATCGATAAAAGCGTAGAAAGTTTGAGACATTACTCCCATGGAGAAAAGTGCTCGTGGTGCGTGTTGTATTCAATACCGATGCAATTTCTGTGTTTCATCAACACTCTGAACGTCTACAGATTACAGAATGCCTCCAAATGTGTATCGAAAACTACTTCTGGTCTCCCAGGAATCGATAAAAGCGTAGACACTTGGAGACATTACTCCCATGGAGGAAAGTGCTCATGGTGCGTGTTATATTCAATCCCGATGCAATTTCTGTGTTTCATCAACACTCTGAACGTCCACAGATTACAGAATGCCTCCAAATGTGTTTAGAAAACTACTACTGGTCTCCCAGGAATCGATAAAACCGTAGACAGTTTGAGACATTACTCCCATGGAGAAAAGTGCGCTAGGTGTGTGTTGTATTCAATCCCGATGCAGTTTCTGTGTTTCATCAACACTCTGAACGTCCACAGATTACAAAATGCCTCCAAATGTGTTTCGAAAACTACTACTGGTCTCCCAGGAATCGATAAAAGCGTAGACACTTTGAGACATTACTCCCTCGCAGAAAATTGCGCATGGTGCGTACTGTATTCAATCCCGATGCAATTTCTGTGTTTCATCAACACTCTGAACGTCCACAGATTACAGAATGCCTCCAAATGTGTTTAGAAAACTACTACTGGTCTCCCAGGAATCGATAAAACCGTAGACAGTTTGAGACATTACTCCCATGGAGAAAAGTGCGCTAGGTGTGTGTTGTATTCAATCCCGATGCAGTTTCTGTGTTTCATCAACACTCTGAACGTCCACAGATTACAAAATGCCTCCAAATGTGTTTCGAAAACTACTACTGGTCTCCCAGGAATCGATAAAAGCGTAGACACTTTGAGACATTACTCCCTCGCAGAAAATTGCGCATGGTGCGTACTGTATTCAATCCCGATGCAATTTCTGTGTTTCATCAACACTCTGAACGTCCACAGATTACAGAATGCCTCCAAATGTGTTTCGAAAACTACTACTGGTCTCCCAGGAATCGATAAAAGCGTAGAAAGTTTGAGACATTACTCCCATGGAGAAAAGTGCTCATGGTGCGTGTTGTATTCAATCCCGATGCAATTTCTGTGTTTCATCAACACTCTGAACGTCTACAGATTACAGAATGCCTCCAAATGTGTATCGAAAACTACTTCTGGTCTCCCAGGAATCGATAAAAGCGTAGACACTTTGAGACATTACTCCCTCGCAGAAAATTGCGCATGGTGCGTACTGTATTCAATCCCGATGCAATTTCTGTGTTTCATCAACACTCTGAACGTCCACAGATTACAGAATGCCTCCAAATGTGTTTAGAAAACTACTACTGGTCTCCCAGGAATCGATAAAACCGTAGACAGTTTGAGACATTACTCCCATGAAGAAAAGTGCGCTAGGTGTGTGTTGTATTCAATCCCGATGCAGTTTCTGTGTTTCATCAACACTCTGAACGTCCACAGATTACAAAATGCCTCCAAATGTGTTTCGAAAACTACTACTGGTCTCCCAGGAATCGATAAAAGCGTAGACACTTTGAGACATTACTCCCTCGCAGAAAATTGCGCATGGTGCGTACTGTATTCAATCCCGATGCAATTTCTGTGTTTCATCAACACTCTGAACGTCCACAGATTACAGAATGCCTCCAAATGTGTTTCGAAAACTACTACTGGTCTCCCAGGAATCGATAAAAGCGTAGAAAGTTTGAGACATTACTCCCATGGAGAAAAGTGCTCATGGTGCGTGTTGTATTCAATCCCGATGCAATTTCTGTGTTTCATCAACACTCTGAACGTCTACAGATTACAGAATGCCTCCAAATGTGTATCGAAAACTACTTCTGGTCTCCCAGGAATCGATAAAAGCGTAGACACTTGGAGACATTACTCCCATGGAGGAAAGTGCTCATGGTGCGTGTTATATTCAATCCCGATGCAATTTCTGTGTTTCATCAACACTCTGAATGTCCACAGATTACAGAATGCCTCCAAATGTGTTTCGGAAACTACTACTGGTCTCCCAGGAATCGATAAAAGCGTAGACACTTTGAGATATTACTCCCATGGAGAAAAGTGCTCATGGTGCGTGTTATATTCAATCCCGATGCAATTTCTGTGTTTCATCAACACTCTGAACGTCCACAGATTACAGAATGCCTCCAAATGTGTTTCGGAAACTACTACTGGTCTCCCAGGAATCGATAAAGGCGTTGACACTTTGAGACATTACTCCCATGGAGAAAAGTGCTCATGGTGCGTGTTATATTCAATACCGATGCAATTTCTGTGTTTCATCAACACTCTGAACGTCCACAGATTACAGAATGCCTCCAAATGTGTTTCGGAAACTACTACTGGTCTCCCAGGAATCGATAAAAGCGTAGACACTTTGAGACATTACTCCCATGGAGAAAAGTGCTCGTGGTGCGTGTTGTATTCAATACCGATGCAATTTCTGTGTTTCATCAACACTCTGAACGTCCACAGATTACAGAATGCCTCCAAATGTATTTCGAAAACAACTACTGGTCTCCCAGGAATCGATAAAAGCGGAGACACTTTGAGTCATTACTCCCATGGAGAAAAGTGCGCATGGTGCGTGTTATATTCAATCCCGATGCAATTTCTGTGTTTCATCAACACTCTGAACGTCCACAGATTACAGAATGCCTCCAAATGTGTTTCGGAAACTACTACTGGTCTCCCAGGAATCGATAAAAGCGTAGACACTTTGAGACATTACTCCCATGGAGAAAAGTGCTCATGGTGCGTGTTATATTCAATCCCGATGCAATTTCTGTGATTCATCAACACTCTGAACGTCCACAGATTACATAATGCCTCCAAATGTGTTTCGGAAACTACTACTGGTTTCCCAGGAATCGATAAAAGCGTAGACACTTTGAGACTTTACTCCCATGGAGAAAAGTGCTCATGGTGCGTGTTATATTCAATCCCGATGCAATTTGTGTGTTTCATCAACACTCTGAACGTCCACAGATTACAGAATGCCTCCAAATGTGTTTAGAAAACTACTACTGGTCTCCCAGGAATCGATAAAAGCGTAGAAAGTTTGAGACATTACTCCCATGGAGAAAAGTGCTCGTGGTGCGTTTTGTATTCAATACCGATGCAATTTCTGTGTTTCATCAACACTCTGAACGTCTACAGATTACAGAATGCCTCCAAATGAGTTTCGAAAACTACTACTGGTCTCCCAGGAATCGATAAAAGCGTAGAAAGTTTGAGACATTACTCCCATGGAGAAAAGTGCTCATGGTGCGTGTTGTATTCAATCCCGATGCAATTTCTGTGTTTCATCAACACTCTGAACGTCTACAGATTACAGAATGCCTCCAAATGTGTTTCGAAAACTACTTCTGGTCTCCCAGGAATCGATAAAAGCGTAGACACTTGGAGACATTACTCCCATGGAGGAAAGTGCTCATGGTGCGTGTTATATTCAATCCCGATGCAATTTCTGTGTTTCATCAACACTCTGAATGTCCACAGATTACAGAATGCCTCCAAATGTGTTTCGGAAACTACTACTGGTCTCCCAGGAATCGATAAAAGCGTAGACACTTTGAGATATTACTCCCATGGAGAAAAGTGCTCATGGTGCGTGTTATATTCAATCCCGATGCAATTTCTGTGTTTCATCAACACTCTGAACGTCCACAGATTACAGAATGCCTCCAAATGTGTTTCGGAAACTACTACTGGTCTCCCAGGAATCGATAAAAGCGTAGACACTTTGAGACATTACTCCCATGGAGAAAAGTGCTCGTGGTGCGTGTTGTATTCAATACCGATGCAATTTCTGTGTTTCATCAACACTCTGAACGTCCACAGATTACAGAATGCCTCCAAATGTATTTCGAAAACTACTACTGGTCTCCCAGGAATCGATAAAAGCGGAGACACTTTGAGTCATTACTCCCATGGAGGAAAGTGCGCATGGTGCGTGTTATACTCAATCCCGATGCAATTTCTGTGTTTTATCAACACTCTGAATGTCCACAGATTACAGAATGCCTCCAAATGTGTTTCGGAAACTACTACTGGTCTCCCAGGAATCGATAAAAGCGTAGACACTTTGAGACATTACTCCCATGGAGATATGTGCTCGTGGTGCGTGTTGTACTCAATCCCGATGCAATTTCTGTGTTTCATCAACACTCTGAATGTCCACAGATTACAGAATGCCTCCAAATGTGTTTCGGAAACTACTACTGGTCTCCCACGAATCGATAAAAGCGTAGACACTTTGAGACATTACTCCCGTGGAGAAAAGTGCTCATAGTGCGTGTTATATTCAATCCCGATGCAATTTCTGTGTTTCATCAACACTCTGAACGTCCACAGATTACAGAATGCCTCCAAATGTGTTTCGGAAACTACTACTGGTCTCCCAGGAATCGATAAAAGCGTAGACACTTTGAGACATTACTCCCATGGAGAAAAGTGCTCGTGGTGCGTGTTGTATTCAATACCGATGCAATTTCTGTGTTTCATCAACACTCTGAAAGTCCACAGATTACAGAATGCCTCCAAATGTGTTTCGAAAACTACTACTGGTCTCCCAGGAATCGATAAAAGCGTAGACAGTTTGAGACATTACTCCCATGGAGAAAAGTGCGCATGGTGCGTGTTGTATTCAATCCCGATGCAATTTCCCTGTTTCATCAATCCTCTGAACGTCCACAGATTACAGAATGCCTCCAAATGTATTTCGAAAACTACTACTGGTCACCCAGGAATCGATAAAAGCGGTGACACTTTGAGTCATTACTCCCATGGAGAAAAGTGCGCATGGTGCGTGTTATACTCAATCCCGATGCAATTTCTGTGTTTCATCAACACTCTGAATGTCCACAGATTACAGAATGCCTCCAAATGTGTTTCGGAAACTACTACTGGTCTCCCAGGAATCGATAAAAGCGTAGACACTTTGAGACATTACTCCCATGGAGAAAAGTGCTCATGGTGCGTGTTATATTCAATCCCGATGCAATTTCTGTGTTTCATCAACACTCTGAACGTCCACAGATTACAGAATGCCTCCAAATGTGTTTCGGAAACTACTACTGGTCTCCCAGGAATCGATAAAAGCGTAGACACTTTGAGACATTACTCCCATGGAGAAAAGTGCTCGTGGTGCGTGTTGTATTCAATACCGATGCAATTTCTGTGTTTAATCAACACTCTGAACGTCCACAGATTACAGAATGCCTCCAAATGTATTTCGAAAACTACTACTGGTCTCCCAGGAATCGATAAAAGCGGAGACACTTTGAGTCATTACTCCCATGGAGAAAAGTGCGCATGGTGCGTGTTATACTCAATCCCGATGCAATTTCTGTGCTTCATCAACACTCTGAACGTCCACAGATTACAGAATGCCTCCAAATGTGTTTCGAAAACTACTACTGGTCTCCCAGGAATCGATAAAAGCGTAGACAGTTTGAGACATTACTCCCATGGAGAAAAGTGCGCATGGTGCGTGTTGTATTCAATCCCGATGCAATTTCCCTGTTTCATCAATCCTCTGAACGTCCACAGATTACAGAATGCCTCCAAATGTATTTCGAAAACTACTACTGGTCTCCCAGGAATCGATAAAAGCGTAGACACTTTGAGACATTACTCCCATGGAGAAAAGTGCTCATGGTGCGTGTTATATTCAATCCCGATGCAATTTCTGTGTTTCATCAACACTGTGAACGTCCACAGATTACAGAATGCCTCCAAATGTGTTTCGGAAACTACTACTGGTCTCCCAGGAATCGATAAAAGCGTAGACATTTTGAGACATTACTCCCATGGAGAAAAGTGCTCATGGTGCGTGTTATATTCAATCCCGATGCTATTTGAGTGTTTCATCAACACTCTGAACGTCCACAGATTACAGAATGCCTCCAAATGTTTTTCGGAAACTACTACTGGTCTCCCAGGAATCGATAAAAGCGTAGAAAGTTTGAGACATTACTCCCATGGAGAAAAGTGCTCGTGGTGCGTGTTATATTCAATCCCGATGCAATTTCTGTGTTTCATCAACACTCTGAACGTCCACAGATTACAGAATGCCTAGAAATGTGTTTCGGAAACTACTACTGGTCTCCCAGGAATCGATAAAAGCGTAGACACTTTGAGACATTACTCCCATGGAAAAAAGTGCGCATGTTGCGTGTTGTATTCAATCCCGATGCAGTTTCTGTGTTTCATCAACACTCTGAACGTCCACAGATTACAAAATGCCTCCAAATGTGTTTCGAAAACTACTACTGGTCTCCCAGGAATCGATAAAAGCGTAGACACTTTGAGACATTACTCCCATGGAGAAAAGTGCTCGTGGTGCGTGTTGTATTCAATACCGATGCAATTTCTGTGTTTCATCAACACTCTGAACGTCCACAGATTACAGAATGCCTCCAAATGTATTTCGAAAACTACTACTGGTCTCCCAGGAATCGATAAAAGCGGAGACACTTTGAGTCATTACTCCCATGGAGGAAAGTGCGCATGGTGCGTGTTATACTCAATCCCGATGCAATTTCTGTGTTTCATCAACACTCTGAATGTCCACAGATTACAGAATGCCTCCAAATGTGTTTCGGAAACTACTACTGGTCTCCCAGGAATCGATAAAAGCGTAGACACTTTGAGACATTACTCCCATGGAGAAAAGTGCTCATGGTGCGTGTTATATTCAATCCCGATGCAATTTCTGTGTTTCATCAACACTCCGAACGTCCACAGATTACAGAACGCCTCCAAATGTGTTTCGGAAACTACTACTGGTCTCCCACGAATCGATAAAAGCGTAGACACTTTGAGACATTACTCCCATGGAGAAAAGTGCTCATGGTGCGTGTTATATTCAATCCCGATGCTATTTGAGTGTTTCATCAACACTCTGAACGTCCACAGATTACAGAATGCCTCCAAATGTGTTTCGGAAACTACTACTGGTCTCCCAGGAATCGATAAAAGCGTAGACACTTTGAGACATTACTCCCATGGAGAAAAGTGCTCGTGGTGCGTGTTGTATTCAATACCGATGCAATTTCTGTGTTTCATCAACACTCTGAACGTCCACAGATTACAGAATGCCTCCAAATGTTTTTCGGAAACTACTACTGGTCTCCCAGGAATCGATAAAAGCGTAGAAAGTTTGAGACATTACTCCCATGGAGAAAAGTGCTCGTGGTGCGTGTTATATTCAATCCCGATGCAATTTCTGTGTTTCATCAACACTCTGAACGTCCACAGATTACAGAATGCCTAGAAATGTGTTTCGGTAACTACTACTGGTCTCCCAGGAATCGATAAAAGCGTAGACACTTTGAGACATTACTCCCATGGAGAAAAGTGCTCGTGGTGCGTGTTGTATTCAATACCGATGCAATTTCTGTGTTTCATCAACACTCTGAACGTCCACAGATTACAGAATGCCTCCAAATGTGTTTAGAAAACTACTACTGGTCTCCCAGGAATCGATAAAAGCGTAGACACTTTGAGACATTACTCCCATGGAAAAAAGTGCGCATGGTGCGTGTTGTATTCAATCCCGATGCAGTTTCTGTGTTTCATCAACACTCTGAACGTCCACAGATTACAAAATGCCTCCAAATGTGTTTCGAAAACTACTACTGGTCTCCCAGGAATCGATAAAAGCGTAGACAGTTTGAGACATTACTCCCATGGAGAAAAGTGCGCATGGTGCGTGTTGTATTCAATCCCGATGCAATTTCCCTGTTTCATCAATCCTCTGAACGTCCACAGATTACAGAATGCCTCCAAATGTATTTCGAAAACTACTACTGGTCTCCCAGGAATCGATAAAAGCGTAGACACTTTGAGACATTACTCCCATGGAGAAAAGTGCTCATGGTGCGTGTTATATTCAATCCCGATGCAATTTCTGTGTTTCATCAACACTCTGAACGTCCACAGATTACAGAATGCCTCCAAATGTGTTTATAAAACTACTACTGGTCTCCCAGGAATCGATAAAAGCGTAGACACTTTGGGACATTACTCCCATGGAGAAAAGTGCGCATGGTGCGTGTTGTATTCAATCCCGATGCAGTTTCTGTGTTTCATCAACACTCTGAACGTCCACAGATTACAAAATGCCTCCAAATGTGTTTCGAAAACTACTACTGGTCTCCCAGGAATCGATAAAAGCGTAGACACTTTGAGACATTACTCCCTCGCAGAAAATTGCGCATGGTGCGTACTGTATTCAATCCCGATGCAATTTCTTTGTTTCATCAACACTCTGAACGTCCACAGATTACAGAATGCCTCCAAATGTGTTTCGAAAACTACTACTGGTCTCCCAGGAATCGATAAAAGCGTAGACACTTTGAGACATTACTCCCATGGAGAAAAGTGCTCATGGTGCGTGTTATATTCAATCCCGATGCAATTTCTGTGTTTCATCAACACTGTGAACGTCCACAGATTACAGAATGCCTCCAAATGTGTTTCGGAAACTACTACTGGTCTCCCAGGAATCGATAAAAGCGTAGA
This sequence comes from Schistocerca gregaria, assembly GCF_023897955.1. Lineage (NCBI taxonomy): Eukaryota > Metazoa > Arthropoda > Insecta > Orthoptera > Acrididae > Schistocerca > Schistocerca gregaria. The sequence goes on along the minus strand of NW_026062037.1, from coordinate 312,950 downwards.
CACTTTGAGACATTACTCCCATGGAGAAAAGTGCTCATGGTGCGTGTTATATTCAATCCCGATGCTATTTGAGTGTTTCATCAACACTCTGAACGTCCACAGATTACAGAATGCCTCCAAATGTGTTTCGGAAACTACTACTGGTCTCCCAGGAATCGATAAAAGCGTAGACACTTTGAGACATTACTCCCATGGAGAAAAGTGCTCGTGGTGCGTGTTGTATTCAATCCCGATGCAATTTCCCTGTTTCATCAATCCTCTGAACGTCCACAGATTACAGAATGCCTCCAAATGTATTTCGAAAACTACTACTGGTCTCCCAGGAATCGATAAAAGCGTAGACACTTTGAGACATTACTCCCATGGAGAAAAGTGCTCATGGTGCGTGTTATATTCAATCCCGATGCAATTTCTGTGTTTCATCAACACTCTGAACGTCCACAGATTACAGAATGCCTCCAAATGTGTTTATAAAACTACTACTGGTCTCCCAGGAATCGATAAAAGCGTAGACACTTTGGGACATTACTCCCATGGAGAAAAGTGCGCATGGTGCGTGTTGTATTCAATCCCGATGCAGTTTCTGTGTTTCATCAACACTCTGAACGTCCACAGATTACAAAATGCCTCCAAATGTGTTTCGAAAACTACTACTGGTCTCCCAGGAATCGATAAAAGCGTAGACACTTTGAGACATTACTCCCTCGCAGAAAATTGCCCATGGTGCGTACTGTATTCAATCCCGATGCAATTTCTTTGTTTCATCAACACTCTGAACGTCCACAGATTACAGAATGCCTCCAAATGTGTTTCGAAAACTACTACTGGTCTCCCAGGAATCGATAAAAGCGTAGACACTTTGAGACATTACTCCCATGGAGAAAAGTGCTCATGGTGCGTGTTATATTCAATCCCGATGCAATTTCTGTGTTTCATCAACACTGTGAACGTCCACAGATTACAGAATGCCTCCAAATGTGTTTCGGAAACTACTACTGGTCTCCCAGGAATCGATAAAAGCGTAGACACTTTGAGACATTACTCCCATGGAGAAAAGTGCTCATGGTGCGTGTTATATTCAATCCCGATGCTATTTGAGTGTTTCATCAACACTCTGAACGTCCACAGATTACAGAATGCCTCCAAATGTGTTTCGGAAACTACTACTGGTCTCCCAGGAATCGATAAAAGCGTAGACACTTTGAGACATTACTCCCATGGAGAAAAGTGCTCGTGGTGCGTGTTGTATTCAATACCGATGCAATTTCTGTGTTTCATCAACACTCTGAACGTCCACAGATTACAGAATGCCTCCAAATGTTTTTCGGAAACTACTACTGGTCTCCCAGGAATCGATAAAAGCGTAGAAAGTTTGAGACATTACTCCCATGGAGAAAAGTGCTCGTGGTGCGTGTTATATTCAATCCCGATGCAATTTCTGTGTTTCATCAACACTCTGAACGTCCACTGATTACAGAATGCCTAGAAATGTGTTTCGGAAACTACTACTGGTCTCCCAGGAATCGATAAAAGCGTAGACACTTTGAGACATTACTCCCATGGAGAGAAGTGCTCGTGGTGCGTGTTGTATTCAATACCGATGCAATTTCTGTGTTTCATCAACACTCTGAACGTCCACAGATTACAGAATGCCTCCAAATGTGTTTAGAAAACTACTACTGGTCTCCCAGGAATCGATAAAAGCGTAGACACTTTGAGACATTACTCCCATGGAAAAAAGTGCGCATGGTGCGTGTTGTATTCAATCCCGATGCAGTTTCTGTGTTTCATCAACACTCTGAACGTCCACCGATTACAAAATGCCTCCAAATGTGTTTCGAAAACTACTACTGGTCTCCCAGGAATCGATAAAAGCGTAGACAGTTTGAGACATTACTCCCATGGAGAAAAGTGCGCATGGTGCGTGTTGTATTCAATCCCGATGCAATTTCCCTGTTTCATCAATCCTCTGAACGTCCACAGATTACAGAATGCCTCCAAATGTATTTCGAAAACTACTACTGGTCTCCCAGGAATCGATAAAAGCGTAGACAGTTTGAGACATTACTCCCATGGAGAAAAGTGCGCATGGTGCGTGTTGTATTCAATCCAGATGCAATTTCCCTGTTTCATCAAACCTCTGAACGTCCACAGATTACAGAATGCCTCCAAATGTATTTCGAAAACTACTACTGGTTTCCCAGGAATCGATAAAAGCGTAGACACTTTGAGACATTACTCCCATGGAGAAAAGTGCTCATGGTGCGTGTTATATTCAATCCCGATGCAATTTCTGTGTTTCATCAACACTCTGAATGTCCACAGATTACAGAATGCCTCTAAATGTGTTTCGGAAACTACTACTGGTCTCCCAGGAATCGATAAAAGCGTAGACACTTTGAGACATTACTCCCATGGAGAAAAGTGCTCATGGTGCGTGTTATATTCAATCCCGATGCAATTTCTGTGTTTCATCAACACTCTGAACGTCCACAGATTACAGAATGCCTCCAAATGTGTTTCGGAAACTACTACTGGTCTCCCAGGAATCGATAAAAGCGTAGACACTTTGAGACATTACTCCCATGGAGAAAAGTGCTCGTGGTGCGTGTTGTATTCAATACCGATGCAATTTCTGTGTTTAATCAACACTCTGAACGTCCACAGATTACAGAATGCCTCCAAATGTATTTCGAAAACTACTACTGGTTTCCCAGGATCGATAAAAGCGGAGACACTTTGAGTCATTACTCCCATGGAGAAAAGTGCGCATGGTGCGTGTTATACTCAATCCCGATGCAATTTCTGTGCTTCATCAACACTCTGAACGTCCACAGATTACAGAATGCCTCCAAATGTGTTTCGAAAACTACTACTGTTCTCCCAGGAATCGATAAAAGCGTAGACAGTTTGAGACATTACTCCCATGGAGAAAAGTGCGCATGGTGCGTGTTGTATTCAATCCCGATGCAATTTCCCTGTTTCATCAATCCTCTGAACGTCCACAGATTACAGAATGCCTCCAAATGTGTTTCGGAAACTACTACTGGTCTCCCAGGAATCGATAAAAGCGTAGACACTTTGAGACATTACTCCCATGGAGAAAAGTGCTCATGGTGCGTGTTATATTCAATCCCGATGCTATTTGAGTGTTTCATCAACACTCTGAACGTCCACAGATTACAGAATGCCTCCAAATGTGTTTCGGAAACTACTACTGGTCTCCCAGGAATCGATAAAAGCGTAGACACTTTGAGACATTACTCCCATGGAGAAAAGTGCTCGTGGTGCGTGTTATATTCAATCCCGATGCAATTTCTGTGTTTCATCAACACTCTGAACGTCCACAGATTACAGAATGCCTAGAAATGTGTTTCGGAAACTACTACTGGTCTCCCAGGAATCGATAAAAGCGTAGACACTTTGAGACATTACTCCCATGGAGAAAAGTGCTCGTGGTGCGTGTTGTATTCAATACCGATGCAATTTCTGTGTTTCATCAACACTCTGAACGTCCACAGATTACAGAATGCCTCCAAATGTGTTTAGAAAACTACTACTGGTCTCCCAGGAATCGATAAAAGCGTAGACACCTTGAGACATTACTCCCATGGAAAAAAGTGCGCATGGTGCGTGTTGTATTCAATCCCGATGCAGTTTCTGTGTTTCATCAACACTCTGAACGTCCACAGATTACAAAATGCCTCCAAATGTGTTTCGAAAACTACCACTGGTCTCCCAGGAATCGATAAAAGCGTAGACAGTTTGAGACATTACTCCCATGGAGAAAAGTGCGCATGGTGCGTGTTGTATTCAATCCCGATGCAATTTCCCTGTTTCATCAATCCTCTGAACGTCCACAGATTACAGAATGCCTCCAAATGTATTTCGAAAACTACTACTGGTCTCCCAGGAATCGATAAAAGCGTAGACAGTTTGAGACATTACTCCCATGGAGAAAAGTGCGCATGGTGCGTGTTGTATTCAATCCCGATGCAATTTCTGTGTTTCATCAACACTCTGAACGTCCACAGATTACAGAATGCCTCCAAATGTATTTCAAAAACTACTACTGGTCTCCCAGGAATCGATAAAAGCGTAGACACTTTGAGACATTACTCCCATGGAGAAAAGTGCTCATGGTGCGTGTTATATTCAATCCCGATGCAATTTCTGTGTTTCATCAACACTCTGAATGTCCACAGATTACAGAATGCCTCCAAATGTGTTTCGGAAACTACTACTGGTCTCCCAAGAATCGATAAAAGCGTAGACACTTTGAGACATTACTCCCATGGAGAAAAGTGCTCATGGTGCGTGTTATATTCAATCCCGATGCAATTTCTGTGTTTCATCAACACTCTGAACGTCCACAGATTACAGAATGCCTCCAAATGTGTTTCGGAAACTACTACTGGTCTCCCAGGAATCGATAAAAGCGTAGACACTTTGAGACATTACTCCCATGGAGAAAAGTGCTCGTGGTGCGTGTTGTATTCAATACCGATGCAATTTCTGTGTTTAATCAACACTCTGAACGTCCACAGATTACAGAATGCCTCCAAATGTATTTCGAAAACTACTACTGGTCTCCCAGGATCGATAAATGCGGAGACACTTTGAGTCATTACTCCCATGGAGAAAAGTGCGCATGGTGCGTGTTATACTCAATCCCGATGCAATTTCTGTGCTTCATCAACACTCTGAACGTCCACAGATTACAGAATGCCTCCAAATGTGTTTCGAAAACTACTACTGGTCTCCCAGGAATCGATAAAAGCGTAGACAGTTTGAGACATTACTCCCATGGAGAAAAGTGCGCATGGTGCGTGTTGTATTCAATCCCGATGCAATTTCCCTGTTTCATCAATCCTCTGAACGTCCACAGATTACAGAATGCCTCCAAATGTATTTCGAAAACTACTACTGGTCTCCCAGGAATCGATAAAAGCGTAGACACTTTGAGACATTACTCCCATGGAGAAAAGTGCTCGTGGTGCGTGTTGTATTCAATCCCGATGCAATTTGAGTGTTTCATCAACACTCTGAACGTCCACAGATTACAGAATGCCTCCAAATGTGTTTCGGAAACTACTACTGGTCTCCCAGGAATCGATAAAAGCGTAGACACTTTGAGACATTACTCCCATGGAGAAAAGTGCTCGTGGTGCGTGTTGTATTCAATCCCGATGCAATTTCTGTGTTTCATCAACACTGTGAACGTCCACAGATTACAGAATGATTCGAAATGTTTTTCGGAAACTACTACTGGTCTCCCAGGAATCGATAAAAGCGTAGAAAGTTTGAGACATTACGCCCATGGAGAAAAGTGCTCGTGGTGCGTGTTATATTCAATCCCGATGCAATTTCTGTGTTTCATCAACACTCTGAACGTCCACAGATTACAGAATGCCTAGATATGTGTTTTGGAAACTACTACTGGTCTCCCAGGAATCGATAAAAGCGTAGACACTTTGAGATATTACTCCCATGGAGCAAATTGCGCATGATGCGTGTTGTATTCAATACCGATGCAATTTCTGTGTTTCATCAACACTCTGAACGTCCACAGATTACAGAATGCCTCCAAATGTGTTTATAAAACTACTACTGGTCTCCCAGGAATCGATAAAAGCGTAGACACTTTGGGACATTACTCCCATGGAGAAAAGTGCGCATGGTGCGTGTTGTATTCAATCCCGATGCAGTTTCTGTGTTTCATCAACACTCTGAACGTCCACAGATTACAAAATGCCTCCAAATGTGTTTCGAAAACTACTACTGGTCTCCCAGGAATCGATAAAAGCGTAGACACTTTGAGACATTACTACCTCGCAGAAAATTGCGCATGGTGCGTACTGTATTCAATCCCGATGCAATTTCTTTGTTTCATCAACACTCTGAACGTTCACAGATTACAGAATGCCTCCAAATGTGTTTCGAAAACTACTACTGGTCTCCCAGGAATCGATAAAAGCGTAGAAAGTTTGAGACATTACTCCCATGGAGAAAAGTGCTCGTGGTGCGTGTTGTATTCAATACCGATGCAATTTCTGTGTTTCATCAACACTCTGAACGTCTACAGATTACAGAATGCCTCCAAATGTGTTTCGAAAACTACTACTGGTCTCCCAGGAATCGATAAAAGCGTAGAAAGTTTGAGACATTACTCCCATGGAGAAAAGTGCGCATGGTGCGTGTTGTATTCAATCCCGATGCAATTTCTGTGTTTCATCAACACTCTGAACGTCTACAGATTACAGAATGCCTCCAAATGTGTTTCGAAAACTACTACTGGTCTCCCAGGAATCGATAAAAGCGTAGACACTTTGAGACATTACTCCCATGGAGAAAACTGCGCATGGTGCGTGTTGTATTCAATACCGATGCAATCTCTGTGTTTCATCAACACTCTGAACGTCCACAGATTACAGAATGCCTCCAAATGTGTTTCGAAAACTACTACTGGTCTCCCAGGAATCGATAAAAGCGTAGACACTTTGAGACATTACTCCCATGGAGAAAACTGCGCATGGTGCGTGTTGTATTCAATACCGATGCAATTTCTGTGTTTCATCAACACTCTGAACGTCTACATATTACAGAATGCCTCCAAATGTGTTTCGAAAACTACTACTGGTCTCCCAGGAATCGATAAAAGCGTAGACACTTTGAGACATTACTCCCATGGAGAAAACTGCGCATGGTGCGTGTTGTATTCAATACCGATGCAATTTCTGTGTTTCATCAACACTCTGAACGTCCACAGATTACAGAATGCCTCCAAATGTGTTTCGAAAACTACTACTGGTCTCCCAGGAATCGATAAGAGCGTAGACAGTTTGAGACATTACTCCCATGGAGAAAAGTGCGCATGGTGCGTGTTGTATTCAATCCCGATGCAATTTCCCTGTTTCATCAATCCTCTGAACGTCCACAGATTACAGAATGCCTCCAAATGTATTTCGAAAACTACTACTGGTCTCCCAGGAATCGATAAAAGCGTAGACACTTTGAGACATTACTCCCATGGAGAAAAGTGCTCATGGTGCGTGTTATATTCAATCCCGATGCAATTTCTGTGTTTCATCAACAGTCTGAACGTCCACAGATTACAGAATGCCTCCAAATGTGTTTCGGAAACTACTACTGGTCTCCCAGGAATCGATAAAAGCGTAGACACTTTGAGACATTACTCCCATGGAGAAAAGTGCTCATGGTGCGTGTTATATTCAATCCCGATGCTATTTGAGTGTTTCATCAACACTCTGAACGTCCACAGATTACAGAATGCCTCCAAATGTGTTTCGGAAACTACTACTGGTCTCCCAGGAATCGATAAAAGCGTAGACACTTTGAGACATTACTCCCATGGAGAAAAGTGCTCGTGGTGCGTGTTGTATTCAATACCGATGCAATTTCTGTGTTTCATCAACACTCTGAACGTCCACAGATTACAGAATGCCTCCAAATGTTTTTCGGAAACTACTACTGGTCTCCCAATAATCGATAAAAGCGTAGAAAGTTTGAGACATTACTCCCATGGAGAAAAGTGCTCGTGGTGCGTGTTATATTCAATCCCGATGCAATTTCTGTGTTTCATCAACACTCTGAACGTCCACAGATTACAGAATGCCTAGAAATGTGTTTCGGAAACTACTACTGGTCTCCCAGGAATCTATAAAAGCGTAGACACTTTGAGACATTACTCCCATGGAGAAAAGTGCTCGTGGTGCGTGTTGTATTCAATACCGATGCAATTTCTGTGTTTCATCAACACTCTGAACGTCCACAGATTACAGATTGCCTCCAAATGTGTTTAGAAAACTACTACTGGTCTCCCAGGAATCGATAAAAGCGTAGACACTTTGAGACATTACTCCCATGGAGAAAAGTGCGCATGGTGCGTGTTGTATTCAATCCCGATGCAGTTTCTGTGTTTCATCAACACTCTGAACGTCCACAGATTACAAAATGCCTCCAAATGTGTTTCGAAAACTACTACTGGTCTCCCAGGAATCGATAAAAGCGTAGACACTTTGAGACATTACTCCCTCGCAGAAAATTGCGCATGGTGCGTACTGTATTCAATCCCGATGCAATTTCTGTGTTTCATCAACACTCTGAACGTGCACAGATTACAGAATGCCTCCAAATGTGTTTCGAAAACTACTACTGGTCTCCCAGGAATCGATAAAAGCGTAGAAAGTTTGAGACATTACTCCCATGGAGAAAAGTGCTCGTGGTGCGTGTTGTATTCAATACCGATGCAATTTCTGTGTTCCATCAACACTCTGAACGTCTACAGATTACAGAATGCCTCCAAATGTGTTTCGAAAACTACTACTGGTCTCCCAGGAATCGATAAAAGCGTAGAAAGTTTGAGACATTACTCCCATGGAGAAAAGTGCTCGTGGTGCGTGTTATATTCAATCCCGATGCAATTTCTGTGTTTCATCAACACTCTGAACGTCCACAGATTACAGAATGCCTCCAAATGTGTTTCGGAAACTACTACTGGTCTCCCAGGAATCGATAAAAGCGTAGACACTTTGAGACATTACTCCCATGGAGAAAAGTGCTCATGGTGCGTGTTATATTCAATCCCGATGCTATTTGAGTGTTTCATCAACACTCTGAACGTCCACAGATTACAGAATGCCACCAAATGTGTTTCGGAAACTACTACTGGTCTCCCAGGAATCGATAAAAGCGTAGACACTTTGAGACATTACTCCCATGGAGAAAAGAGCTCGTGGTGCGTGTTGTATTCAATACCGATGCAATTTCTGTGTTTCATCAACACTCTGAACGTCCACAGATTACAGAATGCCTCCAAATGTTTTTCGGAAACTACTACTGGTCTCCCAGGAATCGATAAAAGCGTAGAAAGTTTGAGACATTACTCCCATGGAGAAAAGTGCTCGTGGTGCGTGTTATATTCAATCCCGATGCAATTTCTGTGTTTCATCAACACTCTGAACGTCCACAGATTACAGAATGCCTAGAAATGTGTTTCGGAAACTACTACTGGTCTCCCAGGAATCGATAAAAGCGTAGACACTTTGAGACATTACTCCCATGGAGAAAAGTGCTCGTGGTGCGTGTTGTATTCAATACCGATGCAATTTCTGTGTTTCATCAACACTCTGAACGTCCACAGATTACAAAATGCCTCCAAATGTGTTTCGAAAACTACTACTGGTCTCCCAGGAATCGATAAAAGCGTAGACACTTTGAGACATTACTCCCTCGCAGAAAATTGCGCATGGTGCGTACTGTATTCAATCCCGATGCAATTTCTTTGTTTCATCAACACTCTGAACGTGCACAGATTACAGAATGCCTCCAAATGTGTTTCGAAAACTACTACTGGTCTCCCAGGAATCGATAAAAGCGTAGAAAGTTTGAGACATTACTCCCATGGAGAAAAGTGCTCGTGGTGCGTGTTGTATTCAATACCGATGCAATTTCTGTGTTCCATCAACACTCTGAACGTCTACAGATTACAGAATGCCTCCAAATGTGTTTCGAAAACTACAACTGGTCTCCCAGGAATCGATAAAAGCGTAGAAAGTTTGAGACATTACTCCCATGGAGAAAAGTGCGCATGTTGCGTGTTGTATTCAATCCCGATGCAATTTCTGTGTTTCATCAACACTCTGAACGTCTACATATTACAGAATGCCTCCAAATGTGTTTCGAAAACTACTACTGGTCTCCCAGAAATCGATAAAAGCGTAGACACTTTGAGACATTACTCCCATGGAGATAACTGCGCATGGTGCGTGTTGTATTCAATACCGATGCAATTTCTGTGTTTCATCAACACTCTGAACGTCCACAGATTACAGAATGCCTCCAAATGTGTTTCGAAAACTACTACTGGTCTCCCAGGAATTGATAAAAGCGTAGACACTTTGAGACATTACTCCCATGGAGAATAGTGCTCGTGGTGCGTGTTGTATTCAATACCGATGCAATTTCTGTGTTTCATCAACACTCTGAACGTCCACAGATTACAGAATGCCTCCAAATGTATTTCGAAAACTACTACTGGTCTCCCAGGAATTGATAAAAGCGTAGACACTTTGAGACATTACTCCCATGGAGAAAAGTGCTCATGGTGCGTGTTATATTCAATCCCGATGCAATTTCTGTATTTCATCAACACTCTGAACGTCCACAGATTACAGAATGCCTCAAAATGTGTTTAGAAAACTACTACTGGTCTCCCAGGAATCGATAAAAGCGTAGACACTTTGAGACATTACTCCCATGGAGAAAAGTGCGCATGGTGCGTGTTGTATTCAATCCCGATGCAGTTTCTGTGTTTCATCAACACTCTGAACGTCCACAGATTACAAAATGCCTCCAAATGTGTTTCGAAAACTACTACTGGTCTCCCAGGAATCGATAAAAGCGTAGACACTTTGAGACATTACTCCCTCGCAGAAAATTGCGCATGGTGCGTACTGTATTCAATCCCGATGCAATTTCTTTGTTTCATCAACACTCTGAACGTCCACAGATTACAGAATGCCTCCAAATGTGTTTCGAAAACTACTACTGGTCTCCCAGGAATCGATAAAAGCGTAGAAAGTTTGAGACATTACTCCCATGGAGAAAAGTGCTCGTGGTGCGTGTTGTATTCAATACCGATGCAATTTCTGTGTTTCATCAACACTCTGAACGTCTACAGATTACAGAATGCCTCCAAATGTGTTTCGAAAACTACTACTGGTCTCCCAGGAATCGATAAAAGCGTAGAAAGTTTGAGACATTACGCCCATGGAGAAAAGTGCTCATGGTGCGTGTTGTATTCAATCCCGATGCAATTTCTGTGTTTCATCAACACTCTGAACGTCTACAGATTACAGAATGCCTCCAAATGTGTTTCGAAAACTACTACTGGTCTCCCAGGAATCGATAAAAGCGTAGACAGTTTGAGACATTACTCCCATGGAGAAAAGTGCGCATGGTGCGTGTTGTATTCAATACCGATGCAATTTCTGTGTTTCATCAATCCTCTGAACGTCCACAGATTACAGAATGCCTCCAAATGTATTTCGAAAACTACTACTGGTCTCCCACGAATCGATAAAAGCGTAGACACTTTGAGACATTACTCCCATGGAGAAAACTGCACATGGTGCGTGTTGTATTCAATCCCGATGCAATTTCTGTGTTTCATGAACACTCTGAACGTCCACAGCCTACAGAATGCCTCCAAATGTATTTCGAAAACTACTACTGGTCTCCCAGGAATCGATAAAAGCGTAGACACTTTGAGACATTACTCCCTCGCAGAAAATTGCGCATGGTGCGTACTGTATTCAATCCCGATGCAATTTCTTTGTTTCATCAACACTCTGAACGTCCACAGATTACAGATTGCCTCCAAATGTGTTTCGAAAACTACTACTGGTCTCCCAGGAATCGATAAAAGCGTAGAAAGTTTGAGACATTACTCCCATGGAGAAAAGAGCTCGTGGTGCGTGTTGTATTCAATACCGATGCAATTTCTGTGTTTCATCAACACTCTGAACGTCTACAGATTACAGAATGACTCCAAATGTGTTTCGAAAACTACTACTGGTCTCCCAGGAATCGATAAAAGCGTAGACACTTTGAGACATTACTCCCATGGAGAAAACTGCGCATGGTGCGTGTTATATTCAATCCCGATGCAATTTCTGTGTTTCATCAACACTCTGAACGTCCACAGACTACAGAATGCCTCCAAATGTGTTTCGAAAACTACTACTGGTCTCCCAGGATTCGAAAAAGGCGTAGATAGTTTGAGACATTACTTCCATGGAGAAAAGTGCTCGTGGTGCGTGTTGTATTCAATCCCGATGCAGTTTCTGTGTTTCATCAACACTCTGAACGTCCACAGATTACTAAATGCCTCCAAATGTGTTTCGAAAACTACTACTGGTCTCCCAGGAATTGATAAAAGCGTAGACACTTTGAGACATTACTCCCATGGAGAAAAGTGCTCGTGGTGCGTGTTGTATTCAATACCGATGCAATTTCTGTGTTTCATCAACACTCTGAACGTCCACAGATTACAGAATGCCTCCAAATGTATTTCGAAAACTACTACTGGTCTCCCAGGAATTGATAAAAGCGTAGACACTTTGAGACATTACTCCCATGGAGAAAAGTGCTCATGGTGCGTGTTATATTCAATCCCGATGCAATTTCTGTATTTCATCAACACTCTGAACGTCCACAGATTACAGAATGCCTCCAAATGTATTTCGAAAACTACTACTGGTCTCCCAGGAATCGATAAAAGCGTAGACACTTTGAGACATTACTCCCATGGAGAAAACTGCGCATGGTGCGTGTTATATTCAATCCCGATGCAATTTCTGTGTTTCATCAACACTCTGAACGTCCACAGACTACAGAATGCCTCCAAATGTGTTTCGAAAACTACTACTGGTCTCCCAGGATTCGAAAAAGGCGTAGATAGTTTGAGACATTACTTCCATGGAGAAAAGTGCTCGTGGTGCGTGTTATATTCAATCCCGATGCAGTTTCTGTGTTTCATCAACACTCTGAACGTCCACAGATTACTAAATGCCTCCAAATGTGTTTCGAAAACTACTACTGGTCTCCCAGGAATTGATAAAAGCGTAGACACTTTGAGACATTACTCCCATGGAGAAAAGTGCTCGTGGTGCGTGTTGTATTCAATACCGATGCAATTTCTGTGTTTCATCAACACTCTGAACGTCCACAGATTACAGAATGCCTCCAAATGTATTTCGAAAACTACTACTGGTCTCCCAGGAATTGATAAAAGCGTAGACACTTTGAGACATTACTCCCATGGAGAAAAGTGCTCATGGTGCGTGTTATATTCAATCCCGATGCAATTTCTGTATTTCATCAACACTCTGAACGTCCACAGATTACAGAATGCCTCCAAATGTATTTCGAAAACTACTACTGGTCTCCCAGGAATCGATAAAAGCGTAGACACTTTGAGACATTACTCCCATGGAGAAAAGTGCGCATGGTGCGTGTTGTATTCAATCCCGATGCAGTTTCTGTGTTTCATCAACACTCTGAACGTCCACAGATTACAAAATGCCTCCAAATGTGTTTCGAAAACTACTACTGGTCTCCCAGGAATCGATAAAAGCGTAGAAAGTTTGAGACATTACTCCCATGGAGAAAAGTGCTCGTGGTGCGTGTTGTATTCAATACCGATGCAATTTCTGTGTTTCATCAACACTCTGAACGTCTACAGATTACAGAATGCCTCCAAATGTGTTTCGAAAACTACTACTGGTCTCCCAGGAATCGATAAAAGCGTAGAAAGTTTGAGACATTACGCCCATGGAGAAAAGTGCTCATGGTGCGTGTTGTATTCAATCCCGATGCAATTTCTGTGTTTCATCAACACTCTGAACGTCTACAGATTACAGAATGCCTCCAAATGTGTTTCGAAAACTACTACTGGTCTCCCAGGAATCGATAAAAGCGTAGACAGTTTGAGACATTACTCCCATGGAGAAAAGTGCGCATGGTGCGTGTTGTATTCAATACCGATGCAATTTCTGTGTTTCATCAATCCTCTGAACGTCCACAGATTACAGAATGCCTCCAAATGTATTTCGAAAACTACTACTGGTCTCCCAGGAATCGATAAAAGCGTAGACACTTTGAGACATTACTCCCATGGAGAAAAGTGCGCATGGTGCGTGTTGTATTCAATCCCGATGCAATTTCTGTGTTTCATCAACACTCTGAACGTCCACAGCCTACAGAATGCCTCCAAATGTATTTCGAAAACTACTACTGGTCTCCCAGGAATCGATAAAAGCGTAGACACTTTGAGACATTACTCCCTCGCGGAAAATTGCGCATGGTGCGTACTGTATTCAATCCCGATGCAATTTCTTTGTTTCATCAACACTCTGAACGTCCACAGATTACAGATTGCCTCCAAATGTGTTTCGAAAACTACTACTGGTCTCCCAGGAATCGATAAAAGCGTAGAAAGTTTGAGACATTACTCCCATGGAGAAAAGAGCTCGTGGTGCGTGTTGTATTCAATACCGATGCAATTTCTGTGTTTCATCAACACTCTGAACGTCTACAGATTACAGACTGACTCCAAATGTGTTTCGAAAACTACTACTGGTCTCCCAGGAATCGATAAAAGCGTAGACACTTTGAGACATTACTCCCATGGAGAAAACTGCGCATGGTGCGTGTTATATTCAATCCCGATGCAATTTCTGTGTTTCATCAACACTCTGAACGTCCACAGATTACAGAATGCCTCCAAATGTGTTTCGAAAACTACTACTGGTCTCCCAGGAATCGAAAAAGGCGTAGATAGTTTGAGACATTACTCCCACGGAGAAAAGTGCTCGTGGTGCGTGTTGTATTCAATCCCGATGCAGTTTCTGTGTTTCATCAACACTCTGAACGTCCACAGATTACAAAATGCCTCCAAATGTGTTTCGAAAACTACTACTGGTCTCCCAGGAATCGATAAAAGCGTAGACAGTTTGAGACATTACTCCCATGGAGAAAAGTGCACGTGGTGCGTGTTGTATTCAATACCAATGCAATTTCTGTGTTTCATCAACACTCTGAACGTCCACAGATTTCAGAATGCTTCCAGATGTGCTTCGAAAACTACTACTGGTCTCCCAGGAATTGATAAAAGCGTAGACAGTTTGAGACATTACTCCCATGGAGAAAAGTGCGCATGGTGCGTGTTGTATTCAATCCCGATGCAATTTCTGTGTTTCATCAACACTCTGAACGTCCACAGGTTACAGAATGCCTCCAAATGTATTTCGAAAACTACTACTGGTCTCCCAGGAATCGATAAAAGCGTAGACACTTTGAGACATTACTCCCCTGGAGAAAAGTGCGCATGGTGCGTGTTGTATTCAATCCCGATGCAATTTCTGTGTTTCATCAACACTCTGAACGTCCACAGATTACAGAATGCCTCCAAATGTGTTTCGGAAACTACTACTGGTCTCCCAGGAATCGATAAAAGCGTAGACACTTTGAGACATTACTCCCATGGAGAAAAGTGCGCATGGTGCGTGTTGTATTCAATACCGATGCAATTTCTGTGTTTCATCAACACTCTGAACGTCCACAGATTACAGAATGCCTCAAAATGTGTTTAGAAAACTACTACTGGTCTCCCAGGAATCGATAAAAGCGTAGACACTTTGAGACATTACTCCCATGGAGAAAAGTGCTCATGGTGCGTGTTATATTTAATCCCGATGCTATTTCTGTGTTTCATCAACACTCTGAACGTCCACAGATTACAGAATGCCTCCAAATGTGTTTCGGAAACTACTACTGGTCTCCCAGGAATCGATAAAAGCGTAGACACTTTGAGACATTACTCCCATGGAGAAAAGTGCTCGTGGTGCGTGTTGTATTCAATACCGATGCAATTTCTGTGTTTCATCAACACTCTGAACGTCCACAGATTACAGAATGCCTCCAAATGTATTTCGAAAACTACTACTGGTCTCCCAGGAATCGATAAAAGCGGAGACACTTTGAGACATTACTCCCATGGAGAAAATTGCGCATGGTGCGTGTTATGCTCAATCCCGATGCAATTTCTGTGTTTCATCAACACTCTGAACGTCCACAGATTACAGAATGCCTCCAAATGTGTTTCGGAAACTACTACTGGTCTCCCAGGAATCGATAAAAGCGTAGAAACTTTGAGACATTACTCCCATGGAGAAAAGTGCGCATGGTGCGTGTTGTATTCAATCCCGATGCAATTTCTGTGTTTCATCAACACTCCGAACGTCCACAGATTGCAGAATGCCTCCAAATGTGTGTCGAAAACTACTACTGGTTTCCCAGGAATCGATAAAAGCGGAGACACTTTGAGACATTACTCCCATGGAGAAAAGTGCGCATGGTGCTTGTTATTCTCAATCCCGATGCAATTTCTGTGTTTCATCAACACTCTGAACGTCCACAGATTACAGAATACCACCAAATGTGTTTCGGAAACTACTACTGGTCTCCCAGGAATCGATAAAAGCGTAGACACTTTGAGACATTACTCCCATGGAGAAAAGTGCGCATGGTGCGTGTTGTATTCAATCCCGACGCAATTTCTGTGTTTCATCAACACTCTGAACGTCCACAGATTACAGAATGCCTCAAAATGTGTTTAGAAAACTACTACTGGTCTCCCAGGAATCGATAAAAGCGTAGACACTTTGAGACATTACTCCCATGGAGAAAAGTTCTCATGGTGCGTGTTATATTCAATCCCGATGCAATTTCTGTGCTTCATCAACACTCTGAACGTCCACAGATTACAGAATGCCTCAAAATGTGTTTAGAAAACTACTACTGGTCTCCCAGGAATCGATAAAAGCGTGGAAACTTTGAGACATTACTCCCATGGAGAAAAGTGCGCATGGTGCGTGTTGTATTCAATCCCGATGCAATTTCTGTGTTTCATCAACACTCTGAACGTCCACAGATTACAGAATGCCTCCAAATGTGTTTCGAAAACTACTACTGGTCTCCCAGGAATCGATAAAAGCGTAGACACTTTGAGACATTACTCCCATGGAGAAAAGTGCGCATGGTGCGTGTTGTATTCAATCCCCACGCAATTTCTGTGTTTCATCAACACTCTGAACGTCCACAGATTACAGAATGCCTAAAAATGTGTTTAGAAAACTACTACTGGTCTCCCAGGAATCGATAAAAGCGTAGACACTTTGAGACATTACTCCCTCGCAGAAAATTGCGCATGGTGCGTACTGTATTCAATCCCGATGCAATTTCTTTGTTTCATCAACACTCTGAACGTCCACAGATTACAGATTGCCTCCAAATGTGTTTCGAAAACTACTACTGGTCTCCCAGGAATCGATAAAAGCGTAGAAAGTTTGAGACATTACTCCCATGGAGAAAAGAGCTCGTGGTGCGTGTTGTATTCAATACCGATGCAATTTCTGTGTTTCATCAACACTCTGAACGTCTACAGATTACAGACTGACTCCAAATGTGTTTTGAAAACTACTACTGGTCTCCCAGGAATCGATAAAAGCGTAGACACTTTGAGACATTACTCCCATGGAGAAAACTGCGCATGGTGCGTGTTATATTCAATCCCGATGCAATTTCTGTGTTTCATCAACACTCTGAACGTCCACAGATTACAGAATGCCTCCAAATGTGTTTCGAAAACTACTACTGGTCTCCCAGGAATCGAAAAAGTCGTAGATAGTTTGAGACATTACTCCCATGGAGAAAAGTGCTCGTGGTGCGTGTTGTATTCAATCCCGATGCAGTTTCTGTGTTTCATCAACACTCTGAACGTCCACAGATTACAAAATGCCTCCAAATGTGTTTCGAAAACTACTACTGGTCTCCCAGGAATCGATAAAAGCGTAGACAGTTTGAGACATTACTCCCATGGAGAAAAGTGCTCGTGGTGCGTGTTGTATTCAATACCAATGCAATTTCTGTGTTTCATCAACACTCTGAACGTCCACAGATTACAGAATGCTTCCAGATGTGCTTCGAAAACTACTACTGGTCTCCCAGGAATTGATAAAAGCGTAGACAGTTTGAGACATTGCTCCCATGGAGAAAAGTGCGCATGGTGCGTGTTGTATTCAATCCCGATGCAATTTCTGTGTTTCATCAACACTCTGAACGTCCACAGGTTACAGAATGCCTCCAAATGTATTTCGAAAACTACTACTGGTCTCCCAGGAATCGATAAAAGCGTAGACACTTTGAGACATTACTCGCCTGGAGAAAAGTGCGCATGGTGCGTGTTGTATTCAATCCCGATGCAATTTCTGTGTTTCATCAACACTCTGAACGTCCACAGGTTACAGAATGCCTCCAAATGTATTTCGAAAACTACTACTGGTCTCCCAGGAATCGATAAAAGCGTAGACACTTTGAGACATTACTCCTATGGAGAAAAGTGCGCATGGTGCGTGTTATACTCAATCCCGATGCAATTTCTGTGTTTCATCAACACTCTGAACGTCCACAGATTACAGAATGCCTCCAAATGTGTTTCGGAAACTACTACTGGTCTCCCAGGAATCGATAAAAGCGTAGACACTTTGAGACATTACTCCCATGGAGAAAAGTGCGCATGGTGCGTGTTGTATTCAATCCCGATGCAATTTCTGTGTTTCATCAACACTCTGAACGTCCACAGATTACAGAATGCCTCAAAATGTGTTTAGAAAACTACTACTGGTCTCCCAGGAATCAATAAAAGCGTAGACACTTTGAGACATTACTCCCATGGAGAAAAGTGCTCATGGTGCGTGTTGTATTCAATCCCGATGCAATTTCTGTGTTTCATCAACCCTCTGAACGTCCACAGATTACATAATGCCTCCAAATGTGTTTTGGAAACTACTACTGGTCTCCCGGGAATCGATAAAAGCGTAGACACTTTGAGACATTACTCCCATGGAGAAAAGTGCGCATGGTGCGTGTTGTATTCAATCCCGATGCAATTTCTGTGTTTCATCAACACTCTGAACGTCCACAGATTACAGAATGCCTCAAAATGTGTTTAGAAAACTACTACTGGTCTCCCAGGAATCGATAAAAGCGTAGACACTTTGAGACATTACTCCCATGGAGAAAAGTGCTCATGGTGCGTGTTATATTCAATCCCGATGCTATTTCTGTGTTTCATCAACACTCTGAACGTCCACAGATTACAGAATGCCTCCAAATGTGTTTCGGAAACTACTACTGGTCTCCCAGGAATCGATAAAAGCGTAGACACTTTGAGACATTACTCCCATGGAGAAAAGTGCTCGTGGTGCGTGTTGTATTCAATACCGATGCAATTTCTGTGTTTCATCAACACTCTGAACGTCCACAGATTACAGAATGCCTCCAAATGAATTTCGAAAACTACTACTGGTCTCCCAGGAATCGATAAAAGCGGAGACACTTTGAGACATTACTCCCATGGAGAAAATTGCGCATGGTGCGTGTTATGCTCAATCCCGATGCAATTTCTGTGTTTCATCAACACTCTGAACGTCCACAGATTACAGAACGCCTCCAAATGTGTTTCGGAAACTACTACTGGTCTCCAAGGAATCGATAAAAGCGTAGACACTTTGAGACATTACTCCCATGGAGAAAAGTGCGCATGGTGCGTGTTGAATTCAATCCCGATGCAATTTCTGTGTTTCATCAACACTCTGAACGTCCACATATTGCAGAATGCCTCCAAATGTGTGTCGAAAACTACTACTGGTTTCCCAGGAATCGATAAAAGCGGAGACACTTTGAGACATTACTCCCATGGAGAAAAGTGCGCATGGTGCGTGTTATTCTCAATCCCGATGCAATTTCTGTGTTTCATCAACACTCTGAACGTCCACAGATTACAGAATACCACCAAATGTGTTTCGGAAACTACTACTGGTCTCCCAGGAATCGATAAAAGCGTAGACACTTTGAGACATTACTCCCATGGAGAAAAGTGCGCATGGTGCGTGTTGTATTCAATCCCGATGCAATTTCTGTGTTTCATCAACACTCTGAACGTCCACAGATTACAGAATGCCTCAAAATGTGTTTAGAAAACTACTACTGGTCTCCCAGGAATCGATAAAAGCGTAGACACTTTGAGACATTACTCCCATGGAGAAAAGATCTCATGGTGCGTGTTATATTCAATCCCGATGCAATTTCTGTGCTTCATCAACACTCTGAACGTCCACAGATTACAGAATGCCTCCAAATGTGTTTCGAAAACTACTACTGGTCTCCCAGGAATCGATAAAAGCGTAGACACTTTGAGACATTACTCCCATGGAGAAAAGTGCGCATGGTGCGTGTTGTATTCAATCCCGACGCAATTTCTGTGTTTCATCAACACTCTGAACGTCCACAGATTACAGAATGCCTCAAAATGTGTTTATAAAACTACTACTGGTCCGCCAGGAATCGATAAAAGCGTAGACACTTTGAGACATTACTCCCATGGAGAAAAATGCTCATGGTGCGTGTTATATACAATCCCGATGCAATTTCTGTGTTTCATCAACACTCTGAACGTCCACAGATTACAGAATGCCTCCAAATGTGTTTCGGAAACTACTCCTGGTCTCCCAGGAATCGATAAAAGGATAGACACTTTTGGACATTACTCCCATGGAGAAAAGTGCACATGGTGCGTGTTATATTCAATCCCGATGCAATTTCTGTGTTTCATCAACACTCTGAACGTCCACAGATTACAGAATGCCTCAAAATGTGTTTATAAAACACATACTGGTCCGCCAGGAATCGATAAAAGCGTAGACACTTTGAGACATTACTCCCATGGAGAAAAGTGCGCATGGTGCGTGTTGTATTCAATCCCGATGCAGTTTCTGTGTTTCATCAACACTCTGAACGTCCACAGATTACAAAATGCCTCCAAATGTGTTTCGAAAACTACTACTGGTCTCCCAGGAATCGATAAAAGCGTAGACACTTTGAGACATTACTCCCTCGCAGAAAATTGCGCATGGTGCGTACTGTATTCTATCCCGATGCAATTTCTTTGTTTCATCAACACTCTGAACGTCCACAGATTACAGAATGCCTCCAAATGTGTTTCGAAAACTACTACTGGTCTCCCAGGAATCGATAAAAGCGTAGAAAGTTTGAGACATTACTCCCATGGAGAAAAGTGCTCGTGGTGCGTGTTGTATTCAATACCGATGCAATTTCTGTGTTTCATCAACACTCTGAACGTCTACAGATTACAGAATGCCTCCAAATGTGTTTCGAAAACTACTACTGGTCTCCCAGGAATCGATAAAAGCGTAGAAAGTTTGAGACATTACGCCCATGGAGAAAAGTGCTCATGGTGCGTGTTGTATTCAATCCCGATGCAATTTCTGTGTTTCATCAACACTCTGAACGTCTACAGATTACAGAATGCCTCCAAATGTGTTTCGAAAACTACTACTGGTCTCCCAGGAATCGATAAAAGCGTAGACAGTTTGAGACATTACTCCCATGGAGAAAAGTGCCCATGGTGCGTGTTGTATTCAATACCGATGCAATTTCTGTGTTTCATCAATCCTCTGAACGTCCACAGATTACAGAATGCCTCCAAATGTATTTCGAAAACTACTACTGGTCTCCCAGGAATCGATAAAAGCGTAGACACTTTGAGACATTACTCCCATGGAGAAAACTGCGCATGGTGTGTGTTGTATTCAATCCCGATGCAATTTCTGTGTTTCATGAACACTCTGAACGTCCACAGCCTACAGAATGCCTCCAAATGTATTTCGAAAACTACTACTGGTCTCCCAGGAATCGATAAAAGCGTAGACACTTTGAGACATTACTCCCTCGCAGAAAATTGCGCATGGTGCGTACTGTATTCAATCCCGATGCAATTTCTTTGTTTCATCAACACTCTGAACGTCCACAGATTACAGATTGCCTCCAAATGTGTTTCGAAAACTACTACTGGTCTCCCAGGAATCGATAAAAGCGTAGAAAGTTTGAGACATTACTCCCATGGAGAAAAGAGCTCGTGGTGCGTGTTGTATTCAATACCGATGCAATTTCTGTGTTTCATCAACACTCTGAACGTCTACAGATTACAGAATGACTCCAAATGTGTTTCGAAAACTACTACTGGTCTCCCAGGAATCGATAAAAGCGTAGACACTTTGAGACATTACTCCCATGGAGAAAACTGCGCATGGTGCGTGTTATATTCAATCCCGATGCAATTTCTGTGTTTCATCAACACTCTGAACGTCCACAGACTACAGAATGCCTCCAAATGTGTTTCGAAAACTACTACTGGTCTCCCAGGAATCGAAAAAGGCGTAGATAGTTTGAGACATTACTTCCATGGAGAAAAGTGCTCGTGGTGCGTGTTGTATTCAATCCCGATGCAGTTTCTGTGTTTCATCAACACTCTGAACGTCCACAGATTACTAAATGCCTCCAAATGTGTTTCGAAAACTACTACTGGTCTCCCAGGAATTGATAAAAGCGTAGACACTTTGAGACATTACTCCCATGGAGAAAAGTGCTCGTGGTGCGTGTTGTATTCAATACCGATGCAATTTCTGTGTTTCATCAACACTCTGAACGTCCACAGATTACAGAATGCCTCCAAATGTATTTCGAAAACTACTACTGGTCTCCCAGGAATTGATAAAAGCGTAGACACTTTGAGACATTACTCCCATGGAGAAAAGTGCTCATGGTGCGTGTTATATTCAATCCCGATGCAATTTCTGTATTTCATCAACACTCTGAACGTCCACAGATTACAGAATGCCTCAAAATGTGTTTAGAAAACTACTACTGGTCTCCCAGGAATCGATAAAAGCGTAGACACTTTGAGACATTACTCCCTCGCAGAAATTTGCGCATGGTGCGTACTGTATTCAATCCCGATGCAATTTCTTTGTTTCATCAACACTCTGAACGTCCACAGATTACAGAATGCCTCCAAATGTGTTTCGAAAACTACTACTGGTCTCCCAGGAATCGAAAAAGGCGTAGATAGTTTGAGACATTACTCCCATGGAGAAAAGTGCTCGTGGTGCGTGTTGTATTCAATCCCGATGCAGTTTCTGTGTTTCATCAACACTCTGAACGTCCACAGATTACAAAATGCCTCCAAATGTGTTTCGAAAACTACTACTGGTCTCCCAGGAATCGATAAAAGCGTAGAAAGTTTGAGACATTACTCCCATGGAGAAAAGTGCTCGTGGTGCGTGTTGTATTCAATACCGATGCAATTTCTGTGTTTCATCAACACTCTGAACGTCTACAGATTACAGAATGCCTCCAAATGTGTTTCGAAAACTACTACTGGTCTCCCAGGAATCGATAAAAGCGTAGAAAGTTTGAGACATTACGCCCATGGAGAAAAGTGCTCATGGTGCGTGTTGTATTCAATCCCGATGCAATTTCTGTGTTTCATCAACACTCTGAACGTCTACAGATTACAGAATGCCTCCAAATGTGTTTCGAAAACTACTACTGGTCTCCCAGGAATCGATAAAAGCGTAGACAGTTTGAGACATTACTCCCATGGAGAAAAGTGCGCATGGTGCGTGTTGTATTCAATACCGATGCAATTTCTGTGTTTCATCAGTCCTCTGAACGTCCACAGATTACAGAATGCCTCCAAATGTATTTCGAAAACTACTACTGGTCTCTCAGGAATCGATAAAAGCGTAGACACTTTGAGACATTACTCCCATGGAGAAAAGTGCGCATGGTGCGTGTTGTATTCAATCCCGATGCAATTTCTGTGTTTCATCAACACTCTGAACGTCCACAGCCTACAGAATGCCTCCAAATGTATTTCGAAAACTACTACTGGTCTCCCAGGAATCGATAAAAGCGTAGACACTTTGAGACATTACTCCCTCGCGGAAAATTGCGCATGGTGCGTACTGTATTCAATCCCGATGCAATTTCTTTGTTTCATCAACACTCTGAACGTCCACAGATTACAGATTGCCTCCAAATGTGTTTCGAAAACTACTACTGGTCTCCCAGGAATCGATAAAAGCGTAGAAAGTTTGAGACATTACTCCCATGGAGAAAAGAGCTCGTGGTGCGTGTTGTATTCAATACCGATGCAATTTCTGTGTTTCATCAACACTCTGAACGTCTACAGATTACAGACTGACTCCAAATGTGTTTCGAAAACTACTACTGGTCTCCCAGGAATCGATAAAAGCGTAGACACTTTGAGACATTACTCCCATGGAGAAAACTGCGCATGGTGCGTGTTATATTCAATCCCGATGCAATTTCTGTGTTTCATCAACACTCTGAACGTCCACAGATTACAGAATGCCTCCAAATGTGTTTCGAAAACTACTACTGGTCTCCCAGGAATCGAAAAAGGCGTAGATAGTTTGAGACATTACTCCCACGGAGAAAAGTGCTCGTGGTGCGTGTTGTATTCAATCCCGATGCAGTTTCTGTGTTTCATCAACACTCTGAACGTCCACAGATTACAAAATGCCTCCAAATGTGTTTCGAAAACTACTACTGGTCTCCCAGGAATCGATAAAAGCGTAGACAGTTTGAGACATTACTCCCATGGAGAAAAGTGCACGTGGTGCGTGTTGTATTCAATACCAATGCAATTTCTGTGTTTCATCAACACTCTGAACGTCCACAGATTTCAGAATGCTTCCAGATGTGCTTCGAAAACTACTACTGGTCTCCCAGGAATTGATAAAAGCGTAGACAGTTTGAGACATTACTCCCATGGAGAAAAGTGCGCATGGTGCGTGTTGTATTCAATCCCGATGCAATTTCTGTGTTTCATCAACACTCTGAACGTCCACAGGTTACAGAATGCCTCCAAATGTATTTCGAAAACTACTACTGGTCTCCCAGGAATCGATAAAAGCGTAGACACTTTGAGACATTACTCCCCTGGAGAAAAGTGCGCATGGTGCGTGTTGTATTCAATCCCGATGCAATTTCTGTGTTTCATCAACACTCTGAACGTCCACAGATTACAGAATGCCTCCAAATGTGTTTCGGAAACTACTACTGGTCTCCCAGGAATCGATAAAAGCGTAGACACTTTGAGACATTACTCCCATGGAGAAAAGTGCGCATGGTGCGTGTTGTATTCAATACCGATGCAATTTCTGTGTTTCATCAACACTCTGAACGTCCACAGATTACAGAATGCCTCAAAATGTGTTTAGAAAACTACTACTGGTCTCCCAGGAATCGATAAAAGCGTAGACACTTTGAGACATTACTCCCATGGAGAAAAGTGCTCATGGTGCGTGTTATATTTAATCCCGATGCTATTTCTGTGTTTCATCAACACTCTGAACGTCCACAGATTACAGAATGCCTCCAAATGTGTTTCGGAAACTACTACTGGTCTCCCAGGAATCGATAAAAGCGTAGACACTTTGAGACATTACTCCCATGGAGAAAAGTGCTCGTGGTGCGTGTTGTATTCAATACCGATGCAATTTCTGTGTTTCATCAACACTCTGAACGTCCACAGATTACAGAATGCCTCCAAATGTATTTCGAAAACTACTACTGGTCTCCCAGGAATCGATAAAAGCGGAGACACTTTGAGACATTACCCCCATGGAGAAAATTGCGCATGGTGCGTGTTATGCTCAATCCCGATGCAATTTCTGTGTTTCATCAACACTCTGAACGTCCACAGATTACAGAATGCCTCCAAATGTGTTTCGGAAACTACTACTGGTCTCCCAGGAATCGATAAAAGCGTAGAAACTTTGAGACATTACTCCCATGGAGAAAAGAGCGAATGGTGCGTGTTGTATTCAATCCCGATGCAATTTCTGTGTTTCATCAACACTCCGAACGTCCACAGATTGCAGAATGCCTCCAAATGTGTGTCGAAAACTACTACTGGTTTCCCAGGAATCGATAAAAGCGGAGACACTTTGAGACATTACTCCCATGGAGAAAAGTGCGCATGGTGCGTGTTATTCTCAATCCCGATGCAATTTCTGTGTTTCATCAACACTCTGAACGTCCACAGATTACAGAATACCACCAAATGTGTTTCGGAAACTACTACTGGTCTCCCAGGAATCGATAAAAGCGTAGACACTTTGAGACATTACTCCCATGGAGAAAAGTGCGCATGGTGCGTGTTGTATTCAATCCCGATGCAATTTCTGTGTTTCATCAACACTCTGAACGTCCACAGATTACAGAATGCCTCAAAATGTGTTTAGAAAACTACTACTGGTCTCCCAGGAATCGATAAAAGCGTAGACACTTTGAGACATTACTCCCATGGAGAAAAGTTCTCATGGTGCGTGTTATATTCAATCCCGATGCAATTTCTGTGCTTCATCAACACTCTGAACGTCCACAGATTACAGAATGCCTCAAAATGTGTTTAGAAAACTACAACTGGTCTCCCAGGAATCGATAAAAGCGTGGAAACTTTGAGACATTACTCCCATGGAGAAAAGTGCGCATGGTGCGTGTTGTATTCAATCCCGATGCAATTTCTGTGTTTCATCAACACTCTGAACGTCCACAGATTACAGAATGCCTCCAAATGTGTTTCGAAAACTACTACTGGTCTCCCAGGAATCGATAAAAGCGTAGACACTTTGAGACATTACTCCCATGGAGAAAAGTGCGCATGGTGCGTGTTGTATTCAATCCCCACGCAATTTCTGTGTTTCATCAACACTCTGAACGTCCACAGATTACAGAATGCCTCAAAATGTGTTTAGAAAACTACTACTGGTCTCCCAGGAATCGATAAAAGCGTAGACACTTTGAGACATTACTCCCTCGCAGAAAATTGCGCATGGTGCGTACTGTATTCAATCCCGATGCAATTTCTTTGTTTCATCAACACTCTGAACGTCCACAGATTACAGATTGCCTCCAAATGTGTTTCGAAAACTACTACTGGTCTCCCAGGAATCGATAAAAGCGTAGAAAGTTTGAGACATTACTCCCATGGAGAAAAGAGCTCGTGGTGCGTGTTGTATTCAATACCGATGCAATTTCTGTGTTTCATCAACACTCTGAACGTCTGCAGATTACAGACTGACTCCAAATGTGTTTTGAAAACTACTACTGGTCTCCCAGGAATCGATAAAAGCGTAGATACTTTGAGACATTACTCCCATGGAGAAAACTGCGCATGGTGCGTGTTATATTCAATCCCGATGCAATTTCTGTGTTTCATCAACACTCTGAACGTCCACAGATTACAGAATGCCTCCAAATGTGTTTCGAAAACTACTACTGGTCTCCCAGGAATCGAAAAAGGCGTAGTTAGTTTGAGACATTACTCCCATGGAGAAAAGTGCTCGTGGTGCGTGTTGTATTCAATCCCGATGCAGTTTCTGTGTTTCATCAACACTCTGAACGTCCACAGATTACAAAATGCCTCCAAATGTGTTTCGAAAACTACTACTGGTCTCCCAGGAATCGATAAAAGCGTAGACAGTTTGAGACATTACTCCCATGGAGAAAAGTGCTCGTGGTGCGTGTTGTATTCAATACCAATGCAATTTCTGTGTTTCATCAACACTCTGAACGTCCACAGATTACAGAATGCTTCCAGATGTGCTTCGAAAACTACTGCTGGTCTCCCAGGAATTGATAAAAGCGTAGACAGTTTGAGACATTACTCCCATGGAGAAAAGTGCGCATGGTGCGTGTTGTATTCAATCCCGATGCAATTTCTGTGTTTCATCAACACTCTGAACGTCCACAGGTTACAGAATGCCTCCAAATGTATTTCGAAAACTACTACTGGTCTCCCAGGAATCGATAAAAGCGTAGACACTTTGAGACATTACTCGCCTGGAGAAAAGTGCGCATGGTGCGTGTTGTATTCAATCCCGATGCAATTTCTGTGTTTCATCAACACTCTGAACGTCCACAGGTTACAGAATGCCTCCAAATGTATTTCGAAAACTACTACTGGTCTCCCAGGAATCGATAAAAGCGTAGACACTTTGAGACATTACTCCTATGGAGAAAAGTGCGCATGGTGCGTGTTATACTCAATCCCGATGCAATTTCTGTGTTTCATCAACACTCTGAACGTCCACAGATTACAGAATGCCTCCAAATGTGTTTCGGAAACTACTACTGGTCTCCCAGGAATCGATAAAAGCGTAGACACTTTGAGACATTACTCCCATGGAGAAAAGTGCGCATGGTGCGTGTTGTATTCAATCCCGATGCAATTTCTGTGTTTCATCAACACTCTGAACGTCCACAGATTGCAGAATGCCTCCAAATGTGTGTCGAAAACTACTACTGGTTTCCCAGCAATCGATAAAAGCGGAGACACTTTGAGACATTACTCCCATGGAGAAAAGTGCGCATGGTGCGTGTTATTCTCAATCCCGATGCAATTTCTGTGTTTCATCAACACTCTGAACGTCCACAGATTACAGAATACCACCAAATGTGTTTCGGAAACTACTACTGGTCTCCCAGGAATCGATAAAAGCGTAGACACTTTGAGACATTACTCCCATGGAGAAAAGTGCGCATGGTGCGTGTTGTATTCAATCCCGATGCAATTTCTGTGTTTCATCAACACTCTGAACGTCCACAGATTACAGAATGCCTCAAAATGTGTTTAGAAAACTACTACTGGTCTCCCAGGAATCGATAAAAGCGTAGACACTTTGAGACATTACTCCCATGGAGAAAAGATCTCATGGTGCGTGTTATATTCAATCCCGATGCAATTTCTGTGCTTCATCAACACTCTGAACGTCCACAGATTACAGAATGCCTCCAAATGTGTTTCGAAAACTACTACTGGTCTCCCAGGAATCGATAAAAGCGTAGACACTTTGAGACATTACTCCCATGGAGAAAAGTGCGCATGGTGCGTGTTGTATTCAATCCCGACGCAATTTCTGTGTTTCATCAACACTCTGAACGTCCACAGATTACAGAATGCCTCAAAATGTGTTTATAAAACTACTACTGGTCCGCCAGGAATCGATAAAAGCGTAGACACTTTGAGACATTACTCCCATGGAGAAAAATGCTCATGGTGCGTGTTATATACAATCCCGATGCAATTTCTGTGTTTCATCAACACTCTGAACGTCCACAGATTACAGAATGCCTCCAAATGTGTTTCGGAAACTACTCCTGGTCTCCCAGGAATCGATAAAAGGATAGACACTTTTGAACATTACTCCCATGGAGAAAAGTGCACATGGTGCGTGTTATATTCAATCCCGATGCAATTTCTGTGTTTCATCAACACTCTGAACGTCCACAGATTACAGAATGCCTCCAAATGTGTTTCGGAAACTACTACTGGTCTCCTAGGAATCGATAAAAGCGTAGACACTTTGAGACATTACTCCCATGGAGAAAACTGCGCATGGTGCGTGTTGTATTCAATCCCGATGCAATTTCTGTGTTTCATCAACACTCTGAACGTCCACAGGTTACAGAATGCCTCAAAATGTGTTTAGAAAACTACTACTGGTCTCCCAGGAATCGATAAAAGCGTAGACACTTTGAGACATTACTCCCATGGAGAAAAGTACTCGTGGTGCGTGTTGTATTCAATACCGATGCAACTTCTGTGTTTCATCAACACTCTGAACGTCCACAGATTACAGAATGCCTCCAAATGTATTTCGAAAACTACTACTGGTCTCCCAGGAATCGATAAAAGCGGAGACACTTTGAGACATTACTCCCATGGAGAAAAGTGCTCATGATGCGTGTTATATTCAATCCCGATGCAATTTCTGTGTTTCATCAACACTCTGAACGTCCACAGATTACAGAATGCCTCCAAATGTGTTTCGGAAACTACTACTGGTCTCCCAGGAATCGATAAAAGCGTAGACACTTTGAGACATTACTCCCATGGAGAAAAGTGCTCATGGTGCGTGTTATATTCAATCCCGATGCAATTTCTGTGCTTCATCAACACTCTGAACGTCCACAGATTACAGAATGCCTCCAAATGTGTTTCGAAAACTACTACTGGCCTCCCAGGAATCGATAAAAGCGTATACACTTTGAGACATTACTCCCATGGAGAAAAGTGCGCATGGTGCGTGTTGTATTCAATCCCGACGCAATTTCTGTGTTTCATCAACACTCTGAACGTCCACAGATTACAGAATGCCTCAAAATGTGTTTAAAAAACTACTACTGGTCTCCCAGGAATCGATAAAAGCGTAGACACTTTGAGACATTACTCCCATGGAGAAAAGTGCTCATGGTGCGTGTTATATACAATCCCGATGCAATTTCTGTGTTTCATCAACACTCTGAACGTCCACAGATTACAGAATGCCTCCAAATGTGTTTCGGAAACTACTCCTGGTCTCCCAGGAATCGATAAAAGGGTAGACACTTTGAGACATTACTCCCATGGAGAAAAGTGCACATGGTGCGTGTTATATTCAATCCCGATGCAATTTCTGTGTTTCATCAACACTCTGAACGTCCACAGATTACAGAATGCCTCCAAATGTGTTTCGGAAACTACTACTGGTCTCCTAGGAATCGATAAAAGCGTAGACACTTTGAGACATTACTCCCATGGAGAAAAGTGCTCGTGGTGCGTGTTGTATTCAATCCCGATGCAATTTCTGTGTTTCATCAACACTCTGAACGTCCACAGGTTACAGAATGCCTCAAAATGTGTTTAGAAAACTACTACTGGTCTCCCAGGAATCGATAAAAGCGTAGACACTTTGAGACATTACTCCCATGGAGAAAAGTACTCGTGGTGCGTGTTGTATTCAATACCGATGCAACTTCTGTGTTTCATCAACACTCTGAACGTCCACAGATTACAGAATGCCTCCAAATGTATTTCGAAAACTACTACTGGTCTCCCAGGAATCGATAAAAGCGGAGACACTTTGAGACATCACTCCCATGGAGAAAAGTGCTCATGGTGCGTGTTATATTCAATCCCGATGCAATTTCTGTGTTTCATCAACACTCTGAACGTCCACAGATTACAGAATGCCTCCAAATGTGTTTCGGAAACTACTACTGGTCTCCCAGGAATCGATAAAAGCGTAGACACTTTGAGACGTTACTCCCATGGAGAAAAGTGGTCGTGGTGCGTGTTGTATTCAATACCGATGCAATTTCTGTGTTTCATCAACACTCTGAACGTCCACAGATTACAGAATGCCTCAAAATGTGTTTATAAAACTACTACTGGTCCGCCAGGAATCGATAAAAGCGTAGACACTTTGAGACATTACTCCCATGGAGAAAAATGCTCATGGTGCGTGTTATATACAATCCCGATGCAATTTCTGTGTTTCATCAACACTCTGAACGTCCACAGATTACAGAATGCCTCCAAATGTGTTTCGGAAACTACTCCTGGTCTCCCAGGAATCGATAAAAGGATAGACACTTTTGGACATTACTCCCATGGAGAAAAGTGCACATGGTGCGTGTTATATTCAATCCCGATGCAATTTCTGTGTTTCATCAACACTCTGAACGTCCACAGATTACAGAATGCCTCCAAATGTGTTTCGGAAACTACTACTGGTCTCCTAGGAATCGATAAAAGCGTAGACACTTTGAGACATTACTCCCATGGAGAAAACTGCGCATGGTGCGTGTTGTATTCAATCCCGATGCAATTTCTGTGTTTCATCAACACTCTGAACGTCCACAGGTTACAGAATGCCTCAAAATGTGTTTAGAAAACTACTACTGGTCTCCCAGGAATCGATAAAAGCGTAGACACTTTGAGACATTACTCCCATGGAGAAAAGTACTCGTGGTGCGTGTTGTATTCAATACCGATGCAACTTCTGTGTTTCATCAACACTCTGAACGTCCACAGATTACAGAATGCCTCCAAATGTATTTCGAAAACTACTACTGGTCTCCCAGGAATCGATAAAAGCGGAGACACTTTGAGACATTACTCCCATGGAGAAAAGTGCTCATGGTGCGTGTTATATTCAATCCCGATGCAATTTCTGTGCTTCATCAACACTCTGAACGTCCACAGATTACAGAATGCCTCCAAATGTGTTTCGGAAACTACTACTGGTCTCCCAGGAATCGATAAAAGCGTAGACACTTTGAGACATTACTCCCATGGAGAAAAGTGCTCATGGTGCGTGTTATATACAATCCCGATGCAATTTCTGTGTTTCATCAACACTCTGAACGTCCACAGATTACAGAATGCCTCCAAATGTGTTTCGGAAACTACTCCTGGTCTCCCAGGAATCGATAAAAGGGTAGACACTTTGAGACATTACTCCCATGGAGAAAAGTGCACATGGTGCGTGTTATATTCAATCCCGATGCAATTTCTGTGTTTCATCAACACTCTGAACGTCCACAGATTACAGAATGCCTCAAAATGTGTTTCGGAAACTACTACTGGTCTCCTAGGAATCGATAAAAGCGTAGACACTTTGAGACATTACTCCCATGGAGAAAAGTGCTCGTGGTGCGTGTTGTATTCAATCCCGATGCAATTTCTGTGTTTCATCAACACTCTGAACGTCCACAGGTTACAGAATGCCTCAAAATGTGTTTAGAAAACTACTACTGGTCTCCCAGGAATCGATAAAAGCGTAGACACTTTGAGACATTACTCCCATGGAGAAAAGTACTCGTGGTGCGTGTTGTATTCAATACCGATGCAACTTCTGTGTTTCATCAACACTCTGAACGTCCACAGATTACAGAATGCCTCCAAATGTATTTCGAAAACTACTACTGGTCTCCCAGGAATCGATAAAAGCGGAGACACTTTGAGACATCACTCCCATGGAGAAAAGTGCTCATGGTGCGTGTTATATTCAATCCCGATGCAATTTCTGTGTTTCATCAACACTCTGAACGTCCACAGATTACAGAATGCCTCCAAATGTGTTTCGGAAACTACTACTGGTCTCCCAGGAATCGATAAAAGCGTAGACACTTTGAGACGTTACTCCCATGGAGAAAAGTGGTCGTGGTGCGTGTTGTATTCAATACCGATGCAATTTCTGTGTTTCATCAACACTCTGAACGTCCACAGATTACAGAATGCCTCCAAATGTATTTCGAAAACTACTACTGGTCTCCCAGGAATCGATAAAAGCGGAGACACTTTGAGACATTACGCCCATGGAGAAAAGTGCGCATGGTGCGTGTTATACTCAATCCCGATGCAATTTCTGTGTTTCATCAACACTCTGAACGTCCACAGATTACAGAATACCTCCAAATGTGTTTCGGAAACTACTACTGGTCTCCCAGGAATCGATAAAAGCGTAGACACTTTGAGACATTACTCCCATGGAGAAAAGTGCGCATGGTGCGTGTTGTATTCAATCCCGATGCAATTTCTGTGTTTCATCAACACTCTGAACGTCCACAGGTTACAGAATGCCTCAAAATGTGTTTAGAAAACTACTACTGGTCTCCCAGGAATCGATAAAAGCGTAGACACTTTGAGACATTACTCCCATGGAGAAAAGTGCGCATGGAGCGTGTTATACTCAATCCCGATGCAATTTCTGTGTTTCATCAACACTCTGAACGTCCACAGATTACAGAATATCTCCAAATGTGTTTCGGAAACTACTACTGGTGTCCCAGGAATCGACAAAAGCGTAGACACTTTGAGACATTACTCCCATGGAGAAAAGTGCGCATGGTGCGTGTTGTATTCAATCCCGATGCAATTTCTGTGTTTCATCAACACTCTGAACGTCCACAGGTTACAGAATGCCTCAAAATGTGTTTAGAAAACTACTACTGGTCTCCCAGGAATCGATAAAAGCGTAGACACTTTGAGACATTACTCCCATGGAGAAAAGTACTCGTGGTGCGTGTTGTATTCAATACCGATGCAACTTCTGTGTTTCATCAACACTCTGAACGTCCACAGATTACAGAATGCCTCCAAATGTATTTCGAAAACTACTACTGGTCTCCCAGGAATCGATAAAAGCGGAGACACTTTGAGACATTACTCCCATGGAGAAAAGTGCTCATGGTGCGTGTTATATTCAATCCCGATGCAATTTCTGTGTTTCATCAACACTCTGAACGTCCACAGATTACAGAATGCCTCCAAATGTGTTTCGGAAACTACTACTGGTCTCCCAGGAATCGATAAAAGCGTAGACACTTTGAGACATTACTCCCATGGAGAAAAGTGCTCATGGTGCGTGTTATATTCAATCCCGATGCAATTTCTGTGCTTCATCAACACTCTGAACGTCCACAGATTACAGAATGCCTCCAAATGTGTTTCGAAAACTACTACTGGCCTCCCAGGAATCGATAAAAGCGTATACACTTTGAGACATTACTCCCATGGAGAAAAGTGCGCATGGTGCGTGTTGTATTCAATCCCGACGCAATTTCTGTGTTTCATCAACACTCTGAACGTCCACAGATTACAGAATGCCTCAAAATGTGTTTAGAAAACTACTACTGGTCTCCCAGGAATCGATAAAAGCGTAGACACTTTGAGACATTACTCCCATGGAGAAAAGTGCTCATGGTGCGTGTTATATACAATCCCGATGCAATTTCTGTGTTTCATCAACACTCTGAACGTCCACAGATTACAGAATGCCTCCAAATGTGTTTCGGAAACTACTCCTGGTCTCCCAGGAATCGATAAAAGGGTAGACACTTTGAGACATTACTCCCATGGAGAAAAGTGCACATGGTGCGTGTTATATTCAATCCCGATGCAATTTCTGTGTTTCATCAACACTCTGAACGTCCACTGATTACAGAATGCCTCCAAATGTGTTTCGGAAACTACTACTGGTCTCCTAGGAATCGATAAAAGCGTAGACACTTTGAGACATTACTCCCATGGAGAAAAGTGCTCGTGGTGCGTGTTGTATTCAATCCCGATGCAATTTCTGTGTTTCATCAACACTCTGAACGTCCACAGGTTACAGAATGCCTCAAAATGTGTTTAGAAAACTACTACTGGTCTCCCAGGAATCGATAAAAGCGTAGACACTTTGAGACATTACTCCCATGGAGAAAAGTACTCGTGGTGCGTGTTGTATTCAATACCGATGCAACTTCTGTGTTTCATCAACACTCTGAACGTCCACAGATTACAGAATGCCTCCAAATGTATTTCGAAAACTACTACTGGTCTCCCAGGAATCGATAAAAGCGGAGACACTTTGAGACATCACTCCCATGGAGAAAAGTGCTCATGGTGCGTGTTATATTCAATCCCGATGCAATTTCTGTGTTTCATCAACACTCTGAACGTCCACAGATTACAGAATGCCTCCAAATGTGTTTCGGAAACTACTACTGGTCTCCCAGGAATCGATAAAAGCGTAGACACTTTGAGACGTTACTCCCATGGAGAAAAGTGGTCGTGGTGCGTGTTGTATTCAATACCGATGCAATTTCTGTGTTTCATCAACACTCTGAACGTCCACAGATTACAGAATGCCTCCAAATGTATTTCGAAAACTACTACTGGTCTCCCAGGAATCGATAAAAGCGGAGACACTTTGAGACATTACTCCCATGGAGAAAAGTGCGCATGGTGCGTGTTATACTCAATCCCGATGCAATTTCTGTGTTTCATCAACACTCTGAACGTCCACAGATTACAGAATACCTCCAAATGTGTTTCGGAAACTACTACTGGTCTCCCAGGAATCGATAAAAGCGTAGACACTTTGAGACATTACTCCCATGGAGAAAAGTGCGCATGGTGCGTGTTGTATTCAATCCCGATGCAATTTCTGTGTTTCATCAACACTCTGAACGTCCACAGGTTACAGAATGCCTCAAAATGTGTTTAGAAAACTACTACTGGTCTCCCAGGAATCGATAAAAGCGTAGACACTTTGAGACATTACTCCCATGGAGAAAAGTGCGCATGGAGCGTGTTATACTCAATCCCGATGCAATTTCTGTGTTTCATCAACACTCTGAACGTCCACAGATTACAGAATATCTCCAAATGTGTTTCGGAAACTACTACTGGTGTCCCAGGAATCGACAAAAGCGTAGACACTTTGAGACATTACTCCCATGGAGAAAAGTGCGCATGGTGCGTGTTATACTCAATCCCGATGCAATTTCTGTGTTTCATCAACACTCTGAACGTCCACAGATTACAGAATAATTCCAAATGTGTTTCGGAAACTACTACTGGTCTCCCAGGAATCGATAAAAGCGTAGACAGTTTGAGACATTACTCAAATGGAGAAAAGTGCGCATGGTGCGTGTTGTAATCAATCCCGATGCTATTTCTGTGTTTCATCAACACTCTGAACGTCCACAGATTACAGAATGCCTCAAAATGTGTTTAGAAAACTACTACCGGTCTCCCAGGAATCGATAAAAGCGTAGACACTTTGAGACATTACTCCCATGGAGAAAAGTGCTCATGGTGCGTGTTATATTCAATCCCGATGCAATTTCTGTGTTTCATCAACACTCTGAACGTCCACAGATTACAGAATGCCTCCAAATGTGTTTCGGAAACTACTACTGGTCTCCCAGGAATCGATAAAAGCGTAGACACTTTGAGACATTACTCCCATGGAGAAAAGTGCTCATGGTGCGTGTTATATTCAATCCCGATGCAATTTCTGTGCTTCATCAACACTCTGAACGTCCACAGATTACAGAATGCCTCCAAATGTGTTTCGAAAACTACTACTGGCCTCCCAGGAATCGATAAAAGCGTATACACTTTGAGACATTACTCCCATGGAGAAAAGTGCGCATGGTGCGTGTTGTATTCAATCCCGACGCAATTTCTGTGTTTCATCAACACTCTGAACGTCCACAGATTACAGAATGCCTCAAAATGTGTTTAGAAAACTACTACTGGTCTCCCAGGAATCGATAAAAGCGTAGACACTTTGAGACATTACTCCCATGGAGAAAAGTGCTCATGGTGCGTGTTATATACAATCCCGATGCAATTTCTGTGTTTCATCAACACTCTGAACGTCCACAGATTACAGAATGCCTCCAAATGTGTTTCGGAAACTACTCCTGGTCTCCCAGGAATCGATAAAAGCGTAGACAGTTTGAGACATTACTCCCATGGAGAAAAGTGCACATGGTGCGTGTTATATTCAATCCCGATGCAATTTCTGTGTTTCATCAACACTCTGAACGTCCACAGATTACAGAATGCCTCCAAATGTGTTTCGGAAACTACTACTGGTCTCCTAGGAATCGATAAAAGCGTAGACACTTTGAGACATTACTCCCATGGAGAAAAGTGCTCGTGGTGCGTGTTGTATTCAATCCCGATGCAATTTCTGTGTTTCATCAACACTCTGAACGTCCACAGGTTACAGAATGCCTCAAAATGTGTTTAGAAAACTACTACTGGTCTCCCAGGAATCGATAAAAGCGTAGACACTTTGAGACATTACTCCCATGGAGAAAAGTACTCGTGGTGCGTGTTGTATTCAATACCGATGCAACTTCTGTGTTTCATCAACACTCTGAACGTCCACAGATTACAGAATGCCTCCAAATGTATTTCGAAAACTACTACTGGTCTCCCAGGAATCGATAAAAGCGGAGACACTTTGAGACATCACTCCCATGGAGAAAAGTGCTCATGGTGCGTGTTATATTCAATCCCGATGCAATTTCTGTGTTTCATCAACACTCTGAACGTCCACAGATTACAGAATGCCTCCAAATGTGTTTCGGAAACTACTACTGGTCTCCCAGGAATCGATAAAAGCGTAGACACTTTGAGACGTTACTCCCATGGAGAAAAGTGGTCGTGGTGCGTGTTGTATTCAATACCGATGCAATTTCTGTGTTTCATCAACACTCTGAACGTCCACAGATTACAGAATGCCTCCAAATGTATTTCGAAAACTACTACTGGTCTCCCAGGAATCGATAAAAGCGGAGACACTTTGAGACATTACTCCCATGGAGAAAAGTGCGCATGGTGCGTGTTATACTCAATCCCGATGCAATTTCTGTGTTTCATCAACACTCTGAACGTCCACAGATTACAGAATACCTCCAAATGTGTTTCGGAAACTACTACTGGTCTCCCAGGAATCGATAAAAGCGTAGACACTTTGAGACATTACTCCCATGGAGAAAAGTGCGCATGGTGCGTGTTGTATTCAATCCCGATGCAATTTCTGTGTTTCATCAACACTCTGAACGTCCACAGGTTACAGAATGCCTCAAAATGTGTTTAGAAAACTACTACTGGTCTCCCAGGAATCGATAAAAGCGTAGACACTTTGAGACATTACTCCCATGGAGAAAAGTGCGCATGGAGCGTGTTATACTCAATCCCGATGCAATTTCTGTGTTTCATCAACACTCTGAACGTCCACAGATTACAGAATATCTCCAAATGTGTTTCGGAAACTACTACTGGTGTCCCAGGAATCGACAAAAGCGTAGACACTTTGAGACATTACTCCCATGGAGAAAAGTGCGCATGGTGCGTGTTATACTCAATCCCGATGCAATTTCTGTGTTTCATCAACACTCTGAACGTCCACAGATTACAGAATAATTCCAAATGTGTTTCGGAAACTACTACTGGTCTCCCAGGAATCGATAAAAGCGTAGACAGTTTGAGACATTACTCAAATGGAGAAAAGTGCGCATGGTGCGTGTTGTAATCAATCCCGATGCTATTTCTGTGTTTCATCAACACTCTGAACGTCCACAGATTACAGAATGCCTCAAAATGTGTTTAGAAAACTACTACCGGTCTCCCAGGAATCGATAAAAGCGTAGACACTTTGAGACATTACTCCCATGGAGAAAAGTGCTCATGGTGCGTGTTATATTCAATCCCGATGCAATTTCTGTGTTTCATCAACACTCTGAACGTCCACAGATTACAGAATGCCTCCAAATGTGTTTCGAAAACTACTACTGGTCTCCCAGGAATCGATAAAAGCGTAGACACTTTGAGACATTACTCCCATGGAGAAAAGTGCGCATGGTGCGTGTTGTATTCAATCCCGATGCAATTTCTGTGTTTCATCAACACTCTGAACGTCCACAGATTACAGAATGCCTCCAAATGTGTTTCGGAAACTACTACTGGTCTCCCAGGAATCGATAAAAGCGTAGACACTTTGAGACGTTACTCCCATGGAGAAAAGTGGTCGTGGTGCGTGTTGTATTCAATACCGATGCAATTTCTGTGTTTCATCAACACTCTGAACGTCCACAGATTACAGAATGCCTCCAAATGTATTTCGAAAACTACTACTGGTCTCCCAGGAATCGATAAAAGCGGAGACACTTTGAGACATTACTCCCATGGAGAAAAGTGCGCATGGTGCGTGTTATACTCAATCCCGATGCAATTTCTGTGTTTCATCAACACTCTGAACGTCCACAGATTACAGAATACCTCCAAATGTGTTTCGGAAACTACTACTGGTCTCCCAGGAATCGATAAAAGCGTAGACACTTTGAGACATTACTCCCATGGAGAAAAGTGCGCATGGTGCGTGTTGTATTCAATCCCGATGCAATTTCTGTGTTTCATCAACACTCTGAACGTCCACAGGTTACAGAATGCCTCAAAATGTGTTTAGAAAACTACTACTGGTCTCCCAGGAATCGATAAAAGCGTAGACACTTTGAGACATTACTCCCATGGAGAAAAGTGCGCATGGTGCGTGTTATACTCAATCCCGATGCAATTTCTGTGTTTCATCAACACTCTGAACGTCCACAGATTACAGAATATCTCCAAATGTGTTTCGGAAACTACTACTGGTGTCCCAGGAATCGATAAAAGCGTAGACACTTTGAGACATTACTCCCATGGAGAAAAGTGCGCATGGTGCGTGTTATACTCAATCCCGATGCAATTTCTGTGTTTCATCAACACTCTGAACGTCCACAGATTACAGAATAATTCCAAATGTGTTTCGGAAACTACTACTGGTCTCCCAGGAATCGATAAAAGCGTAGACAGTTTGAGACATTACTCAAATTGAGAAAAGTGCGCATGGTGCGTGTTGTAATCAATCCCGATGCTATTTCTGTGTTTCATCAACACTCTGAACGTCCACAGATTACAGAATGCATCAAAATGTGTTTAGAAAACTACTACCGGTCTCCCAGGAATCGATAAAAGCGTAGACACTTTGAGACATTACTCCCATGGAGAAAAGTGCTCATGGTGCGTGTTATATTCAATCCCGATGCAATTTCTGTGTTTCATCAACACTCTGAACGTCCACAGATTACAGAATGCCTCCAAATGTGTTTCGAAAACTACTACTGGTCTCCCAGGAATCGATAAAAGCGTAGACACTTTGAGACATTACTCCCATGGAGAAAAGTGCGCATGGTGCGTGTTGTATTCAATCCCGATGCAATTTCTGTGTTTCATCAACATTCTGAACGTCCACAGATTACAGAATGCCTCCAAATGTGTTTCGGAAACTACTCCTGGTCTCCCAGGAATCGATAAAAGCGTAGACACTTTGAGACATTACTCCCATGGAGAAAAGTGCTCATGGTGCGTGTTATATACAATCCCGATGCAATTTCTGTGTTTCATCAACACTCTGAACGTCCACAGATTACAGAATGCCTCCAAATGTGTTTCGGAAACTACTCCTGGTCTCCCAGGAATCGATAAAAGGGTAGACACTTTGAGACATTACTCCCATGGAGAAAAGTGCACATGGTGCGTGTTATATTCAATCCCGATGCAATTTCTGTGTTTCATCAACACTCTGAACGTCCACAGATTACAGAATGCCTCCAAATGTGTTTCGCAAACTACTACTGGTCTCCCAGGAATCGATAAAAGCGTAGACACTTTGAGACATTACTCCCATGGAGAAAAGTGCGCATGATGCGTGTTGTATTCAATCCCGATGCAATTTCTGTGTTTCATCAACACTCTGAACGTCCACAGGTTACAGAATGCCTCAAAATGTGTTTAGAAAACTACTACTGGTCTCCCAGGAATCGATAAAAGCGTAGACACTTTGAGACATTACTCCCATGGAGAAAAGTACTCGTGGTGCGTGTTGTATTCAATACCGATGCAATTTCTGTGTTTCATCAACACTCTGAACGTCCACAGATTACAGAATGCCTCCAAATGTATTTCGGAAACTACTCCTGGTCTCCCAGGAATCGATAAAAGGGTAGACACTTTGAGACATTACTCCCATGGAGAAAAGTGCGCATGGTGCGTGTTATATTTAATCCCGATGCAATTTCTGTGTTTCATCAACACTCTGAACGTCCACAGATTACAGAATGCCTCCAAATGTGTTTCGGAAACTACTACTGGTCTCCCAGGAATCGATAAAAGCGTAGACACTTTGAGACATTACTCCCATGGAGAAAAGTGCGCATGGTGCGTGTTGTATTCAATCCCGATGAAATTTCTGTGTTTCATCAACACTCTGAACGTCCACAGGTTACAGAATGCCTCAAAATGTGTTTAGAAAACTACTACTGGTCTCCCAGGAATCGATAAAAGCGTAGACACTTTGAGACATTACTCCCATGGAGAAAAGTACTCGTGGTGCGTGTTGTATTCAATACCGATGCAATTTCTGTGTTTCATCAACATTCTGAACGTCCACAGATTACAGAATGCCTCCAAATGTATTTCGGAAACTACTCCTGGTCTCCCAGGAATCGATAAAAGGGTAGACACTTTGAGACATTACTCCCATGGAGAAAAGTGCGCATGGTGCGTGTTGTATTCAATCCCGATGCAATTTCTGTGTTTCATCAACACTCTGAACGTCCACAGATTACAGAATGCCTCAAAATGTGTTTAGAAAACTACTACTGGTCTCCCAGGAATCGATAAAAGCGTAGACACTTTGAGACATTACTCCCATGGAGAAAAGTGCTCATGGTGCGTGTTATATACAATCCCGATGCAATTTCTGTGTTTCATCAACACTCTGAACGTCCACAGATTACAGAATGCCTCCAAATGTGTTTTGGAAACTACTCCTGGTC
Organism: Schistocerca gregaria; assembly: GCF_023897955.1. Classification (NCBI taxonomy): domain Eukaryota; kingdom Metazoa; phylum Arthropoda; class Insecta; order Orthoptera; family Acrididae; genus Schistocerca; species Schistocerca gregaria. The sequence continues at coordinate 271,424 of NW_026062037.1, read as the reverse complement.
TCCCAGGAATCGATAAAAGGGTAGACACTTTGAGACATTACTCCCATGGAGAAAAGTGCACATGGTGCGTGTTATATTTAATCCCGATGCAATTTCTGTGTTTCATCAACACTCTGAACGTCCACAGATTACAGAATGCCTCCAAATGTGTTTCGGAAACTACTACTGGTCTCCCAGGAATCGATAAAAGCGTAGACACTTTGAGACATTACTCCCATGGAGAAAAGTGCGCATGGTGCGTGTTGTATTCAATCCCGATGCAATTTCTGTGTTTCATCAACACTCTGAACGTCCACAGGTTACAGAATGCCTCAAAATGTGTTTAGAAAACTACTACTGGTCTCCCAGGAATCGATAAAAGCGTAGACACTTTGAGACATTACTCCCATGGAGAAAAGTGCACATGGTGCGTGTTATATTCAATCCCGATGCAATTTCTGTGTTTCATCAACACTCTGAACGTCCACAGATTACAGAATACCTCCAAATGTGTTTCGGAAACTACTACTGGTCTCCCAGGAATCGATAAAAGCGTAGACACTTTGAGACATTACTCCCATGGAGAAAGTGCACATGGTGCGTGTTATATTCAATCCCGATGCAATTTCTATGTTTCATCAACACTCTGAACGTATACAGATTACAGAATACCTCCAAATGTGTTTCGGAAACTACTACTGGTCTCCCAGGAATCGATAAAAGCGTAGACACTTTGAGACATTACTCCCATGGAGAAAAGTGCGCATGGTGCGTGTTATACTCAATCCCGATGCAATTTCTGTGTTTCATCAACACTCTGAACGTCCACAGATTACAGAATACCTCCAAATGTGTTTCGGAAACTACTACTGGTCTCCCAGGAATCGATAAAAGCGTAGACAGTTTGAGACATTACTCCCATGTAGAAAAGTGCACATGGTGCGTGTTATATTTAATCCCGATGCAATTTCTGTGTTTCATCAACACTCTGAACGTCCACAGATTACAGATTGCCTCCAAATGTGTTTCGAAAACTACTACTGGTCTCCCAGGAATCGATAAAAGCGTAGACACTTTGAGACATTACTCCCATGGAGAAAAGTGCGCATGGTGCGTGTTGTATTCAATCCCGATGCAATTTCCGTGTTTCATCAACACTCTGAACGTCCACAGGTTACAGAATGCCTAAAAATGTGTTTAGAAAACTACTACTGGTCTCCCAGGAATCGATAAAAGCGTAGACACTTTGAGACATTACTCCCATGGAGAAAAGTACTCGTGGTGCGTGTTGAATTCAATACCGATGCAATTTCTGTGTTTCATCAACACTCTGAACGTCCACAGATTACAGAATGCCTCCAAATGTGTTTCGGAAACTACTACTGGTCTCCCAGGAATCGATAAAAGCGTAGACACTTTGAGACATTACTCCCATTGAGAAAAGTGCGCATGGTGCGTGTTGTATTCAATCCCGATGCAATTTCTGTGTTTCATCAACACTCTGAACGTCCACAGATTACAGAATGCCTCAAAATGTGTTTAGAAAACTACTACTGGTCTCCCAGGAATCGATAAAAGCGTAGACACTTTGAGACATTACTCCCATGGAGAAAAGTGCTCATGGTGCGTGTTATATTCAATCCCGATGCAATTTCTGTGTTTCATCAACACTCTGAACGTCCACAGATTACAGAATGCCTCCAAATGTGTTTCGAAAACTACTACTGGTCTCCCAGGAATCGATAAAAGCGTAGACACTTTGAGACATTACTCCCATGGAGAAAAGTGCGCATGGTGCGTGTTGTATTCAATACCGATGCAATTTCTGTGTTTCATCAACACTCTGAACGTCCACAGATTACAGAATGCCTCCAAATGTGTTTCGGAAACTACTCCTGGTCTCCCAGGAATCGATAAAAGCGTAGACACTTTGAGACATTACTCCCATGGAGAAAAGTGCTCATGGTGCGTGTTATATACAATCCCGATGCAATTTCTGTGTTTCATCAACACTGTGAACGTCCACAGATTACAAAATGCCTCCAAATGTGTTTCGGAAACTACTCCTGGTCTCCCAGGAATCGATAAAAGGGTAGACACTTTGAGACATTACTCCCATGGAGAAAAGTGCACATGGTGCGTGTTATATTCAATCCCGATGCAATTTCTGTGTTTCATCAACACTCTGAACGTCCACAGATTACAGAATGCCTCCAAATGTGTTTCGGAAACTACTACTGGTCTCCCAGGAATCGATAAAAGCGTAGACACTTTGAGACATTACTCCCATGGAGAAAAGTGCGCATGATGCGCGTTGTATTCAATCCCGATGCAATTTCTGTGTTTCATCAACACTCTGAACGTCCACAGGTTACAGAATGCCTCAAAATGTGTTTAGAAAACTACTACTGGTCTCCCAGGAATCGATAAAAGCGTAGACACTTTGAGACATTACTCCCATGGAGAAAAGTACTCGTGGTGCGTGTTGTATTCAATACCGATGCAATTTCTGTGTTTCATCAACACTCTGACCGTCCACAGATTACAGAATGCCTCCAAATGTATTTCGGAAACTACTCCTGGTCTCCCAGGAATCGATAAAAGGGTAGACACTTTGAGACATTACTCCCATGGAGAAAAGTGCGCATGGTGCGTGTTGTATTCAATCCCGATGCAATTTCTGTGTTTCATCAACACTCTGAACGTCCACAGATTACAGAATGCCTCAAAATGTGTTTAGAAAACTACTACTGGTCTCCCAGGAATCGATAAAAGCGTAGACACTTTGAGACATTACTCCCATGGAGAAAAGTGCTCATGGTGCGTGTTATATACAATCCCGATGCAATTTCTGTGTTTCATCAACACTCTGAACGTCCACAGATTACAGAATGCCTCCAAATGTGTTTCGGAAACTACTCCTGGTCTCCCAGGAATCGATAAAAGGGTAGACACTTTGAGACATTACTCCCATGGAGAAAAGTGCACATGGTGCGTGTTATATTTAATCCCGATGCAATTTCTGTGTTTCATCAACACTCTGAACGTCCACAGATTACAGAATGCCTCCAAATGTGTTTCGGAAACTACTACTGGTCTCCCAGGAATCGATAAAAGCGTAGACACTTTGAGACATTACTCCCATGGAGAAAAGTGCGCATGGTGCGTGTTGTATTCAATCCCGATGCAATTTCTGTGTTTCATCAACACTCTGAACGTCCACAGGTTACAGAATGCCTCAAAATGTGTTTAGAAAACTACTACTGGTCTCCCAGGAATCGATAAAAGCGTAGACACTTTGAGACATTACTCCCATGGAGAAAAGTACTCGTGGTGCGTGTCGTATTCAATACCGATGCAATTTCTGTGTTTCATCAACACTCTGAACGTCCACAGATTACAGAATGCCTCCAAATGTGTTTCGGAAACTACTACTGGTCTCCCAGGAATCGATAAAAGCGTAGACACTTTGAGACATTACTCCCATGGAGAAAAGTGCGCATGGTGCGTGTTATACTCAATCCCGATGCAATTTCTGTGTTTCATCAACACTCTGAACGTCCACAGATTACAGAATACCTCCAAATGTGTTTCGGAAACTACTACTGGTCTCCCAGGAATCGATAAAAGCGTAGACAGTTTGAGACATTACTCCCATGTAGAAAAGTGCACATGGTGCGTGTTATATTTAATCCCGATGCAATTTCTGTGTTTCATCAACACTCTGAACGTCCACAGATTACAGAATGCCTCCAAATGTGTTTCGAAAACTACTACTGGTCTCCCAGGAATCGATAAAAGCGTAGACAGTTTGAGACATTACTCCCATGTAGAAAAGTGCACATGGTGCGTGTTATATTTAATCCCGATGCAATTTCTGTGTTTCATCAACACTCTGAACGTCCACAGGTTACAGAATGCCTACAAATGTGTTTAGAAAACTACTACTGGTCTCCCAGGAATCGATAAAAGCGTAGACACTTTGAGACATTACTCCCATGGAGAAAAGTACTCGTGGTGCGTGTTGTATTCAATACCGATGCAATTTCTGTGTTTCATCAACACTCTGAACGTCCACAGATTACAGAATACCTCCAAATGTGTTTCGGAAACTACTACTGGTCTCCCAGGAATCGATAAAAGCGTAGACAGTTTGAGACATTACTCCCATGTAGAAAAGTGCACATGGTGCGTGTTATATTTAATCCCGATGCAATTTCTGTGTTTCATCAACACTCTGAACGTCCACAGATTACAGAATGCCTCCAAATGTGTTTCGAAAACTACTACTGGTCTCCCAGGAATCGATAAAAGCGTAGACACTTTGAGACATTACTCCCATGGAGAAAAGTGCGCATGGTGCGTGTTGTATTCAATCCCGATGCAATTTCTGTGTTTCATCAACACTCTGAACGTCCACAGGTTGCAGAATGCCTACAAATGTGTTTAGAAAACTACTACTGGTCTCCCAGGAATCGATAAAAGCGTAGACACTTTGAGACATTACTCCCATGGAGAAAAGTACTCGTGGTGCGTGTTGTATTCAATACCGATGCAATTTCTGTGTTTCATCAACACTCTGAACGTCCACAGATTACAGAATGCCTCCAAATGTGTTTCGGAAACTACTACTGGTCTCCCAGGAATCGATAAAAGCGTAGACACTTTGAGACATTACTCCCATGGAGAAAAGTGCGCATGGTGCGTGTTGTATTCAATCCCGATGCAATTTCTGTGTTTCATCAACACTCTGAACGTCCACAGGTTACAGAATGCCTCAAAATGTGTTTAGAAAACTACTACTGGTCTCCCAGGAATCGATAAAAGCGTAGACACTTTGAGACATTACTCCCATGGAGAAAAGTACTCGTGGTGCGTGTTGTATTCAATACCGATGCAATTTCTGTGTTTCATCAACACTCTGAACGTCCACAGATTACAGAATGCCTCCAAATGTGTTTCGGAAACTACTCCTGGTCTCCAAGGAATCGATAAAAGGGTAGACACTTTGAGACATTACTCCCATGGAGAAAAGTGCACATGGTGCGTGTTATATTCAATCCCGATGCAATTTCTGTGTTTCATCAACACTCTGAACGTCCACAGATTACAGAATACCTCCAAATGTGTTTCGGAAACTACTACTGGTCTCCCAGGAATCGATAAAAGCGTAGACACTTTGAGACATTACTCCCATGGAGAAAAGTGCGCATGGTGCGTGTTATACTCAATCCCGATGCAATTTCTGTGTTTCATCAACACTCTGAACGTCCACAGATTACAGAATACCTCCAAATGTGTTTCGGAAACTACTACTGGTCTCCCAGGAATCGATAAAAGCGTAGACAGTTTGAGACATTACTCCCATGGAGAAAAGTGCACATGGTGCGTGTTATATTTAATCCCGATGCAATTTCTGTGTTTCATCAACACTCTGAACGTCCACAGATTACAGAATACCTCCAAATGTGTTTCGGAAACTAGTACTGGTCTCCCAGGAATCGATAAAAGCGTAGACACTTTGAGACATTACTCCCATGGAGAAAAGTGCGCATGGTGCGTGTTGTATTCAATCCCGATGCAATTTCTGTGTTTCATCAACACTCCGAACGTCCACAGGTTACAGAATGCCTAAAAATGTGTTTAGAAAGCTACTACTGGTCTCCCAGGAATCGATAAAAGCGTAGACACTTTGAGACATTACTCCCATGGAGAAAAGTACTCGTGGTGCGTGTTGTATTCAATACCGATGCAATTTCTGTGTTTCATCAACACTCTGAACGTCCACAGATTACAGAATGCCTCCAAATGTGTTTCGGAAACTACTCCTGGTCTCCCAGGAATCGATAAAAGGGTAGACACTTTGAGACATTACTCCCATGGAGAAAAGTGCACATGGTGCGTGTTATATTCAATCCCGATGCAATTTCTGTGTTTCATCAACACTCTGAACGTCCACAGATTACAGAATACCTCCAAATGTGTTTCGGAAACTACTACTGGTCTCCCAGGAATCGATAAAAGCGTAGACACTTTGAGACATTACTCCCATGGAGAAAAGTGCGCATGGTGTGTGTTGTATTCAATCCCGATGCAATTTCTGTGTTTCATCAACACTCTGAACGTCCACAGATTGCAGAATGCCTCCAAATGTGTTTCGGAAACTACTACTGGTCTCCCAGGAATCGATAAAAGCGTAGACACTTTGAGACATTACTCCCATGGAGAAAAGTGCGCATGGTGCGTGTTGTATTCAATCCCGATGCAACTTCTGTGTTTCATCAACACTCTGAACGTCCACAGATTACAGAATGCCTCCAAATGTGTTTCGGAAACTACTACTGGTCTCCCAGGAATCGATAAAAGCGTAGACACTTTGAGACATTACTCCCATGGAGAAAAGTGCTCGTGGTGCGTGTTGTATTCAATACCGATGCAATTTCTGTGTTTCATCAACACTCTGAACGTCCACAGATTACAGAATGCCTCCAAATGTATTTCGAAAACTACTACTGGTCTCCCAGGAATCGATAAAAGCGGAGACACTTTGAGACATTACTCCCATGGAGAAAACTGCGCATGGTGCGTGTTATACTCAATCCCGATGCAATATCTGTGTTTCATCAACACTCTGAACGTCCACAGATTACAGAATACCTCCAAATGTGTTTCGGAAACTACTACTGGTCTCCCAGGAATCGATAAAAGCGTAGACACTTTGAGACATTACTCCCATGGAGAAAAGTGCGCATGGTGCGTGTTGTATTCAATCCCGATGCAATTTCTGTGTTTCATCAACACTCTGAACGTCCACAGGTTACAGAATGCCTCAAAATGTGTTTAGAAAACTACTACTGGTCTCCCAGGAATCGATAAAAGCGTAGACACTTTGAGACATTACTCCCATGGAGAAAAGTGCGCATGGTGCGTGTTATACTCAATCCCGATGCAATTTCTGTGTTTCATCAACACTCCGAACGTCCACAGATTACAGAATACCTCCAAATGTGTTTCGGAAACTACTACTGGTGTCCCAGGAATCGATAAAAGCGTAGACACTTTGAGACATTACTCCCATGGAGAAAAGTGCGCATGGTGCGTGTTATACTCAATCCCGATGCAATTTCTGTGTTTCATCAACACTCTGAATGTCCACAGATTACAGAATACCTCCAAATGTGTTTCGGAAACTACTACTGGTCTCCCAGGAATCGATAAAAGCGTAGACAGTTTGAGACATTACTCCCATGGAGAAAAGTGCGCATGGTGCGTGTTGTATTCAATCCCGATGCAATTTCTGTGTTTCATCAACACTCTGAACGTCCACAGATTACAGAATGCCTCAAAATGTGTTTAGAAAACTACTACCGGTCTCTCAGGAATCGATAAAAGCGTAGACACTTTGAGACATTACTCCCATGGAGAAAAGTGCTCATGGTGCGTGTTATATTCAATCCCGATGCAATTTCTGTGTTTCATCAACACTCTGAACGTCCACAGATTACAGAATGCCTCCAAATGTGTTTCGAAAACTACTACTGGTCTCCCAGGAATCGATAAAAGCGTAGACACTTTGAGACATTACTCCCATGGAGAAAAGTGCGCATGGTGCGTGTTGTATTCAATCCCGATGCAATTTCTGTGTTTCATCAACACTCTGAACGTCCACAGATTACAGAATGCCTCAAAATGTGTTTAGAAAACTACTACTGGTCTCCCAGGAATCGATAAAAGCGTAGACACTTTGAGACATTACTCCCATGGAGAAAAGTGCTCATGGTGCGTGTTATATACAATCCCGATGCAATTTCTGTGTTTCATCAACACTCTGAAGGTCCACAGATTACAGAATGCCTCCAAATGTGTTTCGGAAACTACTACTGGTCTCCCAGGAATCGATAAAAGGGTAGACACTTTGAGACATTACTCCCATGGAGAAAAGTGCACATGGTGCGTGTTATATTCAATCCCGATGCAATTTCTGTGTTTCATCAACACTCTGAACGTCCACAGATTACAGAAAGCCTCCAAATGTGTTTAGAAAACTACTACTGGTCTCCCAGGAATCGATAAAAGCGTAGACACTTTGAGACATTACTCCCATGGAGAAAAGTGCTCATGGTGCGTGTTATATACAATCCCGATGCAATTTCTGTGTTTCATCAACACTCTGAACGTCCACAGATTACAGAATGCCTCCAAATGTGCTTCGGAAACTACTCCTGGTCTCCCAGGAATCGATAAAAGGGTAGACACTTTGAGACATTACTCCCATGGAGAAAAGTGCACATGGTGCGTGTTATATTCAATCCCGATGCAATTTCTGTGTTTCATCAACACTCTGAACGTCCACAGATTACAGAATGCCTCAAAATGTGTTTCGGAAACTACTACTGGTCTCCCAGGAATCGATAAAAGCGTAGACACTTTGAGACATTACTCCCATGGAGAAAAGTGCGCATGGTGCGTGTTGTATTCAATCCCGATGCAATTTCTGTGTTTCATCAACACTCTGAACGTCCACAGGTTACAGAATGCCTCAAAATGTGTTTAGAAAACTACTACAGGTCTCCCAGGAATCGATAAAAGCGTAGACACTTTGAGACATTACTCCCATGGAGAAAAGTACTATTGGTGCGTGTTGTATTCAATACCGATGCAACTTCTGTGTTTCATCAACACTCTGAACGTCCACAGATTACAGAATGCCTCCAAATGTATTTCGAAAACTACTACTGGTCTCCCAGGAATCGATAAAAGCGGAGACACTTTGAGACATTACTCCCATGGAGAAAAGTGCTCATGGTGCGTGTTATATTCAATCCCGATGCAATTTCTGTGTTTCATCAACACTCTGAACGTCCACAGAGTACAGAATGCCTCCAAATGTGTTTCGGAAACTACTACTGGTCTCCCAGGAATCGATAAAAGCGTAGACACTTTGAGACATTACTCCCATGGAGAAAAGTGCTCGTGGTGCGTGTTGTATTCAATACCGATGCAATTTCTGTGTTTCATCAACACTCTGAACGTCCACAGATTACAGAATGCCTCCAAATGTATTTCGAAAACTACTACTGGTCTCCCAGGAATCGATAAAAGCGGAGACACATTGAGACATTACTCCCATGGAGAAAAGTGCTAATGGTGCGTGTTATATTCAATCCCGATGCAATTTCTGTGTTTCATCAACACTCTGAACGTCCACAGATTACAGAATACCTCCAAATGTGTTTCGGAAACTACTACTGGTCTCCCAGGAATCGATAAAAGCGTAGACACTTTGAGACATTACTCCCATGGAGAAAAGTGCGCATGGTGCGTGTTGTATTCAATCCCGATGCAATTTCTGTGTTTCATCAACACTCTGAACGTCCACAGGTTACAGAATGCCTCAAAATGTGTTTAGAAAACTACTACTGGTCTCCCAGGAATCGATAAAAGCGTAGACACTTTGAGACATTACACCCATGGAGAAAAGTGCGCATGGTGCGTGTTATACTCAATCCCGATGCAATTTCTGTGTTTCATCAACACTCTGAACGTCCACAGATTACAGAATACCTCCAAATGTGTTTCGGAAACTACTACTGGTGTCCCAGGAATCGATAAAAGCGTAGACACTTTGAGACATTACTCCCATGGAGAAAAGTGCGCATGGTGCGTGTTATACTCAATCCTGATGCAATTTCTGTGTTTCATCAACACTCTGAACGTCCACAGATTACAGAATACCTCCAAATGTGTTTCGGAAACTACTACTGGTCTCCCAGGAATCGATAAAAGCGTAGACAGTTTGAGACATTACTCCCATGGAGAAAAGTGCGCATGGTGCGTGTTGTATTCAATCCCGATGCAATTTCTGTGTTTCATCAACACTCTGAACGTCCACAGATTACAGAATGCCTCAAAATGTGTTTAGAAAACTACTACCGGTCTCCCAGGAATCGATAAAAGCGTAGACACTTTGAGACATTACTCCCATGGAGAAAAGTGCTCATGGTGCGTATTATATTCAATCCCGATGCAATTTCTGTGTTTCATCAACACTCTGAACGTCCACAGATTACAGAATGCCTCCAAATGTGTTTCGAAAACTACTACTGGTCTCCCAGGAATCGATAAAAGCGTAGACACTTTGAGACATTACTCCCATGGAGAAAAGTGCGCATGGTGCGTGTTGTATTCAATCCCGATGCAATTTCTGTGTTTCATCAACACTCTGAACGTCCACAGATTACAGAATGCCTCCAAATGTGTTTCGGAAACTACTACTGGTCTCCCAGGAATCGATAAAAGCGTAGACACTTTGAGACATTACTCCCATGGAGAAAAGTACTATTGGTGCGTGTTGTATTCAATACCGATGCAACTTCTGTGTTTCATCAACACTCTGAACGTCCACAGATTACAGAATGCCTCCAAATGTATTTCGAAAACTACTACTGGTCTCCCAGGAATCGATAAAAGCGGAGACACTTTGAGACATTACTCCCATGGAGAAAAGTGCTCATGGTGCGTGTTATATTCAATCCCGATGCAATTTCTGTGTTTCATCAACACTCTGAACGTCCACAGACTACAGAATGCCTCCAAATGTGTTTCGGAAACTACTACTGGTCTCCCAGGAATCGATAAAAGCGTGGACACTTTGAGACATTACTCCCATGGAGAAAAGTGCGCATGGTGCGTGTTATACTCAAACCCGATGCAATTTCTGTGTTTCATCAACACTCTGAACGTCCACAGATTACAGAATACCTCCAAATGTGTTTCGGAAACTACTACTGGTCTCCCAGGAATCGATAAAAGCGTAGACAGTTTGAGACATTACTCCCATGGAGAAAAGTGCACATGGTGCGTGTTATATTTAATCCCGATGCAATTTCTGTGTTTCATCAACACTCTGAACGTCCACAGATTACAGAATGCCTCCAAATGTGTTTCGGAAACTACTACTGGTCTCCCAGGAATCGATAAAAGCGTAGACACTTTGAGACATTACTCCCATGGAGAAAAGTGCGCATGGTGCGTGTTGTATTCAATCCCGATGCAATTTCTGTGTTTCATCAACACTCTGAACGTCCACAGGTTACAGAATGCCTAAAAATGTGTTTAGAAAACTACTACTGGTCTCCCAGGAATCGATAAAAGCGTAGACACTTTGAGACATTACTCCCATGGAGAAAAGTACTCGTGGTGCGTGTTGTATTCAATACCGATGCAATTTCTGTGTTTCATCAACACTCTGAACGTCCACAGATTACAGAATGCCTCCAAATGTATTTCGAAAACTACTACTGGTCTCCCAGGAATCGATAAAAGCGGAGACACTTTGAGACATTACTCCCATGGAGAAAAGTGCTCATGGTGAGTGTTATATTCAATCCCGATGCAATTTCTGTGTTTCATCAACACTCTGAACGTCCACAGAGTACAGAATGCCTCCAAATGTGTTTCGGAAACTACTACTGGTCTCCCAGGAATCGATAAAAGCGTAGACACTTTGAGACATTACTCCCATGGAGAAAAGTGCTCGTGGTGCGTGTTGTATTCAATACCGATGCAATTTCTGTGTTTCATCAACACTCTGAACGTCCACAGATTACAGAATGCCTCCAAATGTATTTCGAAAACTACTACTGGTCTCCCAGGAATCGATAAAAGCGGAGACACATTGAGACATTACTCCCATGGAGAAAAGTGCTAATGGTGCGTGTTATATTCAATCCCGATGCAATTTCTGTGTTTCATCAACACTCTGAACGTCCACAGATTACAGAATACCTCCAAATGTGTTTCGGAAACTACTACTGGTCTCCCAGGAATCGATAAAAGCGTAGACACTTTGAGACATTACTCCCATGGAGAAAAGTGCGCATGGTGCGTGTTGTATTCAATCCCGATGCAATTTCTGTGTTTCATCAACACTCTGAACGTCCACAGGTTACAGAATGCCTCAAAATGTGTTTAGAAAACTACTACTGGTCTCCCAGGAATCGATAAAAGCGTAGACACTTTGAGACATTACACCCATGGAGAAAAGTGCGCATGGTGCGTGTTATACTCAATCCCGATGCAATTTCTGTGTTTCATCAACACTCTGAACGTCCACAGATTACAGAATACCTCCAAATGTGTTTCGGAAACTACTACTGGTGTCCCAGGAATCGATAAAAGCGTAGACACTTTGAGACATTACTCCCATGGAGAAAAGTGCGCATGGTGCGTGTTATACTCAATCCTGATGCAATTTCTGTGTTTCATCAACACTCTGAACGTCCACAGATTACAGAATACCTCCAAATGTGTTTCGGAAACTACTACTGGTCTCCCAGGAATCGATAAAAGCGTAGACAGTTTGAGACATTACTCCCATGGAGAAAAGTGCGCATGGTGCGTGTTGTATTCAATCCCGATGCAATTTCTGTGTTTCATCAACACTCTGAACGTCCACAGATTACAGAATGCCTCAAAATGTGTTTAGAAAACTACTACCGGTCTCCCAGGAATCGATAAAAGCGTAGACACTTTGAGACATTACTCCCATGGAGAAAAGTGCTCATGGTGCGTATTATATTCAATCCCGATGCAATTTCTGTGTTTCATCAACACTCTGAACGTCCACAGATTACAGAATGCCTCCAAATGTGTTTCGAAAACTACTACTGGTCTCCCAGGAATCGATAAAAGCGTAGACACTTTGAGACATTACTCCCATGGAGAAAAGTGCGCATGGTGCGTGTTGTATTCAATCCCGATGCAATTTCTGTGTTTCATCAACACTCTGAACGTCCACAGATTACAGAATGCCTCCAAATGTGTTTCGGAAACTACTACTGGTCTCCCAGGAATCGATAAAAGCGTAGACACTTTGAGACATTACTCCCATGGAGAAAAGTACTATTGGTGCGTGTTGTATTCAATACCGATGCAACTTCTGTGTTTCATCAACACTCTGAACGTCCACAGATTACAGAATGCCTCCAAATGTATTTCGAAAACTACTACTGGTCTCCCAGGAATCGATAAAAGCGGAGACACTTTGAGACATTACTCCCATGGAGAAAAGTGCTCATGGTGCGTGTTATATTCAATCCCGATGCAATTTCTGTGTTTCATCAACACTCTGAACGTCCACAGACTACAGAATGCCTCCAAATGTGTTTCGGAAACTACTACTGGTCTCCCAGGAATCGATAAAAGCGTGGACACTTTGAGACATTACTCCCATGGAGAAAAGTGCGCATGGTGCGTGTTATACTCAAACCCGATGCAATTTCTGTGTTTCATCAACACTCTGAACGTCCACAGATTACAGAATACCTCCAAATGTGTTTCGGAAACTACTACTGGTCTCCCAGGAATCGAAAAAAGCGTAGACAGTTTGAGACATTACTCCCATGGAGAAAAGTGCACATGGTGCGTGTTATATTTAATCCCGATGCAATTTCTGTGTTTCATCAACACTCTGAACGTCCACAGATTACAGAATGCCTCCAAATGTGTTTCGGAAACTACTACTGGTCTCCCAGGAATCGATAAAAGCGTAGACACTTTGAGACATTACTCCCATGGAGAAAAGTGCGCATGGTGCGTGTTGTATTCAATCCCGATGCAATTTCTGTGTTTCATCAACACTCTGAACGTCCACAGGTTACAGAATGCCTAAAAATGTGTTTAGAAAACTACTACTGGTCTCCCAGGAATCGATAAAAGCGTAGACACTTTGAGACATTACTCCCATGGAGAAAAGTACTCGTGGTGCGTGTTGTATTCAATACCGATGCAATTTCTGTGTTTCATCAACACTCTGAACGTCCACAGATTACAGAATGCCTCCAAATGTGTTTCGGAAACTACTCCTGGTCTCCCAGGAATCGATAAAAGGGTAGACACTTTGAGACATTACTCCCATGGAGAAAAGTGCACATGGTGCGTGTTATATTCAATCCCGATGCAATTTCTGTGATTCATCAACACTCTGAACGTCCACAGATTACAGAATACCTCCAAATGTGTTTCGGAAACTACTACTGGTCTCCCAGGAATCGATAAAAGCGTAGACACTTTGAGACATTACTCCCATGGAGAAAAGTGCGCATGGTGCGTGTTGTATTCAATCCCGATGCAACGTCTGTGTTTCATCAACACTCTGAACGTCCACAGATTGCAGAATGCCTCCAAATGTGTTTCGGAAACTACTACTGGTCTCCCAGGAATCGATAAAAGCGTAGACACTTTGAGACATTACTCCCATGGAGAAAAGTGCTCGTGGTGCGTGTTCTATTCAATACCGATGCAATTTCTGTGTTTCATCAACACTCTGAACGTCCACAGATTACAGAATGCCTCCAAATGTATTTCGAAAACTACTACTGGTCTCCCAGGAATCGATAAAAGCGGAGACACTTTGAGACATTACTCCCATGGAGAAAAGTGCGCATGGTGCGTGTTATACTCAATCCCGATGCAATTTCTGTGTTTCATCAACACTCTGAACGTCCACAGATTACAGAATACCTCCAAATGTGTTTCGGAAACTACTACTGGTCTCCCAGGAATCGATAAAAGCGTAGACACTTTGTGACATTACTCCCATGGAGAAAAGTGCGCATGGTGCGTGTTGTATTCAATCCCGATGCAATTTCTGTGTTTCATCAACACTCTGAACGTCCACAGGTTACAGAATGCCTCAAAATGTGTTTAGAAAACTACTACTGGTCTCCCAGGAATCGATAAAAGCGTAGACACTTTGAGACATTACTCCCATGGAGAAAAGTGCGCATGGTGCGTGTTATACTCAATCCCGATGCAATTTCTGTGTTTCATCAACACTCTGAACGTCCACAGATTACAGAATACCTCCAAATGTGTTTCGGAAACTACTACTGGTGTCCCAGGAATCGATAAAAGCGTAGACACTTTGAGACATTACTCCCATGGAGAAAAGTGCGCATGGTGCGTGTTATACTCAATCCCGATGCAATTTCTGTGTTTCATCAACACTCTGAATGTCCACAGATTACAGAATACCTCCAAATGTGTTTCGGAAACTACTACTGGTCTCCCAGGAATCGATAAAAGCGTAGACAGTTTGAGACATTACTCCCATGGAGAAAAGTGCGCATGGTGCGTGTTGTATTCAATCCCGATGCAATTTCTGTGTTTCATCAACACTCTGAACGTCCACAGATTACAGAATGCCTCAAAATGTGTTTAGAAAACTACTACCGGTCTCCCAGGAATCGATAAAAGCGTAGACACTTTGAGACATTACTCCCATGGAGAAAAGTGCTCATGGTGCGTGTTATATTCAATCCCGATGCAATTTCTGTGTTTCATCAACACTCTGAACGTCCACAGATTACAGAATGCCTCCAAATGTGTTTCGAAAACTACTACTGGTCTCCCAGGAATCGATAAAAGCGTAGACACTTTGAGACATTACTCCCATGGAGAAAAGTGCGAATGGTGCGTGTTGTATTCAATCCCGATGCTATTTCTGTGTTTCATCAACACTCTGAACGTCCACAGATTACAGAATGCCTCAAAATGTGTTTAGAAAACTACTACTGGTCTCCCAGGAATCGATAAAAGCGTAGACACTTTGAGACATTACTCCCATGGAGAAAAGTGCTCATGGTGCGTGTTATATACAATCCCGATGCAATTTCTGTGTTTCATCAACACTCTGAACGTCCACAGATTACAGAATGCCTCCAAATGTGTTTCGGAAACTACTACTGGTCTCCCAGGAATCGATAAAAGGGTAGACACTTTGAGACATTACTCCCATGGAGAAAAGTGCACATGGTGCGTGTTATATTCAATCCCGATGCAATTTCTGTGTTTCATCAACACTCTGAACGTCCACAGATTACAGAATGCCTCAAAATGTGTTTAGAAAACTACTACTGGTCTCCCAGGAATCGATAAAAGCGTAGACACTTTGAGACATTACTCCCATGGAGAAAAGTGCTCATGGTGCGTGTTATATACAATCCCGATGCAATTTCTGTGTTTCATCAACACTCTGAACGTCCACAGATTACAGAATGCCTCCAAATGTGCTTCGGAAACTACTCCTGGTCTCCCAGGAATCGATAAAAGGGTAGACACTTTGAGACATTACTCCCATGGAGAAAAGTGCACATGGTGCGTGTTATATTCAATCCCGATGCAATTTCTGTGTTTCATCAACACTCTGAACGTCCACAGATTACAGAATGCCTCCAAATGTGTTTCGGAAACTACTACTGGTCTCCCAGGAATCGATAAAAGCGTAGACACTTTGAGACATTACTCCCATGGAGAAAAGTGCGCATGGTGCGTGTTGTATTCAATCCCGATGCAATTTCTGTGTTTCATCAACACTCTGAACGTCCACAGGTTATAGAATGCCTCAAAATGTGTTTAGAAAACTACTACTGGTCTCCCAGGAATCGATAAAAGCGTAGACACTTTGAGACATTACTCCCATGGAGAAAAGTACTATTGGTGCGTGTTGTATTCAATACCGATGCAACTTCTGTGTTTCATCAACACTCTGAACGTCCACAGATTACAGAATGCCTCCAAATGTATTTCGAAAACTACTACTGGTCTCCCAGGAATCGATAAAAGCGGAGACACTTTGAGACATTACTCCCATGGAGAAAAGTGCTCATGGTGCGTGTTATATTCAATCCTGATGCAATTTCTGTGTTTCATCAACACTCTGAACGTCCACAGAGTACAGAATGCCTCCAAATGTGTTTCGGAAACTACTACTGGTCTCCCAGGAATCGATAAAGCGTAGACACTTTGAGACATTACTCCCATGGAGAAAAGTGCTCGTGGTGCGTGTTGTATTCAATACCGATGCAATTTCTGTGTTTCATCAACACTCTGAACGTCCACAGATTACAGAATGCCTCCAAATGTATTTCGAAAACTACTACTGGTCTCCCAGGAATCGATAAAAGCGGAGACACTTTGAGACATTACTCCCATGGAGAAAAGTGCGCATGGTGCGTGTTATACTCAATCCCGATGCAATTTCTGTGTTTCATCAACACTCTGAACGTCCACAGATTACAGAATACCTCCAAATGTGTTTCGGAAACTACTACTGGTCTCCCAGGAATCGATAAAAGCGTAGACACTTTGAGACATTACTCCCATGGAGAAAAGTGCGCATGGTGCGTGTTGTATTCAATCCCGATGCAATTTCTGTGTTTCATCAACACTCTGAACGTCCACAGGTTACAGAATGCCTCAAAATGTGTTTAGAAAACTACTACTGGTCTCCCAGGAATCGATAAAAGCGTAGACACTTTGAGACATTACTCCCATGGAGAAAAGTGCGCATGGTGCGTGTTATACTCAATCCCGATGCAATTTCTGTGTTTCATCAACACTCTGAACGTCCACAGATTACAGAATACCTCCAAATGTGTTTCGGAAACTACTACTGGTGTCCCAGGAATCGATAAAAGCGTAGACACTTTGAGACGTTACTCCCATGGAGAAAAGTGCGCATGGTGCGTGTTATACTCAATCCCGATGCAATTTCTGTGTTTCATCAACACTCTGAACGTCCACAGATTACAGAATACCTCCAAATGTGTTTCGGAAACTACTACTGGTCTCCCAGGAATCGATAAAAGCGTAGACAGTTTGAGACATTACTCCCATGGAGAAAAGTGCGCATGGTGCGTGTTGTATTCAATCCCGATGCAATTTCTGTGTTTCATCAACACTCTGAACGTCCACAGATTACAGAATGCCTCAAAATGTGTTTAGAAAACTACTACCGGTCTCCCAGGAATCGATAAAAGCGTAGACACTTTGAGACATTACTCCCATGGAGAAAAGTGCTCATGGTGCGTATTATATTCAATCCCGATGCAATTTCTGTGTTTCATCAACACTCTGAACGTCCACAGATTACAGAATGCCTACAAATGTGTTTCGAAAACTACTACTGGTCTCCCAGGAATCGATAAAAGCGTAGACACTTTGAGACATTACTCCCATGGAGAAAAGTGCGCATGGTGCGTGTTGTATTCAATCCCGATGCAATTTCTGTGTTTCATCAACACTCTGAACGTCCACAGATTACAGAATGCCTCAAAATGTGTTTAGAAAACTACTACTGGTCTCCCAGGAATCGATAAAAGCGTAGACACTTTGAGACATTACTCCCATGGAGAAAAGTGCTCATGGTGCGTGTTATATACAATCCCGATGCAATTTCTGTGTTTCATCAACACTCTGAACGTCCACAGATTACAGAATGCCTCCAAATGTGTTTCGGAAACTACTACTGGTCTCCCAGGAATCGATAAAAGGGTAGACACTTTGAGACATTACTCCCATGGAGAAAAGTGCACATGGTGCGTGTTATATTCAATCCCGATGCAATATCTGTGTTTCATCAACACTCTGAACGTCCACAGATTACAGAATGCCTCCAAATGTGTTTCGGAAACTACTACTGGTCTCCCAGGAATCGATAAAAGCGTAGACACTTTGAGACATTACTCCCATGGAGAAAAGTGCGCATGGTGCGTGTTGTATTCAATCCCGATGCAATTTCTGTGTTTCATCAACACTCTGGACGTCCACAGGTTACAGAATGCCTCAAAATGTGTTTAGAAAACTACTACTGGTCTCCCAGGAATCGATAAAAGCGTAGACACTTTGAGACATTACTCCCATGGAGAAAAGTGCTAATGGTGCGTGTTGTATTCAATACCGATGCAACTTCTGTGTTTCATCAACACTCTGAACGTCTACAGATTACAGAATGCCTCCAAATGTGTTTCGAAAACTACTACTGGTCTCCCAGGAATCGATAAAAGCGTAGACACTTTGAGACATTACTCCCATGGAGAAAAGTGCTCGTGGTGCCTTTTGTATTCAATCCCGATGCAATTTCTGTGTTTCATCAACACTCTGAACGTCCACAGATTACAGAATGCCTCCAAATGTATTTCGAAAACTACTACTGGTCTCGCAGGAATCGATAAAAGCGTAGACAGTTTGAGACATTACTCCCATGGAGAAAAGTGCGCATGGTGCGTGTTGTATTCAATCCCGATGCAATTTCTGTGTTTCATCAACACTCTGAACGTCCACAGATTACAGAATGCCTCAAAATGTGTTTAGAAAACTACTACTGGTCTCCCAGGAATCGATAAAAGCGTTAACACTTTGAGACATTACTCCCATGGAGAAAAGTGCTCATGGTGCGTGTTATATTCAATCCCGATGCAATTTCTGTGTTTCATCAACACTCTGAACGTCCACAGATTACAGAATGCCTCCAAATGTGTTTCTAAAACTACTACTGGTCTCCCATGAATCGATAAAAGCGTAGACACTTTGAGACATTACTCCCATGGAGAAAAGTGCGCATGGTGCGTGTTGTATTCAATCCCGATGCAATTTCTGTGTTTCATCAACACTCTGAACGTCCACAGATTACAGAATGCCTCAAAATGTGTTTAGAAAACTACTACTGGTCTCCCAGGAATCGATAAAAGCGTAGACACTTTGAGACATTACTCCCATGGAGAAAAGTGCTCATGGTGCGTGTTATACACAATCCCGATGCAATTTCTGTGTTTCATCAACACTCTGAACGTCCACAGATTACAGAATGCCTCCAAATGTGTTTCGGAAACTACTACTGGTCTCCCAGGGATCGATAAAAGGTTAGACACTTTGAGACATTACTCCCATGGAGAAAAGTGCACATGGTGCGTGTTATATTCAATCCCGATGCAATTTCTGTGTTTCATCAACACTCTGAACGTCCACAGATTACAGTATGCCTCCAAATGTGTTTCGGAAACTACTACTGGTCTCCCAGGAATCGATAAAAGCGTAGACGCTTTGAGACATTACTCCCACGGAGAAAAGTGCGCATGGTGCGTGTTGTATTCAATCCCGATGCAATTTCTGTGTTTCATCAACACTCTGAACGTCCACAGATTACAGAATGCCACAAATGTATTTCGAAAACTACTACTGGTCTCCCAGGAATCGATAAAAGCGTAGACACTTTGAGACATTACTCCCATGGAGAAAAGTGCGCATGGTGCGTGTTGTATTCAATCCCGATGCAATTTTTGTGTTTCATCAACACTCTGAACGTCCACAGATTACAGAATGCCTCCAAATGTATTTCGAAAACTACTACTGGTCTCCCAGGAATCGATAAAAGCGTAGACACTTTGAGACATTACTCCCATGGAGAAAACTGCGCATGGTGCGTGTTGTATTCAATCCCGATGCAATTTCTGTGTTTCATCAACACTCTGAACGTCCACAGATTACAGAATGCCTCCAAATGTATTTCGAAAACTACTACTGGTCTCGCAGGAATCGATAAAAGCGTAGACTGTTTGAGACATTACTCCCATGGAGAAAAGTGCGCATGGTGCGTGTTGTATTCAATCCCGATGCAATTTCTGTGTTTCATCAACACTCTGAACGTCCACAGATTACAGAATGCCTCAAAATGTGTTTAGAAAACTACTACTGGTCTCCCAGGAATCGATAAAAGCGTTGACACTTTGAGAACTTACTCCCATGGAGAAAAGTGCTCATGGTGCGTGTTATATTCAATCCCGATGCAATTTCTGTGTTTCATCAACACTCTGAACGTCCACAGATTACAGAATGCCTCCAAATGTGTTTCTAAAACTACTACTGGTCTCATAGGAATCGATAAAAGCGTAGACACTTTGAGACATTACTCCCATGGAGAAAAGTGCGCATGGTGCGTGTTGTATTCAATCCCGATGCAATTTCTGTGTTTCATCAACACTCTGAACGTCCACAGATTACAGAATGCCTCAAAATGTGTTTAGAAAACTACTACTGGTCTCCCAGGAATCGATAAAAGCGTAGACACTTTGAGACATTACTCCCATGGAGAAAAGTGCTCATGGTGCGTGTTATATACAATCCCGATGCAATTTCTGTGTTTCATCAACACTCTGAACGTCCACAGATTACAGAATGCCTCCAAATGTGTTTCGGAAACTACTACTGGTCTCCCAGGGATCGATAAAAGGGTAGACAGTTGGAGACATTACTCCCATGGAGAAAAGTGCGCATGGTGCGTGTTGTATTCAATCCCGATGCAATTTCTGTGTTTCATCAACACTCTGAACGTCCACAGATTACAGAATGCCTCCAAATGTATTTCGAAAACTACTACTGGTCTCGCAGCAATCGATAAAAGCGTAGACAGTTTGAGACATTACTCCCATGGAGAAAAGTGCGCATGGTGCGTGTTGTATTCAATCCCGATGCAATTTCTGTGTTTCATCAACACTCTGAACGTCCACAGATTACAGAATGCCTCAAAATGTGTTTAGAAAACTACTACTGGTCTCCCAGGAATCGATAAATGCGTTGACACTTTGAGACATTACTCCCATGGAGAAAAGTGCTCATGGTGCGTGTTATATTCAATCCCGATGCAATTTCTGTGTTTCATCAACACTCTGAACGTCCACAGATTACAGAATGCCTGCAAATGTGTTTCTAAAACTACTACTGGTCTCACAGGAATCGATAAAAGCGTAGACACTTTGAGACATTACTCCCATGGAGAAAAGTGCGCATGGTGCGTGTTGTATTCAATCCCGATGCAATTTCTGTGTTTCATCAACTCTCTGAACGTCCACAGATTACAGAATGCCTCAAAATGTGTTTAGAAAACTACTACTGGTCTCCCAGGAATCGATAAAAGCGTAGACACTTTGAGACATTACTCCCATGGAGAAAAGTGCACATGGTGCGTGTTATATTCAATCCCGATGCAATTTCTGTGTTTCATCAACACTCTGAACGTCCACAGATTACAGAATGCCTCAAAATGTGTTTAGAAAACTACTACTGGTCTCCCAGGAATCGATAAAAGCGTAGACACTTTGAGACATTACTCCCATGGAGAAAAGTGCACATGGTGCGTGTTATATTCAATCCCGATGCAATTTCTGTGTTTCATCAACACTCTGAACGTCCACAGATTACAGAATGCCTCCAAATGTGTTTCGGAAACTACTACTGGTCTCCCAGGAATCGATAAAAGGGTAGACACTTTGAGACATTACTCCCATGGAGAAAAGTGCACATGGTGCGTGTTATATTCAATCCCGATGCAATTTCTGTGTTTCATCAACACTCTGAACGTCCACAGATTACAGAATGCCTCCAAATGTGTTTCGGAAACTACTACTGGTCTCCCAGGAATCGATAAAAGCGTAGACACTTTGAGACATTACTCCCATGGAGAAAAGTGCGCATGGTGCGTGTTGTATTCAATCCCGATGCAATTTCTGTGTTTCATCAACACTCTGAACGTCCACAGGTTACAGAATGCCTCAAAATGTGTTTAGAAAACTACTACTGGTCTCCCAGGAATCGATAAAAGCGTAGACACTTTGAGACATTACTCCCATGGAGAAAAGTACTATTGGTGCGTGTTGTATTCAATACCGATGCAACTTCTGTGCTTCATCAACACTCTGAACGTCCACAGATTACAGAATGCTTCCAAATGTATTTCGAAAACTACTACTGGTCTCCCAGGAATCGATAAAAGCGGAGACACTTTGAGACATTACTCCCATGGAGAAAAGTGCTCATGGTGCGTTTTATATTCAATCCCGATGCAATTTCTGTGTTTCATCAACACTCTGAACGTCCACAGAGTACAGAATGCCTCCAAATGTGTTTCGGAAACTACTACTGGTCTCCCAGGAATCGATAAAAGCGTAGAAAGTTTGAGACATTACTCCCATGGAGAAAAGTGCTCGTGGTGCGTGTTGTATTCAATACCGATGCAATTTCTGTGTTTCATCAACACTCTGAACGTCCACAGATTACAGAATGCCTCCAAATGTATTTCGAAAACTACTACTGGTCTCCCAGGAATCGATAAAAGCGGAGACACTTTGAGACATTACTCCCATGGAGAAAAGTGCGCATGGTGCGTGTTATACTCAATCCCGATGCAATTTCTGTGTTTCATCAACACTCTGAACGTCCACAGATTACAGAATACCTATAAATGTGTTTCGGAAACTACTACTGGTCTCCCAGGAATCGATATAAGCGGAGACACTTTGAGACATTACTCCCATGGAGAAAAGTGCGCATGGTGCGTGTTATACTCAATCCCGATGCAATTTCTGTGTTTCATCAACACTCTGAACGTCCACAGATTACAGAATACCTCCAAATGTGTTTCGGAAACTACTACTGGTCTCCCAGGAATCGATAAAAGCGTAGACACTTTGAGACATTACTCCCATGGAGAAAAGTGCGCATGGTGCGTGTTGTATTCAATCCCGATGCAATTTCTGTGTTTCATCAACACTCTGAACGTCCACAGGTTACAGAATGCCTCAAAATGTGTTTAGAAAACTACTACTGGTCTCCCAGGAATCGATAAAAGCGTAGACACTTTGAGACATTACTCCCATGGAGAAAAGTGCGCATGGTGCGTGTTATACTTAATCCCGATGCAATTTCTGTGTTTCATCAACACTCTGAACGTCCACAGATTACAGAATACCTCCAAATGTGTTTCGGAAACTACTACTGGTCTCCCAGGAATCGATAAAAGCGTAGACAGTTTGAGACATTACTCCCATGGAGAAAAGTGCGCATGGTGCGTGTTGTATTTAATCCCGATGCAATTTCTGTGTTTCATCAACACTCTGAACGTCCACAGATTACAGAATGCCTCAAAATGTGTTTAGAAAACTACTACCGGTCTCCCAGGAATCGATAAAAGCGTAGACACTTTGAGACATTACTCCCATGGAGAAAAGTGCTAATGGTGTGTGTTATATTCAATCCCGATGCAATTTCTGTGTTTCATCAACACTCTGAACGTCCACAGATTACAGAGTGCCTCCAAATGTGTTTCGAAAACTACTACTGGTCTCCCAGGAATCGATAAAAGCGTAGACACTTTGAGACATTACTCCCATGGAGAAAAGTGCGCATGGTGCGTGTTGTATTCAATCCCGATGCAATTTCTGTGTTTCATCAACACTCTGAACGTCCACAGATTACAGAATGCCTCCAAATGTGTTTCGGAAACTACTACTGGTCTCCCAGGAATCGATAAAAGCGTAGACACTTTGAGACATTACTCCCATGGAGAAAAGTACTATTGGTGCGTGTTGTATTCAATACCGATGCAACTTCTGTGTTTCATCAACACTCTGAACGTCCACAGATTACAGAATGCCTCCAAATGTATTTCGAAATCTACTACTGGTCTCCCAGGAATCGATAAAAGCGGAGACACTTTGAGACATTACTCCCATGGAGAAAAGTGCTCATGGTGCGTGTTATATTCAATCCCGATGCAATTTCTGTGTTTCATCAACACTCTGAACGTCCACAGATTACAGAATGCCTCCAAATGTGTTTCGGAAACTACTACTGGTCTCCTAGGAATCATTAAAAGCGTAGACACTTTGAGACATTACTCCCATGGAGAAAAGTGCTCGTGGTGCGTGTTGTATTCAATACCGATGCAATTTCTGTGTTTCATCATCACTCTGAACGTCCACAGATTACAGAATGCCTCAAAATGTATTTCGAAAACTACTACTGGTGTCCCAGGAATCGATAAAAGCGTAGACACTTTGAGACATTACTCCCATGGAGAAAAGTGCGCATGGTGCGTGTTATACTCAATCCCGATGCAATTTCTGTGTTTCATCAACACTCTGAAAGTCCACAGATTACAGAATACCTCCAAATGTGTTTCGGAAACTACTACTGGTCTCCCAGGAATCGATAAAAGCGTAGACACTTTGAGACATTACTCCCATGGAGAAAAGTGCGCATGGTGCGTGTTGTATTCAATCCCGATGCAATTTCTGTGTTTCATCAACACTCTGAACGTCCACAGATTACAGAATGCCTCAAAATGTGTTTAGAAAACTACTACCGGTCTCCCAGGATTCGATAAAAGCGTAGACACTTTGAGACATTACTCCCATGGAGAAAAGTGCTCATGGTGCGTGTTATATTCAATCCCGATGCAATTTCTGTGTTTCATCAACACTCTGAACGTCCACAGATTACAGAATGCCTCCAAATGTGTTTCGAAAACTACTACTGGTCTCCCAGGAATCGATAAAAGCGTAGACACTTTGAGACATTACTCCCATGGAGAAAAGTGCGCATGGTGCGTGTTGTATTCAATCCCGATGCAATTTCTGTGTTTCATCAACACTCTGAACGTCCACAGATTACAGAATGCCTCAAAATGTGTTTAGAAAACTACTACTGGTCTCCCAGGAATCGATAAAAGCGTAGACACTTTGAGACATTACTCCCATGGAGAAAAGTGCTCATGGTGCGTGTTATATACAATCCCGATGCAATTTTTGTGTTTCATCAACACTCTGAACGTCCACAGATTACAGAATGCCTCCAAATGTGTTTCGGAAACTACTACTGGTCTCCCAGGAATCGATAAAAGGGTAGACACTTTGAGACATTACTCCCATGGAGAAAAGTGCACATGGTGCGTGTTATATTCAATCCCGATGCAATATCTGTGTTTCATCAACACTCTGAACGTCCACAGATTACAGAATGCCTCAAAATGTGTTTAGAAAACTACTACTGGTCTCCCAGGAATCGATAAAAGCGTAGACACTTTGAGACATTACTCCCATGGAGAAAAGTGCGCATGGTGCGTGTTGTATTCAATCCCGATGCAATTTCTGTGTTTCATCAACACTCTGGACGTCCACAGGTTACAGAATGCCTCAAAATGTGTTTAGAAAACTACTACTGGTCTCCCTGGAATCGATAAAAGCGTAGACACTTTGAGACATTACTCCCATGGAGAAAAGTGCTCGTGGTGCGTGTTGTATTCAATACCGATGCAACTTCTGTGTTTCATCAACACTCTGAACGTCTACAGATTACAGAATGCCTCCAAATGTGTTTCGAAAACTACTACTGGTCTCCCAGGAATCGATAAAAGCGTAGACACTTTGAGACATTACTCCCATGGAGAAAAGTGCTCGTGGTGCCTTTTGTATTCAATACCGATGCAATTTCTGTGTTTCATCAACACTCTGAACGTCCACAGATTACAGAATGCCTCCAAATGTGTTTCGAAAACTACTGCTGGTCTCCCAGGAATCGAAAAAGGCGTAGACACTTTGAGACATTACTCCCATGGAGAAAAGTGCTCGTGGTGCGTGTTGTATTCAATCCCGATGCAGTTTCTGTGTTTCATCAACACTCTGAACGTCCACAGATTACAAAATGCCTCCAAATGTGTTTCGAAAACTACTACTGGTCTCCCAGGAATCGATAAAAGCGTAGACAGTTTGAGACATTACTCCCATGGAGAAAAGTGCTCCTGGTGCGTGTTGTATTCAATACCAATGCAATTTCTGTGTTTCATCAACACTCTGAACGTACACAGATTACAGAATGCTTCCAGATGTGCTTCGAAAACTACTACTGGTCTCCCAGGAATCGATAAAAGCGTAGACAGTTTGAGACATTACTCCCATGGAGAAAAGTGCGCATGGTGCGTGTTGTATTCAATCCCGATGCAATTTCTGTGTTTCATCAACACTCTGAACGTCCACAGATTACAGAATGCCTCCAAATGTATTTCGAAAACTACTACTGGTCTCGCAGGAATCGATAAAAGCGTAGACAGTTTGAGACATTGGTCCCATGGAGAAAAGTGCGCATGGTGCGTGTTGTATTCAATCCCGATGCAATTTCTGTGTTTCATCAACACTCTGAACGTCCACAGATTACAGAATGCCTCAAAATGTGTTTAGAAAACTACTACTGGTCTCCCAGGAATCGATAAAAGCGTTGACACTTTGAGACATTACTCCCATGGAGAAAAGTGCTCATGGTGCGTGTTATATTCAATCCCGATGCAATTTCTGTGTTTCATCAACACTCTGAACGTCCACAGATTACAGAATGCCTCCAAATGTGTTTCTAAAACTACTACTGGTCTCCCAGGAATCGATAAAAGCGTAGACACTTTGAGACATTACTCCCATGGAGAAAAGTGCGCATGGTGCGTGTTGTATTCAATCCCGATGCAATTTCTGTGTTTCATCAACACTCTGAACGTCCACAGATTACAGAATGCCTCAAAATGTGTTTAGAAAACTACTACTGGTCTCCCAGGAATCTATAAAAGCGTAGACACTTTGAGACATTACTCCCATGGAGAAAAGTGCTCATGGTGCGTGTTATATACAATCCCGATGCAATTTCTGTGTTTCATCAACACTCTGAACGTCCACAGATTACAGAATGCCTCCAAATGTGTTTCGGAAACTACTACTGGTCTCCCAGGGATCGATAAAAGGGTAGACACTTTGAGACATTACTCCCATGGAGAAAAGTGCACATGGTGCGTGTTATATTCAATCCCGATGCAATTTCTGTGTTTCATCAACACTCTGAACGTCCACAGATTACAGTATGCCTCCAAATGTGTTTCGGAAACTACTACTGGTCTCCCAGGAATCGATAAAAGCGTAGACACTTTGAGACATTACTCCCATGGAGAAAAGTGCGCATGGTGCGTGTTGTATTCAATCCCGATGCAATTTCTGTGTTTCATCAACACTCTGAACGTCCACAGATTACAGAATGCCACAAATGTATTTCGAAAACTACTACTGGTCTCCCAGGAATCGATAAAAGCGTAGACACTTTGAGACATTACTCCCATGGAGAAAAGTGCGCATGGTGCGTGTTGTATTCAATCCCGATGCAATTTTTGTGTTTCATCAACACTCTGAACGTCCACAGATTACAGAATGCCTCCAAATGTATTTCGAAAACTACTACTGGTCTCCCAGGAATCGATAAAAGCGTAGACACTTTGAGACATTACTCCCATGGAGAAAACTGCGCATGGTGCGTGTTGTATTCAATCCCGATGCAATTTCTGTGTTTCATCAACACTCTGAACGTCCACAGATTACAGAATGCCTCCAAATGTATTTCGAAAACTACTACTGGTCTCGCAGGAATCGATAAAAGCGTAGACAGTTTGAGACATTACTCCCATGGAGAAAAGTGCGCATGGTGCGTGTTGTATTCAATCCCGATGCAATTTCTGTGTTTCATCAACACTCTGAACGTCCACAGATTACAGAATGCCTCAAAATGTGTTTAGAGAACTACTACTGGTCTCCCAGGAATCGATAAAAGCGTTGACACTTTGAGACATTACTCCCATGGAGAAAAGTGCTCATGGTGCGTGTTATATTCAATCCCGATGCAATTTTTGTGTTTCATCAACACTCTGAACGTCCACAGATTACAGAATGCCTCCAAATGTGTTTCTAAAACTACTACTGGTCTCCCAGGAATCGATAAAAGCGTAGACACTTTGAGACATTACTCCCATGGAGAAAAGTGCGCATGGTGCGTGTTGTATTCAATCCCGATGCAATTTCTGTGTTTCATCAACACTCTGAACGTCCACAGATTACAGAATGCCTCAAAATGTGTTTAGAAAACTACTACTGGTCTCCCAGGAATCGATAAAAGCGTAGAAAGTTTGAGACATTACTCCCATGGAGAAAAGTGCTCGTGGTGCGTGTTGTATTCAATACCGATGCAATTTCTGTGTTTCATCAACACTCTGAACGTCCACAGATTACAGAATGCCTCCAAATGTGTTTCGGAAACTACTACTGGTCTCCCAGGAATCGATAAAATCGTAGACAGTTTGAGACATTACTCCCATGGAGAAAAGTGCGCATGGTACGTGTTGTATTCAATCCCGATGCAATATCTGTGTTTCATCAACACTCTGAACGTCCACAGACTACAGAATGCCTCAAAATGTGTTTAGAAAACTACTACTGGTCTCCCAGGAATCGATAAAAGCGTAGACACTTTGAGACATTACTCCCATGGAGAAAAGTGCTCATGGTGCGTGTTATATTCAAACCCGATGCAATTTCTGTGTTCCATCAACACTCTGAACGTCCACAGATTACAGAATGCCTCCAAAAGTGTTTCGGAAACTTCTACTGGTCTCCCAGGAATCGATAGAAGCGTAGACACTTTGAGACATTACTCCCATGGAGAAAAGTGCGCATGGTGCGTGTTGTATTCAATCTCGATGCAATTTCTGTGTTTCATCAACACTCTGAACGTCCACAGGTTACAGAATGCCTCAAAATGTGTTTAGAAAACTACTACTGGTCTCCCAGGAATCGATAAAAGCGTAGACACTTTGAGACATTACTCCCATGGAGAAAAGTGCGCATGGTGCGTGTTGTATTCAATCCCGATGCAATTTCTGTGTTTCATCAATCCTCTGAACGTCCACAGATTACAGAATGCCTCAAAATGTGTTTAGAAAACTACTACTGGTCTCCCAGGAATCGATAAAAGCGTAGACACTTCGAGACATTACTCCCATGGAGAAAAGTGCGCATGGAGCGTGTTGTATTCAATCCCGATGCAATTTCTGTGTTTCATCAACACTCTGAACGTCCACAGGTTACAGAAAGCCTCAAAATGTGTTTAGAAAGCTACTACTGGTCTCCCAGGAATCGATAAAAGCGTAGACACTTTGAGACATTACTCCCATGGAGAAAAGTGCTCGTGGTGCGTGTTGTATTCAATACCGATGCAACTTCTGTGTTTCATCAACACTCTGAACGTCTACAGATTACAGAATGCCTCCAAATGTGTTTCGAAAACTACTACTGGTCTCCCAGGATACGATAAAAGCGTAGACACTTTGAGAAATTACTCCCATGGAGAAAATTGCGCATGGTGCGTGTTGTATTCAATCCCGATGCAATTTCTGTGTTTCATCAACACTCTGAACGTCCACAGGTTACAGAATGCCTCCAAATGTGTTTCGAAAACTACTGCTGGTCTCCCAGGAATCGATAAAAGCGTAGACAGTTTGAGACATTACTCCCATGGAGAAAAGTGCTCGTGGTGCGTGTTGTATTCAATCCCGATGCAGTTTCTGTGTTTCATCAACACTCTGAACGTCCACAGATTACAAAATGCCTCCAAATGTGTTTCGAAAACTACTACTGGTCTCCCAGGAATCGATAAAAGCGTAGACAATTTGAGACATTACTCCCATGGAGAAAAGTGCTCCTGGTGCGTGTTGTATTCAATACCAATGCAATTTCTGTGTTTCATCAACACTCTGAACGTCCACAGATTACAGAATGCTTCCAGATGTGCTTCAAAAACTACTACTGGTCTCCCAGGAATCGATAAAAGCGTAGACAGTTTGAGACATTACTCCCATGGAGAAAAGTGCGCATGGTGCGTGTTGTATTCAATCCCGATGCAATTTCTGTGTTTCATCAACACTCTGAACGTCCACAGATTACAGAATGCCACAAATGTATTTCGAAAACTACTACTGGTCTCCCAGGAATCGATAAAAGCGTAGACACTTTGAGACATTACTCCCATGGAGAAAAGTGCGCATGGTGCGTGTTGTATTCAATCCCGATGCAATTTCTGTGTTTCATCAACACTCTGAACGTCCACAGATTACAGAATGCCTCCAAATGTATTTCGAAAACTACTACTGGTCTCCCAGGAATCGATAAAAGCGGAGACACTTTGAGACATTACTCCCATGGAGAAAACTGCGCATGGTGCGTGTTGTATTCAATCCCGATGCAATTTCTGTGTTTCATCAACACTCTGGACGTCCACAGACTACAGAATGCCTCCAAATGTATTTCGAAAACTACTACTGGTCTCCCAGGAATCGATAAAAGCGTAGACACTTTGAGACATTACTCCCATGGAGAAAAGTGCGCATGGTGCGTACTGTATTCAATCCCGATGCAATTTCTTTGTTTCATCAACACTCTGAACGTCCACAGATTACAGAATGCCTCCAAATGTGTTTCGAAAACTACTACTGGTCTCCCAGGAATCGATAAAAGCGTAGAAAGTTTGAGACATTACTCCCATGGAGAAAAGTGCTCGTGGTGCGTGTTGTATTCAATACCGATGCAATTTCTGTGTTTCATCAACACTCTGAACGTCCACAGATTACAGAATGCCACCAAATGTATTTCGAAAACTACTACTGGTCTCCCAGGAATTGATAAAAGCGGAGACACTTTGAGTCATTACTCACATGGAGAAAAGTGCGCATGGTGTGTGTTATACTCAATCCCGATGCAATTTCTGTGTTTCATCAACACTCTGAACGTCCACAGATTACAGAATGCCTCCAAATGTGTTTCGGAAACTACTACTGGTCTCCCAGGAATCGATAAAAGCGTAGACACTTTGAGACATTACTCCCATGGAGAAAAGTGCGCATGGTGCGTGTTGTATTCAATCCCGATGCAATTTCTGTGTTTCATCAACAGTCTGAACGTCCACAGATTACAGAATGCCTCAAAATGTGTTTAGAAAAGTACTACTGGTCTCCCAGGAATCGATAAAAGCGTAGACACTTTGAGACATTACTCCCATGGAGAAAACTGCGCATGGTGCGTGTTGTATTCAATCCCGTTGCAATTTCTGTGTTTCATCAACACTCTGAACGTCCACAGGTTACAGAATGCCTCAAAATGTGTTTAGAAAACTACTACTGGTCTCCCAGGAATCGATAAAAGCGTAGACACTTTGAGACATTACTCCCATGGAGAAAAGTGCTCATGGTGCGTGTTGTATTCAATCCCCATGCAATTTCTGTGTTTCATCAACACTCTGAACGTCCACAGATTACAGAATGCCTCCAAATGTGTTTCGGAAACTACTACTGGTCTCCCGGGAATCGATAAAAGCGTAGACACTCTGAGACATTACTCCCATGGAGAAAAGTGCGCATGGTGCGTGTTGTATTCAATCCCGATGCAATTTCTGTGTTTCATCAACACTCTGAACGTCCACAGATTACAGAATGCCTCCAAATGTATTTCGAAAACTACTACTGGTCTCCCAGGAATCGATAAAAGCGGAGACACCTTGAGACATTACTCCCATGGAGAAAAGTGCGCATGGTGCGTGTTATACTCAATCCCGATGCAATTTCTGTGCTTCATCAACACTCTGAACGTCCACAGATTACAGAATGCCTCCAAATGTGTTTCGGAAACTACTACTGGTCTCCCAGGAATCGATAAAAGCGTAGACACTTTGAGACATTACTCCCATGGAGAAAAGTGCTCATGGTGCGTGTTATATTCAATCCCGATGCAATTTCTGTGTTTCATCAACACTCTGAACGTCCACAGATTACAGAATGCCTCCAAATGTGTTTCGGAAACTACTACTGGTCTCCCAGGAATCGATAAAAGCGTAGACACTTTGAGACATTACTCCCATGGAGAAAAGTGCGCATGGTGCGTGTTGTATTCAATCCCGATGCAATTTCTGTGTTTCATCAACATTCTGAACGTCCACAGGTTACAGAATGCCTCAAAATGTGTTTAGAAAACTACTACTGGTCTCCCAGGAATCGATAAAAGCGTAGACACTTTGAGACATTACTCCCATGGAGAAAAGTGCTCATGGTGCGTGTTATATTCAATCCCGATGCAATTTCTGTGTTCCATCAACACTCTGAACGTCCACAGATTACAGAATGCCTCCAAATGTGTTTCGGAAACTACTACTGGTCTCCCAGGGATCGATAAAAGCGTAGACACTTTGAGACATTACTCCCATGGAGAAAAGTGCTCATGGTGCGTGTTATATTCAATCCCGATGCAATTTCTGTGTTTCATCAACACTCTGAACGTCCACAGATTACAGAATGCCTCCAAATGTGTTTCGGAAACTACTACTGGTCTCCCAGGAATCGATAAAAGCGTAGACACTTTGAGACATTACTCCCATGGAGAAAACTGCGCATGGTGCGTGTTGTATTCAATCCCGATGCAATTTCTGTGTTTCATCAACACTCTGATCGTCCACAGACTACAGAATGCCTATAAATGTTTTTCAAAAACTACTACTGGTCTCCCAGGAATCGATAAAAGCGTAGACACTTTGAGACATTACTCCCATGGAGAAAAGTGCTAATGGTGCGTGTTATATTCAATCCCGATGCAATTTCTGTGTTTCATCAACACTCTGAACGTCCACAGATTACAGAATGCCTCCAAATGTGTTTCGGAAACTACTACTGGTCTCCCAGGAATCGATAAAAGCGTAGACACTTTGAGACATTACTCCCATGGAGAAAAGTGCGCATGGTGCGTGTTGTATTCAATCCCGATGCAATTTCTGTGTTTCATCAACACTCTGAACGTCCACAGGTTACAGAATGCCTCAAAATGTGTTTAGAAAACTACTACTGGTCTCCCAGGAATCGATAAAAGCGTAGACACTTTGAGACATTACTCCCATGGAGAAAAGTGCTCATGGTGCGTGTTATATTCAATCCCGATGCAATTTCTGTGTTTCATCAACACTCTGAACGTCCACAGATTACAGAATGCCTCCAAATGTGTTTCGGAAACTACTACTGGTCTCCCAGGAATCGATAAAAGCGTAGACACTTTGAGACATTACTCCCATGGAGAAAAGTGCTCATGGTGCGTGTTATATTCAATCCCGATGCAATTTCTGTGTTTCATCAACACTCTGAACGTCCAAAGATTACAGAATGCCTCCAAATGAGTTTCGGAAACTACTACTGGTCTCCCAGGAATCGATAAAAGCGTAGACACTTTGAGACATTACTCCCATGGAGAAAACTGCGCATGGTGCGTGTTGTATTCAATCCCGATGCAATTTCTGTGTTTCATCAACACTCTGATCGTCCACAGACTACAGAATGCCTCCAAATGTATTTCGAAAACTACTACTGGTCTCCCAGGAATCGATAAAAGCGTAGACACTTTGAGACAATACTCCCTCGCAGAAAATTGCGCATGGTGCGTACTGTATTCAATCCCGATGCAATTTCTTTGTTTCATCAACACTCTGAACGTCCACAGATTACAGAATGCCTCCAAATGTGTTTCGAAAACTACTACTGGTCTCCCAGGAATCGATAAAAGCGTAGAAAGTTTGAGACATTACTCCCATGGAGAAAAGTGCTCGTGGTGCCTTTTGTATTCAATCCCGATGCAATTTCTGTGTTTCATCAACACTCTGAACGTCCACAGATTACAGAATGCCTCCAAATGTGTTTCGGAAACTACTACTGGTCTCCCAGGAATCGATAAAAGCGTAGACACTTTGAGACATTACTCCCATGGAGAAAAGTGCTCATGGTGCGTGTTATATTCAATCCCGATGCAATTTCTGTGTTTCATCAACACTCTGAACGTCCAAAGATTACAGAATGCCTCCAAATGAGTTTCGGAAACTACTACTGGTCTCCCAGGAATCGATAAAAGCGTAGACACTTTGAGACATTACTCCCATGGAGAAAACTGCGCATGGTGCGTGTTGTATTCAATCCCGATGCAATTTCTGTGTTTCATCAACACTCTGATCGTCCACAGACTACAGAATGCCTCCAAATGTATTTCGAAAACTACTACTGGTCTCCCAGGAATCGATAAAAGCGTAGACACTTTGAGACAATACTCCCTCGCAGAAAATTGCGCATGGTGCGTACTGTATTCAATCCCGATGCAATTTCTTTGTTTCATCAACACTCTGAACGTCCACAGATTACAGAATGCCTCCAAATGTGTTTCGAAAACTACTACTGGTCTCCCAGGAATCGATAAATCGTAGAAAGTTTGAGACATTACTCCCATGGAGAAAAGTGCTCGTGGTGCCTTTTGTATTCAATCCCGATGCAATTTCTGTGTTTCATCAACACTCTGAACGTCCACAGATTACAGAATGCCTCCAAATGTGTTTCGGAAACTACTACTGTTCTCCCAGGAATCGATAAAAGCGTAGACACTTTGAGACATTACTCCCATGGAGAAAAGTGCTCATGGTGCGTGTTATATTCAATCCCGATGCAATTTCTGTGTTTCATCAACACTCTGAACGTCCACAGATTACAGAATGCCTCCAAATGTGTTTCGGAAACTACTACTGGTCTCCCAGGAATCGATAAAAGCGTAGACACTTTGAGACATTACTCCCTCGCAGAAAATTGCGCATGGTGCGTACTGTATTCAATCCCGATGCAATTTCTTTGTTTCATCAACACTCTGAACGTCCACAGATTACAGAATGCCTCCAAATATGTTTTAAAAACTACTACTGGTCTCCCAGGAATCGATAAAAGTGTAGACACTTTGAGACATTACTCCCATGGAGAAAAGTGCTAATGGTGCGTGTTATATTCAATACCGATGCAATTTCTGTGTTTCATCAACACTCTGAACGTCCACAGATTACAGAATGCCTCCAAATGTATTTCGAAAACTACTACTGGTCTCCCAGGAATCGATAAAAGCGTAGACACTTTGAGACATTACTCCCTCGCAGAAAATTGCGCATGGTGCGTACTGTATTCAATCCCGATGCATTTTCTTTGTTTCATCAACACTCTGAACGTCCACAGATTACAGAATGCCTCCAAATGTGTTTCGAAAACTACTACTGGTCTCCCAGGAATCGATAAGAGCGTAGAAAGTTTGAGACATTAATCCCATGGAGAAAAGTGCTCGTGGTGCGTGTTGTATTCAATACCGATGCAATTTCTGTTTTTCATCAACACTCTGAACGTCCACAGATTACAGAATGCCTCCAAATGAATTTCGAAAACTACTACTGGTCTCCCAGGAATCGATAAAAGCGGAGACACTTTGAGTCATTACTCCCATGGAGAAAAGTGCGCATGGTGCGTGTTATACTCAATCCCGATGCAATTTCTGTGTTTCATCAACACTCTGAACGGCCACAGATTACAGAATGCCTCCAAATGTGTTTCAGAAACTACTACTGGTCTCCCAGGAATCGATAAAAGCGTAGACACTTTGAGACATTACTCCCATGGAGAAAACTGCGCATGGTGCGTGTTGTATTCAATCCCGATGCAATTTCTGTGTTTCATCAACACTCTGATCGTCCACAGACTACAGAATGCCTCCAAATGTATTTCGAAAACTACTACTGGTCTCCCAGGAATCGATAAAAGCGTAGACACTTTGAGACATTACTCCCTCGCAGAAAATTGCGCATGGTGCGTACTGTATTCAATCCCGATGCAATTTCTTTGTTTCATCAACACTCTGAACGTCCACAGATTACAGAATGCCTCCAAATGTGTTTCGAAAACTACTACTGGTCTCCCAGGAATCGATAAAAGCGTAGAAAGTTTGAGACATTACTCCCATGGAGAAAAGTGCTCGTGGTGCCTTTTGTATTCAATACCGATGCAATTTCTGTTTTTCATCAACACTCTGAACGTCCACAGATTACAGAATGCCTCCAAATGTATTTCGAAAACTACTACTGGTCTCCCAGGAATCGATAAAAGCGGAGACACTTTGAGTCATTACTCCCATGGAGAAAAGTGCGCATGGTGCGTGTTATACTCAATCCCGATGCAATTTCTGTGTTTCATCAACACTCTGAACGTCCACAGATTACAGAATGCCTCAAAATGTGTTTCGGAAACTACTACTGTTCTCCCAGGAATCGATAAAAGCGTAGACACTTTGAGACATTACTCCCATGGAGAAAAGTGCTCATGGTGCGTGTTATATTCAATCCCGATGCAATTTCTGTGTTTCATCAACACTCTGAACGTCCACAGATTACAGAATGCCTCCAAATGTGTTTCGGAAACTACTACTGGTCTCCCAGGAATCGATAAAAGCGTAGACACTTTGAGACATTACTCCCATGGAGAAAAGTGCGCATGGTGCGTGTTGTATTCAATCCCGATGCAATTTCTGTGTTTCATCAACACTCTGAACGTCCACAGGTTACAGAATGCCTCAAAATGTGTTTAGAAAACTACTACTGGTCTCCCAGGAATCGATAAAAGCGTAGACACTTTGAGACATTACTCCCTTGGAGAAAAGTGCTCATGGTGCGTGTTATATTCAATCCCGATGCAATTTCTGTGTTTCATCAACACTCTGAACGTCCACAGATTACAGAATGCCTCCAAATGTGTTTCGGAAACTACTACTGGTCTCCCAGGAATCGATAAAAGCGTAGACACTTTGAGACATTACTCCCATGGAGAAAACTGCGCATGGTGCGTGTTGTATTCAATCCCGATGCAATTTCTGTGTTTCATCAACACTCTGAACGTCCACAGATTACAGAATGCTTCCAAATGTGTTTCGGAAACTACTACTGGTCTCCCAGGAATCGATAAAAGCGTAGACACTTTGAGACATTACTCCCATGGAGAAAAGTGCTCATGGTGCGTGTTATATTCAATCCCGATGCAATTTCTGTGTTTCATCAACACTCTGAACGTCCAAAGATTACAGAATGCCTCCAAATGTGTTTCGGAAACTACTACTGGTCTCCCAGGAATCGATAAAAGCGTAGACACTTTGAGACATTACTCCCATGGAGAAAACTGCGCATGGTGCGTGTTGTATTCAATCCCGATGCAATTTCTGTGTTTCATCAACACTCTGATCGTCCACAGACTACAGAATGCCTCCAAATGTATTTAGAAAACTACAACTGGTCTCCCAGGAATCGATAAAAGCGTAGACACTTTGAGACATTACTCCCTCGCAGAAAATTGCGCATGGTGCGTACTGTATTCAATCCCGATGCAATTTCTTTGTTTCATCAACACTCTGAACGTCCACAGATTACAGAATGCCTCCAAATGTGTTTCGAAAACTACTACTGGTCTCCCAGGAATCGATAAAAGCGTAGAAAGTTTGAGACATTACTCCCATGGAGAAAAGTGCTCGTGGTGCCTTTTGTATTCAATCCCGATGCAATTTCTGTGTTTCATCAACACTCTGAACGTCCACAGATTACAGAATGCCTCCAAATGTGTTTCGGAAACTACTACTGTTCTCCCAGGAATCGATAAAAGCGTAGACACTTTGAGACATTACTCCCATGGAGAAAAGTGCTCATGGTGCGTGTTATATTCAATCCCGATGCAATTTCTGTGTTTCATCAACACTCTGAACGTCCACAGATTACAGAATGCCTCCAAATGTGTTTCGGAAACTACTACTGGTCTCCCAGGAATCGATAAAAGCGTAGACACTTTGAGACATTACTCCCTCGCAGAAAATTGCGCATGGTGCGTACTGTATTCAATCCCGATGCAATTTCTTTGTTTCATCAACACTCTGAACGTCCACAGATTACAGAATGCCTCCAAATATGTTTTAAAAACTACTACTGGTCTCCCAGGAATCGATAAAAGCGTAGAAAGTTTGAGACATTACTCCCATGGAGAAAAGTGCTCGTGGTGCGTGTTGTATTCAATACCGATGCAATTTCTGTGTTTCATCAACACTCTGAACGTCCACAGATTACAGAATGCCTCCAAATGTATTTCGAAAACTACTACTGGTCTCCCAGGAATCGATAAAAGCGTAGACACTTTGAGACATTACTCCCTCGCAGAAAATTGCGCATGGTGCGTACTGTATTCAATCCCGATGCAATTTCTTTGTTTCATCAACACTCTGAACGTCCACAGATTACAGAATGCCTCCAAATATGTTTCGAAAACTACTACTGGTCTCCCAGGAATCGATAAGACCGTAGAAAGTTTGAGACATTAATCCCATGGAGAAAAGTGCTCGTGGTGCGTGTTGTATTCAATACCGATGCAATTTCTGTTTTTCATCAACACTCTGAACGTCCACAGATTACAGAATGCCTCCAAATGAATTTCGAAAACTACTACTGGTCTCCCAGGAATCGATAAAAGCGGAGACACTTTGAGTCATTACTCCCATGGAGAAAAGTGCGCATGGTGCGTGTTATACTCAATCCCGATGCAATTTCTGTGTTTCATCAACACTCTGAACGGCCACAGATTACAGAATGCCTCCAAATGTGTTTCAGAAACTACTACTGGTCTCCCAGGAATCGATAAAAGCGTAGACACTTTGAGACATTACTCCCATGGAGAAAACTGCGCATGGTGCGTGTTGTATTCAATCCCGATGCAATTTCTGTGTTTCATCAACACTCTGATCGTCCACAGACTACAGAATGCCTCCAAATGTATTTCGAAAACTACTACTGGTCTCCCAGGAATCGATAAAAGCGTAGACACTTTGAGACATTACTCCCTCGCAGAAAATTGCGCATGGTGCGTACTGTATTCAATCCCGATGCAATTTCTTTGTTTCATCAACACTCTGAACGTCCACAGATTACAGAATGCCTCCAAATGTGTTTCGAAAACTACTACTGGTCTCCCAGGAATCGATAAAAGCGTAGAAAGTTTGAGACATTACTCCCATGGAGAAAAGTGCTCGTGGTGCCTTTTGTATTCAATACCGATGCAATTTCTGTTTTTCATCAACACTCTGAACGTCCACAGATTACAGAATGCCTCCAAATGTATTTCGA
Organism: Schistocerca gregaria; assembly: GCF_023897955.1. Taxonomy (NCBI): domain Eukaryota; kingdom Metazoa; phylum Arthropoda; class Insecta; order Orthoptera; family Acrididae; genus Schistocerca; species Schistocerca gregaria. The sequence goes on along the minus strand of NW_026062037.1, from coordinate 231,944 downwards.
AAACTACTACTGGTCTCCCAGGAATCGATAGAAGCGGAGACACTTTGAGTCATTACTCCCATGGAGAAAAGTGCGCATGGTGCGTGTTATACTCAATCCCGATGCAATTTCTGTGTTTCATCAACACTCTGAACGTCCACAGATTACAGAATGCCTCCAAATGTGTTTCGGAAACTACTACTGTTCTCCCAGGAATCGATAAAAGCGTAGACACTTTGAGACATTACTCCCATGGAGAAAAGTGCTCATGGTGCGTGTTATATTCAATCCCGATGCAATTTCTGTGTTTCATCAACACTCTGAACGTCCACAGATTACAGAATGCCTCCAAATGTGTTTCGGAAACTACTACTGGTCTCCCAGGAATCGATAAAAGCGTAGACACTTTGAGACATTACTCCCATGGAGAAAAGTGCGCATGGTGCGTGTTGTATTCAATCCCGATGCAATTTCTGTGTTTCATCAACACTCTGAACGTCCACAGGTTACAGAATGCCTCAAAATGTGTTTAGAAAACTACTACTGGTCTCCCAGGAATCGATAAAAGCGTAGACACTTTGAGACATTACTCCCTTGGAGAAAAGTGCTCATGGTGCGTGTTATATTCAATCCCGATGCAATTTCTGTGTTTCATCAACACTCTGAACGTCCACAGATTACAGAATGCCTCCAAATGTGTTTCGGAAACTACTACTGGTCTCCCAGGAATCGATAAAAGCGTAGACACTTTGAGACATTACTCCCATGGAGAAAACTGCGCATGGTGCGTGTTGTATTCAATCCCGATGCAATTTCTGTGTTTCATCAACACTCTGATCGTCCACAGACTACAGAATGCCTCCAAATGTATTTCGAAAACTACTACTGGTCTCCCAGGAATCGATAAAAGCGTAGACACTTTGAGACATTACTCCCTCGCAGAAAATTGCGCATGGTGCGTACTGTATTCAATCCCGATGCAATTTCTTTGTTTCATCAACACTCTGAACGTCCACAGATTACAGAATGCCTCCAAATATGTTTCGAAAACTACTACTGGTCTCCCAGGAATCGATAAAAGCGTAGAAAGTTTGAGACATTACTCCCATGGAGAGAAGTGCTCGTGGTGCGTGTTGTATTCAATACCGATGCAATTTCTGTGTTTCATCAACACTCTGAACGTCCACAGATTACAGAATGCCTCCAAATGTATTTCGAAAACTACTACTGGTCTCCCAGGAATCGATAAAAGCGTAGACACTTTGAGACATTACTCCCTCGCAGAAAATTGCGCATGGTGCGTACTGTATTCAATCCCGATGCAATTTCTTTGTTTCATCAACACTCTGAACGTCCACAGATTACAGAATGCCTCCAAATGTGTTTCGAAAACTACTACTGGTCTCCCAGGAATCGATAAAAGCGTAGAAAGTTTGAGACATTAATCCCATGGAGAAAAGTGCTCGTGGTGCGTGTTGTATTCAATACCGATGCAATTTCTGTTTTTCACCAACACTCTGAACGTCCACAGATTACAGAATGCCTCCAAATGAATTTCGAAAACTACTACTGGTCTCCCAGGAATCGATAAAAGCGGAGACACTTTGAGTCATTACTCCCATGGAGAAAAGTGCGCATGGTGCGTGTTATACTCAATCCCGATGCAATTTCTGTGTTTCATCAACACTCTGAACGTCCACAGATTACAGAATGCCTCCAAATGTGTTTCAGAAACTACTACTGGTCTCCCAGGAATCGATAAAAGCGTAGACACTTTGAGACATTACTCCCATGGAGAAAAGTGCGCATGGTGCGTGTTGTATTCAATCCCGATGCAATTTCTGTGTTTCATCAACACTCTGAACGTCCACAGATTACAGAATGCCTCAAAATGTGTTTAGAAAACTACTACTGGTCTCCCAGGAATCGATGAAAGCGTAGACACTTAGAGACATTACTCCCATGGAGAAAAGTGCTCATGGTGCGTGTTATATTCAATCCCGATGCAATTTCTGTGTTTCATCAACACTCTGAACGTCCAAAGATTACAGAATGCCTCCAAATGTGTTTCGGAAACTACTACTGGTCTCCCAGGAATCGATAAAAGCGTAGACACTTTGAGACATTACTCCCATGGAGAAAACTGCGCATGGTGCGTGTTGTATTCAATCCCGATGCAATTTCTGTGTTTCATCAACACTCTGATCGTCCACAGACTACAGAATGCCTCCAAATGTATTTCGAAAACTACTACTGGTCTCCCAGGAATCGATAAAAGCGTAAACACTTTGAGACATTACTCCCTCGCAGAAAATTGCGCATGGTGCGTACTGTATTCAATCCCGATGCAATTTCTTTGTTTCATCAACACTCTGAACGTCCACAGATTACAGAATGCCTCCAAATGTGTTTCGAAAACTACTACCGGTCTCCCAGGAATCGATAAAAGCGTAGAAAGTTTGAGACATTACTCCCATGGAGAAAAGTGCTCGTGGTGCCTTTTGTATTCAATACCGATGCAATTTCTGTTTTTCATCAACACTCTGAACGTCCACAGATTACAGAATGCCTCCAAATGTATTTCGAAAACTACTACTGGTCTCCCAGGAATCGATAAAAGCGGAGACACTTTGAGTCATTACTCCCATGGAGAAAAGTGCGCATGGTGCGTGTTATACTCAATCCCGATGCAATTTCTGTGTTTCATCAACACTCTGAACGTCCACAGATTACAGAATGCCTCCAAATATGTTTCAGAAACTACTACTGGTCTCCCAGGAATCGATAAAAGCGTGGACACTTTGAGACATTACTCCCATGGAGAAAAGTGCGCATGGTGCGTGTTGTATTCAATCAAGATGCAATTTCTGTGTTTCATCAACACTCTGAACGTCCACAGATTACAGAATGCCTCAAAATGTGTTTAGAAAACTACTACTGGTCTCCCAGGAATCGATAAAAGCGTAGACACTTAGAGACATTACTCCCATGGAGAAAAGTGCACATGGTGCGTGTTATATTCAATCCCGATGCAATTTCTGTGTTTCATCAACACTCTGAACGTCCAAAGATTACAGAATGCCTCCAAATGTGTTTCGGAAACTACTACTGGTCTCCCAGGAATCGATAAAAGCGTAGACACTTTGAGACATTACTCCCATGGAGAAAACTGCGCATGGTGCGTGTTGTATTCAATCCCGATGCAATTTCTGTGTTTCATCAACACTCTGATCGTCCACAGACTACAGAATGCCTCCAAATGTATTTCGAAAACTACTACTGGTCTCCCAGGAATCGATAAAAGCGTAGACACTTTGAGACATTACTCCCTCGCAGAAAATTGCGCATGGTGCGTACTGTATTCAATCCCGATGCAATTTCTTTGTTTCATCAACACTCTGAACGTCCACAGATTACAGAATGCCTCCAAATGTGTTTCGGAAACTACTACTGGTCTCCCAGGGATCGATAAAAGCGTAGACACTTTGAGACATTACTCCCATGGAGAAAAGTGCTCATGGTGCGTGTTATATTCAATCCCGATGCAATTTCTGTGTTTCATCAACACTCTGAACGTCCACAGATTACAGAATGCCTCCAAATGTGTTTCGGAAACTACTACTGGTCTCCCAGGAATCGATAAAAGCGTAGACACTTTGAGACATTACTCCCATGGAGAAAACTGCGCATGGTGCGTGTTGTATTCAATCCCGATGCAATTTCTGTGTTTCATCAACACTCTGATCGTCCACAGACTACAGAATGCCTCCAAATGTATTTCGAAAACTACTACTGGTCTCCCAGGAATCGATAAAAGCGTAGACACTTTGAGACATTACACCCTCGCAGAAAATTGCGCATGGTGCGTACTGTATTCAATCCCGATGCAATTCCTTTGTTTCATCAACACTCTGAACGTCCACAGATTACAGAATGCCTCCAAATATGTTTCGAAAACTACTACTGGTCTCCCAGGAATCGATAAAAGCGTAGAAAGTTTGAGACATTACTCCCATGGAGAAAAGTGCTCGTGGTGCGTGTTGTATTCAATACCGATGCAATTTCTGTGTTTCATCAACACTCTGAACGTCCACAGATTACAGAATGCCTCCAAATGTATTTTGAAAACTACTACTGGTCTCCCAGGAATCGATAAAAGCGGAGACACTTTGAGTCATTACTCCCATGGAGAAAAGTGCGCATGGTGCGTGTTATGCTCAATCCCGATGCAATTTCTGTGTTTCATCAACACTCTGAACGTCCACAGATTACAGAATGCCTCCAAATGTGTTTCAGAAACTACAACTGGTCTCCCAGGAATCGTTAAAACCGTAGACACTTTGAGACATTACTCCCATGGAGAAAAGTGCGCATGGTGCGTGTTGTATTCAATCAAGATGCAATTTCTGTGTTTCATCAGCACTCTGAACGTCCACAGATTACAGAATGCCTCAAAATGTGTTTAGAAAACTACTACTGGTCTCCCAGGAATCGATAAAAGCGTAGACACTTTGAGACATTACTCCCATGGAGAAAAGTGCTCATGGTGCGTGTTATATTCAATCCCGATGCAATTTCTGTGTTTCATCAACACTCTGAACGTCCACAGATTACAGAATGCCTCCAAATGTGTTTAGAAAACTACTACTGGTCTCCCAGGAATCGATAAAAGCGTAGACACTTTGAGACATTACTCCCATGGAGAAAAGTGCTCATGGTGCGTGTTATATTCAATCCCGATGCAATTTCTGTGTTTCATCAACACTCTAAACGTCCACAGATTACAGAATGCCTCCAAATGTGTTTCGGAAACTACTACTGGTCTCCCAGGAATCGATAAAAGCGTAGACACTTTGAGACATTACTCCCATGGAGAAAAGTGCGCATGGTGCGTGTTGTATTCAATCCCGATGCAATTTCTGTGTTTCATCAACACTCTGAACGTCCACAGGTTACAGAATGCCTCAAAATGTGTTTAGAAAACTACTACTGGTCTCCTAGGAATCGATAAAAGCGTAGACACTTTGAGACATTACTCCCATGGAGAAAGGTGCTCATGGTGCGTGTTATATTCAATCCCGATGCAATTTCTGTGTTTCATCAACACTCTGAACGTCCACAGATTACAGAATGCCTCCAAATGTGTTTCGGAAACTACTACTGGTCTCCCAGGGATCGATAAAAGCGTAGACACTTTGAGACATTACTCCCATGGAGAAAAGTGCTCATGGTGCGTGTTATATTCAATCCCGATGCAATTTCTGTGTTTCATCAACACTCTGAACGTCCACAGATTACAGAATGCCTCCAAATGTGTTTCGGAAACTACTACTGGTCTCCCAGGAATCGATAAAAGCGTAGACACTTTGAGACATTACTGCCATGGAGAAAACTGCGCATGGTGCGTGGTGTATTCAATCCCGATGCAATTTCTGTGTTTCATCAACACTCTGATCGTCCACAGACTACAGAATGCCTCCAAATGTATTTCGAAAACTACTACTGGTCTCCCAGGAATCGATAAAAGCGTAGACACTTTGAGACATTACTCCCTCGCAGAAAATTGCGCATGGTGCGTACTGTATTCAATCCCGATGCAATTTCTTTGTTTCATCAACACTCTGATCGTCCACAGACTACAGAATGCCTCCAAATGTATTTCGAAAACTACTACTGGTCTCCCAGGAATCGATAAAAGCGTAGACACTTTGAGACATTACACCCTCGCAGAAAATTGCGCATGGTGCGTACTGTATTCAATCCCGATGCAATTCCTTTGTTTCATCAACACTCTGAACGTCCACAGATTACAGAATGCCTCCAAATATGTTTCGAAAACTACTACTGGTCTCCCAGGAATCGATAAAAGCGTAGAAAGTTTGAGACATTACTCCCATGGAGAAAAGTGCTCGTGGTGCGTGTTGTATTCAATACCGATGCAATTTCTGTGTTTCATCAACACTCTGAACGTCCACAGATTACAGAATGCCTCCAAATGTATTTTGAAAACTACTACTGGTCTCCCAGGAATCGATAAAAGCGGAGACACTTTGAGTCATTACTCCCATGGAGAAAAGTGCGCATGGTGCGTGTTATGCTCAATCCCGATGCAATTTCTGTGTTTCATCAACACTCTGAACGTCCACAGATTACAGAATGCCTCCAAATGTGTTTCAGAAACTACAACTGGTCTCCCAGGAATCGTTAAAAGCGTAGACACTTTGAGACATTACTCCCATGGAGAAAAGTGCGCATGGTGCGTGTTGTATTCAATCAAGATGCAATTTCTGTGTTTCATCAGCACTCTGAACGTCCACAGATTACAGAATGCCTCAAAATGTGTTTAGAAAACTACTACTGGTCTCCCAGGAATCGATAAAAGCGTAGACACTTTGAGACATTACTCCCATGGAGAAAAGTGCTCATGGTGCGTGTTATATTCAATCCCGATGCAATTTCTGTGTTTCATCAACACTCTGAACGTCCACAGATTACAGAATGCCTCCAAATGTGTTTAGAAAACTACTACTGGTCTCCCAGGAATCGATAAAAGCGTAGAAAGTTTGAGACATTACTCCCATGGAGAAAAGTGCTCGTGGTGCGTGTTGTATTCAATACCGATGCAAATTCTGTTTTTCATCAACACTCTGAACGTCCACAGATTACAGAATGCCTCCAAATGTATTTCGAAAACTACTACTGGTCTCCCAGGAATCGATAAAAGCAGAGACACTTTGAGTCATTACTCCCATGGAGAAAAGTGCGCATGGTGCGTGTTATACTCAATCCCGATGCAATTTCTGTGTTTCATCAACACTCTGAACGTCCACAGATTACAGAATGCCTCCAAATGTGTTTCAGAAACTACTACTGGTCTCCCAGGAATCGATAAAAGCGTAGACACTTTGAGACATTACTCCCATGGAGAAAAGTGCGCATGGTGCGTGTTGTATTCAATCCCGATGCAATTTCTTTGTTTCATCAACACTCTGAACGTCCACAGATTACAGAATGCCTCAAAATGTGTTTAGAAAACTACTACTGGTCTCCCAGGAATCGATAAAAGCGTAGACACTTAGAGACATTACTCCCATGGAGAAAAGTGCTCATGGTGCATGTTATTTTCAATCCCGATGCAATTTCTGTGTTTCATCAACACTCTCAACGTCCACAGATTACAGAATGCCTCAAAATGTGTTTAGAAAACTACTACTGGTCTCCCAGGAATCGATAAAAGCGTAGACACTTTGAGACATTACTCCCATGGAGAAAAGTGCGCATGGTGCGTGTTGTATTCAATCAAGATGCAATTTCTGTGTTTCATCAACACTCTGAACGTCCACAGATTACAGAATGCCTCAAAATGTGTTTGGGAAACTACTACTGGTCTCCCGGGAATCGATAAAAGCGTAGACACTTAGAGACATTACTCCCATGGAGAAAAGTGCGCATGGTGCGTGTTGTATTCAATCCCGATGCAATTTCTGTGTTTCATCAACACTCTGATCGTCCACAGATTACAGAATGCCTCAAAATGTGTTTAGAAAACTACTACTGGTCTCCCAGGAATCGATAAAAGCGTAGACACTTTGAGACATTACTCCCATGGAGAAAAGTGCTCATGGTGCGTGTTATATTCAATCCCGATGCAATTTCTATGTTTCATCAACACTCTGAACGTCCACAGATTACAGAATGCCTCCAAATATGTTTAGAAAACTACTACTGGTCTCCCAGGAATCGATAAAAGCGTAGACAGTTTGAGACATTACTCCCATGGAGAAAAGTGCTCATGGTGCGTGTTATATTCAATCCCGATGCAATTTCTGTGTTTCATCAACACTCTGAACGTCCACAGATTACAGAATGCCTCCAAATGTGTTTCGGAAACTACTACTGGTCTCCCAGGAATCGATAAAAGCGTAGACACTTTGAGACATTACTCCCATGGAGAAAAGTGCGCATGGTGCGTGTTGTATTCAATCCCGATGCAATTTCTGTGTTTCATCAACACTCTGAACGTCCACAGGTTACAGAATGCCTCAAAATGTGTTTAGAAAACTACTACTGGTCTCCTAGGAATCGATAAAAGCGTAGACACTTTGAGACATTTCTCCCATGGAGAAAAGTGCTCATGGTGCGTGTTATATTCAATCCCGATGCAATTTCTGTGTTTCATCAACACTCTGAACGTCCACAGATTACAGAATGCCTCCAAATGTGTTTCGGAAACTACTACTGGTCTCCCAGGGATCGATAAAAACGTAGACACTTTGAGACATTACTCCCATGGAGAAAAGTGCTCATGGTGCGTGTTATATACAATCCCGATGCAATTTCTGTGTTTCATCAACACTCTGAACGTCCACAGATTACAGAATGCCTCCAAATGTGTTTCGGAAACTACTACTGGTCTCCCAGGAATCGATAAAAGCGTAGACACTTTGAGACATTACTCCCATGGAGAAAACTGCGCATGGTGCGTGTTGTATTCAATCCCGATGCAATTTCTGTGTTTCATCAACACTCTGATCGTCCACAGATTACAGAATGCCTCCAAATGTATTTCGAAAACTACTACTGGTCTCCCAGGAATCGATAAAAGCGTAGACACTTTGAGACATTACTCCCTCGCAGAAAATTGCGCATGGTGCGTACTGTATTCAATCCCGATGCAATTTCTTTGTTTCATCAACACTCTGAACGTCCACAGATTACAGAATGCCTCCAAATGTGTTTCGAAAACTACTACTGGTCTCCCAGGAATCGATAAAAGCGTAGAAAGTTTGAGACATTACTCCCATGGAGAAAAGTGCTCGTGGTGCGTGTTGTATTCAATACCGATGCAATTTCTGTTTTTCATCAACACTCTGAACGTCCACAGATTACAGAATGCCTCCAAATGTATTTCGAAAACTACTACTGGTCTCCCAGGAATCGATAAAAGCGGAGACACTTTGAGTCATTACTCCCATGGAGAAAAGTGCGCATGGTGCGTGTTATACTCAATCCCGATGCTATTTCTGTGTTTCATCAACACTCTGAACGTCCACAGATTACAGAATGCCTCCAAATGTGTTTCAGAAACTACTACTGGTCTCCCAGGAATCGATAAAGGCGTAGACACTTTGAGACATTACTCCCATGGAGAAAAGTGCGCATGGTGCGTGTTGTATTCAATCCCGATGCAATTTCTGTGTTTCATCAACACTCTGAACGTCCACAGATTACAGAATGCCTCAAAATGTGTTTAGAAAACTACTACTGGTCTCCCAGGAATCGATAAAAGCGTAGACACTTTGAGACATTACTCCCATGGAGAAAAGTGCTCATGGTGCGTGTTATATTCAATCCCGATGCAATTTCTGTGTTTCATCAACACTCTCAACGTCCACAGATTACAGAATGCCTCAAAATGTGTTTAGAAAACTACTACTGGTCTCCCAGGAATCGATAAAAGCGTAGACACTTTGAGACATTACTCCCATGGAGAAAAGTGCGCATGGTGCGTGTTGTATTCAATCCCGATGCAATTTCCCTGTTTCATCAACACTCTGAACGTCCACAGATTACAGAATGCCTCAAAATGTGTTTCGGAAACTACTACTGGTCTCCCGGGAATCGATAAAAGCGTAGACACTTTGAGACATTATTCCCATGGAGAAAAGTGCGCATGGTGCGTGTTGTATTCAATACCGATGCAATTTCTGTGTTTCATCAACACTCTGAACGTCCACAGATTACAGAATGCCTCCAAATGTGTTTCGGAATCTACTACTGGTCTCCCGGGAATCGATAAAAGCGTAGACACTTTGAGACATTACTCCCATGGAGAAAAGTGCGCATGGTGCGTGTTGTATTCAATCCCGATGCAATTTCTGTGTTTCATCAACACTCTGAACGTCCACAGATTACAGAATGCCTCAAAATGTGTTTCGGAAACTACTACTGGTCTCCCGGGAATCGATAAAAGCGTAGACACTTTGAGACATTACTCCCATGGAGAAAAGTGCGCATGGTGCGTGTTGTATTCAATCCCGATGCAATTTCTGTGTTTCATCAACACTCTGAACGTCCACAGATTACAGAATGCCTCCAAATGTGTTTCGGAAACTACTACTGGTCTCCCGGGAATCGATAAAAGCGTAGACACTTTGAGACATTACTCCCATGGAGAAAAGTGCGCATGGTGCGTGTTGTATTCAATCCCGATGCAATTTCTATGTTTCATCAACACTCTGAACGTCCACAGATTACAGAATGCCTCAAAATGTGTTTCGGAAACTACTACTGGTCTCCTGGGAATCGATAAAAGCGTAGACACTTTGGGACATTACTCCCATGGAGAAAAGTGCGCATGGTGCGTGTTGTATTCAATCCCGATGCAATTTCCCTGTTTCATCAACACTCTGAACGTCTACAGATTAGAGAGTGCCTCCAAATGTGTTTCGGAAACTACTACTGGTGTCCCGGTAATCGATAAAAGCGTAGACACTTTGAGACATTACTCCCATGGAGAAAAGTGCGCATGGTGCGTGTTGTATATTCAATCCCGATGCAATTTGCCTGTTTCATCAACACTCTGAACGTCTACAGATTACAGAGTGCCTCCAAATGTGTTTCGGAAACTACTACTGGTCTCCCGGGAATCGATAAAAGCGTAGACACTTTGAGACATTACTCCCATGGAGAAAAGTGCTAATGGTGCGTGTTATTTTCAATCCCGATGCAATTACTGTGTTTCATCAACACTCTGAACGTTCACAGATTACAGAATGCCTCCAAATGTGTTTCGGAAACTACTACTGGTCTCCCGGGAATCGATAAAAGCGTAGACACTTTGAGACATTACTCCCATGGAGAAAAGTGCTAATGGTGCGTGTTATATTCAATCCCGATGCAATTTCTGTGTTTCATCAACACTCTGAACGTCTACAGATTAGAGAGTGCCTCCAAATGTGTTTCGGAAACAACTACTGGTCTCCTGGGCATCGATAAAAGCGTAGACACTTTGAGACATTACTCCCATGGAGAAAAGTGCGCATGGTGCGTGTTGTATTCAATCCCGATGCAATTTCCCTGTTTCATCAACACTCTGAACGTCTACAGATTAGAGAGTGCCTCCAAATGTGTTTCGGAAACTACTACTGGTCTCCCGGGAATCGATAAAAGCGTAGACACTTTGAGACATTACTCCCATGGAGAAAAGTGCTAATGGTGCGTGTTATATTCAATCCCGATGGAATTTCTGTGTTTCATCAACACTCTGAACGTCTACAGATTAGAGAGTGCCTCCAAATGTGTTTCGGAAACTACTACTGGTCTCCCGGGAATCGATAAAAGCGTAGACACTTTGAGACATTACTCCCATGGAGAAAAGTGCGCATGGTGCGTGTTGTATTCAATCCCGATGCAATTTCCCTGTTTCATCAACACTCTGAACGTCTACAGATTAGAGAGTGCCTTCAAATGTGTTTCGGAAACTACTACTGGTCTCCCGGGAATCGATAAAAGCGTAGACACTTTGAGACATTACTCCCATGGAGAAAAGTGCGCATGGTGCGTGTTGTATTCAATCCCGATACAATTTCCCTGTTTCATCAACACTCTGAACGTCTACAGATTAGAGAGTGCCTCCAAATGTGTTTCGGAAACTACTACTGGTCTCCCGGGAATCGATAAAAGCGTAGAGACTTTGAGACATTACTCCCATGGAGAAAAGTGCTAATGGTGCGTGTTATATTCAATCCCGATGCAATTTCTGTGTTTCATCAACACTCTGAACGTCTACAGATTAGAGAGTGCCTCCAAATGTGTTTCGGAAACTACTACTGGTCTCCCGGGGATCGATAAAAGCGTAGACAGTTTGAGACATTACTCCCATGGAGAAAAGTGCGCATGGTGCGTGTTGTATTCAATCCCGATGCAATTTCCCTGTTTCATCAACACTCTGAACGTCTACAGATTAGAGAGTGCCTCCAAATGTGTTTCGGAAACTACTACTGGTCTCCCGGGAATCGATAAAAGCGTAGACACTTTGAGACATTACTCCCATGGAGAAAAGTGCGCATGGTGCGTGTTGTATTCAATCCCGATGCAATTTCTGTGTTTCATCAACACTCTGAACGTCCACAGATTACAGAATGCCTCCAAATGTGTTTCGGAAACTACTACTGGTCTCCCGGGAATCGATAAAAGCGTAGACACTTTGAGACATTACTCCCATGGAGAAAAGTGCGCATGGTGCGTGTTGTATTCAATCCCGATGCAATTTCTATGTTTCATCAACACTCTGAACGTCCACAGATTACAGAATGCCTCAAAATGTGTTTCGGAAACTACTACTGGTCTCCTGGGAATCGATAAAAGCGTAGACACTTTGGGACATTACTCCCATGGAGAAAAGTGCGCATGGTGCGTGTTGTATTCAATCCCGATGCAATTTCCCTGTTTCATCAACACTCTGAACGTCTACAGATTAGAGAGTGCCTCCAAATGTGTTTCGGAAACTACTACTGGTGTCCCGGTAATCGATAAAAGCGTAGACACTTTGAGACATTACTCCCATGGAGAAAAGTGCGCATGGTGCGTGTTGTATATTCAATCCCGATGCAATTTGCCTGTTTCATCAACACTCTGAACGTCTACAGATTAGAGAGTGCCTCCAAATGTGTTTCGGAAACTACTACTGGTCTCCCGGGAATCGATAAAAGCGTAGACACTTTGAGACATTACTCCCATGGAGAAAAGTGCTAATGGTGCGTGTTATTTTCAATCCCGATGCAATTACTGTGTTTCATCAACACTCTGAACGTTCACAGATTACAGAATGCCTCCAAATGTGTTTCGGAAACTACTACTGGTCTCCCGGGAATCGATAAAAGCGTAGACACTTTGAGACATTACTCCCATGGAGAAAAGTGCTAATGGTGCGTGTTATATTCAATCCCGATGCAATTTCTGTGTTTCATCAACACTCTGAACGTCTACAGATTAGAGAGTGCCTCCAAATGTGTTTCGGAAACAACTACTGGTCTCCTGGGCATCGATAAAAGCGTAGACACTTTGAGACATTACTCCCATGGAGAAAAGTGCGCATGGTGCGTGTTGTATTCAATCCCGATGCAATTTCCCTGTTTCATCAACACTCTGAACGTCTACAGATTAGAGAGTGCCTCCAAATGTGTTTCGGAAACTACTACTGGTCTCCCGGGAATCGATAAAAGCGTAGACACTTTGAGACATTACTCCCATGGAGAAAAGTGCTAATGGTGCGTGTTATATTCAATCCCGATGGAATTTCTGTGTTTCATCAACACTCTGAACGTCTACAGATTAGAGAGTGCCTCCAAATGTGTTTCGGAAACTACTACTGGTCTCCCGGGAATCGATAAAAGCGTAGACACTTTGAGACATTACTCCCATGGAGAAAAGTGCGCATGGTGCGTGTTGTATTCAATCCCGATGCAATTTCCCTGTTTCATCAACACTCTGAACGTCTACAGATTAGAGAGTGCCTTCAAATGTGTTTCGGAAACTACTACTGGTCTCCCGGGAATCGATAAAAGCGTAGACACTTTGAGACATTACTCCCATGGAGAAAAGTGCGCATGGTGCGTGTTGTATTCAATCCCGATACAATTTCCCTGTTTCATCAACACTCTGAACGTCTACAGATTAGAGAGTGCCTCCAAATGTGTTTCGGAAACTACTACTGGTCTCCCGGGAATCGATAAAAGCGTAGAGACTTTGAGACATTACTCCCATGGAGAAAAGTGCTAATGGTGCGTGTTATATTCAATCCCGATGCAATTTCTGTGTTTCATCAACACTCTGAACGTCTACAGATTAGAGAGTGCCTCCAAATGTGTTTCGGAAACTACTACTGGTCTCCCGGGGATCGATAAAAGCGTAGACAGTTTGAGACATTACTCCCATGGAGAAAAGTGCGCATGGTGCGTGTTGTATTCAATCCCGATGCAATTTCCCTGTTTCATCAACACTCTGAACGTCTACAGATTAGAGAGTGCCTCCAAATGTGTTTCGGAAACTACTACTGGTCTCCCGGGAATCGATAAAAGCGTAGACACTTTGAGACATTACTCCCATGGAGAAAAGTGCGCATGGTGCGTGTTGTATTCAATCCCGATGCAATTTCCCTGTTTCATCAACACTCTGAACGTCTACAGATTAGAGAGTGCCCCCAAATGTGTTTCGGAAACTACTACTGGTCTCCTGGGAATCGATAAAAGCGTAGACAGTTTGAGACATTACTCCCATGGAGAAAAGTGCGCATGGTGCGTGTTGTGAGCAATCCCGATGCAATTTCCTGTTTCATCAACACTCTGAACGTCTACAGATTAGAGAGTGCCTCCAAATGTGTTTCGGAAACTACTACTGGTCTCCCAGCAATCGATAAAAGCGTAGACACTTTGAGACATTACTCCCATGGAGAAAAGTGCTAATGGTGCGTGTTATATTCAATCCCGATGCAATTTCTGTGTTTCATCAACACTCTGAACGTCTACAGTTTAGAGAGTGCCTCCAAATGTGTTTCGGAAACTACTACTGGTCTTCCGGGAATCGATAAAAGCGTAGACACTTTGAGACATTACTCCCATGGAGAAAAGTGCTAATGGTGCGTGTTATATTCAATCCCGATGCAATTTCTGTGTTTCATCAACACTCTGAACGTCCACAGATTACAGAATGCCTCAAAATGTGTTTCGGAAACTACTACTGGTCTCCCGGGAATCGATAAAAGCGTTGACACTTTGAGACATTACTCCCATGGAGAAAAGTGGGCATGGTGCTTGTTGTATTCAATCCCGATGCAATTTCCCTGTTTCATCAACACTCTGAACGTCTACAGATTAGAGAGTGCCTCCAAATGTGTTTCGGAAACTACTACTGGTTTCCCGAGAATCGATAAAAGCGTAGACACTTTGAGACATTACTCCCATGGAGAAAAGTATTAATGGTGCGTGTTATATTCAATCCCGATGCAATTTCTGTGTTTCATCAACACTCTGAACGTCCACAGATTACAGAATGCCTCAAAATGTGTTTCGGAAACTACTACTGGTCTCCCGGGAATTGATAAAAGCGTAGACACTTTGAGACATTACTCCCATGGAGAAAAGTGCTTATGGTGCGTGTTATATTCAATCCCGATGCAATTTCTGTGTTTCATCAACACTCTGAACGTCCACAGATTACAGAATGCCTCAAAATGTGTTTAGAAACCTACTACTGGTCTCCCAGGAATCGATAAAAGCGTAGACAGTTTGAGACATTACTCCCATGGAGAAAAGTGCGCATGGTGCGTGTTGTATTCAATCCCGATGCAATTTCCCTGTTTCATCAACACTCTGAACGTCTACAGATTAGAGAGTGCCTCCAAATGTGTTTCGGAAACTACTACTGGTCTCCCGGGAATCGATAAAAGCGTAGACACTTTGAGACATTACTCCCATGGAGAAAAGTGCTCATGGTGCGTGTTGTATTCAATCCCGATGCAATTTCCCTGTTTCATCAACACTCTGAACGTCTACAGATTAGAGAGTGCCTCCAAATGTGTTTCGGAAACTACTACTGGTCTCCCGGGAATCGATAAAAGCGTAGACACTTTGAGACATTACTCCCATGGAGAAAAGTGCGCATGGTGCGTTTTGTATTCAATCCCGATGCAATTTCCCTGTTTCATCAACACTCAGAACGTCTACAGATTAGAGACTGCCTCCAAATGTGTTTCGGAAACTACTACTGGTCTCCCGGGAATCGATAAAAGCGTAGACAATTTGAGACATTACTCCCATGGAGAAAAGTGCTAATGGTGCGTGTTATATTCAATCCCGATGCAATTACTGTGTTTCATCAACACTCTGAACGTCCACAGATTAGAGAATGCCTCCAAATGTGTTTCGGAAACTACTACTGGTCTCCCGGGAATCGATAAAAGCGTAGAGACTTTGAGACATTACTCCCATGGAGAAAAGTGCTAATGGTGAGTGTTATATTCAATCCCGATGCAATTTCTGTGTTTCATCAACTCTCTGAACGTCCACAGATTACAGAATGCCTCAAAATGTGTTTCGGAAACTACTACTGGTCTCCCGGGAATCGATAAAAGCGTAGACACTTTGAGACATTACTCCCATGGAGAAAAGTGCGCATGGTGCGTGTTGTATTCAATCCCGATGCAATTTCCCTGTTTCATCAACACTCTGAACGTCTACAGATTAGAGAGTGCCTCCAAATGTGTTTCGGAAACTACTACTGGTCTCCCAGGAATCGATAAAAGCGTAGACACTTTGAGACATTACTCCCATGGAGAAAAGTGCTAATGGTGCGTGTTATATTCAATCCCGATCTAATTACTGTGTTTCATCAACACTCTGAACGTCCACAGATTACAGAATGCCTCCAAATGTGTTTCGGAAACTACTACTGGTCTCCCGGGAATCGATAAAAGCGTAGACACTTTGAGACATTACTCCCATGGAGAAAAGTGCTAATGGTGAGTGTTATATTCAATCCCGATGCAATTTCTGTGTTTCATCAACACTCTGAACGTCCACAGATTACAGAATGCCTCAAAATGTGTTTCGGAAACTACTACTGGTCTCCCGGGAATCGATAAAAGCGTAGACACTTTGAGACATTACTCCCATGGAGAAAAGTGCGCATGGTGCGTGTTGTATTCAATCCCGATGCAATTTCCCTGTTTCATCAACACTCTGAACGTCTACAGATTAGAGAGTGCCTCCAAATGTGTTTCGGAAACTACTACTGGTCTCCCGGGAATCGATAAAAGCGTAGACACTTTGAGACATTACTCCCATGGCGAAAAGTGCTAATGGTGCGTGTTATATTCAATCCCGATGCAATTACTGTGTTTCATCAACACTCTGAACGTCCACAGATTAGAGAATGCCTCCAAATGTGTTTCAGAAACTACTACTGGTCTCCCGGGAATCGATAAAAGCGTAGACACTTTGAGACATTACTCCGATGGAGAAAAGTGCTAATGGTGAGTGTTATATTCAATCCCGATGCATTTTCTGTGTTTCATCAACTCTCTGAACGTCCACAGATTACAGAATGCCTCAAAATGTGTTTCGGAAACTACTACTGGTCTCCCGGGAATCGATAAAAGCGTAGACACTTTGAGACATTACTCCCATGGAGAAAAGTGCTAATGGTGCGTGTTGTATTCAATCCCGATGCAATTTCCCTGTTTCATCAACACTCTGAACGTCTACAGATTATAGAGTGCCTCCAAATGTGTTTCGGAAACTACTACTGGTCTCCCGGGAATCGATAAGAGCGTAGACACTTTGAGACATTACTCCCATGGAGAAAAGTGCTAATGGTGCGTGTTATATTCAATCCCGATGCAATTACTTTGTTTCATCAACACTCTGAACGTCCACAGATTACAGAATGCCTCCAAATGTGTTTCGGAAACTACTACTGGTCTCCCGGGAATCGATAAAAGCGTAGACACTTTGAGACATTACTCCCATGGAGAAAAGTGCTAATGGTGCGTGTTATATTCAATCCCGATGCAATTTCTGTGTTTCATCAACACTCTGAACGTCTACAGATTAGAGAGTGCCTCCAAATGTGTTTCGGAAACTACTACTGGTCTCCCGGGAATCGATAAAAGCGTAGACACTTTGAGACATTACTCCCATGGAGAAAAGTGCGCATGGTGCGTGTTGTATTCAATCCCGATGCAATTTCCCTTTTTCATCAACACTCTGAACGTCTACAGATTAGAGAGTGCCTCCAAATGTGTTTCGGAAACTACTACTGGTCTCCCGGGAATCGATAAAAGCGTAGACACTTTGAGACATTACTCCCATGGGGAAAAGTGCTAATGGTGCGTGTTATATTCATTCCCGATGCAATTTCTGTGTTTCATCAACACTCTGAACGTCCACAGATTACAGAATGCCTCAAAATGTGTTTCGGAAACTACTACTGGTCTCCCGGGAATCGATAAAAGCGTAGACACTTTGAGACATTACTCCCATGGAGAAAAGTGCGCATGGTGCGTGTTGTATTCAATCCCGATGCAATTTCCCTGTTTCATCAACACTCTGAACGTCTACAGATTAGAGAGTGCCTCCAAATGTGTTTCGGAAACTACTACTGGTCTCCCGGGAATCGATAAAAGCGTAGACACTTTGAGACATTACTCCCATGGAGAAAAGTGCGCATGGTGCGTGTTGTATTCAATCCCGATGCAATTTCCCTTTTTCATCAACACTCTGAACGTCTACAGATTAGAGAGTGCCTCCAAATGTGTTTCGGAAACTACTACTGGTCTCCCGGGAATCGATAAAAGCGTAGACACTTTGAGACATTACTCCCATGGGGAAAAGTGCTAATGGTGCGTGTTATATTCATTCCCGATGCAATTTCTGTGTTTCATCAACACTCTGAACGTCCACAGATTACAGAATGCCTCAAAATGTGTTTCGGAAACTACTACTGGTCTCCCGGGAATCGATAAAAGCGTAGACACTTTGAGACATTACTCCCATGGAGAAAAGTGCGCATGGTGCGTGTTGTATTCAATCCCGATGCAATTTCCCTGTTTCATCAACACTCTGAACGTCTACAGATTAGAGAGTGCCTCCAAATTTGTTTCGGAAACTACTACTGGTCTCCCGGGAATCGATAAAAGCGTAGACACTTTGAGACATTACTCCCATGGAGAAAAGTGCTAATGGTGCGTGTTATATTCATTCCCGATGCAATTTCTGTGTTTCATCAACACTCTGAACGTCCACAGATTACAGAATGCCTCAAAATGTGTTTCGGAAACTACTACTGGTCTCCCGGGAATCGATAAAAGCGTAGACACTTTGAGACATTACTCCCATGGAGAAAAGTGCTAATGGTGCGTGTTGTATTCAATCCCGATGCAATTTCCCTGTTTCATCAACACTCTGAACGTCTACAGATTAGAGAGTGCCTCCAAATGTGTTTCGGAAACTACTACTGGTCTCCCGGGAATCGATAAAAGCGTAGACACTTTGAGACATTACTCCCATGGAGAAAAGTGCGCATGGTGCGTGTTGTATTCAATCCCGATGCAATTTCCCTGTTTCATCAACACTCTGAACGTCTACAGATTAGAGAGTGCCTCCAAATGTGTTTCGGAAACTACTACTCGGCTCCCGGGAATCGATAAAAGCGTAGACACTTTGAGACATTACTCCCATGGAGAAAAGTGCTAATGGTGCGTGTTATATTCATTCCCGATGCAATTTCTGTGTTTCATCAGCACTCTGAACGTCCACAGATTACAGAATGCCTCAAAATGTGTTTCGGAAACTACTACTGGTCTCCCGGGAATCGATAAAAGCGTAGACACTTTGAGACATTACTCCCATGGAGAAAAGTGCTAATGGTGCGTGTTGTATTCAATCCCGATGCAATTTCCCTGTTTCATCAACACTCTGAACGTCTACAGATTAGAGAGTGCCTCCAAATGTGTTTCGGAAACTACTACTGGTCTCCCGGGAATCGATAAAAGCGTAGACACTTTGAGACATTACTCCCATGGAGAAAAGTGCTAATGGTGCGTGTTGTATTCAATCCCGATGCAATTTCCCTGTTTCATCAACACTCTGAACGTCTACAGATTATAGAGTGCCTCCAAATGTGTTTCGGAAACTACTACTGGTCTCCCGGGAATCGATAAGAGCGTAGACACTTTGAGACATTACTCCCATGGAGAAAAGTGCTAATGGTGCGTGTTATATTCAATCCCGATGCAATTACTTTGTTTCATCAACACTCTGAACGTCCACAGATTACAGAATGCCTCCAAATGTGTTTCGGAAACTACTACTGGTCTCCCGGGAATCGATAAAAGCGTAGACACTTTGAGACATTACTCCCATGGAGAAAAGTGCTAATGGTGCGTGTTATATTCAATCCCGATGCAATTTCTGTGTTTCATCAACACTCTGAACGTCTACAGATTAGAGAGTGCCTCCAAATGTGTTTCGGAAACTACTACTGGTCTCCCGGGAATCGATAAAAGCGTAGACACTTTGAGACATTACTCCCATGGAGAAAAGTGCGCATGGTGCGTGTTGTATTCAATCCCGATGCAATTTCCCTTTTTCATCAACACTCTGAACGTCTACAGATTAGAGAGTGAGTCCAAATGTGTTTCGGAAACTACTACTGGTCTCCCGGGAATCGATAAAAGCGTAGACACTTTGAGACATTACTCCCATGGGGAAAAGTGCTAATGGTGCGTGTTATATTCATTCCCGATGCAATTTCTGTGTTTCATCAACACTCTGAACGTCCACAGATTACAGAATGCCTCAAAATGTGTTTCGGAAACTACTACTGGTCTCCCGGGAATCGATAAAAGCGTAGACACTTTGAGACATTACTCCCATGGAGAAAAGTGCGCATGGTGCGTGTTGTATTCAATCCCGATGCAATTTCCCTGTTTCATCAACACTCTGAACGTCTACAGATTAGAGAGTGCCTCCAAATGTGTTTCGGAAACTACTACTGGTCTCCCGGGAATCGATAAAAGCGTAGACACTTTGAGACATTACTCCCATGGAGAAAAGTGCGCATGGTGCGTGTTGTATTCAATCCCGATGCAATTTCCCTTTTTCATCAACACTCTGAACGTCTACAGATTAGAGAGTGCCTCCAAATGTGTTTCGGAAACTACTACTGGTCTCCCGGGAATCGATAAAAGCGTAGACACTTTGAGACATTACTCCCATGGGGAAAAGTGCTAATGGTGCGTGTTATATTCATTCCCGATGCAATTTCTGTGTTTCATCAACACTCTGAACGTCCACAGATTACAGAATGCCTCAAAATGTGTTTCGGAAACTACTACTGGTCTCCCGGGAATCGATAAAAGCGTAGACACTTTGAGACATTACTCCCATGGAGAAAAGTGCGCATGGTGCGTGTTGTATTCAATCCCGATGCAATTTCCCTGTTTCATCAACACTCTGAACGTCTACAGATTAGAGAGTGCCTCCAAATGTGTTTCGGAAACTACTACTGGTCTCCCGGGAATCGATAAAAGCGTAGACACTTTGAGACATTACTCCCATGGAGAAAAGTGCTAATGGTGCGTGTTATATTCATTCCCGATGCAATTTCTGTGTTTCATCAACACTCTGAACGTCCACAGATTACAGAATGCCTCAAAATGTGTTTCGGAAACTACTACTGGTCTCCCGGGAATCGATAAAAGCGTAGACACTTTGAGACATTACTCCCATGGAGAAAAGTGCTAATGGTGCGTGTTGTATTCAATCCCGATGCAATTTCCCTGTTTCATCAACACTCTGAACGTCTACAGATTAGAGAGTGCCTCCAAATGTGTTTCGGAAACTACTACTGGTCTCCCGGGAATCGATAAAAGCGTAGACACTTTGAGACATTACTCCCATGGAGAAAAGTGCTAATGGTGCGTGTTGTATTCAATCCCGATGCAATTTCCCTGTTTCATCAACACTCTGAACGTCTACAGATTAGAGAGTGCCTCCAAATGTGTTTCGGAAACTACTACTGGTCTCCCGGGAATCGATAAAAGCGTAGACACTTTGAGACATTACTCCCATGGAGAAAAGTGCTAATGGTGCGTGTTGTATTCAATCCCGATGCAATTTCCCTGTTTCATCAACACTCTGAACGTCTACAGATTAGAGAGTGCCTCCAAATGTGTTTCGGAAACTACTACTGGTCTCCCGGGAATCGATAAAAGCGTAGACACTTTGAGACATTACTCCCATGGAGAAAAGTGCTAATGGTGCGTGTTGTATTCAATCCCGATGCAATTTCCCTGTTTCATCAACACTCTGAACGTCTACAGATTAGAGAGTGCCTCCAAATGTGTTTCGGAAACTACTACTGGTCTCCCGGGAATCGATAAAAGCGTAGACACTTTGAGACATTACTCCCATGGAGAAAAGTGCTAATGGTGCGTGTTGTATTCAATCCCGATGCAATTTCCCTGTTTCATCAACACTCTGAACGTCTACAGATTAGAGAGTGCCTCCAAATGTGTTTCGGAAACTACTACTGGTCTCCCGGGAATCGATAAAAGCGTAGACACTTTGAGACATTACTCCCATGGAGAAAAGTGCTAATGGTGCGTGTTGTATTCAATCCCGATGCAATTTCCCTGTTTCATCAACACTCTGAACGTCTACAGATTAGAGAGTGCCTCCAAATGTGTTTCGGAAACTACTACTGGTCTCCCGGGAATCGATAAAAGCGTAGACACTTTGAGACATTACTCCCATGGAGAAAAGTGCTAATGGTGCGTGTTGTATTCAATCCCGATGCAATTTCCCTGTTTCATCAACACTCTGAACGTCTACAGATTAGAGAGTGCCTCCAAATGTGTTTCGGAAACTACTACTGGTCTCCCGGGAATCGATAAAAGCGTAGACACTTTGAGACATTACTCCCATGGAGAAAAGTGCTAATGGTGCGTGTTGTATTCAATCCCGATGCAATTTCCCTGTTTCATCAACACTCTGAACGTCTACAGATTAGAGAGTGCCTCCAAATGTGTTTCGGAAACTACTACTGGTCTCCCGGGAATCGATAAAAGCGTAGACACTTTGAGACATTACTCCCATGGAGAAAAGTGCTAATGGTGCGTGTTATATTCATTCCCGATGCAATTTCTGTGTTTCATCAACACTCTGAACGTCCACAGATTACAGAATGCCTCAAAATGTGTTTCGGAAACTACTACTGGTCTCCCGGGAATCGATAAAAGCGTAGACACTTTGAGACATTACTCCCATGGAGAAAAGTGCTAATGGTGCGTGTTATATTCATTCCCGATGCAATTTCTGTGTTTCATCAACACTCTGAACGTCCACAGATTACAGAATGCCTCAAAATGTGTTTCGGAAACTACTACTGGTCTCCCGGGAATCGATAAAATCGTAGACACTTTGAGACATTACTCCCATGGAGAAAAGTGCTAATGGTGCGTGTTGTATTCAATCCCGATGCAATTTCCCTGTTTCATCAACACTCTGAACGTCTACAGATTAGAGAGTGCCTCCAAATGTGTTTCGGAAACTACTACTGGTCTCCCGGGAATCGATAAAAGCGTAGACACTTTGAGACATTACTCCCATGGAGAAAAGTGCTAATGGTGCGTGTTGTATTCAATCCCGATGCAATTTCCCTGTTTCATCAACACTCTGAACGTCTACAGATTAGAGAGTGCCTCCAAATGTGTTTCGGAAACTACTACTGGTCTCCCGGGAATCGATAAAAGCGTAGACACTTTGAGACATTACTCCCATGGAGAAAAGTGCGCATGGTGCGTGTTGTATTCAATCCCGATGCAATTTCCCTGTTTCATCAACACTCTGAACGTCTACAGATTAGAGAGTGCCTCCAAATGTGTTTCGGAAACTACTACTCGGCTCCCGGGAATCGATAAAAGCGTAGACACTTTGAGACATTACTCCCATGGAGAAAAGTGCTAATGGTGCGTGTTGTATTCAATCCCGATGCAATTTCCCTGTTTCATCAACACTCTGAACGTCTACAGATTAGAGAGTGCCTCCAAATGTGTTTCGGAAACTACTACTGGTCTCCCGGGAATCGATAAAAGCGTAGACACTTTGAGACATTACTCCCATGGAGAAAAGTGCGCATGGTGCGTGTTGTATTCAATCCCGATGCAATTTCCCTGTTTCATCAACACTCTGAACGTCTACAGATTAGAGAGTGCCTCCAAATGTGTTTCGGAAACTACTACTCGGCTCCCGGGAATCGATAAAAGCGTAGACACTTTGAGACATTACTCCCAAGGAGAAAAGTGCTAATGGTGCGTGTTATATTCATTCCCGATGCAATTTCTGTGTTTCATCAACACTCTGAACGTCCACAGATTACAGAATGCCTCAAAATGTGTTTCGGAAACTACTACTGGTCTCCCGGGAATCGATAAAAGCGTAGACACTTTGAGACATTACTCCCATGGAGAAAAGTGCTAATGGTGCGTGTTGTATTCAATCCCGATGCAATTTCCCTGTTTCATCAACACTCTGAACGTCTACAGATTAGAGAGTGCCTCCAAATGTGTTTCGGAAACTACTACTGGTCTCCCGGGAATCGATAAAAGCGTAGACACTTTGAGACATTACTCCCATGGAGAAAAGTGCGCATGGTGCGTGTTGTATTCAATCCCGATGCAATTTCCCTGTTTCATCAACACTCTGAACGTCTACAGATTAGAGAGTGCCTCCAAATGTGTTTCGGAAACTACTACTGGTCTCCCGGGAATCGATAAAAGCGTAGACACTTTGAGACATTACTCCCATGGAGAAAAGTGCGCATGGTGCGTGTTGTATTCAATCCCGATGCAATTTCCCTTTTTCATCAACACTCTGAACGTCTACAGATTAGAGAGTGCCTCCAAATGTGTTTCGGAAACTACTACTGGTCTCCCGGGAATCGATAAAAGCGTAGACACTTTGAGACATTACTCCCATGGAGAAAAGTGCTAATGGTGCGTGTTATATTCATTCCCGATGCAATTTCTGTGTTTCATCAACACTCTGAACGTCCACAGATTACAGAATGCCTCCAAATGTGTTTCGGAAACTACTACTGGTCTCCCGGGAATCGATAAAAGCGTAGACACTTTGAGACATTACTCCCATGGAGAAAAGTGCGCATGGTGCGTGTTGTATTCAATCCCGATGCAATTTCCCTTTTTCATCAACACTCTGAACGTCTACAGATTAGAGAGTGCCTCCAAATGTGTTTCGGAAACTACTACTGGTCTCCCGGGAATCGATAAAAGCGTAGACACTTTGAGACATTACTCCCATGGAGAAAAGTGCTAATGGTGCGTGTTGTATTCAATCCCGATGCAATTTCCCTGTTTCATCAACACTCTGAACGTCTACAGATTAGAGAGTGCCTCCAAATGTGTTTCGGAAACTACTACTGGTCTCCCGGGAATCGATAAAAGCGTAGACACTTTGAGACATTACTCCCATGGAGAAAAGTGCTAATGGTGCGTGTTGTATTCAATCCCGATGCAATTTCCCTGTTTCATCAACACTCTGAACGTCTACAGATTAGAGAGTGCCTCCACATGTGTTTCGGAAACTACTACTGGTCTCCCGGGAATCGATAAGAGCGTAGACACTTTGAGACATTACTCCCATGGAGAAAAGTGCTAATGGTGCGTGTTATATTCAATCCCGATGCAATTACTGTGTTTCATCAACACTCTGAACGTCCACAGATTACAGAATGCCTCCAAATGTGTTTCGGAAACTACTACTGGTCTCCCGGGAATCGATAAAAGCGTAGACACTTTGAGACATTACTCCCATGGAGAAAAGTGCTAATGGTGAGTGTTATATTCAATCCCGATGCATTTTCTGTGTTTCATCAACTCTCTGAACGTCCACAGATTACAGAATGCCTCAAAATGTGTTTCGGAAACTACTACTGGTCTCCCGGGAATCGATAAAAGCGTAGACACTTTGAGACATTACTCCCATGGAGAAAAGTGCTAATGGTGCGTGTTGTATTCAATCCCGATGCAATTTCCCTGTTTCATCAACACTCTGAACGCCTACAGATTAGAGAGTGCCTCCAAATGTGTTTCGGAAACTACTACTGGTCTCCCGGGAATCGATAAGAGCGTAGACACTTTGAGACATTACTCCCATGGAGAAAAGTGCTAATGGTGCGTGTTATATTCAATCACGATGCAATTACTTTGTTTCATCAACACTCTGAACGTCCACAGATTACAGAATGCCTCCAAATGTGTTTCGGAAACTACTACTGGTCTCCCGGGAATTGATAAAAGCGTAGACACTTTGAGACATTACTCCCATGGAGAAAAGTGCTAATGGTGCGTGTTATATTCAATCCCGATGCAATTTCTGTGTTTCATCAACACTCTGAACGTCTACAGATTAGAGAGTGCCTCCAAATGTGTTTCGGAAACTACTACTGGTCTCCCGGGAATCGATAAAAGCGTAGACACTTTGAGACATTACTCCCATGGAGAAAAGTGCGCATGGTGCGTGTTGTATTCAATCCCGATGCAATTTCCCTTTTTCATCAACACTCTGAACGTCTACAGATTAGAGAGTGCCTCCAAATGTGTTTCGGAAACTACTACTGGTCTCCCGGGAATCGATAAAAGCGTAGACACTTTGAGACATTACTCCCATGGGGAAAAGTGCTAATGGTGCGTGTTATATTCATTCCCGATGCAATTTCTGTGTTTCATCAACACTCTGAACGTCCACAGATTACAGAATGCCTCAAAATGTGTTTCGGAAACTACTACTGGTCTCCCGGGAATCGATAAAAGCGTAGACACTTTGAGACATTACTCCCATGGAGAAAAGTGCGCATGGTGCGTGTTGTATTCAATCCCGATGCAATTTCCCTGTTTCATCAACACTCTGAACGTCTACAGATTAGAGAGTGCCTCCAAATGTGTTTCGGAAACTACTACTGGTCTCCCGGGAATCGATAAAAGCGTAGACACTTTGAGACATTACTCCCATGGAGAAAAGTGCTAATGGTGCGTGTTGTATTCAATCCCGATGCAATTTCCCTGTTTCATCAACACTCTGAACGTCTACAGATTAGAGAGTGCCTCCAAATGTGTTTCGGAAACTACTACTGGTCTCCCGGGAATCGATAAGAGCGTAGACACTTTGAGACATTACTCCCATGGAGAAAAGTGCTAATGGTGCGTGTTATATTCAATCCCGATGCAATTACTGTGTTTCATCAACACTCTGAACGTCCACAGATTACAGAATGCCTCCAAATGTGTTTCGGAAACTACTACTGGTCTCCCGGGAATCGATAAAAGCGTAGACACTTTGAGACATTACTCCCATGGAGAAAAGTGCTAATGGTGCGTGTTATATTCAATCCCGATGCAATTTCTGTGTTTCATCAACACTCTGAACGTCTACAGATTAGAGAGTGCCTCCAAATGTGTTTCGGAAACTACTAGTGGTCTCCCGGGAATCGATAAAAGCGTAGACACTTTGAGACATTACTCCCATGGAGAAAAGTGCGCATGGTGCGTGTTGTATTCAATCCCGATGCAATTTCCCTTTTTCATCAACACTCTGAACGTCTACAGATTAGAGAGTGCCTCCAAATGTGTTTCGGAAACTACTACTGGTCTCCCGGGAATCGATAAAAGCGTAGACACTTTGAGACATTACTCCCATGGGGAAAAGTGCTAATGGTGCGTGTTATATTCATTCCCGATGCAATTTCTGTGTTTCATCAACACTCTGAACGTCCACAGATTACAGAATGCCTCAAAATGTGTTTCGGAAACTACTACTGGTCTCCCGGGAATCGATAAAAGCGTAGACACTTTGAGACATTACTCCCATGGAGAAAAGTGCGCATGGTGCGTGTTGTATTCAATCCCGATGCAATTTCCCTGTTTCATCAACACTCTGAACGTCTACAGATTAGAGAGTGCCTCCAAATGTGTTTCGGAAACTACTACTGGTCTCCCGGGAATCGATAAAAGCGTAGACACTTTGACACATTACTCCCATGGAGAAAAGTGCTAATGGTGCGTGTTATATTCATTCCCGATGCAATTTCTGTGTTTCATCAACACTCTGAACGTCCACAGATTACAGAATGCCTCAAAATGTGTTTCGGAAACTACTACTGGTCTCCCGGGAATCGATAAAAGCGTAGACACTTTGAGACATTACTCCCATGGAGAAAAGTGCTAATGGTGCGTGTTGTATTCAATCCCGATGCAATTTCCCTGTTTCATCAACACTCTGAACGTCTACAGATTAGAGAGTGCCTCCAAATGTGTTTCGGAAACTACTACTGGTCTCCCGGGAATCGATAAAAGCGTAGACACTTTGAGACATTACTCCCATGGAGAAAAGTGCGCATGGTGCGTGTTGTATTCAATCCCGATGCAATTTCCCTGTTTCATCAACACTCTGAACGTCTACAGATTAGAGAGTGCCTCCAAATGTGTTTCGGAAACTACTACTCGGCTCCCGGGAATCGATAAAAGCGTAGACACTTTGAGACATTACTCCCATGGAGAAAAGTGCTAATGGTGCGTGTTATATTCATTCCCGATGCAATTTCTGTGTTTCATCAACACTCTGAACGTCCACAGATTACAGAATGCCTCCAAATGTGTTTCGGAAACTACTACTGGTCTCCCGGGAATCGATAAAAGCGTAGACACTTTGAGACATTACTCCCATGGAGAAAAGTGCGCATGGTGCGTGTTGTATTCAATCCCGATGCA
Organism: Schistocerca gregaria; assembly: GCF_023897955.1. Classification (NCBI taxonomy): domain Eukaryota; kingdom Metazoa; phylum Arthropoda; class Insecta; order Orthoptera; family Acrididae; genus Schistocerca; species Schistocerca gregaria. The sequence goes on along the minus strand of NW_026062037.1, from coordinate 203,620 downwards.
ATTTCCCTGTTTCATCAACACTCTGAACGTCTACAGATTAGAGAGTGCCTCCAAATGTGTTTCGGAAACTACTACTGGTCTCCCGGGAATCGATAAAAGCGTAGACACTTTGAGACATTACTCCCATGGAGAAAAGTGCTAATGGTGCGTGTTGTATTCAATCCTATGCAATTTCCCTGTTTCATCAACACTCTGAACGTCTACAGATTAGAGAGTGCCTCCAAATGTGTTTCGGAAACTACTACTGGTCTCCCGGGAATCGATAAAAGCGTAGACACTTTGAGACATTACTCCCATGGAGAAAAGTGCTAATGGTGCGTGTTGTATTCAATCCCGATGCAATTTCCCTGTTTCATCAACACTCCGAACGTCTACAGATTAGAGAGTGCCTCCAAATGTGTTTCGGAAACTACTACTGGTCTCCCGGGAATCGATAAAACCGTAGACACTTTGAGACATTACTCCCATGGAGAAAAGTGCTAATGGTGCGTGTTATATTCAATCCCGATGCAATTACTGTGTTTCATCAACACTCTGAACGTCCACAGATTACAGAATGCCTCCAAATGTGTTTCGGAAACTACTACTGGTCTCCCGGGAATCGATAAAAGCGTAGACACTTTGAGACATTACTCCCATGGAGAAAAGTGCTAATGGTGCGTGTTATATTCAATCCCGATGCAATTTCTGTGTTTCATCAACACTCTGAACGTCTACAGATTAGAGAGTGCCTCCAAATGTGTTTCGGAAACTACTACTGGTCTCCCGGGAATCGATAAAAGCGTAGACACTTTGAGACATTACTCCAATGGAGAAAAGTGCGCATGGTGCGTGTTGTATTCAATCCCGATGCAATTTCCCTGTTTCATCAACACTCTGAACGTCTACAGATTAGAGAGTGCCTCCAAATGTGTTTCGGAGACTACTACTGGTCTCCCGGGAATCGATAAAAGCGTAGACACTTTGAGACATTACTCCCATGGAGAAAAGTGCTAATGGTGCGTGTTATATTCAATCCCGATGCAATTTCTGTGTTTCATCAACACTCTGAACGTCCACAGATTACAGAATGCCTCAAAATGTGTTTCGGAAACTACTACTGGTCTCCCGGGAATCGATAAAAGCGTAGACACTTTGAGACATTACTCCCATGGAGAAAAGTGCGCATGGTGCGTGTTGTATTCAATCCCGATGCAATTTCCCTGTTTCATCAACACTCTGAACGTCTACAGATTAGAGAGTGCCTCCAAATGTGTTTCGGAAACTACTACTGGTCTCCTGGGAATCGATAAAAGCGTAGACACTTTGAGACATTACTCCCATGGAGAAAAGTGCGCATGGTGCGTGTTGTATTCAATCCCGATGCAATTTCCCTGTTTCATCAAAACTCTGAACGTCTACAGATTAGAGAGTGCCTCCAAATATGTTTCGGAAACTACTACTCGTCTCCCGGGAATCGATAAAAGCGTAGACACTTTGAGACATTACTCCCATGGAGAAAAGTGCTAATGGTGCGTGTTATATTCAATCCCGATGCAATTGCTGTGAATCATCAACACTCTGAACGTCCACAGATTACAGAATGCCTCCAAATGTGTTTCGGAAACTACTACTGGTCTCCCGGGAATCGATAAAAGCGTAGACACTTTGAGACATTACTCCCATGGAGAAAAGTGCTAATGGTGCGTGTTATATTCAATCCCGATGCAATTTCTGTGTTTCATCAACACTCTGAACGTCTACAGATTAGAGAGTGCCTCCAAATGTGTTTCGGAAACTACTACTGGTCTCCCGGGAATCGATAAAAGCGTAGACACTTTGAGACATTACTCCCATGGAGAAAAGTGCGCATGGTGCGTGTTGTATTCAATCCCGATGCAATTTCCCTGTTTCATCAACACTCTGAACGTCTACAGATTAGAGAGTGCCTCCAAATGTGTTTCGGAAACTACTACTGGTCTCCCGGGAATCGATAAAAGCGTAGACACTTTGAGACATTACTCCCATGGAGAAAAGTGCTAATGGTGCGTGTTATATTCATTCCCGATGCAATTTCTGTGTTTCATCAACACTCTGAACGTCCACAGATTACAGAATGCCTCCAAATGTGTTTCGGAAACTACTACTGGTCTCCCGGGAATCGATAAAAGCGTAGACACTTTGAGACATTACTCCCATGGAGAAAAGTGCGCATGGTGCGTGTTGTATTCAATCCCGATGCAATTTCCCTGTTTCATCAACACTCTGAACGTCTACAGATTAGAGAGTGCCTCCAAATGTGTTTCGGAAACTACTACTGGTCTCCCGGGAATCGATAAAAGCGTAGACACTTTGAGACATTACTCCCATGGAGAAAAGTGCGCATGGTGCGTGTTGTATTCAATCCCGATGCAATTTCTGTGTTTCATCAACACTCTGAACGTCCACAGATTACATAATGCCTCAAAATGTGTTTCGGAAACTACTACTGGTCTCCCGGGAATCGATAAAAGCGTAGACACTTTGAGACATTACTCCCATGGAGAAAAGTGCGCATGGTGCGTGTTGTATTCAATCCCGATGCAATTTCCCTGTTTCATCAACACTCAGAACGTCTACAGATTAGAGAGTGCCTCCAAATGTGTTTCGGAAACTACTACTGGTCTCCCGGGAATCGATAAAAGCGTAGACACTTTGAGACATTACTCCCATGGAGAAAAGTGCTAATGGTGCGTGTTATATTCAATCCCGATGCAATTTCTGTGTTTCATCAACACTCTGAACGTCCACAGATTACAGAATGACTCCAAATGTGTTTCGGAAACTACTACTGGTCTCCCGGGAATCGATAAAAGCGTAGACACTTTGAGACATTACTCCCATGAAGAAAAGTGCTAATGGTGCGTGTTATATTCAATCCCGATGCAATTTCTGTGTTTCATCAACACTCTGAACGTCCACAGATTACAGAATGCCTCCAAATGTGTTTCGGAAACTACTACTGGTCTCCCGGGAATCGATAAAAGCGTAGACACTTTGAGACATTACTCCCATGGAGAAAAGTGCTAATGGTGCGTGTTATATTCAATCCCGATGCAATTTCTGTGTTTCATCAACACTTTGAACGTCCACAGATTACAGAATGCCTCAAAATGTGTTTCGGAAACTACTACTGGTCTCCCGGGAATCGATAAAAGCGTAGACACTTTGAGACATTACTCCCATGTAGAAAAGTGCGCATGGTGCGTGTTGTATTCAATCCCGATGCAATTTCCCTGTTTCATCAACACTCTGAACGTCTACAGATTAGATAGTGCCTCCAAATGTGTTTCGGAAACTACTACTGGTCTCCTGGGAATCGATAAAAGCGTAGACACTTTGAGACATTACTCCCATGGAGAAAAGTGCTAATGGTGCGTGTTATATTCATTCCCGATGCAATTTCCCTGTTTCATCAACACTCTGAACGTCTACAGATTAGAGAGTGCCTCCAAATGTGTTTCGGAAACTACTACTGGTCTCCCGGGAATCGATAAAAGCGTAGACACTTTGAGACATTACTCCCATGGAGAAAAGTGCGCATGGTGCGTGTTGTATTCAATCCCGATGCAATTTCCCTGTTTCATCAACACTCTGAACGTCTACAGATTAGAGAGTGCCTCCAAATGTGTTTCGGAAACTACTACTCGTCTCCCGGGAATCGATAAAAGCGTAGACACTTTGAGACATTACTCCCATTTAGAAAAGTGCTAATGGTGCGTGTTATATTCAATCCCGATGCAATTACTGTGTTTCATCAACACTCTGAACGTCCACAGATTACAGAATGCCTCCAAATGTGTTTCGGAAACTACTACTGGTCTCCCGGGAATCGATAAAAGCGTAGACACTTTGAGACATTACTCCCATGGAGAAAAGTGCTAATGGTGCGTGTTATATTCAATCCCGATGCAATTTCTGTGTTTCATCAACACTCTGAACGTCTACAGATTAGAGAGTGCCTCCAAATGTGTTTCGGAAACTACTACTGGTCTCCCGGGAATCGATAAAAGCGTAGACACTTTGAGACATTACTCCCATGGAGAAAAGTGCGCATGGTGCGTGTTGTATTCAATCCCGATGCAATTTCCCTGTTTCATCAACACTCTGAACGTCTACAGATTAGAGAGTGCCTCCAAATGTGTTTCGGAAACTACTACTGGTCTCCCGGGAATCGATAAAAGCGTAGACACTTTGAGACATTACTCCCATGGAGAAAAGTGCTAATGGTGCGTGTTATATTCATTCCCGATGCAATTTCTGTGTTTCATCAACACTCTGAACGTCCACAGATTACAGAATGCCTCCAAATGTGTTTCGGAAACTACTACTGGTCTCCCGGGAATCGATAAAAGCGTAGACACTTTGAGACATTACTCCCATGGAGAAAAGTGCGCATGGTGCGTGTTGTATTCAATCCCGATGCAATTTCCCTGTTTCATCAACACTCTGAACGTCTACAGATTAGAGAGTGCCTCCAAATGTGTTTCGGAAACTACTACTGGTCTCCCGGGAATCGATAAAAGCGTAGACACTTTGAGACATTACTCCCATGGAGAAAAGTGCGCATGGTGCGTGTTGTATTTAATCCCGATGCAATTTCTGTGTTTCATCAACACTCTGAACGTCCACAGATTACAGAATGCCTCAAAATGTGTTTCGGAAACTACTACTGGTCTCCCGGGAATCGATAAAAGCGTAGACACTTTGAGACATTACTCCCATGGAGAAAAGTGCGCATGGTGCGTGTTGTATTCAATCCCGATGCAATTTCCCTGTTTCATCAACACTCAGAACGTCTACAGATTAGAGAGTGCCTCCAAATGTGTTTCGGAAACTACTACTGGTCTCCCGGGAATCGATAAAAGCGTAGACACTTTGAGACATTACTCCCATGGAGAAAAGTGCTAATGGTGCGTGTTATATTCAATCCCGATGCAATTTCTGTGTTTCATCAACACTCTGAACGTCCACAGATTACAGAATGACTCCAAATGTGTTTCGGAAACTACTACTGGTCTCCCGGGAATCGATAAAAGCGTAGACACTTTGAGACATTACTCCCAAGGAGAAAAGTGCTAATGGTGAGTGTTATATTCAATCCCGATGCAATTTCTGTGTTTCATCAACACTCTGAACGTCCACAGATTACAGAATGCCTCAAAATGTGTTTCGGAAACTACTACTGGTCTCCCGGGAATCGATAAAAGCGTAGACACTTTGAGATATTACTCCCATGGAGAAAAGTGCGCATGGTGCGTGTTGTATTCAATCCCGATGCAATTTCCCTGTTTCATCAACACTCTGAACGTCTACAGATTAGAGAGTGCCTCCAAATGTGTTTCGGAAACTACTACTGGTCTCCCGGGAATCGATAAAAACGTAGACACTTTCAGACATTACTCCCATGGAGAAAAGTGCTAATGGTGCGTGTTATATTCAATCCCGATGCAATTACTGTGTTTCATCAACACTCTGAACGTCCACAGATTACAGAATGCCTCCAAATGTGTTTCGGAAACTACTACTGGTCTCCCGGGAATCGATAAAAGCGTAGATACTTTGAGACATTACTCCCATGGAGAAAAGTGCTAATGGTGAGTGTTATATTCAATCCCGATGCAATTTCTGTGTTTCATCAACACTCTGAACGTCCACAGATTACAGAATGCCTCAAAATGTGTTTCGGAAACTACTACTGGTCTCCCGGGAATCGATAAAAGCGTAGACACTTTGAGACATTACTCCCATGGAGAAAAGTGCGCATGGTGCGTGTTGTATTCAATCCCGATGCAATTTCCCTGTTTCATCAACACTCTGAACGTCTACAGATTAGAGAGTGCCTCCAAATGTGTTTCGGAAACTACGACTGGTCTCCCGGGAATCGATAAAAGCGTAGACACTTTGAGACATTACTGCCATGGAGAAAAGTGCTAATGGTGCGTGTTATATTCAATCCCGATGCAATTTCTGTGTTTCATCAACACTCTGAACGTCTACAGATTAGAGAGTGCCTCCAAATGTGTTTCGGAAACTACTACTGGTCTCCCGGGAATAGATAAAAGCGTAGTCACTTTGAGACATTACTCCCATGGAGAAAAGTGCGCATGGTGCGTGTTGTATTCAATCCCGATGCAATTTCCCTGTTTCATCAACACTCTGAACGTCGTCAGATTAGAGAGTGCCTCCAAATGTGTTTCGGAAACTACTACTGGTCTCCCGGGAATCGATAAAAGCGTAGACACTTTGAGACATTACTCCCATGGAGAAAAGTGCTAATGGTGCGTGTTATATTCAATCCCGATGCAATTTCTGTGTTTCATCAACACTCTGAACGTCTACAGATTAGAGAGTGCCTCCAAATGTGTTTCGGAAACTACTACTGGTCTCCCGGGAATCGATAAAAGCGTAGTCACTTTGAGACATTACTCCCATGGAGAAAAGTGCGCATGGTGCGTGTTGTATTCAATCCCGATGCAATTTCCCTGTTTCATCAACACTCTGAACGTCGTCAGATTAGAGAGTGCCTCCAAATGTGTTTCGGAAACTACTACTGGTCTCCCGGGAATCGATAAAAGCGTAGACACTTTGAGACATTACTCCCATGGAGAAAAGTGCTAATGGTGCGTGTTATATTCATTCCCGATGCAATTTCTGTGTTTCATCAACACTCTGAACGTCCACAGATTACAGAATGCCTCAAAATGTGTTTCGGAAACTACTACTGGTCTCCCGGGAATCGATAAAAGCGTAGACACTTTGAGACATTACTCCCATGGAGAAAAGTGCGCATGGTGCGTGTTGTATTCAATCCCGATGCAATTTCCCTGTTTCATCAACACTCTGAACGTCTACAGATTAGAGAGTGCCTCCAAATGTGTTTCGGAAACTACTACTGGTCTCCCGGGAATCGATAAAAACGTAGACACTTTCAGACATTACTCCCATGGAGAAAAGTGCTAATGGTGCGTGTTATATTCAATCCCGATGCAATTACTGTGTTTCATCAACACTCTGAACGTCCACAGATTACAGAATGCCTCCAAATGTGTTTCGGAAACTACTACTGGTCTCCCGGGAATCGATAAAAGCGTAGATACTTTGAGACATTACTCCCATGGAGAAAAGTGCTAATGGTGAGTGTTATATTCAATCCCGATGCAATTTCTGTGTTTCATCAACACTCTGAACGTCCACAGATTACAGAATGCCTCAAAATGTGTTTCGGAAACTACTACTGGTCTCCCGGGAATCGATAAAAGCGTAGACACTTTGAGACATTACTCCCATGGAGAAAAGTGCGCATGGTGCGTGTTGTATTCAATCCCGATGCAATTTCCCTGTTTCATCAACACTCTGAACGTCTACAGATTAGAGAGTGCCTCCAAATGTGTTTCGGAAACTACGACTGGTCTCCCGGGAATCGATAAAAGCGTAGACACTTTGAGACATTACTGCCATGGAGAAAAGTGCTAATGGTGCGTGTTATATTCAATCCCGATGCAATTTCTGTGTTTCATCAACACTCTGAACGTCTACAGATTAGAGAGTGCCTCCAAATGTGTTTCGGAAACTACTACTGGTCTCCCGGGAATCGATAAAAGCGTAGTCACTTTGAGACATTACTCCCATGGAGAAAAGTGCGCATGGTGCGTGTTGTATTCAATCCCGATGCAATTTCCCTGTTTCATCAACACTCTGAACGTCGTCAGATTAGAGAGTGCCTCCAAATGTGTTTCGGAAACTACTACTGGTCTCCCGGGAATCGATAAAAGCGTAGACACTTTGAGACATTACTCCCATGGAGAAAAGTGCTAATGGTGCGTGTTATATTCAATCCCGATGCAATTTCTGTGTTTCATCAACACTCTGAACGTCTACAGATTAGAGAGTGCCTCCAAATGTGTTTCGGAAACTACTACTGGTCTCCCGGGAATCGATAAATGCGTAGTCACTTTGAGACATTACTCCCATGGAGAAAAGTGCGCATGGTGCGTGTTGTATTCAATCCCGATGCAATTTCCCTGTTTCATCAACACTCTGAACGTCGTCAGATTAGAGAGTGCCTCCAAATGTGTTTCGGAAACTACTACTGGTCTCCCGGGAATCGATAAAAGCGTAGACACTTTGAGACATTACTCCCATGGAGAAAAGTGCTAATGGTGCGTGTTATATTCATTCCCGATGCAATTTCTGTGTTTCATCAACACTCTGAACGTCCACAGATGACAGAATGCCTCAAAATGTGTTTCGGAAACTGCTACTGGTCTCCCGGGAATCGATAAAAGCGTAGACACATTGAGACATTACTCCCATGGAGAAATGTGCGCATGGTGCGTGTTGTATTCAATCCCGATGCAATTTCCCTGTTTCAAAACACTCTGAACGTCTACAGATTAGAGAGTGCCTCCAAGTGTGTTTCGGAAACTACTACTGGTCTCTCGGGAATCGATAAAAGCGTAGACACTTTGAGACATTACTCCCATGGAGAAAAGTGCTAATGGTGCGTGTTGTATTCAATCCCGATGCAATTTCCCTGTTTCATCAACACTCTGAACGTCTACAGATTAGAGAGTGCCTCCAAATGTGTTTCGGAAACTACTACTGGTCTCCCGGGAATCGATAAAAGCGTAGACACTTTGAGACATTACTCCCATGGAGAAAAGTGCGCATGGTGCGTGTTGTATTCAATCCCGATGCAATTTCCCTGTTTCATCAACACTCTGAACGTCTACAGATTAGAGAGTGCCTCCAAATGTGTTTCGGAAACTACTACTGGTCTCCCGGGAATCGATAAAAGCGTAGACACTTTGAGACATTACTCCCATGGAGAAAAGTGCTAATGGTGCGTGTTATATTCATTCCCGATGCAATTTCTGTGTTTCATCAACACTCTGAACGTCCACAGATTACAGAATGCCTCCAAATGTGTTTCGGAAACTACTACTGGTCTCCCGGGAATCGATAAAAGCGTAGACACTTTGAGACATTACTCCCATGGAGAAAAGTGCGCATGGTGCGTGTTGTATTCAATCCCGATGCAATTTCCCTGTTTCATCAACACTCTGAACGTCTACAGATTAGAGAGTGCCTCCAAATGTGTTTCGGAAACTACTACTGGTCTCCCGGGAATCGATAAAAGCGTAGACACTTTGAGACATTACTCCCATGGAGAAAAGTGCTAATGGTGCGTGTTGTATTCAATCCCGATGCAATTTCCCTGTTTCATCAACACTCTGAACGTCTACAGATTAGAGAGTGCCTCCAAATGTGTTTCGGAAACTACTACTCGGCTCCCGGGAATCGATAAAAGCGTAGACACTTTGAGACATTACTCCCATGGAGAAAAGTGCTAATGGTGCGTGTTATATTCATTCCCGATGCAATTTCTGTGTTTCATCAACACTCTGAACGTCCACAGATTACAGAATGCCTCCAAATGTGTTTCGGAAACTACTACTGGTCTCCCGGGAATCGATAAAAGCGTAGACACTTTGAGACATTACTCCCATGGAGAAAAGTGCGCATGGTGCGTGTTGTATTCAATCCCGATGCAATTTCCCTGTTTCATCAACACTCTGAACGTCTACAGATTAGAGAGTGCCTCCAAATGTGTTTCGGAAACTACTACTGGTCTCCCGGGAATCGATAAAAGCGTAGACACTTTGAGACATTACTCCCATGGAGAAAAGTGCTAATGGTGCGTGTTGTATTCAATCCTATGCAATTTCCCTGTTTCATCAACACTCTGAACGTCTACAGATTAGAGAGTGCCTCCAAATGTGTTTCGGAAACTACTACTGGTCTCCCGGGAATCGATAAAAGCGTAGACACTTTGAGACATTACTCCCATGGAGAAAAGTGCTAATGGTGCGTGTTGTATTCAATCCCGATGCAATTTCCCTGTTTCATCAACACTCCGAACGTCTACAGATTAGAGAGTGCCTCCAAATGTGTTTCGGAAACTACTACTGGTCTCCCGGGAATCGATAAAACCGTAGACACTTTGAGACATTACTCCCATGGAGAAAAGTGCTAATGGTGCGTGTTATATTCAATCCCGATGCAATTACTGTGTTTCATCAACACTCTGAACGTCCACAGATTACAGAATGCCTCCAAATGTGTTTCGGAAACTACTACTGGTCTCCCGGGAATCGATAAAAGCGTAGACACTTTGAGACATTACTCCCATGGAGAAAAGTGCTAATGGTGCGTGTTATATTCAATCCCGATGCAATTTCTGTGTTTCATCAACACTCTGAACGTCTACAGATTAGAGAGTGCCTCCAAATGTGTTTCGGAAACTACTACTGGTCTCCCGGGAATCGATAAAAGCGTAGACACTTTGAGACATTACTCCAATGGAGAAAAGTGCGCATGGTGCGTGTTGTATTCAATCCCGATGCAATTTCCCTGTTTCATCAACACTCTGAACGTCTACAGATTAGAGAGTGCCTCCAAATGTGTTTCGGAAACTACTACTGGTCTCCCGGGAATCGATAAAAGCGTAGACACTTTGAGACATTACTCCCATGGAGAAAAGTGCTAATGGTGCGTGTTATATTCAATCCCGATGCAATTTCTGTGTTTCATCAACACTCTGAACGTCCACAGATTACAGAATGCCTCAAAATGTGTTTCGGAAACTACTACTGGTCTCCCGGGAATCGATAAAAGCGTAGACACTTTGAGACATTACTCCCATGGAGAAAAGTGCGCATGGTGCGTGTTGTATTCAATCCCGATGCAATTTCCCTGTTTCATCAACACTCTGAACGTCTACAGATTAGAGAGTGCCTCCAAATGTGTTTCGGAAACTACTACTGGTCTCCTGGGAATCGATAAAAGCGTAGACACTTTGAGACATTACTCCCATGGAGAAAAGTGCGCATGGTGCGTGTTGTATTCAATCCCGATGCAATTTCCCTGTTTCATCAAAACTCTGAACGTCTACAGATTAGAGAGTGCCTCCAAATATGTTTCGGAAACTACTACTCGTCTCCCGGGAATCGATAAAAGCGTAGACACTTTGAGACATTACTCCCATGGAGAAAAGTGCTAATGGTGCGTGTTATATTCAATCCCGATGCAATTGCTGTGAATCATCAACACTCTGAACGTCCACAGATTACAGAATGCCTCCAAATGTGTTTCGGAAACTACTACTGGTCTCCCGGGAATCGATAAAAGCGTAGACACTTTGAGACATTACTCCCATGGAGAAAAGTGCTAATGGTGCGTGTTATATTCAATCCCGATGCAATTTCTGTGTTTCATCAACACTCTGAACGTCTACAGATTAGAGAGTGCCTCCAAATGTGTTTCGGAAACTACTACTGGTCTCCCGGGAATCGATAAAAGCGTAGACACTTTGAGACATTACTCCCATGGAGAAAAGTGCGCATGGTGCGTGTTGTATTCAATCCCGATGCAATTTCCCTGTTTCATCAACACTCTGAACGTCTACAGATTAGAGAGTGCCTCCAAATGTGTTTCGGAAACTACTACTGGTCTCCCGGGAATCGATAAAAGCGTAGACACTTTGAGACATTACTCCCATGGAGAAAAGTGCTAATGGTGCGTGTTATATTCATTCCCGATGCAATTTCTGTGTTTCATCAACACTCTGAACGTCCACAGATTACAGAATGCCTCCAAATGTGTTTCGGAAACTACTACTGGTCTCCCGGGAATCGATAAAAGCGTAGACACTTTGAGACATTACTCCCATGGAGAAAAGTGCGCATGGTGCGTGTTGTATTCAATCCCGATGCAATTTCCCTGTTTCATCAACACTCTGAACGTCTACAGATTAGAGAGTGCCTCCAAATGTGTTTCGGAAACTACTACTGGTCTCCCGGGAATCGATAAAAGCGTAGACACTTTGAGACATTACTCCCATGGAGAAAAGTGCGCATGGTGCGTGTTGTATTCAATCCCGATGCAATTTCTGTGTTTCATCAACACTCTGAACGTCCACAGATTACATAATGCCTCAAAATGTGTTTCGGAAACTACTACTGGTCTCCCGGGAATCGATAAAAGCGTAGACACTTTGAGACATTACTCCCATGGAGAAAAGTGCGCATGGTGCGTGTTGTATTCAATCCCGATGCAATTTCCCTGTTTCATCAACACTCAGAACGTCTACAGATTAGAGAGTGCCTCCAAATGTGTTTCGGAAACTACTACTGGTCTCCCGGGAATCGATAAAAGCGTAGACACTTTGAGACATTACTCCCATGGAGAAAAGTGCTAATGGTGCGTGTTATATTCAATCCCGATGCAATTTCTGTGTTTCATCAACACTCTGAACGTCCACAGATTACAGAATGACTCCAAATGTGTTTCGGAAACTACTACTGGTCTCCCGGGAATCGATAAAAGCGTAGACACTTTGAGACATTACTCCCATGAAGAAAAGTGCTAATGGTGCGTGTTATATTCAATCCCGATGCAATTTCTGTGTTTCATCAACACTCTGAACGTCCACAGATTACAGAATGCCTCCAAATGTGTTTCGGAAACTACTACTGGTCTCCCGGGAATCGATAAAAGCGTAGACACTTTGAGACATTACTCCCATGGAGAAAAGTGCTAATGGTGCGTGTTATATTCAATCCCGATGCAATTTCTGTGTTTCATCAACACTTTGAACGTCCACAGATTACAGAATGCCTCAAAATGTGTTTCGGAAACTACTACTGGTCTCCCGGGAATCGATAAAAGCGTAGACACTTTGAGACATTACTCCCATGTAGAAAAGTGCGCATGGTGCGTGTTGTATTCAATCCCGATGCAATTTCCCTGTTTCATCAACACTCTGAACGTCTACAGATTAGATAGTGCCTCCAAATGTGTTTCGGAAACTACTACTGGTCTCCTGGGAATCGATAAAAGCGTAGACACTTTGAGACATTACTCCCATGGAGAAAAGTGCTAATGGTGCGTGTTATATTCATTCCCGATGCAATTTCCCTGTTTCATCAACACTCTGAACGTCTACAGATTAGAGAGTGCCTCCAAATGTGTTTCGGAAACTACTACTGGTCTCCCGGGAATCGATAAAAGCGTAGACACTTTGAGACATTACTCCCATGGAGAAAAGTGCGCATGGTGCGTGTTGTATTCAATCCCGATGCAATTTCCCTGTTTCATCAACACTCTGAACGTCTACAGATTAGAGAGTGCCTCCAAATGTGTTTCGGAAACTACTACTCGTCTCCCGGGAATCGATAAAAGCGTAGACACTTTGAGACATTACTCCCATTTAGAAAAGTGCTAATGGTGCGTGTTATATTCAATCCCGATGCAATTACTGTGTTTCATCAACACTCTGAACGTCCACAGATTACAGAATGCCTCCAAATGTGTTTCGGAAACTACTACTGGTCTCCCGGGAATCGATAAAAGCGTAGACACTTTGAGACATTACTCCCATGGAGAAAAGTGCTAATGGTGCGTGTTATATTCAATCCCGATGCAATTTCTGTGTTTCATCAACACTCTGAACGTCTACAGATTAGAGAGTGCCTCCAAATGTGTTTCGGAAACTACTACTGGTCTCCCGGGAATCGATAAAAGCGTAGACACTTTGAGACATTACTCCCATGGAGAAAAGTGCGCATGGTGCGTGTTGTATTCAATCCCGATGCAATTTCCCTGTTTCATCAACACTCTGAACGTCTACAGATTAGAGAGTGCCTCCAAATGTGTTTCGGAAACTACTACTGGTCTCCCGGGAATCGATAAAAGCGTAGACACTTTGAGACATTACTCCCATGGAGAAAAGTGCTAATGGTGCGTGTTATATTCATTCCCGATGCAATTTCTGTGTTTCATCAACACTCTGAACGTCCACAGATTACAGAATGCCTCCAAATGTGTTTCGGAAACTACTACTGGTCTCCCGGGAATCGATAAAAGCGTAGACACTTTGAGACATTACTCCCATGGAGAAAAGTGCGCATGGTGCGTGTTGTATTCAATCCCGATGCAATTTCCCTGTTTCATCAACACTCTGAACGTCTACAGATTAGAGAGTGCCTCCAAATGTGTTTCGGAAACTACTACTGGTCTCCCGGGAATCGATAAAAGCGTAGACACTTTGAGACATTACTCCCATGGAGAAAAGTGCGCATGGTGCGTGTTGTATTTAATCCCGATGCAATTTCTGTGTTTCATCAACACTCTGAACGTCCACAGATTACAGAATGCCTCAAAATGTGTTTCGGAAACTACTACTGGTCTCCCGGGAATCGATAAAAGCGTAGACACTTTGAGACATTACTCCCATGGAGAAAAGTGCGCATGGTGCGTGTTGTATTCAATCCCGATGCAATTTCCCTGTTTCATCAACACTCAGAACGTCTACAGATTAGAGAGTGCCTCCAAATGTGTTTCGGAAACTACTACTGGTCTCCCGGGAATCGATAAAAGCGTAGACACTTTGAGACATTACTCCCATGGAGAAAAGTGCTAATGGTGCGTGTTATATTCAATCCCGATGCAATTTCTGTGTTTCATCAACACTCTGAACGTCCACAGATTACAGAATGACTCCAAATGTGTTTCGGAAACTACTACTGGTCTCCCGGGAATCGATAAAAGCGTAGACACTTTGAGACATTACTCCCAAGGAGAAAAGTGCTAATGGTGAGTGTTATATTCAATCCCGATGCAATTTCTGTGTTTCATCAACACTCTGAACGTCCACAGATTACAGAATGCCTCAAAATGTGTTTCGGAAACTACTACTGGTCTCCCGGGAATCGATAAAAGCGTAGACACTTTGAGACATTACTCCCATGGAGAAAAGTGCGCATGGTGCGTGTTGTATTCAATCCCGATGCAATTTCCCTGTTTCATCAACACTCTGAACGTCTACAGATTAGAGAGTGCCTCCAAATGTGTTTCGGAAACTACTACTGGTCTCCCGGGAATCGATAAAAACGTAGACACTTTCAGACATTACTCCCATGGAGAAAAGTGCTAATGGTGCGTGTTATATTCAATCCCGATGCAATTACTGTGTTTCATCAACACTCTGAACGTCCACAGATTACAGAATGCTTCCAAATGTGTTTCGGAAACTACTACTGGTCTCCCGGGAATCGATAAAAGCGTAGATACTTTGAGACATTACTCCCATGGAGAAAAGTGCTAATGGTGAGTGTTATATTCAATCCCGATGCAATTTCTGTGTTTCATCAACACTCTGAACGTCCACAGATTACAGAATGCCTCAAAATGTGTTTCGGAAACTACTACTGGTCTCCCGGGAATCGATAAAAGCGTAGACACTTTGAGACATTACTCCCATGGAGAAAAGTGCGCATGGTGCGTGTTGTATTCAATCCCGATGCAATTTCCCTGTTTCATCAACACTCTGAACGTCTACAGATTAGAGAGTGCCTCCAAATGTGTTTCGGAAACTACGACTGGTCTCCCGGGAATCGATAAAAGCGTAGACACTTTGAGACATTACTGCCATGGAGAAAAGTGCTAATGGTGCGTGTTATATTCAATCCCGATGCAATTTCTGTGTTTCATCAACACTCTGAACGTCTACAGATTAGAGAGTGCCTCCAAATGTGTTTCGGAAACTACTACTGGTCTCCCGGGAATAGATAAAAGCGTAGTCACTTTGAGACATTACTCCCATGGAGAAAAGTGCGCATGGTGCGTGTTGTATTCAATCCCGATGCAATTTCCCTGTTTCATCAACACTCTGAACGTCGTCAGATTAGAGAGTGCCTCCAAATGTGTTTCGGAAACTACTACTGGTCTCCCGGGAATCGATAAAAGCGTAGACACTTTGAGACATTACTCCCATGGAGAAAAGTGCTAATGGTGCGTGTTATATTCAATCCCGATGCAATTTCTGTGTTTCATCAACACTCTGAACGTCTACAGATTAGAGAGTGCCTCCAAATGTGTTTCGGAAACTACTACTGGTCTCCCGGGAATCGATAAAAGCGTAGTCACTTTGAGACATTACTCCCATGGAGAAAAGTGCGCATGGTGCGTGTTGTATTCAATCCCGATGCAATTTCCCTGTTTCATCAACACTCTGAACGTCGTCAGATTAGAGAGTGCCTCCAAATGTGTTTCGGAAACTACTACTGGTCTCCCGGGAATCGATAAAAGCGTAGACACTTTGAGACATTACTCCCATGGAGAAAAGTGCTAATGGTGCGTGTTATATTCATTCCCGATGCAATTTCTGTGTTTCATCAACACTCTGAACGTCCACAGATTACAGAATGCCTCAAAATGTGTTTCGGAAACTACTACTGGTCTCCCGGGAATCGATAAAAGCGTAGACACTTTGAGACATTACTCCCATGGAGAAAAGTGCGCATGGTGCGTGTTGTATTCAATCCCGATGCAATTTCCCTGTTTCATCAACACTCTGAACGTCTACAGATTAGAGAGTGCCTCCAAATGTGTTTCGGAAACTACTACTGGTCTCCCGGGAATCGATAAAAACGTAGACACTTTCAGACATTACTCCCATGGAGAAAAGTGCTAATGGTGCGTGTTATATTCAATCCCGATGCAATTACTGTGTTTCATCAACACTCTGAACGTCCACAGATTACAGAATGCCTCCAAATGTGTTTCGGAAACTACTACTGGTCTCCCGGGAATCGATAAAAGCGTAGATACTTTGAGACATTACTCCCATGGAGAAAAGTGCTAATGGTGAGTGTTATATTCAATCCCGATGCAATTTCTGTGTTTCATCAACACTCTGAACGTCCACAGATTACAGAATGCCTCAAAATGTGTTTCGGAAACTACTACTGGTCTCCCGGGAATCGATAAAAGCGTAGACACTTTGAGACATTACTCCCATGGAGAAAAGTGCGCATGGTGCGTGTTGTATTCAATCCCGATGCAATTTCCCTGTTTCATCAACACTCTGAACGTCTACAGATTAGAGAGTGCCTCCAAATGTGTTTCGGAAACTACGACTGGTCTCCCGGGAATCGATAAAAGCGTAGACACTTTGAGACATTACTGCCATGGAGAAAAGTGCTAATGGTGCGTGTTATATTCAATCCCGATGCAATTTCTGTGTTTCATCAACACTCTGAACGTCTACAGATTAGAGAGTGCCTCCAAATGTGTTTCGGAAACTACTACTGGTCTCCCGGGAATCGATAAAAGCGTAGTCACTTTGAGACATTACTCCCATGGAGAAAAGTGCGCATGGTGCGTGTTGTATTCAATCCCGATGCAATTTCCCTGTTTCATCAACACTCTGAACGTCGTCAGATTAGAGAGTGCCTCCAAATGTGTTTCGGAAACTACTACTGGTCTCCCGGGAATCGATAAAAGCGTAGACACTTTGAGACATTACTCCCATGGAGAAAAGTGCTAATGGTGCGTGTTATATTCAATCCCGATGCAATTTCTGTGTTTCATCAACACTCTGAACGTCTACAGATTAGAGAGTGCCTCCAAATGTGTTTTGGAAACTACTACTGGTCTCCCGGGAATCGATAAAAGCGTAGTCACTTTGAGACATTACTCCCATGGAGAAAAGTGCGCATGGTGCGTGTTGTATTCAATCCCGATGCAATTTCCCTGTTTCATCAACACTCTGAACGTCGTCAGATTAGAGAGTGCCTCCAAATGTGTTTCGGAAACTACTACTGGTCTCCCGGGAATCGATAAAAGCGTAGACACTTTGAGACATTACTCCCATGGAGAAAAGTGCTAATGGTGCGTGTTATATTCATTCCCGATGCAATTTCTGTGTTTCATCAACACTCTGAACGTCCACAGATGACAGAATGCCTCAAAATGTGTTTCGGAAACTGCTACTGGTCTCCCGGGAATCGATAAAAGCGTAGACACATTGAGACATTACTCCCATGGAGAAATGTGCGCATGGTGCGTGTTGTATTCAATCCCGATGCAATTTCCCTGTTTCAAAACACTCTGAACGTCTACAGATTAGAGAGTGCCTCCAAGTGTGTTTCGGAAACTACTACTGGTCTCTCGGGAATCGATAAAAGCGTAGACACTTTGAGACATTACTCCCATGGAGAAAAGTGCTAATGGTGCGTGTTGTATTCAATCCCGATGCAATTTCCCTGTTTCATCAACACTCTGAACGTCTACAGATAAGAGAGTGCCTCCAAATGTGTTTCGGAAACTACTACAGGTCTCCCGGGAATCGATAAAAGCGTAGACACTTTGAGACATTACTCCCATGGAGAAAAGTGCTAATGGTGCGTGTTATATTCAATCCCGATGCAATTACTGTGTTTCATCAACACTCTGAACGTCCACAGATTACAGAATGCCTCCAAATGTGTTTCGGAAACTACTACTGGTCACCCGGGAATCGATAAAAGCGTAGACACTTTGAGACATTACTCCCATGGAGAAAAGTGCGCATGGTGCGTGTTGTATTCAATCCCGATGCAATTTCCCTGTTTCATCAACACTCTGAACGTCTACAGATTAGAGAGTGCCTCCAAATGTGTTTCGGAAACTACTACTGGTCTCCCGGGAATCGATAAAAGCGTAGACACTTTGAGACATTACTCCCATGGAGAAAAGTGCTAATGGTGCGTGTTATATTCAATCCCGATGCAATTACTGTGTTTCATCAACACTCTGAACGTCCACAGATTACAGAATGCCTCCAAATGTGTTTCGGAAACTACTACTGGTCTCCCGGGAATCGATAAAAGCGTAGATACTTTGAGACATTACTCCCATGGAGAAAAGTGCTAATGGTGAGTGTTATATTCAATCCCGATGCAATTTCTGTGTTTCATCAACACTCTGAACGTCCACAGATTACAGAATGCCTCAAAATGTGTTTCGGAAACTACTACTGGTCTCCCGGGAATCGATAAAAGCGTAGACACTTTGAGACATTACTCCCATGGAGAAAAGTGCGCATGGTGCGTGTTGTATTCAATCCCGATGCAATTTCCCTGTTTCATCAACACTCTGAACGTCTACAGATTAGAGAGTGCCTCCAAATGTGTTTCGGAAACTACGACTGGTCTCCCGGGAATCGATAAAAGCGTAGACACTTTGAGACATTACTGCCATGGAGAAAAGTGCTAATGGTGCGTGTTATATTCAATCCCGATGCAATTTCTGTGTTTCATCAACACTCTGAACGTCTACAGATTAGAGAGTGCCTCCAAATGTGTTTCGGAAACTACTACTGGTCTCCCGGGAATCGATAAAAGCGTAGTCACTTTGAGACATTACTCCCATGGAGAAAAGTGCGCATGGTGCGTGTTGTATTCAATCCCGATGCAATTTCCCTGTTTCATCAACACTCTGAACGTCGTCAGATTAGAGAGTGCCTCCAAATGTGTTTCGGAAACTACTACTGGTCTCCCGGGAATCGATAAAAGCGTAGACACTTTGAGACATTACTCCCATGGAGAAAAGTGCTAATGGTGCGTGTTATATTCAATCCCGATGCAATTTCTGTGTTTCATCAACACTCTGAACGTCTACAGATTAGAGAGTGCCTCCAAATGTGTTTTGGAAACTACTACTGGTCTCCCGGGAATCGATAAAAGCGTAGTCACTTTGAGACATTACTCCCATGGAGAAAAGTGCGCATGGTGCGTGTTGTATTCAATCCCGATGCAATTTCCCTGTTTCATCAACACTCTGAACGTCGTCAGATTAGAGAGTGCCTCCAAATGTGTTTCGGAAACTACTACTGGTCTCCCGGGAATCGATAAAAGCGTAGACACTTTGAGACATTACTCCCATGGAGAAAAGTGCTAATGGTGCGTGTTATATTCATTCCCGATGCAATTTCTGTGTTTCATCAACACTCTGAACGTCCACAGATGACAGAATGCCTCAAAATGTGTTTCGGAAACTGCTACTGGTCTCCCGGGAATCGATAAAAGCGTAGACACATTGAGACATTACTCCCATGGAGAAATGTGCGCATGGTGCGTGTTGTATTCAATCCCGATGCAATTTCCCTGTTTCAAAACACTCTGAACGTCTACAGATTAGAGAGTGCCTCCAAGTGTGTTTCGGAAACTACTACTGGTCTCTCGGGAATCGATAAAAGCGTAGACACTTTGAGACATTACTCCCATGGAGAAAAGTGCTAATGGTGCGTGTTGTATTCAATCCCGATGCAATTTCCCTGTTTCATCAACACTCTGAACGTCTACAGATAAGAGAGTGCCTCCAAATGTGTTTCGGAAACTACTACAGGTCTCCCGGGAATCGATAAAAGCGTAGACACTTTGAGACATTACTCCCATGGAGAAAAGTGCTAATGGTGCGTGTTATATTCAATCCCGATGCAATTACTGTGTTTCATCAACACTCTGAACGTCCACAGATTACAGAATGCCTCCAAATGTGTTTCGGAAACTACTACTGGTCACCCGGGAATCGATAAAAGCGTAGACACTTTGAGACATTACTCCCATGGAGAAAAGTGCGCATGGTGCGTGTTGTATTCAATCCCGATGCAATTTCCCTGTTTCATCAACACTCTGAACGTCTACAGATTAGAGAGTGCCTCCAAATGTGTTTCGGAAACTACTACTGGTCTCCCGGGAATCGATAAAAGCGTAGACACTTTGAGACATTACTCCCATGGAGAAAAGTGCTAATGGTGCGTGTTATATTCATTCCCGATGCAATTTCTGTGTTTCATCAACACTCTGAACGTCCACAGATTACAGAATGCCTCAAAATGTGTTTCGGAAACTACTACTGGTCTCCCGGGAATCGATAAAAGCGTAGACACTTTGAGACATTACTCCCATGGAGAAAAGTGCGCATGGTGCGTGTTGTATTCAATCCCGATGCAATTTCCCTGTTTCATCAACACTCTGAACGTCTACAGATTAGAGAGTGCCTCCAAATGTGTTTCGGAAACTACTACTGGTCTCCCGGGAATCTATAAAAGCGTAGACACTTTGAGACATTACTCCCATGGAGAAAAGTGCTAATGGTGCGTGTTATATTCATTCCCGATGCAATTTCTGTGTTTCATCAACACTCTGAACGTCCACAGATTACAGAATGCCTCTAAATGTGTTTCGGAAACTACTACTGGTCTCCCGGGAATCGATAAAAGCGTAGACACTTTTAGACATTACTCCCATGGAGAAAAGTGCGCATGGTGCGTGTTGTATTCAATCCCGATGCAATTTCCCTGTTTCATCAACACTCTGAACGTCTACAGATTAGAGAGTGCCTCCAAATGTGTTTCGGAAACTACTACTGGTCTCCCGGGAATCGATAAAAGCGTAGACACTTTGAGACATTACTCCGATGGAGAAAAGTGCTAATGGTGCGTGTTGTATTCAATCCCGATGCAATTTCCCTGTTTCATCAACACTCTGAACGTCTACAGATTAGAGGGTGCCTCCAAATGTGTTTCGGAAACTACTACTGGTCTCCCGGGAATCGATAAAAGCGTAGACACTTTGAGACATTACTCCCATGGAGAAAAGTGCTAATGGTGCGTGTTATATTCAATCCCGATGCAATTACTGTGTTTCATCAACACTCTGAACGTTCACAGATTACAGAATGCCTCCAAATGTGTTTCGGAAACTACTACTGGTCTCCCGGGAATCGATAAAAGCGTAGACACTTTGAGACATTACTCCCATGGAGAAAAGTGCTAATGGTGCGTGTTATATTCAATCCCGATGCAATTTCTGTGTTTCATCAACACTCTGAACGTCTACAGATTAGAGAGTGCCTCCAAATGTGTTTCGGAAACTACTACTGGTCTCCGGGGAATCGATAAAAGCGTAGACACTTTGAGACATTACTCCCATGGAGAAAAGTGCTAATGGTGCGTGTTATATTCATTCCCGATGCAATTTCTGTGTTTCATCAACACTCTGAACGTCCACAGATTACAGAATGCCTCCAAATGTGTTTCGGAAACTACTACTGGTCTCCCGGGAATCGATAAAAGCGTAGACACTTTGAGACATTACTCCCATGGAGAAAAGTGCGCATGGTGCGTGTTGTATTCAATCCCGATGCAATTTCCCTGTTTCATCAACACTCTGAACGTCTACAGATTAGAGAGTGCCTCCAAATGTGTTTCGGAAACTACTACTGGTCTCCCGGGAATCGATAAAAGCGTAGACACTTTGAGACATTACTCCCATGGAGAAAAGTGCTAATGGTGCGTTTTATATTCAATCCCGATGCAATTACTGTGTTTCATCAACACTCTGAACGTCCACAGATTACAGAATGCCTCCAAATGTGTTTCGGAAACTACTACTGGTCTCCCGGGAATCGATAAAAGCGTAGACACTTTGAGACATTACTCCCATGGAGAAAAGTGCTAATGGTGCGTGTTATATTCAATCCCGATGCAATTTCTGTGTTTCATCAACACTCTGAACGTCTACAGATTAGAGAGTGCCTCCAAATGTGTTTCGGAAACTACTACTGGTCTCCTGGGAATCGATAAAAGCGTAGACACTTTGAGACATTACTCCCATGGAGAAAAGTGAGCATGGTGCCTGTTGTATTCAATCCCGATGCAATTTCCCTGTTTCATCAACGCTCTGAACGTCTACAGATTAGAGAGTGCCTCCAAATGTGTTTCGGAAACTACTACTGGTCTCCCGGGAATCGATAAAAGCGTAGACACTTTGAGACATTACTCCCATGGAGAAAAGTTCTAATGGTGCGTGTTATATTCATTCCCCATGCAATTTCTGTGTTTCATCAACACTCTGAACGTCCACAGATTACAGAATGCCTCAAAATGTGTTTCGGAAACTACTACTGGTCTCCCGGGAATCGATAAAAGCGTAGACACCTTGAGACATTACTCCCATGGAGAAAAGTGCGCATGGTGCGTGTTGTATGCAATCCCGATGCAATTTCCCTGTTTCATCAACACTCTGAACGTCTACAGATTAGAGAGTGCCTCCAAATGTGTTTCGGAAACTACTACTGGTCTCCCGGGAATCGATAAAAGCGTAGACACTTTGAGACATTACTCCGATGGAGAAAAGTGCTAATGGTGCGTGTTATATTCAATCCCGATGCAATTTCTGTGTTTCATCAACACTCTGAACGTCCACAGATTACAGAATGCCTCAAAATGAGTTTCGGAAACTACTACTGGTCTCCCGGGAATCGATAAAAGCGTAGACACTTTGAGACATTACTCCCATGGAGAAAAGTGCGCATGGTGCGTGTTGTATTCAATCCCGATGCAATTTCCCTGTTTCATCAACACTCTGAACGTCTACAGATTAGAGAGTGCCTCCAAATGTGTTTCGGAAACTACGACTGGTCTCCCGGGAATCGATAAAAGCGTAGACACTTTGAGACATTACTCCCATGGAGAAAAGTGCTAATGGTGCGTGTTATATTCAATCCCGATGCAATTTCTGTGTTTCATCAACACTCTGAACGTCCACAGATTACAGAATGCCTCCAAATGTGTTTCGGAAACTACTACTGGTCTCCCGGGAATCGATAAAAGCGTAGACACTTTGAGACATTACTCCCATGGAGAAAAGTGCTAATGGTGCGTTTTATATTCAATCCCGATGCAATTACTGTGTTTCATCAACACTCTGAACGTCCACAGATTACAGAATGCCTCCAAATGTGTTTCGGAAACTACTACTGGTCTCCCGGGAATCGATAAAAGCGTAGACACTTTGAGACATTACTCCCATGGAGAAAAGTGCTAATGGTGCGTGTTATATTCAATCCCGATGCAATTTCTGTGTGTCATCAACACTCTGAACGTCTACAGATTAGAGAGTGCCTCCAAATGTGTTTCGGAAACTACTACTGGTCTCCCGGGAATCGATAAAAGCGTAGACACTTTGAGACATTACTCCCATGGAGAAAAGTGAGCATGGTGCCTGTTGTATTCAATCCCGATGCAATTTCCCTGTTTCATCAACACTCTGAACGTCTACAGATTAGAGAGTGCCTCCAAATGTGTTTCGGAAACTACTACTGGTCTCCCGGGAATCGATAAAAGCGTAGACACTTTGAGACATTACTCCCATGGAGAAAAGTTCTAATGGTGCGTGTTATATTCATTCCCCATGCAATTTCTGTGTTTCATCAACACTCTGAACGTCCACAGATTACAGAATGCCTCAAAATGTGTTTCGGAAACTACTACTGGTCTCCCGGGAATCGATAAAAGCGTAGACACTTTGAGACATTACTCCCATGGAGAAAAGTGCGCATGGTGCGTGTTGTATGCAATCCCGATGCAATTTCCCTGTTTCATCAACACTCTGAACGTCTACAGATTAGAGAGTGCCTCCAAATGTGTTTCGGAAACTACTACTGGTCTCCCGGGAATCGATAAAAGCGTAGACACTTTGAGACATTACTCCGATGGAGAAAAGTGCTAATGGTGCGTGTTATATTCAATCCCGATGCAATTTCTGTGTTTCATCAACACTCTGAACGTCCACAGATTACAGAATGCCTCAAAATGTGTTTCGGAAACTACTACTGGTCTCCCGGGAATCGATAAAAGCGTAGACACTTTGAGACATTACTCCCATGGAGAAAAGTGCGCATGGTGCGTGTTGTATTCAATCCCGATGCAATTTCCCTGTTTCATCAACACTCTGAACGTCTACAGATTAGAGAGTGCCTCCAAATGTGTTTCGGAAACTACGACTGGTCTCCCGGGAATCGATAAAAGCGTAGACACTTTGAGACATTACTCCCATGGAGAAAAGTGCTAATGGTGCGTGTTATATTCAATCCCGATGCAATTTCTGTGTTTCATCAACACTCTGAACGTCTACAGATTAGAGAGTGCCTCCAAATGTGTTTCGGAAACTACTACTGGTCTCCCGGGAATCGATAAAAGCGTAGACACTTTGAGACATTACTCCCATGGAGAAAAGTGAGCATGGTGCGTGTTGTATTCAATCCCGATGCAATTTCCCTGTTTCATCAACACTCTGAACGTCTACAGATTAGAGAGTGCCTCCAAATGTGTTTCGGAAACTACTACTGGTCTCCCGGGAATCGATAAAAGCGTAGACACTTTGAGACATTACTCCCATGGAGAAAAGTTCTAATGGTGCGTGTTATATTCATTCCCCATGCAATTTCTGTGTTTCATCAACACTCTGAACGTCCACAGATTACAGAATGCCTCAAAATGTGTTTCGGAAGCTACTACTGGTCTCCCGGGAATCGATAAAAGCGTAGACACTTTGAGACATTACTCCCATGGAGAAAAGTGCGCATGGTGCGTGTTGTATGCAATCCCGATGCAATTTCCCTGTTTCATCAACACTCTGAACGTCTACAGATTAGAGAGTGCCTCCAAATGTGTTTCGGAAACTACTACTGGTCTCCCGGGAATCGATAAAAGCGTAGACACTTTGAGACATTACTCCGATGGAGAAAAGTGCTAATGGTGCGTGTTATATTCAATCCCGATGCAATTTCTGTGTTTCATCAACACTCTGAACGTCCACAGATTACAGAATGCCTCAAAATGTGTTTCGGAAACTACTACTGGTCTCCCGGGAATCGATAAAAGCGTAGACACTTTGAGACATTACTCCCATGGAGAAAAGTGCGCATGGTGCGTGTTGTATTCAATCCCGATGCAATTTCCCTGTTTCATCAACACTCTGAACGTCTACAGATTAGAGAGTGCCTCCAAATGTGTTTCGGAAACTACGACTGGTCTCCCGGGAATCGATAAAAGCGTAGACACTTTGAGACATTACTCCCATGGAGAAAAGTGCTAATGGTGCGTGTTATATTCAATCCCGATGCAATTTCTGTGTTTCATCAACACTCTGAACGTCCACAGATTACAGAATGCCTCCAAATGTGTTTCGGAAACTACTACTGGTCTCCCGGGAATCGATAAAAGCGTAGACACTTTGAGACATTACTCCCATGGAGAAAAGTGCGCATGGTGCGTGTTGTATTCAATCCCGATGCAATTTCCCTGTTTCATCAAAACTCTGAACGTCTACAGATTAGAGAGTTCCTCCAAATGTGTTTCGGAAGCTACTACTGGTCTCCAGGGAATCGATAAAAGCGTAGACACTTTGAGACATTACTCCCATGGAGAAAAGTGCTAATGGTGCGTGTTATATTCAATCCCGATGCAATTTCTGTGTTTCATCAACACTCTGAACGTCCACAGATTACAGAATGCTTCAATATGTGTTTCGGAAACTACTACTGGTCTCCCCGGAATCGATAAAAGTGTAGACACTTTGAGACATTACTCCCATGGAGAAAAGTGCTAATGGTGCGTGTTGTATTCAATCCCGATGCAATTTCCCTGTTTCATCAACACTCTGAACGTCTACAGATTAGAGAGTGCCT
This sequence comes from Schistocerca gregaria, assembly GCF_023897955.1. Lineage (NCBI taxonomy): Eukaryota > Metazoa > Arthropoda > Insecta > Orthoptera > Acrididae > Schistocerca > Schistocerca gregaria. The sequence continues at coordinate 177,241 of NW_026062037.1, read as the reverse complement.
CCAAATGTGTTTCGGAAACTACTACTGGTCTCCCGGGAATTGATAAAAGCTTAGACACTTTGAGACATTACTCCCATGGAGAAAAGTGCTAATGGTGCGTGTTATATTCAATCCCGATGCAATTTCTGTGTTTCATCAACACTCTGAACGTCCACAGATTACAGAATGCCTCAAAATGTATTTAGAAAACTACTACTGGTCTCCCAGGAATCGATAAAAGCGTAGACAGTTTGAGACATTACACCCATGGAGAAAAGTGCGCATGGTGCGTGTTGTATTCAATCCCGATGCAATTTCCCTGTTTCATCAACACTCTGAACGTCTACAGATTAGAGAGTGCCTCCAAATGTGTTTCGGAAACTACTACTGGTCTCCCGGGAATCGATAAAAGCGTAGACACTTTGAGACATTACTCCCATGGAGAAAAGTGCGCATGGTGCGTGTTGTATTCAATCCCGATGCAATTTCCCTGTTTCATCAACACTCTGAACGTCTACAGATTAGAGAGTGCCTCCAAATGTGTTTCGGAAACTACTACTGGTCTCCCGGGAATCGATAAAAGCGTAGACACTTTGAGACATTACTCCCATGGAGAAAAGTGCGCATGGTGCATGTTGTATTCTATCCCGATGCAATTTCCCTGTTTCATCAACACTCAGAACGTCTACAGATTAGAGAGTGCTCCAAATGTGTTTCGGAAACTACTACTGGTCTCCCGGGAATCGACAAAAGCGTAGACACTTTGAGACATTACTCCCATGGAGAAAAGTGCTAATGGTGCGTGTTATATTCAATCCCGAAGCAATTACTGTGTTTCATCAACACTCTGAACGTCCACAGATTACAGAATGCCTCAAAATGTGTTTCGGAAACTACTACTGGTCTCCCGGGAATCGATAAAAGCGTAGACACTTTGAGACATTACTCCCATGGAGAAAAGTGCTAATGGTGCGTGTTGTATTCAATCCCGATGCTATTTCCCTGTTTCATCAACTTTCTGAACGTCTACAGATTAGAGAGTGCCTCCAAATGTGTTTCGGAAACTACTACTGGTCTCCCGGGAATCGATAAAAGCGTAGACACTTTGAGACATTACTCCCATGGAGAAAAGTGCGCATGGTGCCTGTTGTATTCAATCCCGATGCAATTTCCCTGTTTCATCAACACTCTGAACGACTACAGATTAGAGAGTGCCTCCAAATGTGTTTCGGATACTACTACTGGTCTCCCGGGAATCGATAAAAGCGTAGACACTTTGAGACATTACTCCCATGGAGAAAAGTGCTAATGGTGCGTGTTATATTCATTCCCGATGCAATTTCTGTGTTTCATCAACACTCTGAACGTCCACAGATTACAGAATGCCTCAAAATGTGTTTCGGAAACTACTACTGGTCTCCCGGGAATCGATAAAAGCGTAGACAGTTTGAGACATTACTCCCATGGAGAAAAGTGCGCATGGTGCGTGTTGTATTCAATCCCGATGCAATTTCCCTGTTTCATCAACACTCTGAACGTCTACAGATTAGAGAGTGCCTCCAAATGTGTTTCGGAAACTACTACTGGTCTCCCGGGAATCGATAAAAGCGTAGACACTTTGAGACATTACTCCGATGGAGAAAAGTGCTAATGGTGCGTGTTATATTCAATCCCGATGCAATTTCTGTGTTTCATCAACACTCTGAACGTCCACAGATTACAGAATGCCTCAAAATGTGTTTCGGAAACTACTACTGGTCTCCCGGGAATCGATAAAAGCGTAGACACTTTGAGACATTACTCCCATGGAGAAAAGTGCGCATGGTGCGTGTTGTATTCAATCCCGATGCAATTTCCCTGTTTCATCAACACTCTGAACGTCTACAGATTAGAGAGTGCCTCCAAATGTGTTTCGGAAACTACGACTGGTCTCCCGGGAATCGATAAAAGCGTAGACACTTTGAGACATTACTCCCATGGAGAAAAGTGCTAATGGTGCGTGTTATATTCATTCCCGATGCAATTTCTGTGTTTCATCAACACTCTGAACGTCCACAGATTACAGAATGCCTCAATATGTGTTTCGGAAACTACTACTGGTCTCCCGGGAATCGATAAAAGCGTAGACACTTTGAGACATTACTCCCATGGAGAAAAGTGCGCATGGTGCGTGTTGTATTCAATCCCGATGCAATTTCCCTGTTTCATCAACACTCTGAACGTCTACAGATTAGAGAGTGCCTCCAAATGTGTTTCGGAAACTACTACTGGTCTCCCGGGAATCGATAAAAGCGTAGACACTTTGAGACATTACTCCCATGGAGAAAAGTGCTAATGGTGCGTGTTATATTCAATCCCGATGCAATTTCTGTGTTTCATCAACACTCTGAACATCCACAGATTACAGAATGCCTCAAAATGTGTTTAGAAAACTACTACTGGTCTCCCAGGAATCGATAAAAGCGTAGACAGTTTGAGACATTACTCCCATGGAGAAAAGTGCGCATGGTGCGTGTTGTATTCAATCCCGATGCAATTTCCCTGTTTCATCAACACTCTGAACGTCTACAGATTAGAGAGTGCCTCCAAATGTGTTTCGGAAACTACTACTGGTCTCCCGGGAATCGATAAAAGCGTAGACACTTTGAGACATTACTCCCATGGAGAAAAGTGCGCATGGTGCGTGTTGTATTCAATCCCGATGCAATTTCCCTGTTTCATCAACACTCTGAACGTCTACAGATTAGAGAGTGCCTCCAAATGTGTTTCGGAAACTACTACTGGTCTCCCGGGAATCGATAAAAGCGTAGACACTTTGAGACATTACTCCCATGGAGAAAAGTGCGCATGGTGCATGTTGTATTCTATCCCGATGCAATTTCCCTGTTTCATCAACACTCAGAACGTCTACAGATTAGAGAGTGCCTCCAAATGTGTTTCGGAAACTACTACTGGTCTCCCGGGAATCGATAAAAGCGTAGACACTTTGAGACATTACTCCCATGGAGAAAAGTGCTAATGGTGCGTGTTTTATTCAATCCCGATGCAATTACTGTGTTTCATCAACACTCAGAACGTCCACAGATTACAGAATGCCTCCAAATGTGTTTGGGAAACTACTACTGGTCTCCCGGGAATCGATAAAAGCGTGGACACTTTGAGACATTACTCCCATGGAGAAAAGTGCTAATGGTGAGTGTTATATTCAATCCCGATGCAATTTCTGTGTTTCATCAACACTCTGAACGTCCACAGATTACAGAATGCCTCAAAATGTGTTTCGTAAACTACTACTGGTCTCCCGGGAATCGATAAAAACGTAGACACTTTGAGACATTACTCCCATGGAGAAAAGTGCTAATGGTGCGTGTTGTATTCAATCCCGATGCTATTTCCCTGTTTCATCAACTCTCTGAACGTCTACAGATTAGAGAGTGCCTCCAAATGTGTTTCGGAAACTACTACTGGTCTCCCGGGAATCGATAAATGCGTAGACACTTTGAGACATTACTCCCATGGAGAAAAGTGCGCATGGTGCGTGTTGTATTCAATCCCGATGCAATTTCCCTGTTTCATCAACACTCTGAACGTCTACAGGTTAGAGAGTGCCGCCAAATGTGTTTCGGAAACTACTACTGGTCTCCCGGGAATCGATAAAAGCGTAGACACATTGAGACATTACTCCCATGGAGAAAAGTGCTAATGGTGCGTGTTATATTCATTCCCGATGCAATTTCTGTGTTTCATCAACACTCTGAACGTCCACAGATTACAGAATGCCTCAAAATGTGTTTCGGAAACTACTACTGGTCTCCCGGGAATCGATAAAAGCGTAGACACTTTGAGAGTTTACTCCCATGGAGAAAAGTGCTAATGGTGCGTGTTGTATTCAATCCCGATGCAATTTCCCTGTTTCATCAACACTCTGAACGTCTACAGATTAGAGAGTGCCTCCAAATGTGTTTCGGAAACTACTACTGGTCTCCCGCGAATCGATAAAAGCGTAGACACTTTGAGACATTACTCCCATGGAGAAAAGTGCTAATGGTGAGTGTTGTATTCAATCCCGATGCAATTTAACTGTTTCATCAACACTCTGAACGTCTACAGATTAGAGAGTGCCTCCAAATGTGTTTCGGAAACTACTACTGGTCTCCCGGGGATCGATAAAAGCGTAGACACTTTGAGACATTACTCCCATGGAGAAAAGTGCGCATGGTGCCTGTTGTATTCAATCCCGATACAATTTCCCTGTTTCATCAACACTCTGAACGTCTACAGATTAGAGAGTGCCTCCAAATGTGTTTCGGAAACTACTACTGGTCTCCCGGGAATCGATAAAAGCGTAGACACTTTGAGACATTACTCCCATGGAGAAAAGTGCTAATGGTGCGTGTTATATTCATTCCCGATGCAATTTCTGTGTTTCATCAACACTCTGAACCTCCACAGATTACAGAATGCCTCAAAATGTGTTTCGGAAACTACTACTGGTCTCCCGGGAATCGATAAAAGCGTAGACACTTTGAGACATTACTCCCATGGAGAAAAGTGCGCATGGTGCGTGTTGTATTCAATCCCGATGCAATTTCCCTGTTTCATCAACACTCTGAACGTCTACAGATTAGAGAGTGCCTCCAAATGTGTTTCGGAAACTACTACTGGTCTCCCGGGAATCGATAAAAGCGTAGACACTTTGAGACATTACGCCCATGGGGAAAAGTGCGCATGGTGCATGTTTTATTCTATCCCGATGCAATTTCCCTGTTTCATCAACACTCAGAACGTCTACAGATTAGAGAGTGCCTCCAAATGTGTTTCGGAAACTACTACTGGTCTCCCGGGAATCGATAAAAGCGTAGACACTTTGAGACATTACTCCCATGGAGAAAAGTGCTAATGGTGCGTGTTGTATTCAATCCCGATGCAATTTCCCTGTTTCATCAACACTCTGAACGTCTACAGATTAGAGAGTGCCTCCAAATGTGTTTCGGAAACTACTACTCGTCTCCCGGGAATCGATAAAAGCGTAGACACTTTGAGACATTACTCCCATGGAGAAAAGTGCTAATGGTGCGTGTTATATTCAATCCCAATGCAATTACTGTGTTTCATCAACACTCTGAACGTCCACAGATTACAGAATGCCTCCAAATGTGTTTCGGAAACTACTACTGGTCTCCCGGGAATCGATAAAAGCGTAGACACTTTGAGACATTACTCCCATGGAGAAAAGTGCTAATGGTGCGTGTTATATTCAATCCCGATGCAATTTCTGTGTTTCATCAACACTCTGAACGTCTACAGATTAGAGAGTGCCTCCAAATGTGTTTCGGAAACTACTACTGGTCTCCCGGGAATCGATAAAAGCGTAGACACTTTGAGACATTACTCCCATGGAGAAAAGTGCGCATGGTGCCTGTTGTATTCAATCCCGATGCAATTTCCCTGTTTCATCAACACTCTGAACGTCTACAGATTAGAGAGTGCCTCCAAATGTGTTTCGGAAACTACTACTGGTCTCCCGGGAATCGATAAAAGCGTAGACACTTTGAGACATTACTCCCATGGAGAAAAGTGCTAATGGTGCGTGTTATATTCATTCCCGATGCAATTTCTGTGTTTCATCAACACTCTGAACGTCCACAGATTACAGAATGCCTCAAAATGTGTTTCGGAAACTACTACTGGTCTCCCGGGAATCGATAAAAGCGTAGACACTTTGAGACATTACTCCCATGGAGAAAAGTGCGCATGGTGCGTGTTGTATTCAATCCCGATGCAATTTCCCTGTTTCATCAACACTCTGAACGTCTACAGATTAGAGAGTGCCTCCAAATGTGTTTCGGAAACTACTACTGGTCTCCCGGGAATCGATAAAGCGTAGACACTTTGAGACATTACTCCCATGGAGAAAAGTGCACATGGTGCGTGTCGTATTCAATCCCGATGCTATTTCCCTGTTTCATCAACACTCTGAACGTCTACAGATTAGAGAGTGCCTCCAAATGTGTTTCGGAAACTACTACTGGTCTCCCGGGAATCGATAAAAGCGTAGACACTTTGAGACATTACTCCCATGGAGAAAAGTGCTAATGGTGCGTGTTGTATTCAATCCCGATGCAATTTCCCTGTTTCATCAACACTCTGAACGTCTACAGATAAGAGAGTGCCTCCAAATGTGTTTCGGAAACTACTACTGGTCTCCCGGGAATCGATAAAAGCGTAGACACTTTGAGACATTACTCCCATGGAGAAAAGTGCTAATGGTGCGTGTTATATTCAATCCCGATGCAATTACTGTGTTTCATCAACACTCTGAACGTCCACAGATTACAGAATGCCTCCAAATGTGTTTCGGAAACTACTACTGGTCTCCCGGGAATCGATAAAAGCGTAGACACTTTGAGACATTACTCCCATGGAGAAAAGTGCGCATGGTGCGTGTTGTATTCAATCCCGATGCAATTTCCCTGTTTCATCAACACTCTGAACGTCTACAGATTAGAGGGTGCCTCCAAATGTGTTTCGGAAACTACTACTGGTCTCCCGGGAATCGATAAAAGCGTAGACACTTTGAGACATTACTCCCATGGAGAAAAGTGCTAATGGTGCGTGTTATATTCATTCCCGATGCAATTTCTGTGTTTCATCAACACTCTGAACGTCCACAGATTACAGAATGCCTCAAAATGTGTTTTGGAAACTACTACTGGTCTCCCGGGAATCGATAAAAGCGTAGACACTTTGAGACATTACTCCCATGGAGAAAAGTGCGCATGGTGCGTGTTGTATTCAATCCCGATGCAATTTCCCTGTTTCATCAACACTCTGAACGTCTACAGATTAGAGAGTGCCTCCAAATGTGTTTCGGAAACTACTACTGGTCTCCCGGGAATCGATAAAAGCGTAGACACTTTGAGACATTACTCCCATGGAGAAAAGTGCTAATGGTGCGTGTTATATTCATTCCCGATGCAATTTCTGTGTTTCATCAACACTCTGAACGTCCACAGATTACAGAATGCCTCAAAATGTGTTTCGGAAACTACTACTGGTCTCCCGGGAATCGATAAAAGCGTAGACACTTTGAGACATTACTCCCATGGAGAAAAGTGCGCATGGTGCGTGTTGTATTCAATCCCGATGCAATTTCCCTGTTTCATCAACACTCTGAACGTCTACAGATTAGAGAGTGCCTCCAAATGTGTTTCGGAAACTACTACTGGTCTCCCGGGAATCGATAAAAGCGTAGACACTTTGAGACATTACTCCCATGGAGAAAAGTGCTAATGGTGCGTGTTATATTCATTCCCGATGCAATTTCTGTGTTTCATCAACACTCTGAACGTCCACAGATTACAGAATGCCTCAAAATGTGTTTTGGAAACTACTACTGGTCTCCCGGGAATCGATAAAAGCGTAGACACTTTGAGACATTACTCCCATGGAGAAAAGTGCGCATGGTGCGTGTTGTATTCAATCCCGATGCAATTTCCCTGTTTCATCAACACTCTGAACGTCTACAGATTAGAGAGTGCCTCCAAATGTGTTTCGGAAACTACTACTGGTCTCCCGGGAATCGATAAAAGCGTAGACACTTTGAGACATTACTCCCATGGAGAAAAGTGCTAATGGTGCGTGTTATATTCATTCCCGATGCAATTTCTGTGTTTCATCAACACTCTGAACGTCCACAGATTACAGAATGCCTCAAAATGTGTTTCGGAAACTACTACTGGTCTCCCGGGAATCGATAAAAGCGTAGACACTTTGAGACATTACTCCCATGGAGAAAAGTGCGCATGGTGCGTGTTGTATTCAATCCCGATGCAATTTCCCTGTTTCATCAACACTCTGAACGTCTACAGATTAGAGAGTGCCTCCAAATGTGTTTCGGAAACTACTACTGGTCTCCCGGGAATCGATAAAAGCGTAGACACTTTGAGACATTACTCCCATGGAGAAAAGTGCTAATGGTGCGTGTTGTATTCAATCCCGATGCAATTTCCCTGTTTCATCAACACTCTGAACGTCTACAGATTAGAGGGTGCCTCCAAATGTGTTTCGGAAACTACTACTGGTCTCCCGGGTATCGATAAAAGCGTAGACACTTTGAGACATTACTCCCATGGAGAAAAGTGCTAATGGTGCGTGTTATATTCAATCCCGATGCAATTACTGTGTTTCATCAACACTCTGAACGTTCACAGATTACAGAATGCCTCCAAATGTGTTTCGGAAACTAGTACTGGTCTCCCGGGAATCGATAAAAGCGTAGACACTTTGAGACATTACTCCCATGGAGAAAAGTGCTAATGGTGCGTGTTATATTCAATCCCGATGCAATTTCTGTGTTTCATCAACACTCTGAACGTCTACAGATTAGAGAGTGCCTCCAAATGTGTTTCGGAAACTACTACTGGTCTCCGGGGAATCGATAAAAGCGTAGACACTTTGAGACATTACTCCCATGGAGAAAAGTGCTAATGGTGCGTGTTATATTCATTCCCGATGCAATTTCTGTGTTTCATCAACACTCTGAACGTCCACAGATTACAGAATGCCTCCAAATGTGTTTCGGAAACTACTACTGGTCTCCCGGGAATCGATAAAAGCGTAGACACTTTGAGACATTACTCCCATGGAGAAAAGTGCTAATGGTGCGTGTTGTATTCAATCCCGATGCAATTTCCCTGTTTCATCAACACTCTGAACGTCTACAGATTAGAGAGTGCCTCCAAATGTGTTTCGGAAACTACTACTGGTCTCCCGGGAATCGATAAAAGCGTAGACACTTTGAGACATTACTCCCATGGAGAAAAGTGCTAATGGTGCGTTTTATATTCAATCCCGATGCAATTACTGTGTTTCATCAACACTCTGAACGTCCACAGATTACAGAATGCCTCCAAATGTGTTTCGGAAACTACTACTGGTCTCCCGGGAATCGATAAAAGCGTAGACACTTTGAGACATTACTCCCATGGAGAAAAGTGCTAATGGTGCGTGTTATATTCAATCCCGATGCAATTTCTGTGTTTCATCAACACTCTGAACGTCTACAGATTAGAGAGTGCCTCCAAATGTGTTTCGGAAACTACTACTGGTCTCCCGGGAATCGATAAAAGCGTAGACACTTTGAGACATTACTCCCATGGAGAAAAGTGAGCATGGTGCCTGTTGTATTCAATCCCGATGCAATTTCCCTGTTTCATCAACACTCTGAACGTCTACAGATTAGAGAGTGCCTCCAAATGTGTTTCGGAAACTACTACTGGTCTCCCGGGAATCGATAAAAGCGTAGACACTTTGAGACATTACTCCCATGGAGAAAAGTTCTAATGGTGCGTGTTATATTCATTCCCCATGCAATTTCTGTGTTTAATCATCACTCTGAACGTCCACAGATTACAGAATGCCTCAAAATGTGTTTCGGAAACTACTACTGGTCTCCCGGGAATCGATAAAAGCGTAGACACTTTGAGACATTACTCCCATGGAGAAAAGTGCGCATGGTGCGTGTTGTATGCAATCCCGATGCAATTTCCCTGTTTCATCAACACTCTGAACGTCTACAGATTAGAGAGTGCCTCCAAATGTGTTTCGGAAACTACTACTGGTCTCCCGGGAATCGATAAAAGCGTAGACACTTTGAGACATTACTCCGATGGAGAAAAGTGCTAATGGTGCGTGTTATATTCAATCCCGATGCAATTTCTGTGTTTCATCAACACTCTGAACGTCCACAGATTACAGAATGCCTCAAAATGTGTTTCGGAAACTACTACTGGTCTCCCGGGAATCGATAAAAGCGTAGACACTTTGAGACATTACTCCCATGGAGAAAAGTGCGCATGGTGCGTGTTGTATTCAATCCCGATGCAATTTCCCTGTTTCATCAACACTCTGAACGTCTACAGATTAGAGAGTGCCTCCAAATGTGTTTCGGAAACTACGACTGGTCTCCTGGGAATCGATAAAAGCGTAGACACTTTGAGACATTACTCCCATGGAGAAAAGTGCTAATGGTGCGTGTTATATTCAATCCCGATGCAATTTCTGTGTTTCATCAACACTCTGAACGTCCACAGATTACAGAATGCCTCCAAATGTGTTTCGGAAACTACTACTGGTCTCCCGGGAATCGATAAAAGCGTAGACACTTTGAGACATTACTCCCATGGAGAAAAGTGCGCATGGTGCGTGTTGTATTCAATCCCGATGCAACTTCCCTGTTTCATCAAAACTCTGAACGTCTACAGATTAGAGAGTGCCTCCAAATGTGTTTCGGAAGCTACTACTGGTCTCCCGGGAATCGATAAAAGCGTAGACACTTTGAGACATTACTCCCATGGAGAAAAGGGCTAATGGTGCGTGTTATATTCAATCCCGATGCAATTTCTGTGTTTCATCAACACTCTGAACGTCCACAGATTACAGAATGCCTCAATATGTGTTTCGGAAACTACTACTGGTCTCCCCGGAATCGATAAAAGTGTAGACACTTTGAGACATTACTCCCATGGAGAAAAGTGCTAATGGTGCGTGTTGTATTCAATCCCGATGCAATTTCCCTGTTTCATCAACACTCTGAACGTCTACAGATTAGAGAGTGCCTCCAAATGTGTTTCGGAAACTACTACTGGTCTCCCGGGAATTGATAAAAGCTTAGACACTTTGAGACATTACTCCCATGGAGAAAAGTGCTAATGGTGCGTGTTATATTCAATCCCGATGCAATTTCTGTGTTTCATCAACACTCTGAACGTCCACAGATTACAGAATGCCTCAAAATGTGTTTAGAAAACTACTACTGGTCTCCCAGGAATCGATAAAAGCGTAGACAGTTTGAGACATTACACCCATGGAGAAAAGTGCGCATGGTGCGTGTTGTATTCAATCCCGATGCAATTTCCCTGTTTCATCAACACTCTGAACGTCTACAGATTAGAGAGTGCCTCCAAATGTGTTTCGGAAACTACTACTGGTCTCCCGGGAATCGATAAAGCGTAGACACTTTGAGACATTACTCCCATGGAGAAAAGTGCACATGGTGCGTGTCGTATTCAATCCCGATGCTATTTCCCTGTTTCATCAACACTCTGAACGTCTACAGATTAGAGAGTGCCTCCAAATGTGTTTCGGAAACTACTACTGGTCTCCCGGGAATCGATAAAAGCGTAGACACTTTGAGACATTACTCCCATGGAGAAAAGTGCTAATGGTGCGTGTTGTATTCAATCCCGATGCAATTTCCCTGTTTCATCAACACTCTGAACGTCTACAGATAAGAGAGTGCCTCCAAATGTGTTTCGGAAACTACTACTGGTCTCCCGGGAATCGATAAAAGCGTAGACACTTTGAGACATTACTCCCATGGAGAAAAGTGCTAATGGTGCGTGTTATATTCAATCCCGATGCAATTACTGTGTTTCATCAACACTCTGAACGTCCACAGATTACAGAATGCCTCCAAATGTGTTTCGGAAACTACTACTGGTCTCCCGGGAATCGATAAAAGCGTAGACACTTTGAGACATTACTCCCATGGAGAAAAGTGCGCATGGTGCGTGTTGTATTCAATCCCGATGCAATTTCCCTGTTTCATCAACACTCTGAACGTCTACAGATTAGAGGGTGCCTCCAAATGTGTTTCGGAAACTACTACTGGTCTCCCGGGAATCGATAAAAGCGTAGACACTTTGAGACATTACTCCCATGGAGAAAAGTGCTAATGGTGCGTGTTGTATTCAATCCCGATGCAATTTCCCTGTTTCATCAACACTCTGAACGTCTACAGATTAGAGGGTGCCTCCAAATGTGTTTCGGAAACTACTACTGGTCTCCCGGGTATCGATAAAAGCGTAGACACTTTGAGACATTACTCCCATGGAGAAAAGTGCTAATGGTGCGTGTTATATTCAATCCCGATGCAATTACTGTGTTTCATCAACACTCTGAACGTTCACAGATTACAGAATGCTTCCAAATGTGTTTCGGAAACTAGTACTGGTCTCCCGGGAATCGATAAAAGCGTAGACACTTTGAGACATTACTCCCATGGAGAAAAGTGCTAATGGTGCGTGTTATATTCAATCCCGATGCAATTTCTGTGTTTCATCAACACTCTGAACGTCTACAGATTAGAGAGTGCCTCCAAATGTGTTTCGGAAACTACTACTGGTCTCCGGGGAATCGATAAAAGCGTAGACACTTTGAGACATTACTCCCATGGAGAAAAGTGCTAATGGTGCGTGTTATATTCATTCCCGATACAATTTCTGTGTTTCATCAACACTCTGAACGTCCACAGATTACAGAATGCCTCCAAATGTGATTCGGAAACTACTACTGGTCTCCCGGGAATCGATAAAAGCGTAGACACTTTGAGACATTACTCCCATGGGGAAAAGTGCTAATGGTGCGTGTTGTATTCAATCCCGATGCAATTTCCCTGTTTCATCAACACTCTGAACGTCTACAGATTAGAGAGTGCCTCCAAATGTGTTTCGGAAACTACTACTGGTCTCCCGGGAATCGATAAAAGCGTAGACACTTTGAGACATTACTCCCATGGAGAAAAGTGCTAATGGTGCGTTTTATATTCAATCCCGATGCAATTACTGTGTTTCATCAACACTCTGAACGTCCACAGATTACAGAATGCCTCCAAATGTGTTTCGGAAACTACTACTGGTCTCCCGGGAATCGATAAAAGCGTAGACACTTTGAGACATTACTCCCATGGAGAAAAGTGCTAATGGTGCGTGTTATATTCAATCCCGATGCAATTTCTGTGTTTCATCAACACTCTGAACGTCTACAGATTAGAGAGTGCCTCCAAATGTGTTTCGGAAACTACTACTGGTCTCCCGGGAATCGATAAAAGCGTAGACACTTTGAGACATTACTCCCATGGAGAAAAGTGAGCATGGTGCCTGTTGTATTCAATCCCGATGCAATTTCCCTGTTTCATCAACACTCTGAACGTCTACAGATTAGAGAGTGCCTCCAAATGTGTTTCGGAAACTACTACTGGTCTCCCGGGAATCGATAAAAGCGTAGACACTTTGAGACATTACTCCCATGGAGAAAAGTTCTAATGGTGCGTGTTATATTCATTCCCCATGCAATTTCTGTGTTTAATCATCACTCTGAACGTCCACAGATTACAGAATGCCTCAAAATGTGTTTCGGAAACTACTACTGGTCTCCCGGGAATCGATAAAAGCGTAGACACTTTGAGACATTACTCCCATGGAGAAAAGTGCGCATGGTGCGTGTTGTATGCAATCCCGATGCAATTTCCCTGTTTCATCAACACTCTGAACGTCTACAGATTAGAGAGTGCCTCCAAATGTGTTTCGGAAACTACTACTGGTCTCCCGGGAATCGATAAAAGCGTAGACACTTTGAGACATTACTCCGATGGAGAAAAGTGCTAATGGTGCGTGTTATATTCAATCCCGATGCAATTTCTGTGTTTCATCAACACTCTGAACGTCCACAGATTACAGAATGCCTCAAAATGTGTTTCGGAAACTACTACTGGTCTCCCGGGAATCGATAAAAGCGTAGACACTTTGAGACATTACTCCCATGGAGAAAAGTGCGCATGGTGCGTGTTGTATTCAATCCCGATGCAATTTCCCTGTTTCATCAACACTCTGAACGTCTACAGATTAGAGAGTGCCTCCAAATGTGTTTCGGAAACTACGACTGGTCTCCTGGGAATCGATAAAAGCGTAGACACTTTGAGACATTACTCCCATGGAGAAAAGTGCTAATGGTGCGTGTTATATTCAATCCCGATGCAATTTCTGTGTTTCATCAACACTCTGAACGTCCACAGATTACAGAATGCCTCCAAATGTGTTTCGGAAACTACTACTGGTCTCCCGGGAATCGATAAAAGCGTAGACACTTTGAGACATTACTCCCATGGAGAAAAGTGCGCATGGTGCGTGTTGTATTCAATCCCGATGCAATTTCCCTGTTTCATCAAAACTCTGAACGTCTACAGATTAGAGAGTGCCTCCAAATGTGTTTCGGAAGCTACTACTGGTCTCCCGGGAATCGATAAAAGCGTAGACACTTTGAGACATTACTCCCATGGAGAAAAGGGCTAATGGTGCGTGTTATATTCAATCCCGATGCAATTTCTGTGTTTCATCAACACTCTGAACGTCCACAGATTACAGAATGCCTCAATATGTGTTTCGGAAACTACTACTGGTCTCCCCGGAATCGATAAAAGTGTAGACACTTTGAGACATTACTCCCATGGAGAAAAGTGCTAATGGTGCGTGTTGTATTCAATCCCGATGCAATTTCCCTGTTTCATCAACACTCTGAACGTCTACAGATTAGAGAGTGCCTCCAAATGTGTTTCGGAAACTACTACTGGTCTCCCGGGAATTGATAAAAGCTTAGACACTTTGAGACATTACACCCATGGAGAAAAGTGCGCATGGTGCGTGTTGTATTCAATCCCGATGCAATTTCCCTGTTTCATCAACACTCTGAACGTCTACAGATTAGAGAGTGCCTCCAAATGTGTTTCGGAAACTACTACTGGTCTCCCGGGAATCGATAAAAGCGTAGACACTTTGAGACATTACTCCCATGGAGAAAAGTGCGCATGGTGCGTGTTGTATTCAATCCCGATGCAATTTCCCTGTTTCATCAACACTCTGAACGTCTACAGATTAGAGAGTGCCTCCAAATGTGTTTCGGAAACTACTACTCGTCTCCCGGGAATCGATAAAAGCGTAGACACTTTGAGACATTACTCCCATGGAGAAAAGTGCGCATGGTGCGTGTTGTATTCTATCCCGATGCAATTTCCCTGTTTCATCAACACTCAGAACGTCTACAGATTAGAGAGTGCTCCAAATGTGTTTCGGAAACTACTACTGGTCTCCCGGGAATCGATAAAAGCGTAGACACTTTGAGACATTACTCCCATGGAGAAAAGTGCTAATGGTGCGTGTTATATTCAATCCCGAAGCAATTACTGTGTTTCATCAACACTCTGAACGTCCACAGATTACAGAATGCCTCAAAATGTGTTTCGGAAACTACTACTGGTCTCCCGGGAATCGATAAAAGCGTACACACTTTGAGACATTACTCCCATGGAGAAAAGTGCTAATGGTGCGTGTTGTATTCAATCCCGATGCTATTTCCCTGTTTCATCAACTTTCTGAACGTCTACAGATTAGAGAGTGCCTCCAAATGTGTTTCGGAAACTACTACTGGTCTCCCGGGAATCGATAAAAGCGTAGACACTTTGAGACATTACTCCCATGGAGAAAAGTGCGCATGGTGCGTGTTGTATTCAATCCCGATGCAATTTCCCTGTTTCATCAACACTCTGAACGTCTACAGATTAGAGAGTGCCTCCAAATGTGTTTCGGATACTACTACTGGTCTCCCGGGAATCGATAAAAGCGTAGACACTTTGAGACATTACTCCCATGGAGAAAAGTGCTAATGGTGCGTGTTATATTCATTCCCGATGCAATTTCTGTGTTTCATCAACACTCTGAACGTCCACAGATTACAGAATGCCTCAAAATGTGTTTCGGAAACTACTACTGGTCTCCCGGGAATCGATAAAAGCGTAGACAGTTTGAGACATTACTCCCATGGAGAAAAGTGCGCATGGTGCGTGTTGTATTCAATCCCGATGCAATTTCCCTGTTTCATCAACACTCTGAACGTCTACAGATTAGAGAGTGCCTCCAAATGTGTTTCGGAAACTACTACTGGTCTCCCGGGAATCGATAAAAGCGTAGACACTTTGAGACATTACTCCGATGGAGAAAAGTGCTAATGGTGCGTGTTATATTCAATCCCGATGCAATTTCTGTGTTTCATCAACACTCTGAACGTCCACAGATTACAGAATGCCTCCAAATGTGTTTCGGAAACTACTACTGGTCTCCCGGGAATCGATAAAAGCGTAGACACTTTGAGACATTACTCCCATGGAGAAAAGTGCGCATGGTGCGTGTTGTATTCAATCCCGATGCAATTTCCCTGTTTCATCAACACTCTGAATGTCTACAGATTAGAGAGTGCCTCCAAATGTGTTTCGGAAACTACGACTGGTCTCCCGGGAATCGATAAAAGCGTAGACACTTTGAGACATTACTCCCATGGAGAAAAGTGCTAATGGTGCGTGTTATATTCAATCCCGATGCAATTTCTGTGTTTCATCAACACTCTGAACGTCCACAGATTACAGAATGCCTCCAAATGTGTTTCGGAAACTACTACTGGTCTCCCGGGAATCGATAAAAGCGTAGACACTTTGAGACATTACTCCCATGGAGAAAAGTGCTAATGGTGCGTGTTGTATTCAATCCCGATGCAATTTCCCTGTTTCATCAAAACTCTGAACGTCTACAGATTAGAGAGTGCCTCCAAATGTGTTTCGGAAACTACTACTGGTCTCCCGGGAATCGATAAAAGCGTAGACACTTTGAGACGTTACTCCCATGGAGAAAAGTGCTAATGGTGCGTGTTATATTCAATCCCGATGCAATTTCTGTGTTTCATCAACACTCTGAACGTCCACAGATTACAGAATGCCTCAATATGTGTTTCGGAAACTACTACTGGTCTCCCGGGAATCGATAAAAGCGTAGACACTTTGAGAAATTACTCCCATGGAGAAAAGTGCGCATGGTGCGTGTTGTATTCAATCCCGATGCAATTTCCCTGTTTCATCAACACTCTGAACGTCTACAGATTAGAGAGTGCCTCCAAATGTGTTTCGGAAACTACTACTGGTCTCCCGGGAATCGATAAAAGCGTAGACACTTTGAGACATTACTCCCATGGAGAAAAGTGCTAATGGTGCGTGTTATATTCAATCCCGATGTAATTTCTGTGTTTCATCAACACTCTGAACATCCACAGATTACAGAATGCCTCAAAATGTGTTTAGAAAACTACTACTGGTCTCCCAGGAATCGATAAAAGCGTAGACAGTTTGAGACATTACTCCCATGGAGAAAAGTGCGCATGGTGCGTGTTGTATTCAATCCCGATGCAATTTCCCTGTTTCATCAACACTCTGAACGTCTACAGATTAGAGAGTGCCTCCAAATGTGTTTCGGAAACTACTACTGGTCTCCCGGGAATCGATAAAAGCGTAGACACTTTGAGACTTTACTCCCATGGAGAAAAGTGCGCATGGTGCGTGTTGTATTCAATCCCGATGCAATTTCCCTGTTTCATCAACACTCTGAACGTCTACAGATTAGAGAGTGCCTCCAAATGTGTTTCGGAAACTACTACTGGTCTCCCGGGAATCGATAAAAGCGTAGACACTTTGAGACATTACTCCCAT
This sequence comes from Schistocerca gregaria, assembly GCF_023897955.1. Classification (NCBI taxonomy): domain Eukaryota; kingdom Metazoa; phylum Arthropoda; class Insecta; order Orthoptera; family Acrididae; genus Schistocerca; species Schistocerca gregaria. The sequence goes on along the minus strand of NW_026062037.1, from coordinate 159,897 downwards.
GGAGAAAAGTGCGCATGGTGCATGTTGTTTTCTATCCCGATGCAATTTCCCTGTTTCATCAACACTCAGAACGTCTACAGATTAGAGAGTGCCTCCAAATGTGTTTCGGAAACTACTACTGGTCTCCCGGGAATCGATAAAAGCGTAGACACTTTGAGACATTACTCCCATGGAGAAAAGTGCTAATGGTGCGTGTTTTATTCAATCCCGATGCAATTACTGTGTTTCATCAACACTCAGAACGTCCACAGATTACAGAATGCCTCCAAATGTGTTTGGGAAACTACTACTGGTCTCCCGGGAATCGATAAAAGCGTGGACACTTTGAGACATTACTCCCATGGAGAAAAGTGCTAATGGTGAGTGTTATATTCAATCCCGATGCAATTTCTGTGTTTCATCAACACTCTGAACGTCCACAGATTACAGAATGCCTCAAAATGTGTTTCGTAAACTACTACTGGTCTCCCGGGAATCGATAAAAACGTAGACACTTTGAGACATTACTCCCATGGAGAAAAGTGCTAATGGTGCGTGTTGTATTCAATCCCGATGCTATTTCCCTGTTTCATCAACTCTCTGAACGTCTACAGATTAGAGAGTGCCTCCAAATGTGTTTCGGAAACTACTACTGGTCTCCCGGGAATCGATAAATGCGTAGACACTTTGAGACATTACTCCCATGGAGAAAAGTGCGCATGGTGCGTGTTGTATTCAATCCCGATGCAATTTCCCTGTTTCATCAACACTCTGAACGTCTACAGGTTAGAGAGTGCCGCCAAATGTGTTTCGGAAACTACTACTGGTCTCCCGGGAATCGATAAAAGCGTAGACACTTTGAGACATTACTCCCATGGAGAAAAGTGCTAATGGTGCGTGTTATATTCATTCCCGATGCAATTTCTGTGTTTCATCAACACTCTGAACGTCCACAGATTACAGAATGCCTCAAAATGTGTTTCGGAAACTACTACTGGTCTCCCGGGAATCGATAAAAGCGTAGACACTTTGAGACATTACTCCCATGGAGAAAAGTGCTAATGGTGCGTGTTGTATTCAATCCCGATGCATTTTCCCTGTTTCATCAACACTCTGAACGTCTACAGATTAGAGAGTGCCTCCAAATGTGTTACGGAAACTACTACTGGTCTCCCGCGAATCGATAAAAGCGTAGACACTTTGAGACATTACTCCCATGGAGAAAAGTGCTAATGGTGCGTGTTGTATTCAATCCCGATGCAATTTCCCTCTTTCATCAACACTCTGAACGTCTACAGATTAGAGAGTGCCTCCAAATGTGTTTCGGAAACTACTACTGGTCTCCCGGGAATCGATAAAAGCGTAGACACTTTGAGACATTACTCCCATGGAGAAAAGTGCTAATGGTGCGTGTTATATTCATTCCCGATGCAATTTCTGTGTTTCATCAACACTCTGAACGTCCACAGATTACAGAATGCCTCAAAATGTGTTTCGGAAACTACTACTGGTCTCCCGGGAATCGATAAAAGCGTAGACACTTTGAGACATTACTCCCATGGAGAAAAGTGCGCATGGTGCGTGTTGTATTCAATCCCGATGCAATTTCCCTGTTTCATCAACACTCTGAACGTCTACAGATTAGAGAGTGCCTCCAAATGTGTTTCGGAAACTACTACTGGTCTCCCGGGAATCGATAAAAGCGTAGACACTTTGAGACATTACTCCCATGGAGAAAAGTGCTAATGGTGCGTGTTATATTCATTCCCGATGCAATTTCTGTGTTTCATCAACACTCTGAACGTCCACAGATTACAGAATGCCTCCAAATGTGTTTCGGAAACTACTACTGGTCTCCCGGGAATCGATAAAAGCGTAGACACTTTGAGACATTACTCCCATGGAGAAAAGTGCTAATGGTGCGTGTTGTATTCAATCCCGATGCAATTTCCCTGTTTCATCAACACTCTGAACGTCTACAGATTAGAGAGTGCCTCCAAATGTGTTTCGGAAACTACTACTCGTCTCCCGGGAATCGATAAAAGCGTAGACACTTTGAGACATTACTCCCATGGAGAAAAGTGCTAATGGTGCGTGTTATATTCAATCCCGATGCAATTACTGTGTTTCATCAACACTCTGAACGTCCACAGATTACAGAATGCCTCCAAATGTGTTTCGGAAACTACTACTGGTCTCCCGGGAATCGATAAAAGCGTAGACACTTTGAGACATTACTCCCATGGAGAAAAGTGCTAATGGTGCGTGTTATATTCATTCCCGATGCAATTTCTGTGTTTCATCAACACTCTGAACGTCCACAGATTACAGAATGCCTCAAAATGTGTTTCGGAAACTACTACTGGTCTCCCGGGAATCGATAAAAGCGTAGACACTTTGAGACATTACTCCCATGGAGAAAAGTGCGCATGGTGCGTGTTGTATTCAATCCCGATGCAATTTCCCTGTTTCATCAACACTCTGAACGTCTACAGATTAGAGAGTGCCTCCAAATGTGTTTCGGAAACTACTACTCGTCTCCCGGGAATCGATAAAAGCGTAGACACTTTGAGACATTACTCCCATGGAGAAAAGTGCTAATGGTGCGTGTTATATTCAATCCCGATGCAATTACTGTGTTTCATCAACACTCTGAACGTCCACAGATTACAGAATGCCTCCAAATGTGTTTCGGAAACTACTACTGGTCTCCCGGGAATCGATAAAAGCGTAGACACTTTGAGACATTACTCCCATGGAGAAAAGTGCTAATGGTGCGTGTTATATTCAATCCCGATGCAATTTCTGTGTTTCATCAACACTCTGAACGTCTACAGATTAGAGAGTGCCTCCAAATGTGTTTCGGAAACTACTACTGGTCTCCCGGGAATCGATAAAAGCGTAGACACTTTGAGACATTACTCCCATGGAGAAAAGTGCGCATGGTGCCTGTTGTATTCAATCCCGATGCAATTTCCCTGTTTCATCAACACTCTGAACGTCTACAGATTAGAGAGTGCCTCCAAATGTGTTTCGGAAACTACTACTGGTCTCCCGGGAATCGATAAAAGCGTAGACACTTTGAGACATTACTCCCATGGAGAAAAGTGCTAATGGTGCGTGTTATATTCATTCCCGATGCAATTTCTGTGTTTCATCAACACTCTGAACGTCCACAGATTACAGAATGCCTCAAAATGTGTTTCGGAAACTACTACTGGTCTCCCGGGAATCGATAAAAGCGTAGACACTTTGAGACATTACTCCCATGGAGAAAAGTGCACATGGTGCGTGTCGTATTCAATCCCGATGCAATTTCCCTGTTTCATCAACACTCTGAACGTCTACAGATTAGAGAGTGCCTCCAAATGTGTTTCTGAAACTACTACTGGTCTCCCGGGAATCCATAAAAGCGTAGACACTTTGAGACATTACTCCCATGGAGAAAAGTGCTAATGGTGCGTGTTGTATTCAATCCCGATGCAATTTCCCTGTTTCATCAACACTCTGAACGTCTACAGATTAGAGAGTGCCTCCAAATGTGTTTCGGAAACTACTACTGGTCTCCCGGGATTCGATAAAAGCGTAGACACTTTGAGACATTACTCCCATGGAGAAAAGTGCTAATGGTGCGTGTTATATTCAATCCCGATGCAATTACTCTGTTTCATCAACACTCTGAACGTCCACAGATTACAGAATGCCTCCAAATGTGTTTCGGAAACTACTACTGGTCTCCCGGGAATCGATAAAAGCGTAGACACTTTGAGACATTACTCCCATGGAGATAAGTGCGCATGGTGCGTGTTATATTCAATCCCGATGCAATTTCTGTGTTTCATCAACACTCTGAACGTCTACAGATTAGAGAGTGCCTCCAAATGTGTTTCGGAAACTACTACTGGTCTCCCGGGAATCGATAAAAGCGTAGACACTTTGAGACATTACTCCCATGGAGAAAAGTGCGCATGGTGCGTGTTGTATTCAATCCCGATGCAATTCCCCTGTTTCATCAACACTCTGAACGTCTACAGATTAGAGAGTGCCTCCAAATGTGTTTCGGAAACTACTACTGGTCTCCCGGGAATCGATAAAAGCGTAGACACTTTGAGACATTACTCTCATGGAGAAAAGTGCTAATGGTGCGTGTTATATTCATTCCCGATGCAATTTCTGTGTTTCATCAACACTCTGAACGTCCACAGATTACAGAATGCCTCAAAATGTGTTTCGGAAACTACTACTGGTCTCCCCGGAATCGATAAAAGCGTAGACACTTTGAGACATTACTCCCATGGAGAAAAGTGCGCATGGTGCCTGTTGTATTCAATCCCGATGCAATTTCCCAGTTTCATCAACACTCTGAACGTCTACAGATTAGAGAGTGCCTCCAAATGTGTTTCGGAAACTACGACTGGTCTCCCGGGAATCGATAAAAGCGTAGACACTTTGAGACATTACTCCCATGGAGAAAAGTGCTAATGGTGCGTGTTATATTCAATCCCGATGCAATTTCTGTGTTTCATCAACACTCTGAACGTCCACAGATTACAGAATGCCTCCAAATGTGTTTCGGAAACTACTACTGGTCTCCCGGGAATCGATAAAAGCGTAGACACTTTGAGACATTACTCCCATGGAGAAAAGTGCGCATGGTGCGTGTTGTATTCAATCCCGATGCAATTTCCCTGTTTCATCAAAACTCTGAACGTCTACAGATTAGAGAGAGCCTCCAAATGTGTTTCGGAAACTACTACTGGTCTCCCGGGAATCGATAAAAGCGTAGACACTTTGAGACATTACTCCCATGGAGAAAAGTGCTAATGGTGCGTGTTATATTCAATCCCGATGCAATTTCTGTGTTTCATCAACACTCTGAACGTCCACAGATTACAGAATGCCTCCAAATGTGTTTCGGAAACTACTACTGGTCTCCCGGGAATCGATAAAAGCGTAGACACTTTGAGACATTACTCCCATGGAGAAAAGTGCGCATGGTGCGTGTTGTATTCAATCCCGATGCAATTTCCCTGTTTCATCAACACTCTGAACGTCTACAGATTAGAGAGTGCCTCCAAATGTGTTTCGGAAACTACTACTGGTCTCCCGGGAATCGATAAAAGCGTAGACACTTTGAGACATTACTCCCATGGAGAAAAGTGCTAATGGTGCGTGTTATATTCAATCCCGATGCAATTTCTGTGTTTCATCAACACTCTGAACGTCCACAGATAACAGAATGCCTCAAAATGTGTTTCGGAAAATACTACTGGTCTCCCGGGAATCGATAAAAGCGTAGACACTTTGAGACATTACTCCCATGGAGAAAAGTGCGCATGGTGCGTGTTGTATTCAATCCCGATGCAATTTCCCTGTTTCATCAACACTCTGAACGTCTACAGATTAGAGAGTGGCTCCAAATGTGTTTCGGAAACTACTACTGGTCTCCCGGGAATCGATAAAAGCGTAGACACTTTGAGACATTACTCCCATGGAGAAAAGTGCTAATGGTGCGTGTTATATTCAATCCCGATGCAATTTCTGTGTTTCATCAACACTCTGAATGTCCACAGATTACAGAATGCCTCAAAATGTGTTTAGAAAACTACTACTGGTCTCCCAGGAATCGATAAAAGCGTAGACAGTTTGAGACATTACTCCCATGGAGAAAAGTGCGCATGGTGCGTGTTGTATTCAATCCCGATGCAATTTCCCTGTTTCATCAACACTCTGAAAGTCTACAGATTAGAGAGTGCCTCCAAATGTGTTTCGGAAACTACTACTGGTCTCCCGGGAATCGATAAAAGCGTAGACACTTTGAGACATTACTCCCATGGAGAAAAGTGCGCATGGTGCGTGTTGTATTCAATCCCGATGCAATTTCCCTGTTTCGTCAACACTCTGAACGTCTACAGATTAGAGAGTGCCTCCAAATGTGTTTCGGAAACTACTACTGGTCTCCCGGGAATCGATAAAAGCGTAGACACTTTGAGACATTACTCCCATGGAGAAAAGTGCGCATGGTGCGTGTTGTATTCTATCCCGATGCAATTTCCCTGTTTCATCAACACTCAGAACGTCTACAGATTAGAGAGTGCCTCCAAATGTGTTTCGGAAACTACTACTGGTCTCCCGGGAATCGATAAAAGCGTAGACACTTTGAGACATTACTCCCATGGAGAAAAGTGCTAATGGTGCGTGTTATATTCAATCCCGATGCAATTACTGTGTTTCATCAACACTCTGAACGTCCACAGATTACATAATGCCTCCAAATGTGTTTCGGAAACTACTACTGGTCTCCTGGGAATCGATAAAAGCGTAGACACTTTGAGACATTACTCCCATGGAGAAAAGTGCTAATGGTGAGTGTTATATTCAATCCCGATGCAATTTCTCTGTTTCATCAACACTCTGAACGTCCACAGATTACAGAATGCCTCAAAATGTGTATCGGAATCTACTACTGGACTCCCGGGAATCGATAAAAGCGTAGACACTTTGAGACATTACTCACATGAAGAAAAGTGCGCATGGTGCGTGTTGTATTCAATCCCGATGCAATTTCCCTGTTTCATCAACACTCTGAACGTCTACAGATTAGAGAGTGCCTCCAAATGTGTTTCGGAAACTACTACTGGTCTCCCGGGAATCGATAAAAGCGTAGACACTTTGAGACATTACTCCCATGGAGAAAAGTGCGCATGGTGCGTGTTGTATTCAATCCCGATGCAATTTCCCTGTTTCATCAACACTCTGAACGTCTACAGATTAGAGAGTGCCTCCAAATGTGTTTCGGAAACTACTACTGGTCTCCCGGGAATAGATAAAAGCGTAGACACTTTGAGACATTACTCCCATGGAGAAAAGTGCTAATGGTGCGCGTTGTATTCAATCCCGATGCAATTTCCCTGTTTCATCAACACTCTGAACGTCTACAGATTAGAGAGTGCCTCCAAATGTGTTTCGGAAACTACTACTGGTCTCCCGGGAATCGATAAAAGCGTAGACACTTTGAGACATTACTCCCATGGAGAAAAGTGCTAATGGTGCGTGTTATATTCAATCCCGATGCAATTACTGTGTTTCATCAACACTCTGAACGTCCACAGATTAGAGAATGCCTCCAAATGTGTTTCGGAAACTACTACTGGTCTCCCGGGAATCGATAAAAGCGTAGACACTTTGAGACATTACTCCCATGGAGAAAAGTGCTAATGGTGCGTGTTATATTCAATCCCGATGCAATTCCTGTGTTTCATCAACACTCTGAACGTCTACAGATTAGAGAGTGCCTCCAAATGTGTTTCGGAAACTACTACTGGTCTCCCGGGAATCGATAAAAGCGTAGACACTTTGAGACATTACTCCCATGGAGAAAAGTGCGCATGGTGCCTGTTGTATTCAATCCCGATGCAATTTCCCTGTTTCATCAACACTCTGAACGTCTACAGATTAGAGAGTGCCTCCAAATGTGTTTCGGAAACTACTACTGGTCTCCCGGGAATCGATAAAAGCGTAGACACTTTGAGACATTACTCCCATGGAGAAAAGTGCCAATGGTGCGTGTTATATTCATTCCCGATGCAATTTCTGTGTTTCATCAACACTCTGAACGTCCACAGATTACAGAATGCCTCAAAATGTGTTTCGGAAACTACTACTGGTCTCCCGGGAATCGATAAAAGCGTAGACACTTTGAGACATTACTCCCATGGAGAAAAGTGCGCATGGTGCGTGTTGTATTCAATCCCGATGCAATTTCCCTGTTTCATCAACACTCTGAACGTCTACGGATTAGAGAGTGCCTCCAAATGTGTTTCGGAAACTACTACTGGTCTCCCGGGAATCGATAAAAGCGTAGACACTTTGAGACATTACTCCCATGGAGAAAAGTGCGCATGGTGCGTGTTGTATTCAATCCCGATGCAATGTCCCTGTTTCATCAACACTCTGAACGTCTACAGATTAGAGAGTGCCTCCAAATTTGTTTCGGAAACTACTACTGGTCTCCCGGGAATCGATAAAAGCGTAGACACTTTGAGTCATTACTCCCATGGAGAAAAGTGCTAATGGTGCGTGTTGTATTCAATCCCGATGCAATTTCCCTGTTTCATCAACACTCTGAACGTCTACAGATTAGAGAGTGCCTCCAAATGTGTTTCGGAAACTACTACTGGTCTCCCGGGAATCGATAAAAGCGTAGACACTTTGAGACATTACTCCCATGGAGAAAAGTGCTAATGGTGCGTGTTATATTCAATCCCGATGCAATTACTGTGTTTCATCAACACTCTGAACGTCCACAGATTACAGAATGCCTCCAAATATGTTTCGGAAACTACTACTGGTCTCCCGGGAATCGATAAAAGCGTACACACTTTGAGACATTACTCCCATGGAGAAAAGTGCTAATGGTGCGTGTTATATTCAATCCCGATGCAATTTCTGTGTTTCATCAACACTCTGAACGTCTACAGATTAGAGAGTGCCTCCAAATGTGTTTCGGAAACTACTACTGGTCTCCCGGGAATCGATAAAAGCATAGACACTTTGAGACATTACTCCCATGGAGAAAAGTGCGCATGGTGCGTGTTGTATTCAATCCCGATGCAATTTCCCTGTTTCATCAACACTCTGAACGTCTACAGATTAGAGAGTGCCTCCAAATGTGTTTCGGAAACTACTACTGGTCTCCCGGGAATCGATAAAAGCGTAGACACTTTGAGACATTACTCCCATGGAGAAAAGTGCTAATGGTGCGTGTTATATTCAATCCCGATGCAATTACTGTGTTTCATCAACACTCTGAACGTCCACAGATTACAGAATGCCTCCAAATGTGTTTCGGAAACTACTACTGGTCTCCCGGGAATCGATAAAAGCGTAGACACTTTGAGACATTACTCCCATGGAGAAAAGTGCTAATGGTGCGTGTTATATTCAATCCCGATGCAATTTCTGTGTTTCATCAACACTCTGAACGTCTACAGATTAGAGAGTGCCTCCAAATGTGTTTCGGAAACTACTACTGGTCTCCCGGGAATCGATAAAAGCGTAGACACTTTGAGACATTACTCCCATGGAGAAAAGTGCGCATGGTGCCTGTTGTATTCAATCCCGATGCAATTTCCCTGTTTCATCAACACTCTGAACGTCTACAGATTAGAGAATGCCTCCAAATGTGTTTCGGAAACTACTACTGGTCTCCCGGGAATCGATAAAAGCGTAGACACTTTGAGACATTACTCCCATGGAGAAAAGTGCTAATGGTGCGTGTTATATTCATTCCCGATGCAATTTCTGTGTTTCATCAACACTCTGAACGTCCACAGATTACAGAATGCCTCAAAATGTGTTTCGGAAACTACTACTGGTCTCCCGGGAATCGATAAAAGCGTAGACACTTTGAGACATTACTCCCATGGAGAAAAGTGCGCATGGTGCGTGTTGTATTCAATCCCGATGCAATTTCCCTGTTTCATCAACACTCTGAACGTCTACAGATTAGAGAGTGCCTCCAAATGTGTTTCGGAAACTACTACTGGTCTCCCGGGAATCGATAAAAGCGTAGACACTTTCAGACATTACTCCCATGGAGAAAAGTGCGCATGGTGCGTGTTGTATTCAATCCCGATGCAATGTCCCTGTTTCATCAACACTCTGAACGTCTACAGATTAGAGAGTGCCTCCAAATGTGTTTCGGAAACTACTACTGGTCTCCCGGGAATCGATAAAAGCGTAGACACTTTGAGACATTACTCCCATGGAGAAAAGTGCTAATGGTGCGTGTTGTATTCAATCCCGATGCAATTTCCCTGTTTCATCAACACTCTGAACGTCTACAGATTAGAGAGTGCCTCCAAATGTGTTTCGGAAACTACTACTGGTCTCCCGGGAATCGATAAAAGCGTAGACACTTTGAGACATTACTCCCATGGAGAAAAGTGCTAATGGTGCGTGTTATATTCAATCCCGATGCAATTACTGTGTTTCATCAACACTCTGAACGTCCACAGATTACAGAATGCCTCCAAATATGTTTCGGAAACTACTACTGGTCTCCCGGGAATCGATAAAAGCGTAGACACTTTGAGACATTACTCCCATGGAGAAAAGTGCTAATGGTGCGTGTTATATTCAATCCCGATGCAATTTCTGTGTTTCATCAACACCCAGAACGTCTACAGATTAGAGAGTGCCTCCAAATGTGTTTCGGAAACTACTACTGGTCTCCCGGGAATCGATAAAAGCATAGACACTTTGAGACATTACTCCCATGGAGAAAAGTGCGCATGGTGCGTGTTGTATTCAATCCCGATGCAATTTCCCTGTTTCATCAACACTCTGAACGTCTACAGATTAGAGAGTGCCTCCAAATGTGTTTCGGAAACTACTACTGGTCTCCCGGGAATCGATAAAAGCGTAGACACTTTGAGACATTACTCCGATGGAGAAAAGTGCTAATGGTGCGTGTTATATTCAATCCCGATGCAATTTCTGTGTTTCATCAACACTCTGAACGTCCACAGATTACAGAATGCCTCAAAATGTGTTTCGGAAACTACTACTGGTCTCCCGGGAATCGATAAAAGCGTAGACACTTTGAGACATTACTCCCATGGAGAAAAGTGCGCATGGTGCGTGTTGTATTCAATCCCGATGCAATTTCCCTGTTTCATCAACACTCTGAACGGCTACAGATTAGAGAGTGCCTCCAAATGTGTTTCGGAAACTACGACTGGTCTCCCGGGAATCGATAAAAGCGTAGACACTTTGAGACATTACTCCCATGGAGAAAAGTGCTAATGGTGCGTGTTATATTCAATCCCGATGCAATTTCTGTGTTTCATCAACACTCTGAACGTCCACAGATTACAGAATGCCTCAAAATGTGTTTCGGAAACTACTACTGGTCTCCCGGGAATCGATAAAAGCGTAGACACTTTGAGACATGACTCCCATGGAGAAAAGTGCGCATGGTGCGTGTTGTATTCAATCCCGATGCAATTTCCCTGTTTCATCAACACTCTGAACGTCTACAGATTAGAGAGTGCCTCCAAATGTGTTTCGGAAACTACTACTGGTATCCCGGGAATCGATAAAAGCGTAGACACTTTGAGACATTACTCCCATGGAGAAAAGTGCTAATGGTGCGTGTTGTATTCAATCCCGATGCAATTTCCCTGTTTCATCAACACTCTGAACGTCTACAGATTAGAGAGTGCCTCCAAATGTGTTTCGGAAACTACTACTGGTCTCCCGGGAATCGATAAAAGCGTAGACACTTTGAGACATTACTCCCATGGAGAAAAGTGCTAATGGTGCGTGTTATATACAATCCCGATGCAATTACTGTGTTTCATCAACACTCTGAACGTCCACAGATTACAGAATGCCTCCAAATGTGTTTCGGAAACTACTACTGGTCTCCCGGGAATCGATAAAAGCGTAGACACTTTGAGACATTACTCCCATGGAGAAAAGTGCTAATGGTGCGTGTTATATTCAATCCCGATGCAATTTCTGTGTTTCATCAACACTCTGAACGTCTACAGATTAGAGAGTGCCTCCAAATGTGTTTCGGAAACTACTACTGGTCTCCCGGGAATCGATAAAAGCGTAGACACTTTGAGACATTACTCCCATGGAGAAAAGTGCTCATGGTGCCTCTTGTATTCAATCCCGATGCAATTTCCCTGTTTCATCAACACTCTGAACGTCTACAGATTAGAGAGTGCCTCCAAATGTGTTTCGGAAACTACTACTGGTCTCCCGGGAATCGATAAAAGCGTAGACACTTTGAGACATTACTCCCATGGAGAAAAGTGCTAATGGTGCGTGTTATATTCATTCCCGATGCAATTTCTGTGTTTCATCAACACTCTGAACGTCCACAGATTACAGAATGCCTCAAAATGTGTTTCGGAAACTACTACTGGTCTCCCGGGAATCGATAAAAGCGTAGACACTTTGAGACATTACTCCCATGGAGAAAAGTGCGCATGGTGCGTGTTGTATTCAATCCCGATGCAATTTCCCTGTTTCATCAACACTCTGAACGTCTACAGATTAGAGAGTGCCTCCAAATGTATTTCGGAAACTACTACTGGTCTCCCGGGAATCGATAAAATCGTAGACACTTTGAGACATTACTCCCATGGAGAAAAGTGCGCATGGTGCGTGTTGTATTCAATCCCGATGCAATGTCCCTGTTTCATCAACACTCTGAACGTCTACAGATTAGAGAGTGCCTCCAAATGTGTTTCGGAAACTACTACTGGTCTCCCGGGAATCGATAAAAGCGTAGACACTTTGAGACATTACTCCCATGGAGAAAAGTGCTCATGGTGCGTGTTGTATTCAATCCCGATGCAATTTCCCTGTTTCATCAACACTCTGAACGTCTACAGATTAGAGAGTGCCTCCAAATGTGTTTCGAAAACTACTACTGGTCTCCCAGGAATCGATAAAAGCGTAGACACTTTGAGACATTACTCCCATGGAGAAAAGTGCTAATGGTGCGTGTTATATTAAATCCCGATGCAATTTCTGTGTTTCATCAACACTCTGAACGTCCACAGATTACAGAATGCCTCAAAATGTGTTTAGAAAACTACTACTGGTCTCCCAGGAATCGATAAAATCGTAGACACTTTGAGACATTACTCCCATGGAGAAAAGTGCGCATGGTGCGTGTTGTATTCAATCCCGATGCAATTTCTGTGTTTCATCAACACTCTGAACGTCCACAGATTACAGAATGCCTCCAAATGTGTTTCGGAAACTACTACTGGTCTCCCGGGAATCGATAAAAGCGTAGACACTTTGAGACATTACTCCCATGGAGAAAAGTGCGCATGGTGCGTGTTGTATTCAATCCCGATGCAATTTCCCTGTTTCAGCAACACTCTGAACGTCTACAGATTAGAGAGTGCCTCCAAATGTGTTTCGGAAACTACTACTGGTCTCCCAGGAATCGATAAAAGCGTAGACACTTTGAGACATTACTCCCATGGAGAAAAGTGCGCATGGTGCGTGTTGTATTCAATAACGATGCAATTTCTGTGTTTCATCAACACTCTGAACGTCCACAGATTACAGAATGCCTCAAAATGTGTTTAGAAAACTACTACTGGTCTCCCAGGAATCGATAAAAGCGTAGACACTTTGAGACATTACTCCCATGGAGAAAACTGCTCATGGTGCGTGTTATATTCAATCCCGATGCAATTTCTGTGTTTCATCAACACTCTGAACGTCCACAGATTACAGAATGCCTCCAAATGTGTTTCGGAAACTACTACTGGTCTCCCAGGAATCGATAAAAGCGTAGACAGTTTGAGACATTACTCCCATGGAGAAAAGTTCTCGTGGTGCGTGTTGTATTCAATACCGAAGCAATTTCTGTGTTTCATCAACACTCTGAACGTCCACAGATTACAGAATGCCTCCAAATGTGTTTAGAAAACTACTACTGGTCTCCCAGGAATCGATAAAAGCGTAGACACTTTGAGACATTACTCCCATGGAGAAAAGTGCTAATGGTGCGTGTTATATTAAATCACGATGCAATTTCTGTGTTTCATCAACACTCTGAACGTCCACAGATTACAGAATGCCTCAAAATGTGTTTAGAAACTACTACTGGTCTCCCAGGAATCGATAAAAGCGTAGACACTTTGAGACATTACTCCCATGGAGAAAAGTGCTAACGGTGCGTGTTATATTCAATCCCGATGCAATTTCTGTGTTTCATCAACTCTCTGAACGTCCGCAGATTACAGAATGCCTCAAAATGTGTTTAGAAAACTACTACTGGTCTCCCAGGAATCGATAAAAGCGTAGACACTTTGAGACATTACTCCCATGGAGAAAAGTGCGCATGGTGCGTGTTGTATTCAATCCCGATGCAATTTCTGTGTTTCATCAACACTCTGAACGTCCACAGCTTACAGAATGCCTCCAAATGTGTTTCGGAAACTACTACTGGTCTCCCGGGAATCGATAAAAGCGTAGACACTTTGAGACATTACTCCCATGGAGAAAAGTGCTCATGGTGCGTGTTGTATTCAATCCCGATGCAATTTCCCTGTTTCATCAACACTCTGAACGTCTACAGATTAGAGAGTGCCTCCAAATGTGTTTCGAAAACTACTACTGGTCTCCCAGGAATCGATAAAAGCGTAGACACTTTGAGACATTACTCCCATGGAGAAAAGTGCTAATGGTGCGTGTTATATTAAATCACGATGCAATTTCTGTGTTTCATCAACACTCTGAACGTCCACAGATTACAGAATGCCTCAAAATGTGTTTAGAAAACTACTACTGGTCTCCCAGGAATCGATAAAATCGTAGACACTTTGAGACATTACTCCCATGGAGAAAAGTGCGCATGGTGCGTGTTGTATTCAATCCCGATGCAATTTCTGTGTTTCATCAACACTCTGAACGTCCACAGATTACAGAATGAAACCAAATGTGTTTCGGAAACTACTACTGGTCTCCCGGGAATCGATAAAAGCGTAGACACTTTGAGACATTACTCCCATGGAGAAAAGTGCGCATGGTGCGTGTTGTATTCAATCCCGATGCAATTTCCCTGTTTCAGCAACACTCTGAACGTCTACAGATTAGAGAGTGCCTCCAAATGGGTTTCGAAAACTACTACTGGTCTCCCAGGAATCGATAAAAGCGTAGACACTTTGAGACATTACTCCCATGGTGAAAAGTGCTAATGGTGCGTGTTATATTCAATCCCGATGCAATTTCTGTGTTTCATCAACACTCTGAACGTCCACAGATTACAGAATGCCTCAAAATGTGTTTAGAAACTACTACTGGTCTCCCAGGAATCGATAAAAGCGTAGACACTTTGAGACATTACTCCCATGGAGAAAAGTGCTAACGGTGCGTGTTATATTCAATCCCGATGCAATTTCTGTGTTTCATCAACTCTCTGAACGTCCGCAGATTACAGAATGCCTCAAAATGTGTTTAGAAAACTACTACTGGTCTCCCAGGAATCGATAAAAGCGTAGACACTTTGAGACATTACTCCCATGGAGAAAAGTGCGCATGGTGCGTGTTGTATTCAATCCCGATGCAATTTCTGTGTTTCATCAACACTCTGAACGTCCACAGATTACAGAATGCCTCCAAATGTGTTTCGGAAACTACTACTGGTCTCCCGGGAATCGATAAAAGCGTAGACACTTTGAGACATTACTCCCATGGAGAAAAGTGCGCATGGTGCGTGTTGTATTCAATCCCGATGCAATTTCCCTGTTTCAGCAACACTCTGAACGTCTACAGATTAGAGAGTGCCTCCAAATGGGTTTCGAAAACTACTACTGGTCTCCCAGGAATCGATAAAAGCGTAGACACTTTGAGACATTACTCCCATGGAGAAAAGTGCTAATGGTGCGTGTTATATTCAATCCCGATGCAATTTCTGTGTTTCATCAACACTCTGAACGTCCACAGATTACAGAATGCCTCAAAATGTGTTTAGAAAACTACTACTGGTCTCCCAGGAATCGATAAAAGCGTAGACAGTTTGAGACATTACTCCCATGGAGAAAAGTGCGCATGGTGCGTGTTGTATTCAATCCCGATGCAATTTCTGTGTTTCATCAACACTCTGAACGTCCACAGACTACAGAATGCTTCCAGATGTGCTTCGAAAACTACTACTGGTCTCCCAGGAATCGATAAAATCGTAGACAGTTTGAGACATTACTCCCATGGAGAAAAGTGCGCATGGTGCGTGTTGTATTCAATCCCGATGCAATTTCTGTGTTTCATCAACACTCTGAACGTCCACAGATTACAGAATGCCTCCAAATGTGTTTCGAAAACTACTACTGGTCTATCAGGAATCGACAAAGGCGTAGACAGTTTGAGACATTACTCCCATGGAGAAAAGTGCGCATGGTGCGTGTTGTATTCAATCCCGATGCAGTTTCTGTGTTTCATCAACACTCTGAACGTCCAGAGATTACAAAATACCTCCAAATGTGTTTCGAAAACTACTACTGCTCTCCCAGGAATCGATAAAAGCGTAGACAGTTTGAGACATTACTCCCATGGAGAAAAGTGCTCGTGGTGCGTGTTGTATTCAATACCGATGCAATTTCTGTGTTTCATCAACACTCTGAACGTCCACAGATTACAGAATGCCTCCAAATGTATTTCGAAAACTACTACTGGTCTCCCAGGAATCGATAAAAGCGGAGACACTTTGAGTCATTACTCCCATGGAGAAAAGTGCGCATGGTGCGTGTTATACTCAATCCCGATGCAATTTCTGTGTTTCATCAACACTCTGATCATCCACAGATTACAGAATGCCTCCAAATGTGTTTCGGAAACTACTACTGGTCTCCCAGGAATCGATAAAAGCGTAGACACTTTGAGACATTACTCCCATGGAGAAAAGTGCGCATGGTGCGTGTTGTATTCAATAACGATGCAATTTCTGTGTTTCATCAACACTCTGAACGTCCACAGATTACAGAATGCCTCAAAATGTGTTTAAAAAACTACTACTGGTCTCCCAGGAATCGATAAAAGCGTAGACACCTTGAGACGTTACTCCCATGGAGAAAACTGCTCATGGTGCGTGTTATATTCAATCCCGATGCAATTTCTGTGTTTCATCAACACTCTGAACGTCCACAGATTACAGAATGCCTCCAAATGTATTTCGAAAACTACTACTGGTCTCCCAGGAATCGATAAAAGCGGAGACACTTTGAGTCATTACTCCCATGGAGAAAAGTGCGCATGGTGGGTGTTATACTCAATCCCGATGCAATTTCTGTGTTTCATCAACACTCTGATCATCCACAGATTACAGAATGCCTCCAAATGTGTTTCGGAAACTACTACTGGTCTCCCAGGAATCGATAAAAGCGTAGACACTTTGAGACATTACTCCCATGGAGAAAAGTGCGCATGGTGCGTGTTGTATTCAATCCCGATGCAATTTCTGTGTTTCATCAACACTCTGAACGTCCACAGATTACAGAATGCCTCCAAATGTGTTTAGAAAACTACTACTGGTCTCCCAGGAATCGATAAAAGCGTAGACACTTTGAGACATTACTCCCATGGAGAAAAGTGCTAATGGTGCGTGTTATATTAAATCACGATGCAATTTCTGTGTTTCATCAACACTCTGAACGTCCACAGATTACAGAATGCCTCAAAATGTGTTTAGAAACTACTACTGGTCTCCCAGGAATCGATAAAAGCGTAGACACTTTGAGACATTACTCCCATGGAGAAAAGTGCTAACGGTGCGTGTTATATTCAATCCCGATGCAATTTCTGTGTTTCATCAACTCTCTGAACGTCCGCAGATTACAGAATGCCTCAAAATGTGTTTAGAAAACTACTACTGGTCTCCCAGGAATCGATAAAAGCGTAGACACTTTGAGACATTACTCCCATGGAGAAAAGTGCGCATGGTGCGTGTTGTATTCAATCCCGATGCAATTTCTGTGTTTCATCAACACTCTGAACGTCCACAGCTTACAGAATGCCTCCAAATGTGTTTCGGAAACTACTACTGGTCTCCCGGGAATCGATAAAAGCGTAGACACTTTGAGACATTACTCCCATGGAGAAAAGTGCTCATGGTGCGTGTTGTATTCAATCCCGATGCAATTTCCCTGTTTCATCAACACTCTGAACGTCTACAGATTAGAGAGTGCCTCCAAATGTGTTTCGAAAACTACTACTGGTCTCCCAGGAATCGATAAAAGCGTAGACACTTTGAGACATTACTCCCATGGAGAAAAGTGCTAATGGTGCGTGTTATATTAAATCACGATGCAATTTCTGTGTTTCATCAACACTCTGAACGTCCACAGATTACAGAATGCCTCAAAATGTGTTTAGAAAACTACTACTGGTCTCCCAGGAATCGATAAAATCGTAGACACTTTGAGACATTACTCCCATGGAGAAAAGTGCGCATGGTGCGTGTTGTATTCAATCCCGATGCAATTTCTGTGTTTCATCAACACTCTGAACGTCCACAGATTACAGAATGCCTCCAAATGTGTTTCGGAAACTACTACTGGTCTCCCGGGAATCGATAAAAGCGTAGACACTTTGAGACATTACTCCCATGGAGAAAAGTGCTAATGGTGCGTGTTATATACAATCCCGATGCAATTACTGTGTTTCATCAACACTCTGAACGTCCACAGATTACAGAATGCCTCCAAATGTGTTTAGAAAACTACTACTGGTCTCCCAGGAATCGATAAAATCGTAGACACTTTGAGACATTACTCCCATGGAGAAAAGTGCGCATGGTGCGTGTTGTATTCAATCCCGATGCAATTTCCCTGTTTCAGCAACACTCTGAACGTCTACAGATTAGAGAGTGCCTCCAAATGTGTTTCGGAAACTACTACTGGTCTCCCAGGAATCGATAAAAGCGTAGACACTTTGAGACATTACTCCCATGGAGAAAAGTGCGCATGGTGCGTGTTGTATTCAATAACGATGCAATTTCTGTGTTTCATCAACACTCTGAACGTCCACAGATTACAGAATGCCTCAAAATGTGTTTAGAAAACTACTACTGGTCTCCCAGGAATCGATAAAAGCGTAGACACTTTGAGACATTACTCCCATGGAGAAAACTGCTCATGGTGCGTGTTATATTCAATCCCGATGCAATTTCTGTGTTTCATCAACACTCTGAACGTCCACAGATTACAGAATGCCTCCAAATGTGTTTCGGAAACTACTACTGGTCTCCCAGGAATCGATAAAAGCGTAGACAGTTTGAGACATTACTCCCATGGAGAAAAGTTCTCGTGGTGCGTGTTGTATTCAATACCGAAGCAATTTCTGTGTTTCATCAACACTCTGAACGTCCACAGATTACAGAATGCCTCCAAATGTGTTTAGAAAACTACTACTGGTCTCCCAGGAATCGATAAAAGCGTAGACACTTTGAGACATTACTCCCATGGAGAAAAGTGCTAATGGTGCGTGTTATATTAAATCACGATGCAATTTCTGTGTTTCATCAACACTCTGAACGTCCACAGATTACAGAATGCCTCAAAATGTGTTTAGAAACTACTACTGGTCTCCCAGGAATCGATAAAAGCGTAGACACTTTGAGACATTACTCCCATGGAGAAAAGTGCTAACGGTGCGTGTTATATTCAATCCCGATGCAATTTCTGTGTTTCATCAACTCTCTGAACGTCCGCAGATTACAGAATGCCTCAAAATGTGTTTAGAAAACTACTACTGGTCTCCCAGGAATCGATAAAAGCGTAGACACTTTGAGACATTACTCCCATGGAGAAAAGTGCGCATGGTGCGTGTTGTATTCAATCCCGATGCAATTTCTGTGTTTCATCAACACTCTGAACGTCCACAGCTTACAGAATGCCTCCAAATGTGTTTCGGAAACTACTACTGGTCTCCCGGGAATCGATAAAAGCGTAGACACTTTGAGACATTACTCCCATGGAGAAAAGTGCTCATGGTGCGTGTTGTATTCAATCCCGATGCAATTTCCCTGTTTCATCAACACTCTGAACGTCTACAGATTAGAGAGTGCCTCCAAATGTGATTCGAAAACTACTACTGGTCTCCCAGGAATCGATAAAAGCGTAGACACATTGAGACATTACTCCCATGGAGAAAAGTGCTAATGGTGCGTGTTATATTAAATCACGATGCAATTTCTGTGTTTCATCAACACTCTGAACGTCCACAGATTACAGAATGCCTCAAAATGTGTTTAGAAAACTACTACTGGTCTCCCAGGAATCGATAAAATCGTAGACACTTTGAGACATTACTCCCATGGAGAAAAGTGCGCATGGTGCGTGTTGTATTCAATCCCGATGCAATTTCTGTGTTTCATCAACACTCTGAACGTCCACAGATTACAGAATGCCTCCAAATGTGTTTCGGAAACTACTACTGGTCTCCCGGGAATCGATAAAAGCGTAGACACTTTGAGACATTACTCCCATGGAGAAAAGTGCGCATGGTGCGTGTTGTATTCAATCCCGATGCAATTTCCCTGTTTCAGCAACACTCTGAACGTCTACAGATTAGAGAGTGCCTCCAAATGGGTTTCGAAAACTACTACTGGTCTCCCAGGAATCGATAAAAGCGTAGACACTTTGAGACATTACTCCCATGGTGAAAAGTGCTAATGGTGCGTGTTATATTCAATCCCGATGCAATTTCTGTGTTTCATCAACACTCTGAACGTCCACAGATTACAGAATGCCTCAAAATGTGTTTAGAAACTACTACTGGTCTCCCAGGAATCGATAAAAGCGTAGACACTTTGAGACATTACTCCCATGGAGAAAAGTGCTAACGGTGCGTGTTATATTCAATCCCGATGCAATTTCTGTGTTTCATCAACTCTCTGAACGTCCGCAGATTACAGAATGCCTCAAAATGTGTTTAGAAAACTACTACTGGTCTCCCAGGAATCGATAAAAGCGTAGACACTTTGAGACATTACTCCCATGGAGAAAAGTGCGCATGGTGCGTGTTGTATTCAATCCCGATGCAATTTCTGTGTTTCATCAACACTCTGAACGTCCACAGATTACAGAATGCCTCCAAATGTGTTTCGGAAACTACTACTGGTCTCCCGGGAATCGATAAAAGCGTAGACACTTTGAGACATTACTCCCATGGAGAAAAGTGCGCATGGTGCGTGTTGTATTCAATCCCGATGCAATTTCCCTGTTTCAGCAACACTCTGAACGTCTACAGATTAGAGAGTGCCTCCAAATGGGTTTCGAAAACTACTACTGGTCTCCCAGGAATCGATAAAAGCGTAGACACTTTGAGACATTACTCCCATGGAGAAAAGTGCTAATGGTGCGTGTTATATTCAATCCCGATGCAATTTCTGTGTTTCATCAACACTCTGAACGTCCACAGATTACAGAATGCCTCAAAATGTGTTTAGAAAACTACTACTGGTCTCCCAGGAATCGATAAAAGCGTAGACAGTTTGAGACATTACTCCCATGGAGAAAAGTGCGCATGGTGCGTGTTGTATTCAATCCCGATGCAATTTCTGTGTTTCATCAACACTCTGAACGTCCACAGACTACAGAATGCTTCCAGATGTGCTTCGAAAACTACTACTGGTCTCCCAGGAATCGATAAAATCGTAGACAGTTTGAGACATTACTCCCATGGAGAAAAGTGCGCATGGTGCGTGTTGTATTCAATCCCGATGCTATTTCTGTGTTTCATCAACACTCTGAACGTCCACAGATTACAGAATGCCTCCAAATGTGTTTCGAAAACTACTACTGGTCTATCAGGAATCGACAAAGGCGTAGACAGTTTGAGACATTACTCCCATGGAGAAAAGTGCGCATGGTGCGTGTTGTATTCAATCCCGATGCAGTTTCTGTGTTTCATCAACACTCTGAACGTCCAGAGATTACAAAATACCTCCAAATGTGTTTCGAAAACTACTACTGCTCTCCCAGGAATCGATAAAAGCGTAGACAGTTTGAGACATTACTCCCATGGAGAAAAGTGCTCGTGGTGCGTGTTGTATTCAATACCGATGCAATTTCTGTGTTTCATCAACACTCTGAACGTCCACAGATTACAGAATGCCTCCAAATGTATTTCGAAAACTACTACTGGTCTCCCAGGAATCGATAAAAGCGGAGACACTTTGAGTCATTACTCCCATGGAGAAAAGTGCGCATGGTGCGTGTTATACTCAATCCCGATGCAATTTCTGTGTTTCATCAACACTCTGATCATCCACAGATTACAGAATGCCTCCAAATGTGTTTCGGAAACTACTACTGGTCTCCCAGGAATCGATAAAAGCGTAGACACTTTGAGACATTACTCCCATGGAGAAAAGTGCGCATGGTGCGTGTTGTATTCAATAACGATGCAATTTCTGTGTTTCATCAACACTCTGAACGTCCACAGATTACAGAATGCCTCAAAATGTGTTTAAAAAACTACTACTGGTCTCCCAGGAATCGATAAAAGCGTAGACACCTTGAGACATTACTCCCATGGAGAAAACTGCTCATGGTGCGTGTTATATTCAATCCCGATGCAATTTCTGTGTTTCATCAACACTCTGAACGTCCACAGATTACAGAATGCCTCCAAATGTATTTCGAAAACTACTACTGGTCTCCCAGGAATCGATAAAAGCGGAGACACTTTGAGTCATTACTCCCATGGAGAAAAGTGCGCATGGTGGGTGTTATACTCAATCCCGATGCAATTTCTGTGTTTCATCAACACTCTGATCATCCACAGATTACAGAATGCCTCCAAATGTGTTTCGGAAACTACTACTGGTCTCCCAGGAATCGATAAAAGCGTAGACACTTTGAGACATTACTCCCATGGAGAAAAGTGCGCATGGTGCGTGTTGTATTCAATCCCGATGCAATTTCTGTGTTTCATCAACACTCTGAACGTCCACAGATTACAGAATGCCTCCAAATGTGTTTAGAAAACTACTACTGGTCTCCCAGGAATCGATAAAAGCGTAGACACTTTGAGACATTACTCCCATGGAGAAAAGTGCTAATGGTGCGTGTTATATTAAATCACGATGCAATTTCTGTGTTTCATCAACACTCTGAACGTCCACAGATTACAGAATGCCTCAAAATGTGTTTAGAAACTACTACTGGTCTCCCAGGAATCGATAAAAGCGTAGACACTTTGAGACATTACTCCCATGGAGAAAAGTGCTAACGGTGCGTGTTATATTCAATCCCGATGCAATTTCTGTGTTTCATCAACTCTCTGAACGTCCGCAGATTACAGAATGCCTCAAAATGTGTTTAGAAAACTACTACTGGTCTCCCAGGAATCGATAAAAGCGTAGACACTTTGAGACATTACTCCCATGGAGAAAAGTGCGCATGGTGCGTGTTGTATTCAATCCCGATGCAATTTCTGTGTTTCATCAACACTCTGAACGTCCACAGCTTACAGAATGCCTCCAAATGTGTTTCGGAAACTACTACTGGTCTCCCGGGAATCGATAAAAGCGTAGACACTTTGAGACATTACTCCCATGGAGAAAAGTGCTCATGGTGCGTGTTGTATTCAATCCCGATGCAATTTCCCTGTTTCATCAACACTCTGAACGTCTACAGATTAGAGAGTGCCTCCAAATGTGTTTCGAAAACTACTACTGGTCTCCCAGGAATCGATAAAAGCGTAGACACTTTGAGACATTACTCCCATGGAGAAAAGTGCTAATGGTGCGTGTTATATTAAATCACGATGCAATTTCTGTGTTTCATCAACACTCTGAACGTCCACAGATTACAGAATGCCTCAAAATGTGTTTAGAAAACTACTACTGGTCTCCCAGGAATCGATAAAATCGTAGACACTTTGAGACATTACTCCCATGGAGAAAAGTGCGCATGGTGCGTGTTGTATTCAATCCCGATGCAATTTCTGTGTTTCATCAACACTCTGAACGTCCACAGATTACAGAATGCCTCCAAATGTGTTTCGGAAACTACTACTGGTCTCCCGGGAATCGATAAAAGCGTAGACACTTTGAGACATTACTCCCATGGAGAAAAGTGCGCATGGTGCGTGTTGTATTCAATCCCGATGCAATTTCCCTGTTTCAGCAACACTCTGAACGTCTACAGATTAGAGAGTGCCTCCAAATGGGTTTCGAAAACTACTACTGGTCTCCCAGGAATCGATAAAAGCGTAGACACTTTGAGACATTACTCCCATGGTGAAAAGTGCTAATGGTGCGTGTTATATTCAATCCCGATGCAATTTCTGTGTTTCATCAACACTCTGAACGTCCACAGATTACAGAATGCCTCAAAATGTGTTTAGAAACTACTACTGGTCTCCCAGGAATCGATAAAAGCGTAGACACTTTGAGACATTACTCCCATGGAGAAAAGTGCTAACGGTGCGTGTTATATTCAATCCCGATGCAATTTCTGTGTTTCATCAACTCTCTGAACGTCCGCAGATTACAGAATGCCTCAAAATGTGTTTAGAAAACTACTACTGGTCTCCCATGAATCGATAAAAGCGTAGACACTTTGAGACATTACTCCCATGGAGAAAAGTGCGCATGTTGCGTGTTGTATTCAATCCCGATGCAATTTCTGTGTTTCATCAACACTCTGAACGTCCACAGATTACAGAATGCCTCCAAATGTGTTTCGGAAACTACTACTGGTCTCCCGGGAATCGATAAAAGCGTAGACACTTTGAGACATTACTCCCATGGAGAAAAGTGCGCATGGTGCGTGTTGTATTCAATCCCGATGCAATTTCCCTGTTTCAGCAACACTCTGAACGTCTACAGATTAGAGAGTGCCTCCAAATGGGTTTCGAAAACTACTACTGGTCTCCCAGGAATCGATAAAAGCGTAGACACTTTGAGACATTACTCCCATGGAGAAAAGTGCTAATGGTGCGTGTTATATTCAATCCCGATGCAATTTCTGTGTTTCATCAACACTCTGAACGTCCACAGATTACAGAATGCCTCAAAATGTGTTTAGAAAACTACTACTGGTCTCCCAGGAATCGATAAAAGCGTAGACAGTTTGAGACATTACTCCCATGGAGAAAAGTGCGCATGGTGCGTGTTGTATTCAATCCCGATGCAATTTCTGTGTTTCATCAACACTCTGAACGTCCACAGACTACAGAATGCTTCCAGATGTGCTTCGAAAACTACTACTGGTCTCCCAGGAATCGATAAAATCGTAGACAGTTTGAGACATTACTCCCATGGAGAAAAGTGCGCATGGTGCGTGTTGTATTCAATCCCGATGCAATTTCTGTGTTTCATCAACACTCTGAACGTCCACAGATTACAGAATGCCTCCAAATGTGTTTCGAAAACTACTACTGGTCTATCAGGAATCGACAAAGGCGTAGACAGTTTGAGACATTACTCCCATGGAGAAAAGTGCGCATGGTGCGTGTTGTATTCAATCCCGATGCAGTTTCTGTGTTTCATCAACACTCTGAACGTCCAGAGATTACAAAATACCTCCAAATGTGTTTCGAAAACTACTACTGCTCTCCCAGGAATCGATAAAAGCGTAGACAGTTTGAGACATTACTCCCATGGAGAAAAGTGCTCGTGGTGCGTGTTGTATTCAATACCGATGCAATTTCTGTGTTTCATCAACACTCTGAACGTCCACAGATTACAGAATGCCTCCAAATGTATTTCGAAAACTACTACTGGTCTCCCAGGAATCGATAAAAGCGGAGACACTTTGAGTCATTACTCCCATGGAGAAAAGTGCGCATGGTGCGTGTTATACTCAATCCCGATGCAATTTCTGTGTTTCATCAACACTCTGATCATCCACAGATTACAGAATGCCTCCAAATGTGTTTCGGAAACTACTACTGGTCTCCCAGGAATCGATAAAAGCGTAGACACTTTGAGACATTACTCCCATGGAGAAAAGTGCGCATGGTGCGTGTTGTATTCAATAACGATGCAATTTCTGTGTTTCATCAACACTCTGAACGTCCACAGATTACAGAATGCCTCAAAATGTGTTTAAAAAACTACTACTGGTCTCCCAGGAATCGATAAAAGCGTAGACACCTTGAGACATTACTCCCATGGAGAAAACTGCTCATGGTGCGTGTTATATTCAATCCCGATGCAATTTCTGTGTTTCATCAACACTCTGAACGTCCACAGATTACAGAATGCCTCCAAATGTATTTCGAAAACTACTACTGGTCTCCCAGGAATCGATAAAAGCGGAGACACTTTGAGTCATTACTCCCATGGAGAAAAGTGCGCATGGTGGGTGTTATACTCAATCCCGATGCAATTTCTGTGTTTCATCAACACTCTGATCATCCACAGATTACAGAATGCCTCCAAATGTGTTTCGGAAACTACTACTGGTCTCCCAGGAATCGATAAAAGCGTAGACACTTTGAGACATTACTCCCATGGAGAAAAGTGCGCATGGTGCGTGTTGTATTCAATCCCGATGCAATTTCTGTGTTTCATCAACACTCTGAACGTCCACAGATTGCAGAATGCCTCCAAATGTGTTTCGGAAACTACTACTGGTCTCCCGGGAATCGATAAAAGCGTAGACACTTTGAGACATTACTCCCATGGAGAAAAGTGCTAATGGTGCGTGTTATATTCAATCCCGATGCAATTTCTGTGTTTCATCAACACTCTGAACGTCCACAGATTACAGAATGCCTCAAAATATGTTTCAGAAACTACTACTGGTCTCCCGGGAATCGATAAAAGCGTAGACACTTTGAGACATTACTCCCATGGAGAAAAGTGCTAATAGTGCGTGTTATATTCAATCCCGATGCAATTTCCCTGTTTCATCAACACTCTGAACGTCTACAGATTAGAGAGTGCCTCCAAATGTGTTTCGGAAACTACAACTGGTCTCCCGGGAATCGATAAAAGCGTAGACAGTTTGAGACATTCCTCCCATGGAGAAAAGTGCTAATGGTGCGTGTTATATTCAATCCCGATGCTATTTCTGTGTTTCATCAACACTCTGAACGTCCACAGATTACAGAATGCCTCCAAATGTGTTTCGGAAACTACTACTGGTCTCCCGGGAATCGATAAAAGCGTAGACACTTTGAGACATTACTCCCATGGAGAAAAGTGCTCATGGTGCGTGTTGTATTCAATCCCGATGCAATTTCCCTGATTCATCAACACTCTGAACGTCTACAGATTAGAGAGTGCCTCCAAATGTGTTTCGGAAATTTCTACTGGTCTCCCGGGAATAGATAAATGCGTAGACACTTTGAGACATTACTCCCATGGAGAAAAGTGCGCATGGTGCGTGTTGTATTCAATCCCGATGCAATTTCTGTGTTTCATCAACACTCTGAACGTCCACAGATTACAGAATGCCTCCAAATGTGTTTCGGAAACTACTACTGGTCTCCCAGGAATCGATAAAAGCGTAGACACTTTGAGACATTACTCCCATGGAGAAAAGTGCGCATGGTGCGTGTTGTATTCAATCCCGATGCAATTTCCCTGTTTCATCAACACTCTGAACGTCTACAGATTAGAGAGTGCCTCCAAATGTGTTTCGAAAACTACTACTGGTCTCCCAGGAATCGATAAAAGCGTAGACACTTTGAGACATTACTCCCATGGAGAAAAGTGCTAATGGTGCGTGTTATATTCAATCCCGATGCAATTTCTGTGTTTCATCAACACTCTGAACGTCCACAGATTACAGAATGCCTCAAAATGTGTTTAGAAAACTACTACTGGTCTCCCAGGAATCGATAAAAGCGTAGACACTTTGAGACATTACTCCCATGGAGAAAAGTGCGCATGGTGCGTGTTGTATTCAATAACGATGCAATTTCTGTGTTTCATCAACACTCTGAACGTCCACAGATTACAGAATGCCTCAAAATGTGTTTAAAAAACTACTACTGGTCTCCCAGGAATCGATAAAAGCGTAGACACCTTGAGACATTACTCCCATGGAGAAAACTGCTCATGGTGCGTGTTATATTCAATCCCGATGCAATTTCTGTGTTTCATCAACACTCTGAACGTCCACAGATTACAGAATGCCTCCAAATGTATTTCGAAAACTACTACTGGTCTCCCAGGAATCGATAAAAGCGGAGACACTTTGAGTCATTACTCCCATGGAGAAAAGTGCGCATGGTGGGTGTTATACTCAATCCCGATGCAATTTCTGTGTTTCATCAACACTCTGATCATCCACAGATTACAGAATGCCTCCAAATGTGTTTCGGAAACTACTACTGGTCTCCCAGGAATCGATAAAAGCGTAGACACTTTGAGACATTACTCCCATGGAGAAAAGTGCGCATGGTGCGTGTTGTATTCAATCCCGATGCAATTTCTGTGTTTCATCAACACTCTGAACGTCCACAGATTACAAAATGCCTCCAAATGTGTTTCGGAAACTACTACTGGTCTCCCGGGAATCGATAAAAGCGTAGACACTTTGAGACATTACTCCCATGGAGAAAAGTGCTAATGGTGCGTGTTATATTCAATCCCGATGCAATTTCTGTGTTTCATCAACACTCTGAACGTCCACAGATTACAGAATGCCTCAAAATGTGTTTCAGAAACTACTACTGGTCTCCCGGGAATCGATAAAAGCGTAGACACTTTGAGACATTACTCCCATGGAGAAAAGTGCTAATAGTGCGTGTTATATTCAATCCCGATGCAATTTCCCTGTTTCATCAACACTCTGAACGTCTACAGATTAGAGAGTGCCTCCAAATGTGTTTCGGAAACTACAACTGGTCTCCCGGGAATCGATAAAAGCGTAGACAGTTTGAGACATTCCTCCCATGGAGAAAAGTGCTAATGGTGCGTGTTATATTCAATCCCGATGCTATTTCTGTGTTTCATCAACACTCTGAACGTCCACAGATTACAGAATGCCTCCAAATGTGTTTCGGAAACTACTACTGGTTTCCCGGGAATCGATAAAAGCGTAGACACTTTGAGACATTACTCCCATGGAGAAAATTGCTCATGGTGCGTGTTGTATTCAATCCCGATGCAATTTCCCTGATTCATCAACACTCTGAACGTCTACAGATTAGAGAGTGCCTCCAAATGTGTTTCGGATATTTCTACTGGTCTCCCGGGAATAGATAAATGCGTAGACACTTTGAGACATTACTCCCATGGAGAAAAGTGCGCATGGTGCGTGTTGTATTCAATCCCGATGCAATTTCTGTGTTTCATCAACACTCTGAACGTCCACAGATTACAGAATGCCTCCAAATGTGTTTCGGAAACTACTACTGGTCTCCCAGGAATCGATAAAAGCGTAGACACTTTGAGACATTACTCCCATGGAGAAAAGTGCGCATGGTGCGTGTTGTATTCAATCCCGATGCAATTTCCCTGTTTCATCAACACTCTGAACGTCTACAGATTAGAGAGTGCCTCCAAATGTGTTTCGAAAACTACTACTGGTCTCCCAGGAATCGATAAAAGCGTAGACACTTTGAGACATTACTCCCATGGAGAAAAGTGCTAATGGTGCGTGTTATATTCAATCCCGATGCAATTTCTGTGTTTCATCAACACTCTGAACGTCCACAGATTACAGAATGCCTCAAAATGTGTTTAGAAAACTACTACTGGTCTCCCAGGAATCGATAAAAGCGTAGACACTTTGAGACATTGCTCCCATGGAGAAAAGTGCTAATGGTGCGTGTTATATTAAATCCCGATGCAATTTCTGTGTTTCATCAACTCTCTGAACGTCCGCAGATTACAGAATGCCTCAAAATGTGTTTAGAAAACTACTACTGGTCTCCCAGGAATCAATAAAAACGTAGACACTTTGAGACATTACTCCCATGGAGAAAAGTGCGCATGGTGCGTGTTGTATTCAATCCCGATGCAATTTCCCGGTTTCAGCAACACTCTGAACGTCTACAGATTAGAGAGTGCCTCCAAATGTGTTTCGAAAACTACTACTGGTCTCCCAGGAATCGATAAAAGCGTAGACACTTTGAGACATTACTCCCATGGAGAAAAGTGCTAATGGTGCGTGTTATATTCAATCCCGACGCAATTTCTGTGTTTCATCAACACTCTGAACGTCCACAGATTACAGAATGCTTCCAGATGTGCTTCGAAAACTACTACTGGTCTCCCAGGAATCGATAAAAGCGTAGACAGTTTGAGACATTAATCCCATGTAGAAAAGTGCGCATGGTGCGTGTTGTATTCAATCCCGATGCAATTTCTGTGTTTCATCAACACTCTGAACGTCCACAGATTACAGAATGCCTCCAAATGTGTTTCGAAAACTACTACTGGTCTATCAGGAATCGACAAAGGCGTAGACAGTTTGAGACATTACTCCCATGGAGAAAAGTGCGCATGGTGCGTGTTGTATTCAATCCCGATTCAGTTTCTGTGTTTCATCAACACTCTGAACGTCCAGAGATTACAAAATACCTCCAAATGTGTTTCGAAAACTACTACTGCTCTCCCAGGAATCGATAAAAGCGTAGACAGTTTGAGACATTACTCCCATGGAGAAAAGTGCTCGTGGTGCGTGTTGTATTCAATACCGATGCAATTTCTGTGTTTCATCAACACTCTGAACGTCCACAGATTACAGAATGCCTCCAAATGTATTTCGAAAACTACTACTGGTCTCCCAGGAATCGATAAAAGCGGAGACACTTTGAGTCATTACTCCCATGGAGAAAAGTGCGCATGGTGCGTGTTATACTCAATCCCGATGCAATTTCTGTGTTTCATCAACACTCTGATCATCCACAGATTACAGAATGCCTCAAAATGTGTTTAAAAAACTACTACTGGTCTCCCAGGAATCGATAAAAGCGTAGACACCTTGAGACATTACTCCCATGGAGAAAACTGCTCATGGTGCGTGTTGTATTCAATCCCGATGCAATTTCCCTGTTTCATCAACACTCTGAACGTCTACAGATTAGAGAGTGCCTCCAAATGTGTTTCGAAAACTACTACTGGTCTCCCAGGAATCGATAAAAGCGTAGACACTTTGAGACATTACTCCCATGGAGAAAAGTGCTAATGGTGCGTGTTATATTCAATCCCGATGCAATTTCTGTGTTTCATCAACACTCTGAACGTCCACAGATTACAGAATGCCTCAAAATGTGTTTAGAAAACTACTACTGGTCTCCCAGGAATCGATAAAAGCGTAGACACTTTGAGACATTACTCCCATGGAGAAAAGTGCGCATGGTGCGTGTTGTATTCAATAACGATGCAATTTCTGTGTTTCATCAACACTCTGAACGTCCACAGATTACAGAATGCCTCAAAATGTGTTTAAAAAACTACTACTGGTCTCCCAGGAATCGATAAAAGCGTAGACACCTTGAGACATTACTCCCATGGAGAAAACTGCTCATGGTGCGTGTTATATTCAATCCCGATGCAATTTCTGTGTTTCATCAACACTCTGAACGTCCACAGATTACAGAATGCCTCCAAATGTATTTCGAAAACTACTACTGGTCTCCCAGGAATCGATAAAAGCGGAGACACTTTGAGTCATTACTCCCATGGAGAAAAGTGCGCATGGTGGGTGTTATACTCAATCCCGATGCAATTTCTGTGTTTCATCAACACTCTGATCATCCACAGATTACAGAATGCCTCCAAATGTGTTTCGGAAACTACTACTGGTCTCCCAGGAATCGATAAAAGCGTAGACACTTTGAGACATTACTCCCATGGAGAAAAGTGCGCATGGTGCGTGTTGTATTCAATCCCGATGCAATTTCTGTGTTTCATCAACACTCTGAACGTCCACAGATTACAAAATGCCTCCAAATGTGTTTCGGAAACTACTACTGGTCTCCCGGGAATCGATAAAAGCGTAGACACTTTGAGACATTACTCCCATGGAGAAAAGTGCTAATGGTGCGTGTTATATTCAATCCCGATGCAATTTCTGTGTTTCATCAACACTCTGAACGTCCACAGATTACAGAATGCCTCAAAATGTGTTTCAGAAACTACTACTGGTCTCCCGGGAATCGATAAAAGCGTAGACACTTTGAGACATTACTCCCATGGAGAAAAGTGCTAATAGTGCGTGTTATATTCAATCCCGATGCAATTTCCCTGTTTTATCAACACTCTGAACGTCTACAGATTAGAGAGTGCCTCCAAATGTGTTTTGGAAACTACAACTGGTCTCCCGGGAATCGATAAAAGCGTAGACAGTTTGAGACATTCCTCCCATGGAGAAAAGTGCTAATGGTGCGTGTTATATTCAATCCCGATGCTATTTCTGTGTTTCATCAACACTCTGAACGTCCACAGATTACAGAATGCCTCCAAATGTGTTTCGGAAACTACTACTGGTTTCCCGGGAATCGATAAAAGCGTAGACACTTTGAGACATTACTCCCATGGAGAAAATTGCTCATGGTGCGTGTTGTATTCAATCCCGATGCAATTTCCCTGATTCATCAACACTCTGAACGTCTACAGATTAGAGAGTGCCTCCAAATGTGTTTCGGATATTTCTACTGGTCTCCCGGGAATAGATAAATGCGTAGACACTTTGAGACATTACTCCCATGGAGAAAAGTGCGCATGGTGCGTGTTGTATTCAATCCCGATGCAATTTCTGTGTTTCATCAACACTCTGAACGTCCACAGATTACAGAATGCCTCCAAATGTGTTTCGGAAACTACTACTGGTCTCCCAGGAATCGATAAAAGCGTAGACACTTTGAGACATTACTCCCATGGAGAAAAGTGCGCATGGTGCGTGTTGTATTCAATCCCGATGCAATTTCCCTGTTTCATCAACACTCTGAACGTCTACAGATTAGAGAGTGCCTCCAAATGTGTTTCGAAAACTACTACTGGTCTCCCAGGAATCGATAAAAGCGTAGACACTTTGAGACATTACTCCCATGGAGAAAAGTGCTAATGGTGCGTGTTATATTCAATCCCGATGCAATTTCTGTGTTTCATCAACACTCTGAACGTCCACAGATTACAGAATGCCTCAAAATGTGTTTAGAAAACTACTACTGGTCTCCCAGGAATCGATAAAAGCGTAGACACTTTGAGACATTGCTCCCATGGAGAAAAGTGCTAATGGTGCGTGTTATATTAAATCCCGATGCAATTTCTGTGTTTCATCAACTCTGTGAACGTCCGCAGATTACAGAATGCCTCAAAATGTGTTTAGAAAACTACTACTGGTCTCCCAGGAATCAATAAAAACGTAGACACTTTGAGACATTACTCCCATGGAGAAAAGTGCGCATGGTGCGTGTTGTATTCAATCCCGATGCAATTTCCCGGTTTCAGCAACACTCTGAACGTCTACAGATTAGAGAGTGCCTCCAAATGTGTTTCGAAAACT
This sequence comes from Schistocerca gregaria, assembly GCF_023897955.1. Taxonomy (NCBI): domain Eukaryota; kingdom Metazoa; phylum Arthropoda; class Insecta; order Orthoptera; family Acrididae; genus Schistocerca; species Schistocerca gregaria. The sequence goes on along the minus strand of NW_026062037.1, from coordinate 126,958 downwards.
ACTACTGGTCTCCCAGGAATCGATAAAAGCGTAGACACTTTGAGACATTACTCCCATGGAGAAAAGTGCTAATGGTGCGTGTTATATTCAATCCCGACGCAATTTCTGTGTTTCATCAACACTCTGAACGTCCACAGATTACAGAATGCTTCCAGATGTGCTTCGAAAACTACTACTGGTCTCCCAGGAATCGATAAAAGCGTAGACAGTTTGAGACATTAATCCCATGTAGAAAAGTGCGCATGGTGCGTGTTGTATTCAATCCCGATGCAATTTCTGTGTTTCATCAACACTCTGAACGTCCACAGATTACAGAATGCCTCCAAATGTGTTTCGAAAACTACTACTGGTCTATCAGGAATCGACAAAGGCGTAGACAGTTTGAGACATTACTCCCATGGAGAAAAGTGCGCATGGTGCGTGTTGTATTCAATCCCGATTCAGTTTCTGTGTTTCATCAACACTCTGAACGTCCAGAGATTACAAAATACCTCCAAATGTGTTTCGAAAACTACTACTGCTCTCCCAGGAATCGATAAAAGCGTAGACAGTTTGAGACATTACTCCCATGGAGAAAAGTGCTCGTGGTGCGTGTTGTATTCAATACCGATGCAATTTCTGTGTTTCATCAACACTCTGAACGTCCACAGATTACAGAATGCCTCCAAATGTATTTCGAAAACTACTACTGGTCTCCCAGGAATCGATAAAAGCGGAGACACTTTGAGTCATTACTCCCATGGAGAAAAGTGCGCATGGTGCGTGTTATACTCAATCCCGATGCAATTTCTGTGTTTCATCAACACTCTGATCATCCACAGATTACAGAATGCCTCCAAATGTGTTTCGGAAACTACTACCGGTCTCCCAGGAATCGATAAAAGCGTAGACACTTTGAGACATTACTCCCATGGAGAAAAGTGCGCATGGTGCGTGTTGTATTCAATAACGATGCAATTTCTGTGTTTCATCAACACTCTGAACGTCCACAGATTACAGAATGCCTCAAAATGTGTTTAGAAAACTACTACTGGTCTCCCAGGAATCGATAAAAGCGTAGACACTTTGAGACATTACTCCCATGGAGAAAACTGCTCATGGTGCGTGTTATATTCAATCCCGATGCAATTTCTGTGTTTCATCAACACTCTGAACGTCCACAGATTACAGAATGCCTCCAAATGTATTTCGAAAACTACTACTGGTCTCCCAGGAATCGATAAAAGCGGAGACACTTTGAGTCATTACTCCCATGGAGAAAAGTGCGCATGGTGGGTGTTATACTCAATCCCGATGCAATTTCTGTCTTTCATCAACACTCTGATCATCCACAGATTACAGAATGCCTCCAAATGTGTTTCGTAAACTACTTCTGGTCTCCCAGGAATCGATAAAAGCGTAGACACTTTGAGACATTACTCCCATGGAGAAAAGTGCGCATGGTGCGTGTTGTATTCAATCCCGATGCAATTTCTGTGTTTCATCAACACTCTGAACGTCCACAGATTACAGAATGCCTCCAAATGTGTTTCGGAAACTACTACTGGTCTCCCGGGAATCGATAAAAGCGTAGACACTTTGAGACATTACTCCCATGGAGAAAAGTGCTAATGGTGCGTGTTATATTCAATCCCGATGCAATTTCTGTGTTTCATCAACACTCTGAACGTCCACAGATTACAGAATGCCTCAAAATGTGTTTCGGAAACTACTACTGGTCTCCCGGGAATCGATAAAAGCGTAGACACTTTGAGACATTACTCCCATGGAGAAAAGTGCGCATGGTGCGTGTTGTATTCAAACCCGATGCAATTTCCCTGTTTCATCAACACTCTGAACGTCTACAGATTAGAGAGTGCCTCCAAATGTTTTTCGGAAACTACTACTGGTCTCCCGGGAATCGATAAAAGCGTAGACACTTTGAGACATTACTCCCATGGAGAAAAGTGCGCATGGTGCGTGTTGTATTCAATCCCGATGCAATTTCCCTGTTTCATCAACACTCTGAACGTCCACAGATTACAAAATGCCTCCAAATGTGTTTCGAAAACTACTACTGGTCTCCCAGGAATCGATAAAAGCGTAGACACTTTGAGACATTACTCCCGTGGAGAAAAGTGCTCGTGGTGCGTGTTGTATTCAATACCGATGCAATTTCTGTGTTTCATCAACACTCTGAACGTCCACAGATTACAGAATGCCTCAAAATGTGTTTAGAAAACTACTACTGGTCTCCCAGGAATCGATAAAAGCGTAGACAGTTTGAGACATTACTCCCATGGAGAAAAGTGCTCATGGTGCGTGTTATATCAATCCCGATGCAATTTCTGTGTTTCATCAACACTCTGAACGTCCACAGATTACAGAATGCCTCAAAATGTGTTTAGAAAACTACTACTGGTCTCCCAGGAATCGATAAAAGCGTAGACAGTTTGAGACATTACTCCCATGGAGAAAAGTGCTAATGGTGCGTGTTATATTCAATCCCGATGCAATTTCTGTGTTTCATCAACACTCTGAACGTCCACAGATTACAGAATGCCCCCAAATGTGTTTTGGAAACTACTACTGGTCTCCCGGGAAACGATAAAAGCGTAGACACTTTGAGACATTACTCCCATGGAGAAAAGTGCGCATGGTGCGTGTTCTATTCAATCCCGATGCAATTTCCCTGTTTCATCAACACTCTGAACGTCTACAGATTAGAGAGTGCCTCCAAATGTGTTTCGAAAACTACTACTGGTCTCCCAGGAATCGATAAAAGCGTAGACACTTTGAGACATTACTCCCATGGAGAAAAGTGCGCATGGTGCGTGTTATATTCAATCCCGATGCAATTTCTGTGTTTCATCAACACTCTGAACGTCCACAGATTACAGAATGCCTCCAAATGTGTTTCGGAAACTACTACTGGTCTCCCGGGAATCGATAAAAGCGTAGACACTTTCAGACATTACTCCCATGTAGAAAACTGCTAATGGTGCGTGTTATATTCAATCCCGATGCAATTTCTGTGTTTCATCAAGACTCTGAATGTCCACAGATTACAGAATGCCTCAAAATGTGTTTAAAAAACTACTACTGGTCTCCCAGGAATCGATAAAAGCGTAGACACTTTGAGACATTACTCCCATGGAGAAAAGTGCGCATGGTGCGTGTTGTATTCAATCCCGATGCAGTTTCTGTGTTTCATCAACACTCTGAACGTCCACGGATTACAAAATGCCTCCAAATGTGTTTCGAAAACTACTACTGGTCTCCCAGGAATCGATAAAAGCATAGACAATTTGAGACATTACTCCCATGGAGAAAAGTGCTCATGGTGCGTGTTATATTCAATCCCGATGCAATTTCTGTGTTTCATCGACACTCTGAACGTCCACAGATTACAGAATGCCTCAAAATGTGTTTAGAAAACTACTACTGGTCTCCCAGGAATCGATAAAAGCGTAGAAAGTTTGAGACATTCCTCCCGTGGAGTAAAGTGCTCGTGGTGCGTGTTGTATTCAATACCGATGCAATTTCTGTGTTTCATCAACACTCTGAACGTCCACAGATTACAGAATGCCTCAAAATGTGTTTAGAAAACTACTACTGGTCTCCCAGGAATCGATAAAATCGTAGACAGTTTGAGACATTACTCCCATGGAGAAAAGTGCTCATGGTGCGTGTTATATTCAATCCCGATGAAATTTCTGTGTTTCATCAACACTCTGAACGTCCACAGATTACAGAATGCCTCCAAATGTGTTTCGGAAACTACTACTGGTCTCCCGGGAATCGATAAAAGCGTAGACACTTTGAGACATTACTCCCATGGAGAAAACTGCTAATGGTGCGTGTTATATTCAATCCCGATGCAATTTCTGTGTTTCATCAACACTCTGATTGTCCACAGATTACAGAATGCCTCAAAATGTGTTTAGAAAACTACTACTGGTCTCCCAGGAATCGATAAAAGCGTAGACACTTTGAGACATTACTCCCATGGAGAAAAGTGCGCATGGTGCGTGTTGTATTCAATCCCGATGCAGTTTCTGTGTTTCATCAACACTCTGAACGTCCACAGATTACAAAATGCCTCCAAATGTGTTTCGAAAACTACTACTGGTCTCCCAGGAATCGATAAAAGCGTAGAAAGTTTGAGACATTACTCCCATGGAGAAAAGTGCTCATGGTGCGTGTTATATTCAATCCCGATGCAATTTCTGTGTTTCATCGACACTCTGAACGTCCACAGATTACAGAATGCCTCAAAATTTGTTTAGAAACCTACTACTGGTCTCCCAGGAATCGATAAAAGCGTAGACAGTTTGAGACATTCCTCCCGTGGAGAAAAGTGCTCGTGGTGCGTGTTGTATTCAATACCGATGCAATTTCTGTGTTTCATCAACACTCTGAACGTCCACAGATTACAGAATGCCTCAAAATGTGTTTAGAAAACTACTACTGGTCTCCCAGGAATCGATAAAAGCGTAGACAGTTTGAGACATTACTCCCATGGAGAAAAGTGCTCATGGTGCGTGTTATATTCAATCCCGATGCAATTTCTGTGTTTCATCAACACTCTGAACGTCCACAGATTACAGAATGCCTCAAAATGTGTTTAGAAAACTACTACTGGTTTCCCAGGAATCGATAAAAGCGTAGACAGTTTGAGACATTACTCCCATGGAGAAAAGTGCTCGTGGTGCGTGTTGTATTCAATACCGATGCAATTTCTGTGTTTCATCAACACTCTGAACGTCCACAGATTACAGAATGCCTCAAAATGTGTTTAGAAAACTACTACTGGTCTCCCAGGAATCGATAAAAGCGTAGACACTTTGAGACATTACTCCCATGGAGAAAACTGCTCATGGTGCGTGTTATATTCAATCCCGATGCAATTTCTGTGTTTCATCAACACTCTGAACGTCCACAGATTACAGAATGCCTCAAAATGTGTTTAGAAAACTACTACTGGTCTCCCAGGAATCGATAAAAGCGTAGACACTTTGAGACATTACTCCCATGGAGAAAAGTGCGCATGGTGGGAGTTGTATTCAATACCGATGCAATTTCTGTGTTTCATCAACACTCTGAACGTCCACAGATTACAGAATGCCTCAAAATGTGTTTAGAAAACTACTACAGGTCTCCCAGGAATCGATAAAAGCGTAGACAGTTTGAGACATTACTCCCATGGAGAAAAGTGCGCATGGTGCGTGTTGTATTCAATCCCGATGCAATTTCTGTGTTTCATCAACACTCTGAACGTCCACAGATTACAGAATGCCTCCAAATGTGTTTCGGAAACTACTACTGGTCTCCCGGGAATCGATAAAAGCGTAGACACTTTGAGACATTACTCCCATGGAGAAAAGTGCTAATGGTGCGTGTTATATTCAATCCCGATGCAATTTCTGTGTTTCATCAACACTCTGAACGTCCACAGATTACAGAATGCCTCAAAATGTGTTTCGGAAACTACTACTGGTCTCCCGGGAATCGATAAAAGCGTAGACACTTTGAGACATTACTCCCATGGAGAAAAGTGCGCATGGTGCGTGTTGTATTCAATCCCGATGCAATTTCCCTGTTTCATCAACACTCTGAACGTCTACAGATTAGAGAGTGCCTCCAAATGTTTTTCGGAAACTACTACTGGTCTCCCGGGAATCGATAAAAGCGTAGACACTTTGAGACATTACTCCCATGGAGAAAAGTGCGCATGGTGCGTGTTGTATTCAATCCCGATGCAATTTCCCTGTTTCATCAACACTCTGAACGTCCACAGATTACAAAATGCCTCCAAATGTGTTTCGAAAACTACTACTGGTCTCCCAGGAATCGATAAAAGCGTAGACACTTTGAGACATTACTCCCGTGGAGAAAAGTGCTCGTGGTGCGTGTTGTATTCAATACCGATGCAATTTCTGTGTTTCATCAACACTCTGAACGTACACAGATTACAGAATGCCTCAAAATGTGTTTAGAAAACTACTACTGGTCTCCCAGGAATCGATAAAAGCGTAGACAGTTTGAGACATTACTCCCATGGAGAAAAGTGCTCATGGTGCGTGTTATATCAATCCCGATGCAATTTCTGTGTTTCATCAACACTCTGAACGTCCACAGATTACAGAATGCCTCAAAATGTGTTTAGAAAACTACTACTGGTCTCCCAGGAATCGATAAAAGCGTAGACAGTTTGAGACATTACTCCCATGGAGAAAAGTGCTAATGGTGCGTGTTATATTCAATCCCGATGCAATTTCTGTGTTTCATCAACACTCTGAACGTCCACAGATTACAGAATGCCCCCAAATGTGTTTTGGAAACTACTACTGGTCTCCCGGGAATCGATAAAAGCGTAGACACTTTGAGACATTACTCCCATGGAGAAAAGTGCGCATGGTGCGTGTTCTATTCAATCCCGATGCAATTTCCCTGTTTCATCAACACTCTGAACGTCTACAGATTAGAGAGTGCCTCCAAATGTGTTTCGAAAACTACTACTGGTCTCCCAGGAATCGATAAAAGCGTAGACACTTTGAGACATTACTCCCATGGAGAAAAGTGCGCATGGTGCGTGTTATATTCAATCCCGATGCAATTTCTGTGTTTCATCAACACTCTGAACATCCACAGATTACAGAATGCCTCCAAATGTGTTTCGGAAACTACTACTGGTCTCCCGGGAATCGATAAAAGCGTAGACACTTTCAGACATTACTCCCATGTAGAAAAATGCTAATGGTGCGTGTTATATTCAATCCCGATGCAATTTCTGTGTTTCATCAAGACTCTGAATGTCCACAGATTACAGAATGCCTCAAAATGTGTTTAAAAAACTACTACTGGTCTCCCAGGAATCGATAAAAGCGTAGACACTTTGAGACATTACTCCCATGGAGAAAAGTGCGCATGGTGCGTGTTGTATTCAATCCCGATGCAGTTTCTGTGTTTCATCAACACTCTGAACGTCCACGGATTACAAAATGCCTCCAAATGTGTTTCGAAAACTACTACTGGTCTCCCAGGAATCGATAAAAGCGTAGACAGTTTGAGACATTACTCCCATGGAGAAAAGTGCTCATGGTGCGTGTTATATTCAATCCCGATGCAATTTCTGTGTTTCATCGACACTCTGAACGTCCACAGATTACAGAATGCCTCAAAATGTGTTTAGAAAACTACTACTGGTCTCCCAGGAATCGATAAAAGCGTAGAAAGTTTGAGACATTCCTCCCGTGGAGTAAAGTGCTCGTGGTGCGTGTTGTATTCAATACCGATGCAATTTCTGTGTTTCATCAACACTCTGAACGTCCACAGATTACAGAATGCCTCAAAATGTGTTTAGAAAACTACTACTGGTCTCCCAGGAATCGATAAAATCGTAGACAGTTTGAGACATTACTCCCATGGAGAAAAGTGCTCATGGTGCGTGTTATATTCAATCCCGATGAAATTTCTGTGTTTCATCAACACTCTGAACGTCCACAGATTACAGAATGCCTCCAAATGTGTTTCGGAAACTACTACTGGTCTCCCGGGAATCGATAAAAGCGTAGACACTTTGAGACATTACTCCCATGGAGAAAAGTGCTAATGGTGCGTGTTATATTCAATCCCGATGCAATTTCTGTGTTTCATCAACACTCTGAACGTCCACAGATTACAGAATGCCTCAAAATGTGTTTCGGAAACTACTACTGGTCTCCCGGGAATCGATAAAAGCGTAGACACTTTGAGACATTACTCCCATGGAGAAAAGTGCGCATGGTGCGTGTTGTATTCAATCCCGATGCAATTTCCCTGTTTCATCAACACTCTGAACGTCTACAGATTAGAGAGTGCCTCCAAATGTTTTTCGGAAACTACTACTGGTCTCCCGGGAATCGATAAAAGCGTAGACACTTTGAGACATTACTCCCATGGAGAAAAGTGCGCATGGTGCGTGTTGTATTCAATCCCGATGCAATTTCCCTGTTTCATCAACACTCTGAACGTCCACAGATTACAAAATGCCTCCAAATGTGTTTCGAAAACTACTACTGGTCTCCCAGGAATCGATAAAAGCGTAGACACTTTGAGACATTACTCCCGTGGAGAAAAGTGCTCGTGGTGCGTGTTGTATTCAATACCGATGCAATTTCTGTGTTTCATCAACACTCTGAACGTACACAGATTACAGAATGCCTCAAAATGTGTTTAGAAAACTACTACTGGTCTCCCAGGAATCGATAAAAGCGTAGACAGTTTGAGACATTACTCCCATGGAGAAAAGTGCTCATGGTGCGTGTTATATCAATCCCGATGCAATTTCTGTGTTTCATCAACACTCTGAACGTCCACAGATTACAGAATGCCTCAAAATGTGTTTAGAAAACTACTACTGGTCTCCCAGGAATCGATAAAAGCGTAGACAGTTTGAGACATTACTCCCATGGAGAAAAGTGCTAATGGTGCGTGTTATATTCAATCCCGATGCAATTTCTGTGTTTCATCAACACTCTGAACGTCCACAGATTACAGAATGCCCCCAAATGTGTTTTGGAAACTACTACTGGTCTCCCGGGAATCGATAAAAGCGTAGACACTTTGAGACATTACTCCCATGGAGAAAAGTGCGCATGGTGCGTGTTCTATTCAATCCCGATGCAATTTCCCTGTTTCATCAACACTCTGAACGTCTACAGATTAGAGAGTGCCTCCAAATGTGTTTCGAAAACTACTACTGGTCTCCCAGGAATCGATAAAAGCGTAGACACTTTGAGACATTACTCCCATGGAGAAAAGTGCGCATGGTGCGTGTTATATTCAATCCCGATGCAATTTCTGTGTTTCATCAACACTCTGAACATCCACAGATTACAGAATGCCTCCAAATGTGTTTCGGAAACTACTACTGGTCTCCCGGGAATCGATAAAAGCGTAGACACTTTCAGACATTACTCCCATGTAGAAAAATGCTAATGGTGCGTGTTATATTCAATCCCGATGCAATTTCTGTGTTTCATCAAGACTCTGAATGTCCACAGATTACAGAATGCCTCAAAATGTGTTTAAAAAACTACTACTGGTCTCCCAGGAATCGATAAAAGCGTAGACACTTTGAGACATTACTCCCATGGAGAAAAGTGCGCATGGTGCGTGTTGTATTCAATCCCGATGCAGTTTCTGTGTTTCATCAACACTCTGAACGTCCACGGATTACAAAATGCCTCCAAATGTGTTTCGAAAACTACTACTGGTCTCCCAGGAATCGATAAAAGCGTAGACCGTTTGAGACATTACTCCCATGGAGAAAAGTGCTCATGGTGCGTGTTATATTCAATCCCGATGCAATTTCTGTGTTTCATCGACACTCTGAACGTCCACAGATTACAGAATGCCTCAAAATGTGTTTAGAAAACTACTACTGGTCTCCCAGGAATCGATAAAAGCGTAGAAAGTTTGAGACATTCCTCCCGTGGAGTAAAGTGCTCGTGGTGCGTGTTGTATTCAATACCGATGCAATTTCTGTGTTTCATCAACACTCTGAACGTCCACAGATTACAGAATGCCTCAAAATGTGTTTAGAAAACTACTACTGGTCTCCCAGGAATCGATAAAATCGTAGACAGTTTGAGACATTACTCCCATGGAGAAAAGTGCTCATGGTGCGTGTTATATTCAATCCCGATGAAATTTCTGTGTTTCATCAACACTCTGAACGTCCACAGATTACAGAATGCCTCCAAATGTGTTTCGGAAACTACTACTGGTCTCCCGGGAATCGATAAAAGCGTAGACACTTTGAGACATTACTCCCATGGAGAAAACTGCTAATGGTGCGTGTTATATTCAATCCCGATGCAATTTCTGTGTTTCATCAACACTCTGATTGTCCACAGATTACAGAATGCCTCAAAATGTGTTTAGAAAACTACTACTGGTCTCCCAGGAATCGATAAAAGCGTAGACACTTTGAGACATTACTCCCATGGAGAAAAGTGCGCATGGTGCGTGTTGTATTCAATCCCGATGCAGTTTCTGTGTTTCATCAACACTCTGAACGTCCACAGATTACAAAATGCCTCCAAATGTGTTTCGAAAACTACTACTGGTCTCCCAGGAATCGATAAAAGCGTAGAAAGTTTGAGACATTACTCCCATGGAGAAAAGTGCTCATGGTGCGTGTTATATTCAATCCCGATGCAATTTCTGTGTTTCATCGACACTCTGAACGTCCACAGATTACAGAATGCCTCAAAATTTGTTTAGAAACCTACTACTGGTCTCCCAGGAATCGATAAAAGCGTAGACAGTTTGAGACATTCCTCCCGTGGAGAAAAGTGCTCGTGGTGCGTGTTGTATTCAATACCGATGCAATTTCTGTGTTTCATCAACACTCTGAACGTCCACAGATTACAGAATGCCTCAAAATGTGTTTAGAAAACTACTACTGGTCTCCCAGGAATCGATAAAAGCGTAGACAGTTTGAGACATTACTCCCATGGAGAAAAGTGCTCATGGTGCGTGTTATATTCAATCCCGATGCAATTTCTGTGTTTCATCAACACTCTGAACGTCCACAGATTACAGAATGCCTCAAAATGTGTTTAGAAAACTACTACTGGTTTCCCAGGAATCGATAAAAGCGTAGACAGTTTGAGACATTACTCCCATGGAGAAAAGTGCTCGTGGTGCGTGTTGTATTCAATACCGATGCAATTTCTGTGTTTCATCAACACTCTGAACGTCCACAGATTACAGAATGCCTCAAAATGTGTTTAGAAAACTACTACTGGTCTCCCAGGAATCGATAAAAGCGTAGACAGTTTGAGACATTACTCCCATGGAGAAAAGTGCTCATGGTGCGTGTTATATTCAATCCCGATGCAATTTCTGTGTTTCATCAACACTCTGAACGTCCACAGATTACAGAATGCCTCAAAATGTGTTTAGAAAACTACTACTGGTCTCCCAGGAATCGATAAAAGCGTAGACACTTTGAGACATTACTCCCATGGAGAAAAGTGCGCATGGTGGGAGTTGTATTCAATACCGATGCAATTTCTGTGTTTCATCAACACTCTGAACGTCCACAGATTACAGAATGCCTCAAAATGTGTTTAGAAAACTACTACAGGTCTCCCAGGAATCGATAAAAGCGTAGACAGTTTGAGACATTACTCCCATGGAGAAAAGTGCGCATGGTGCGTGTTGTATTCAATCCCGATGCAATTTCTGTGTTTCATCAACACTCTGAACGTCCACAGATTACAAAATGCCTCCAAATGTGTTTCGAAAACTACTACTGGTCTCCCAGGAATCGATAAAAGCGTAGACAGTTTGAGACATTACTCCCATGGAGAAAAGTGCTCGTGGTGCGTGTTGTATTCAATAACGATGCAATTTCTGTGTTTCATCAACACTCTGAACGTTTACAGATTACAGAATGCCTCAAAATGTGTTTAGAAAACTACTACTGGTCTCCCAGGAATCGATAAAAGCGTAGACACTTTGAGACATTACTCCCATGGAGAAAAGTGCGCATGGTACGTGTTGTATTCAATCCCAATGCAGTTTCTGTGTTTCATCAACACTCTGAACGTCCACAGATTACTAAATGCCTCCAAATGTGTTTCGAAAACTACTACTGGTCTCCCAGGAATCGATAAAAGCGTAGACAGTTTAAGACATTACTCCCATGGAGAAAAGTGCTCATGGTGCGTGTTATATTCAATCCCAATGCAATTTCTGTGTTTCATCAACACTCTGAAAGTCCACTGATTACAGAATGCCTCAAAATGTGTTTAGAAAACTACTACTGGTCTCCCAGGAATCGATAAAAGAGTAGACAGTTTGAGACATTACTCCCATGGAGAAAAGTGCTCGTGGTGCGTGTTGTATTCAATACCGATGCAATTTCTGTGTTTCATCAACACTCTGAACGTCCACAGATTACAGAATGCCTCAAAATGTGTTTAGAAAACTACTACTGGTCTCCCAGGAATCGATAAAAGCGTAGTCAGTTTGAGACATTACTCCCATGGAGAAAAGTGCGCATGGTGCGTGTTGTATTCAATCCCGATGCAATTTCTGTGTTTCATCAACACTCTGAACGTCCACAGATTAGAGAGTGCCTCCAAATGTGTTTCGGAAACTACTACTGGTCTCCCGGGAATCGATAAAAGCGTAGACACTTTGAGACATTACTCCCATGGAGAAAAGTGCGCATGGTGCCTGTTGTATTCAATCCCGATGCAATTTCCCTGTTTCATCAACACTCTGAACGTCTACAGATTTGAGAGTGCCTCCAAATGTGTTTCGGAAACTACTACTGGTCTCCCGGGAATCGATAAAAGTGTAGACACTTTGAGACATTACTCCCATGGAGAAAAGTGGTCATGGTGCGTGTTATATTCAATCCCGATGCAATTTCTGTGTTTCATCAACACTCTGAACGTCCACAGATTACAGAATGCCTCAAAATGTGTTTAGAAAAAGACTACAGGTCTCCCAGGAATCGATAAAAGCGTAGACACTTAGAGACATTACTCCCATGGAGAAAAGTGCTAATGGTGCGTGTTATATTCAATCCCGATGCAATTTATGTGTTTCATCAACACTCTGAACGTCCACAGATTACAGAATGCCTCAAAATGTGTTTAGAAAACTACTACTGGTCTCCCAGGAATCGATAAAAGCGTAGACACTTTGAGACATTACTCACATGGAGAAAAGTGCGCATGGTGCGTGTTGTATTCAATCCCGATGCAATTTCTGTGTTTCATCAACACTCTGAACGTCCACAGATTACAGAATGCCTCCAAATGTGTTTCGGAAACTACTACTGGTCTCCCGGGAATCGATAAAAGCGTAGACACTTTGAGACATTACTCCCATGGAGAAAAGTGCTCATGGTGTGTGTTATATTCAATCCCGATGCAATTTCTGTGTTTCATCAACACTCTGAACGTCCACAGATTACAGAATGCCTCAAAATGTGTTTAGAAAACTACTACTGGTCTCCCAGGAATCGATAAAAGCGTAGACACTTTGTGACATTACTCCCATGGAGAAAAGTGCTAATGGTGCGTGTTATATTCAATCTCGATGCAATTTCTGTGTTTCATCAACACTCTGAACGTCCACAGATTACAGAATGCCTCAAAATGTGTTTAGAAAACTACTACTGGTCTCCCAGGAATCGATAAAAGCGTAGACACTTTGAGACATTACTCCCATGGAGAAAAGTGCGCATGGTGCGTGTTGTATTCAATCCCGATGCAATTTCTGTGTTTCATCAACACTCTGAACGTCCACAGATTACAGAATGCCTCAAAATGTGTTTAGAAAACTACTATTGGTCTCTTAGGAATCGATAAAAGCGTAGACAGTTTGAGACATTACTTCCATGGAGAAAAGTGCTCGTGGTGCGTGTTATATTCAATCCCGATGCAATTTCCGTGTTTCATCAACACTCTGAACGTCCACAGATTACAGAATGCCTCAAAATGTGTTTAGAAAACTACTACTGGTCTCCCAGGAATCGATAAAAGCGTAGACAGTTTGAGACATTACTCCCGTGGAGAAAAGTGCTCGTGGTGCATGTTGTATTCAATCCCGATGCAATTTCTGCGTTTCATCAACACTCTGAACGTCCACAGATTACAGAATGCCTCCAAATGTGTTTCGGAAACTACTACTGGTCTCCCAGGAATCGATAACAGCGTAGACACTTTGAGACATTACTCCCATGGAGAAAAGTGCTAATGGTGCGTGTTATATTCAATCCCGATGCAATTTCTGTGTTTCATCAACACTCTGAATGTCCACAGATTACAGAATGCCTCAAAATGTGTTTAGAAAACTACTACTGGTCTCCCAGGAATCGATAAAAGCGTAGACACTTTGAGACATTACTCCCATGGAGAAAATTGCGCATGGTGCGTGTTGTATTCAATCCCGATGCAATTTCTGTGTTTCATCAACACTCTGAACGTCCACAGATTACAGAAGGCTCAAAATGTGTTTAGAAAACTACTACTGGTCCCCCAGGAATCGATAAAAGCGTAGACAATTTGAGACATTACTCCCATGGAGAAAAGTGCGCATGGTGAGTGTTGTATTCAATCCCGATGCAATTTCTGTGTTTCATCAACACTCTGAACGTCCACAGATTACAAAATGCCTCCAAATGTGTTTCGAAAACTACTACTGGTCTCCCAGGAATCGATAAAAGCGTAGACACTTTGAGACATTACTCCCATGGAGAAAAGTGCGCATGGTACGTGTTGTATTCAATCCCGATGCAATTTCTGTGTTTCATCAACACTCTGAACGTCCACAGATTACAGAATGCCTCAAAATGTGTTTAGAAAACTACTACTTGTCGCCCAGGAGTCGATAAAAGTGTAGACAGTTTGAGACATTACTCCCATGGAGAAAAGTGCGCATGGTGCGTGTTGTATTCAATCCCGATGCAATTTCTGTGTTTCATCAACACTCTGAACGTCCACAGATTACAGAATGCCTTCAAATGTATATCGAAAACTACTACTGGTCTCCCAGGAATCGATTAAAGCGTAGACACTTTGAGACATTACTCCCATGGAGAAAAGTGCTAATGGTGCGTGTTAAATTCAATCCCGATGCAATTTATGTGTTTCATCAACACTCTGAACGTCCACAGATTACAGAATGCCTCAAAATGTGTTTAGAAAACTACTACAGGTCTCCCAGGAATCGATAAAAGCGTAGACACTTTGTGACATTACTCCCATGGAGAAAAGTGCTAATGGTGCGTGTTATATTCAATCCCAATGCAATTTCTGTGTTTCATCAACACTCTGAACGTCCACAGATTACAGAATGCCTCAAAATGTGTTTAGAAAACTACTACTGGTCTCCCAGGAATCGATAAAAGCGTAGACACTTTGAGACATTACTCACATGGAGAAAAGTGCGCATGGTGCGTGTTGTATTCAATCCCGATGCAATTTCTGTGTTTCATCAACACTCTGAACGTCCACAGATTACAGAATGCCTCCAAATGTGTTTCGGAAACTACTACTGGTCTCCCGGGAATCGATAAAAGCGTAGACACTTTGAGACATTACTCCCATGGAGAAAAGTGCTCATGGTGTGTGTTATATTCAATCCCGATGCAATTTCTGTGTTTCATCAACACTCTAAATGTCCACAGATTACAGAATGCCTCCAAATGTGTTTCGGAAACTACTACTGGTCTCCCAGGAATCGATAAAAGCGTAGACAGTTTGAGACATTACTCCCATGGAGAAAAGTGCTCGTAGTGCGTGTTGTATTCAACACCGATGCAATTTCTGTGTTTCATCAACACTCTGAACGTCCACAGATTACAGAATGCCTCCAAATGTATTTCGAAAACTACTACTGGTCTCCCAGGAATCGATAAAAGCGTAGACACTTTGAGACATTACTCCCATGGAGAAAAGTGCGCATGGTGCGTATTGTATTCAATCCCGATGCGATTTCTGTGTTTCATCAACACTCTGAACGTCCACAGATTACAGAATGCCTCAAAATGTGTTTAGAAAACTACTACTGGTCTCCCAGGAATCGATAAAAGCGTAGACAGTTTGAGACATTACTCCCATGGAGAAAAGTGCGCATGGTGCGTGTTGTATTCAATCCCGATGCAATTTCTGTGTTTCATCAACACTCTGAACGTCCACAGATTACAGAATGCCTTCAAATGTATATCGAAAACTACTACTGGTCTCCCAGGAATCGATTAAAGCGTAGACACTTTGAGACATTACTCCCATGGAGAAAAGTGGTCATGGTTCGTGTTATATTCAATCCCGATGCAATTTCTGTGTTTCATCAACACTCTGAACGTCCACAGATTACAGAATGCCTCAAAATGTGTTTAGAAAACTACTACAGGTCTCCCAGGAATCGATAAAAGCGTCGACACTTTGAGACATTACTCCCATGGAGAAAAGTGCTAATGGTGCGTGTTAAATTCAATCCCGATGCAATTTATGTGTTTCATCAACACTCTGAACGTCCACAGATTACAGAATGCCTCAAAATGTGTTTAGAAAACTACTACAGGTCTCCCAGGAATCGATAAAAGCGTAGACACTTTGTGACATTACTCCCATGGAGAAAAGTGCTAATGGTGCGTGTTATATTCAATCCCAATGCAATTTCTGTGTTTCATCAACACTCTGAACGTCCACAGATTACAGAATGCCTCAAAATGTGTTTAGAAAACTACTACTGGTCTCCCAGGAATCGATAAAAGCGTAGACACTTTGAGACATTACTCACATGGAGAAAAGTGCGCATGGTGCGTGTTGTATTCAATCCCGATGCAATTTCTGTGTTTCATCAACACTCTGAACGTCCACAGATTACAGAATGCCTCCAAATGTGTTTCGGAAACTACTACTGGTCTCCCGGGAATCGATAAAAGCGTAGACACTTTGAGACATTACTCCCATGGAGAAAAGTGCTCATGGTGTGTGTTATATTCAACACCGATGCAATTTCTGTGTTTCATCAACACTCTGAACGTCCACAGATTACAGAATGCCTCCAAATGTATTTCGAAAACTACTACTGGTCTCCCAGGAATCGATAAAAGCGTAGACACTTTGAGACATTACTCACATGGAGAAAAGTGCGCATGGTGCGTATTGTATTCAATCCCGATGCAATTTCTGTGTTTCATCAACACTCTGAACGTCCACAGATTACAGAATGCCTCAAAATGTGTTTAGAAAACTACTACTGGTCTCCCAGGAATCGATAAAAGCGTAGACAGTTTGAGACATTACTCCCATGGAGAAAAGTGCGCATGGTGCGTGTTGTATTCAATCCCGATGCAATTTCTGTGTTTCATCAACGCTCTGAACGTCCAAAGATTACAGAATGCCTTCAAATGTATTTCGAAAACTACTACTGGTCTCCCAGGAATCGATAAAAGCGTAGACACTTTGAGACATTACTCCCATGGAGAAAAGTGGTCATGGTGCGTGTTATATTCAATCCCGATGCAATTTCTGTGTTTCATCAACACTCTGAACGTCCACAGATTACAGAATGCCTCAAAATGTGTTTAGAAAAAGACTACAGGTCTCCCAGGAATCGATAAAAGCGTAGACACTTAGAGACATTACTCCCATGGAGAAAAGTGTTAATGGTGCGTGTTATATTCAATCCCGATGCAATTTCTGTGTTTCATCAACACTCTGAACGTCCACAGATTACAGAATGCCTCAAAATGTGTTTAGAAAACTACTACTGGTCTCCCAGGAATCGATAAAAGCGTAGACACTTTGAGACATTACTCACATGGAGAAAAGTGCGCATGGTGCGTGTTGTATTCAATCCCGATGCAATTTCTGTGTTTCATCAACACTCTGAACGTCCACAGATTACAGAATGCCTCCAAATGTGTTTCGGAAACTACTACTGGTCTCCCGGGAATCGATAAAAGCGTAGACACTTTGAGACATTACTCCCATGGAGAAAAGTGCTCATGGTGTGTGTTATATTCAATCCCGATGCAATTTCTGTGTTTCATCAACACTCTGAACGTCCACAGATTACAGAATGCCTCAAAATGTGTTTAGAAAACTACTACTGGTCTCCCAGGAATCGATAAAAGCGTAGACACTTTGTGACATTACTCCCATGGAGAAAAGTGCTAATGGTGCGTGTTATATTCAATCCCGATGCAATTTCTGTGTTTCATCAACACTCCGAACGTCCACAGATTACAGAATGCCTCAAAATGTGTTTAGAAAACTACTACTGGTCTCCCAGGAATCGATAAAAGCGTAGACACTTTGAGACATTACTCCCATGGAGAAAAGTGCGCATGGTGCGTGTTGTATTCAATCCCGATGCAATTTCTGTGTTTCATCAACACTCTGAACGTCCACAGATTACAGAATGCCTCAAAATGTGTTTAGAAAACTACTATTGGTCTCCCAGGAATCGATAAAAGCGTAGACAGTTTGAGACATTACTTCCATGGAGAAAAGTGCTCGTGGTGCGTGTTATATTCAATCCCGATGCAATTTCCGTGTTTCATCAACACTCTGAACGTTCACAGATTACAGAATGCCTCAAAATGTGTTTAGAAAACTACTACTGGTCTCCCAGGAATCGATAAAAGCGTAGACAGTTTGAGACATTACTCCCGTGGAGAAAAGTGCTCGTGGTGCATGTTGTATTCAATCCCGATGCAATTTCTGCGTTTCATCAACACTCTGAACGTCCACAGATTACAGAATGCCTCCAAATGTGTTTCGGAAACTACTACTGGTCTCCCAGGAATCGATAACAGCGTAGACACTTTGAGACATTACTCCCATGGAGAAAAGTGCTAATGGTGCGTGTTATATTCAATCCCGATGCAATTTCTGTGTTTCATCAACACTCTGAATGTCCACAGATTACAGAATGCCTCAAAATGTGTTTAGAAAACTACTACTGGTCTCCCAGGAATCGATAAAAGCGTAGACACTTTGAGACATTACTCCCATGGAGAAAATTGCGCATGGTGCGTGTTGTATTCAATCCCGATGCAATTTCTGTGTTTCATCAACACTCTGAACGTCCACAGATTACAGAAGGCTCAAAATGTGTTTAGAAAACTACTACTGGTCCCCCAGGAATCGATAAAAGCGTAGACAATTTGAGACATTACTCCCATGGAGAAAAGTGCGCATGGTGCGTGTTGTATTCAATCCCGATGCAATTTCTGTGTTTCATCAACACTCTGAACGTCCACAGATTACAAAATGCCTCCAAATGTGTTTCGAAAACTACTACTGGTCTCCCAGGAATCGATAAAAGCGTAGACACTTTGAGACATTACTCCCATGGAGAAAAGTGCGCATGGTGCGTGTTGTATTCAATCCCGATGCAATTTCTGTGTTTCATCAACACTCTGAACGTCCACAGATTACAGAATGCCTCAAAATGTGTTTAGAAAACTACTACTTGTCGCCCAGGAGTCGATAAAAGTGTAGACAGTTTGAGACATTACTCCCATGGAGAAAAGTGCGCATGGTGCGTGTTGTATTCAATCCCGATGCAATTTCTGTGTTTCATCAACACTCTGAACGTCCACAGATTACAGAATGCCTTCAAATGTATATCGAAAACTACTACTGGTCTCCCAGGAATCGATTAAAGCGTAGACACTTTGAGACATTACTCCCATGGAGAAAAGTGGTCATGGTTCGTGTTATATTCAATCCCGATGCAATTTCTGTGTTTCATCAACACTCTGAACGTCCACAGATTACAGAATGCCTCAAAATGTGTTTAGAAAACTACTACAGGTCTCCCAGGAATCGATAAAAGCGTAGACACTTTGAGACATTACTCCCATGGAGAAAAGTGCTAATGGTGCGTGTTAAATTCAATCCCGATGCAATTTATGTGTTTCATCAACACTCTGAACGTCCACAGATTACAGAATGCCTCAAAATGTGTTTAGAAAACTACTACAGGTCTCCCAGGAATCGACAAAAGCGTAGACACTTTGTGACATTACTCCCATGGAGAAAAGTGCTAATGATGCGTGTTATATTCAATCCCAATGCAATTTCTGTGTTTCATCAACACTCTGAACGTCCACAGATTACAGAATGCCTCAAAATGTGTTTAGAAAACTACTACTGGTCTCCCAGGAATCGATAAAAGCGTAGACACTTTGAGACATTACTCACATGGAGAAAAGTGCGCATGGTGCGTGTTGTATTCAATCCCGATGCAATTTCTGTGTTTCATCAACACTCTGAACGTCCACAGATTACAGAATGCCTCCAAATGTGTTTCGGAATCTACTACTGGTCTCCCGGGAATCGATAAAAGCGTAGACACTTTGAGACATTACTCCCATGGAGAAAAGTGCTCATGGTGTGTGTTATATTCAATCCCGATGCAATTTCTGTGTTTCATCAACACTCTGAACGTCCACAGATTACAGAATGCCTCCAAATGTGTTTCGGAAACTACGACTGGTCTCCCAGGAATCGATAAAAGAGTAGACACTTTGAGACATTACTCCCATGGAGAAAAGTGCTAATGGTGCGTGTTATATTCAATCCCGATGCAATTTCTGTGTTTCATCAACACTCTGAATGTCCACAGATTACAGAATGCCTCAAAATGTGTTTAGAAAACTACTACTGGTCTCCCAGGAATCGATAAAAGCGTAGACACTTTGAGACATTACTCCCATGGAGAAAAGTGCGCATGGTGCGTGTTGTATTCAATCCCGATGCAATTTCTGTGTTTCATCAACACTCTGAACGTCCACAGATTACAGAATGCCTCAAAATGTGTTTAGAAAACTACTACTGGTCTCCCAGGAATCGATAAAAGCGTAGACAGTTTGAGACATTACTCCCATGGAGAAAAGTGCTCGTGGTGCGTGTTATATTCAATCCCGATGCAATTTCTGTGTTTCATCAACACTCTGAACGTCCACAGATTACAGAATGCCTCAAAATGTGTTTAGAAAACTACTACTGGTCTCCCAGGAATCGATAAAAGCGTAGACAGTTTGAGACATTACTCCCATGGAGAAAAGTGCACGTGGTGCGTGTTATATTCAATCCCGATGCAATTTCTATGTTTCATCAACACTCTGAACGTCCACAGATTACAGAATGCCTCAAAATGTGTTTAGAAAACTACTACTGGTCTCCCAGGAATCGATAAAAGCGTAGACAGTTTGAGACATTACTCCCATGGAGAAAAGTGCTCGTGGTGCGTGTTATATTCAAACCCGATGCAATTTCAGTGTTTCATCAACACTCTGAACGTCCACAGATTACAGAATGCTTCAAAATGTGTTTAGAAAACTACTACTGGTCTCCCAGGAATCGATAAAAGCGTAGACAGTTTGAGACATTACTCCCATGGAGAAAAGTGCTCGTGGTGCGTGTTATATTCAATCCCGATGCAATTTCTGTGTTTCATCAACACTCTGAACGTCCACAGATTACAGAATGCCTCAAAATGTGTTTAGAAAACTACTACTGGTCTCCCAGGAATCGATAAAAGCGTAGACAGTTTGAGACATTACTCCCATGGAGAAAAGTGCTCGTGGTGCGTGTTATATTCAATTCCGATGCAATTTCTGTGTTTCATCAACACTCTGAACGTCCACAGATTACAGAATGCCTCAAAATGTGTTTAGAAAACTACTACTGGTCTCCCAGGAATCGATAAAATCGTAGACAGTTTGAGACATTACTCCCATGGAGAAAAGTGCTCGTGGTGCGTGTTATATTCAATCCCGATGCAATTTCTGTGTTTCATCAACACTCTGAACGTCCACAGATTACAGAATGCCTCAAAATGGGTTTAGAAAACTACTACTGGTCTCCCAGGAATCGATAAAATCGTAGACAGTTTGAGACATTACTCCAATGGAGAAAAGTGCTCGTGGTGCGTGTTGTATTCAATCCCGATGCAATTTCTGTGTTTCATCAACACTCTGAACGTCCACAGATTACAGAATGCCTCAAAATGTGTTTAGAAAACTACTACTGGTCTCCCAGGAATCGATAAAAGCGTAGACAGTTTGAGACATTACTCCCATGGAGAAAAGTGCTCGTGGTGCGTGTTATATTCAATCCCGATGAAATTTCTGTGTTTTATCAACACTCTGAACGTCCACAGATTACAGAATGCCTCAAAATGTGTTTAGAAAACTACTACTGGTCTCCCAGGAATCGATAAAAGCGTAGACAGTTTGAGACATTACTCCCATGGAGAAAAGTGCTCGTGGTGCGTGTTGTGTTTAATCCCGATGCAATTTCTGTGTTTCATCAACACTCTGAACGTCCACAGATTACAGAATGCCTCAAAATGTGTTTAGAAAACTACTACTGGTCTCCCAGGAATCGATAAAAGCGTAGACAGTTTGAGACATTACTCCCATGGAGAAAAGTGCTCGTGGTGCGTGTTATATTCAATCCCGATGCAATTTCTGTGTTTCATCAACACTCTGAACGTCCACAGATTACAGAATGCCTCAAAATGGGTTTAGAAAACTACTACTGGTCTCCCAGGAATCGATAAAAGCGTAGAAAGTTTGAGACATTACTCTCATGGAGAAAAGTGCTCGTGGTGCGTGTTATATTCAATCCCGATGCAATTTCTGTGTTTCATCAACACTCTGAACGTCTACAGATTACAGAATGCCTCAAAATGTGTTTAGAAAACTACTACTGGTCTCCCAGGAATCGATAAAAGCGTAGACAGTTTGAGACATTACTCCCATGGAGAAAAGTGCTCGTGGTGCGTGTTATATTCAATCCCGATGCAATTTCTGTGTTTCATCAACACTCTGAACGTCCACAGATTACAGAATGCCTCAAAATGTGTTTAGAAAACTACTACTGGTCTCCCAGGAATCAATAAAATCGTAGACAGTTTGAGACATTACTCCCATGGAGAAAAGTGATCGTGGTGCGTGTTATATTCAATCCCGATGCAATTTCTGTGTTTCATCAACACTCTGAACGTCCACAGATTACAGAATGCCTCAAAATGGGTTTAGAAAACTACTACTGGTCTCCCAGGAATCGATAAAATCGTAGACAGTTTGAGACATTACTCCCATGGAGAAAAGTGCTCGTGGTGCGTGTTATATTCAATCCCGATGCAATTTCTGTGTTTCATCAACACTCTGAACGTCCACAGATTACAGAATGCCTCAAAATGTGTTTAGAAAACTACTACTGGTCTCCCAGGAATCGATAAAAGCGTAGACAGTTTGAGACATTACTCCCATGGAGAAAAGTGCTCGTGGTGCGTGTTATATTCAATTCCGATGCAATTTCTGTGTTTCATCAACACTCTGAACGTCCACAGATTACAGAATGCCTCAAAATGTGTTTAGAAAACTACTACTGGTCTCCCAGGAATCGATAAAATCGTAGACAGTTTGAGACATTACTCCCATGGAGAAAAGTGCTCGTGGTGCGTGTTATATTCAATCCCGATGCAATTTCTGTGTTTCATCAACACTCTGAACGTCCACAGATTACAGAATGCCTCAAAATGGGTTTAGAAAACTACTACTGGTCTCCCAGGAATCGATAAAATCGTAGACAGTTTGAGACATTACTCCAATGGAGAAAAGTGCTCGTGGTGCGTGTTGTATTCAATCCCGATGCAATTTCTGTGTTTCATCAACACTCTGAACGTCCACAGATTACAGAATGCCTCAAAATGTGTTTAGAAAACTACTACTGGTCTCCCAGGAATCGATAAAAGCGTAGACAGTTTGAGACATTACTCCCATGGAGAAAAGTGCTCGTGGTGCGTGTTATATTCAATCCCGATGAAATTTCTGTGTTTCATCAACACTCTGAACGTCCACAGATTACAGAATGCCTCAAAATGTGTTTAGAAAACTACTACTGGTCTCCCAGGAATCGATAAAAGCGTAGACAGTTTGAGACATTACTCCCATGGAGAAAAGTGCTCGTGGTGCGTGTTGTGTTTAATCCCGATGCAATTTCTGTGTTTCATCAACACTCTGAACGTCCACAGATTACAGAATGCCTCAAAATGTGTTTAGAAAACTACTACTGGTCTCCCAGGAATCGATAAAAGCGTAGACAGTTTGAGACATTACTCCCATGGAGAAAAGTGCTCGTGGTGCGTGTTATATTCAATCCCGATGCAATTTCTGTGTTTCATCAACACTCTGAACGTCCACAGATTACAGAATGCCTCAAAATGGGTTTAGAAAACTACTACTGGTCTCCCAGGAATCGATAAAAGCGTAGAAAGTTTGAGACATTACTCCCATGGAGAAAAGTGCTCGTGGTGCGTGTTATATTCAATCCCGATGCAATTTCTGTGTTTCATCAACACTCTGAACGTCTACAGATTACAGAATGCCTCAAAATGTGTTTAGAAAACTACTACTGGTCTCCCAGGAATCGATAAAAGCGTAGACAGTTTGAGACATTACTCCCATGGAGAAAAGTGCTCGTGGTGCGTGTTATATTCAATCCCGATGCAATTTCTGTGTTTCATCAACACTCTGAACGTCCACAGATTACAGAATGCCTCAAAATGTGTTTAGAAAACTACTACTGGTCTCCCAGGAATCAATAAAATCGTAGACAGTTTGAGACATTACTCCCATGGAGAAAAGTGATCGTGGTGCGTGTTATATTCAATCCCGATGCAATTTCTGTGTTTCATCAACACTCTGAACGTCCACAGATTACAGAATGCCTCAAAATGGGTTTAGAAAACTACTACTGGTCTCCCAGGAATCGATAAAATCGTAGACAGTTTGAGACATTACTCCAATGGAGAAAAGTGCTCGTGGTGCGTGTTGTATTCAATCCCGATGCAATTTCTGTGTTTCATCAACA
The DNA here is from genome assembly GCF_023897955.1 of Schistocerca gregaria. NCBI lineage: Eukaryota > Metazoa > Arthropoda > Insecta > Orthoptera > Acrididae > Schistocerca > Schistocerca gregaria. The sequence continues at coordinate 102,560 of NW_026062037.1, read as the reverse complement.
CTCTGAACGTCCACAGATTACAGAATGCCTCAAAATGTGTTTAGAAAACTACTACTGGTCTCCCAGGAATCGATAAAATCGTAGACAGTTTGAGACATTACTCCCATGGATAAAAGTGCGCATGGTGCGTGTTGTATTCAATCCCGATGCAATTTCTGTGTTTCATCAACACTCTGAACGTCCACAGATTACAGAATGCCTCAAAATCTGTTTAGAAAACTACTACTGGTCTCCCAGGAATCGATAAAAGCGTAGACAGTTTGAGACATTACTCCCATGGAGAAAAGTGCTCGTGGTGCGTGTTATATTCAATCCCGATGCAATTTCTGTGTTTCATCAACACTCTGAATGTCCACAGATTACAGAATGCCTCAAAATGTGTTTAGAAAACTACTACTGGTCTCCCAGGAATCGATAAAAGCGTAGACAGTTTGAGACATTACTCCCATGGAGAAAAGTGCTCGTGGTGCGTGTTATATTCAATCCCGATGCAATTTCTGTGTTTCATCAACACTCTGAACGTCCACAGATTACAGAATGCCTCAAAATGTGTTTAGAAAACTACTACTGGTCTCCCAGGAATCGATAAAAGCGTAGACAGTTTGAGACATTACTCCCATGGAGAAAAGTGCTCGTGGTGCGTGTTATATTCAATCCCGATGCAATTTCTGTGTCTCATCAACACTCTGAACGTCCACAGATTACAGAATGCCTCAAAATGTGTTTAGAAAACTACTACTGGTCTCCCAGGAATCGATTAAATCGTAGACAGTTTGAGACATTACTCCCATGGAGAAAAGTGCTCGTGGTGCGTGTTGTGTTCAATCCCGATGCAATTTCTGTGTTTCATCAACACTCTGAACGTCCACAGATTACAGAATGCCTCAAAATGTGTTTAGAAAACTACTACTGGTCTCCCAGGAATCGATAAAAGCGTAGACAGTTTGAGACATTACTCCCGTGGAGAAAAGTGCTCGTGGTGCATGTTGTATTCAATCCCGATGCAATTTCTGCGTTTCATCAACACTCTGAACGTCCACAGATTACAGAATGCCTCCAAATGTGTTTCGGAAACTACTACTGGTCTCCCAGGAATCGATAACAGCGTAGACACTTTGAGACATTACTCCCATGGAGAAAAGTGCTAATGGTGCGTGTTATATTCAATCCCGATGCAATTTCTGTGTTTCATCAACACTCTGAATGTCCACAGATTACAGAATGCCTCAAAATGTGTTTAGAAAACTACTACTGGTCTCCCAGGAATCGATAAAAGCGTAGACACTTTGAGACATTACTCCCATGGAGAAAATTGCGCATGGTGCGTGTTGTATTCAATCCCGATGCAATTTCTGTGTTTCATCAACACTCTGAACGTCCACAGATTACAGAAGGCTCAAAATGTGTTTAGAAAACTACTACTGGTCCCCCAGGAATCGATAAAAGCGTAGACAATTTGAGACATTACTCCCATGGAGAAAAGTGCGCATGGTGCGTGTTGTATTCAATCCCGATGCAATTTCTGTGTTTCATCAACACTCTGAACGTCCACAGATTACAAAATGCCTCCAAATGTGTTTCGAAAACTACTACTGGTCTCCCAGGAATCGATAAAAGCGTAGACACTTTGAGACATTACTCCCATGGAGAAAAGTGCGCATGGTGCGTGTTGTATTCAATCCCGATGCAATTTCTGTGTTTCATCAACACTCTGAACGTCCACAGATTACAGAATGCCTCAAAATGTGTTTAGAAAACTACTACTTGTCGCCCAGGAGTCGATAAAAGTGTAGACAGTTTGAGACATTACTCCCATGGAGAAAAGTGCGCATGGTGCGTGTTGTATTCAATCCCGATGCAATTTCTGTGTTTCATCAACACTCTGAACGTCCACAGATTACAGAATGCCTTCAAATGTATATCGAAAACTACTACTGGTCTCCCAGGAATCGATTAAAGCGTAGACACTTTGAGACATTACTCCCATGGAGAAAAGTGGTCATGGTTCGTGTTATATTCAATCCCGATGCAATTTCTGTGTTTCATCAACACTCTGAACGTCCACAGATTACAGAATGCCTCAAAATGTGTTTAGAAAACTACTACAGGTCTCCCAGGAATCGATAAAAGCGTAGACACTTTGAGACATTACTCCCATGGAGAAAAGTGCTAATGGTGCGTGTTAAATTCAATCGCGATGCAATTTATGTGTTTCATCAACACTCTGAACGTCCACAGATTACAGAATGCCTCAAAATGTGTTTAGAAAACTACTACAGGTCTCCCAGGAATCGACAAAAGCGTAGACACTTTGTGACATTACTCCCATGGAGAAAAGTGCTAATGGTGCGTGTTATATTCAATCCCAATGCAATTTCTGTGTTTCATCAACACTCTGAACGTCCACAGATTACAGAATGCCTCAAAATGTGTTTAGAAAACTACTACTGGTCTCCCAGGAATCGATAAAAGCGTAGACACTTTGAGACATTACTCACATGGAGAAAAGTGCGCATGGTGCGTGTTGTATTCAATCCCGATGCAATTTCTGTGTTTCATCAACACTCTGAACGTCCACAGATTACAGAATGCCTCCAAATGTGTTTCGGAAACTACTACTGGTCTCCCGGGAATCGATAAAAGCGTAGACACTTTGAGACATTACTCCCATGGAGAAAAGTGCTCATGGTGTGTGTTATATTCAATCCCGATGCAATTTCTGTGTTTCATCAACACTCTGAACGTCCACAGATTACAGAATGCCTCCAAATGTGTTTCGGAAACTACTACTGGTCTCCCAGGAATCGATAAAAGAGTAGACACTTTGAGACATTACTCCCATGGAGAAAAGTGCTAATGGTGCGTGTTATATTCAATCCCGATGCAATTTCTGTGTTTCATCAACACTCTGAATGTCCACAGATTACAGAATGCCTCAAAATGTGTTTAGAAAACTACTACTGGTCTCCCAGGAATCGATAAAAGCGTAGACACTTTGAGACATTACTCCCATGGAGAAAAGTGCGCATGGTGCGTGTTGTATTCAATCCCGATGCAATTTCTGTGTTTCATCAACACTCTGAACGTCCACAGATTACAGAATGCCTCAAAATGTGTTTAGAAAACTACTACTGGTCTCCCAGGAATCGATAAAAGCGTAGACAGTTTGAGACATTACTCCCATGGAGAAAAGTGCTCGTGGTGCGTGTTATATTCAATCCCGATGCAATTTCTGTGTTTCATCAACACTCTGAACGTCCACAGATTACAGAATGCCTCAAAATGTGTTTAGAAAACTACTACTGGTCTCCCAGGAATCGATAAAAGCGTAGACAGTTTGAGACATTACTCCCATGGAGAAAAGTGCACGTGGTGCGTGTTATATTCAATCCCGATGCAATTTCTATGTTTCATCAACACTCTGAACGTCCACAGATTACAGAATGCCTCAAAATGTGTTTAGAAAACTACTACTGGTCTCCCAGGAATCGATAAAAGCGTAGACAGTTTGAGACATTACTCCCATGGAGAAAAGTGCTCGTGGTGCGTGTTATATTCAATCCCGATGCAATTTCAGTGTTTCATCAACACTCTGAACGTCCACAGATTACAGAATGCTTCAAAATGTGTTTAGAAAACTACTACTGGTCTCCCAGGAATCGATAAAAGCGTAGACAGTTTGAGACATTACTCCCATGGAGAAAAGTGCTCGTGGTGCGTGTTATATTCAATCCCAATGCAATTTCTGTGTTTCATCAACACTCTGAACGTCCACAGATTACAGAATGCCTCAAAATGTGTTTAGAAAACTACTACTGGTCTCCCAGGAATCGATAAAAGCGTAGACAGTTAGAGACATTACTCCCATGGAGAAAAGTGCTCGTGGTGCGTGTTATATTCAATTCCGATGCAATTTCTGTGTTTCATCAACACTCTGAACGTCCACAGATTACAGAATGCCTCAAAATGTGTTTAGAAAACTACTACTGGTCTCCCAGGAATCGATAAAATCGTAGACAGTTTGAGACATTACTCCCATGGAGAAAAGTGCTCGTGGTGCGTGTTATATTCAATCCCGATGCAATTTCTGTGTTTCATCAACACTCTGAACGTCCACAGATTACAGAATGCCTCAAAATGGGTTTAGAAAACTACTACTGGTCTCCCAGGAATCGATAAAATCGTAGACAGTTTGAGACATTACTCCAATGGAGAAAAGTGCTCGTGGTGCGTGTTGTATTCAATCCCGATGCAATTTCTGTGTTTCATCAACACTCTGAACGTCCACAGATTACAGAATGCCTCAAAATGTGTTTAGAAAACTACTACTGGTCTCCCAGGAATCGATAAAAGCGTAGACAGTTTGAGACATTACTCCCATGGAGAAAAGTGCTCGTGGTGCGTGTTATATTCAATCCCGATGAAATTTCTGTGTTTCATCAACACTCTGAACGTCCACAGATTACAGAATGCCTCAAAATGTGTTTAGAAAACTACTACTGGTCTCCCAGGAATCGATAAAAGCGTAGACAGTTTGAGACATTACTCCCATGGAGAAAAGTGCTCGTGGTGCGTGTTGTGTTCAATCCCGATGCAATTTCTGTGTTTCATCAACACTCTGAACGTCCACAGATTACAGAATGCCTCAAAATGTGTTTAGAAAACTACTACTGGTCTCCCAGGAATCGATAAAAGCGTAGACAGTTTGAGACATTACTCCCATGGAGAAAAGTGCTCGTGGTGCGTGTTATATTCAATCCCGATGCAATTTCTGTGTTTCATCAACACTCTGAACGTCCACAGATTACAGAATGCCTCAAAATGGGTTTAGAAAACTACTACTGGTCTCCCAGGAATCGATAAAAGCGTAGAAAGTTTGAGACATTACTCCCATGGAGAAAAGTGCTCGTGGTGCGTGTTATATTCAATCCCGATGCAATTTCTGTGTTTCATCAACACTCTGAACGTCTACAGATTACAGAATGCCTCAAAATGTGTTTAGAAAACTACTACTGGTCTCCCAGGAATCGATAAAAGCGTAGACAGTTTGAGACATTACTCCCATGGAGAAAAGTGCTCGTGGTGCGTGTTATATTCAATCCCGATGTAATTTCTGTGTTTCATCAAAACTCTGAACGTCCACAGATTACAGAATGCCTCAAAATGTGTTTAGAAAACTACTACTGGTCTCCCAGGAATCAATAAAATCGTAGACAGTTTGAGACATTACTCCCATGGAGAAAAGTGATCGTGGTGCGTGTTATATTCAATCCCGATGCAATTTCTGTGTTTCATCAACACTCTGAACGTCCACAGATTACAGAATGCCTCAAAATGGGTTTAGAAAACTACTACTGGTCTCCCAGGAATCGATAAAATCGTAGACAGTTTGAGACATTACTCCAATGGAGAAAAGTGCTCGTGGTGCGTGTTGTATTCAATCCCGATGCAATTTCTGTGTTTCATCAACACTCTGAACGTCCACAGATTACAGAATGCCTCAAAATGTGTTTAGAAAACTACTACTGGTCTCCCAGGAATCGATAAAATCGTAGACAGTTTGAGACATTACTCCCATGGATAAAAGTGCGCATGGTGCGTGTTGTATTCAATCCCGATGCAATTTCTGTGTTTCATCAACACTCTGAACGTCCACAGATTACAGAATGCCTCAAAATCTGTTTAGAAAACTACTACTGGTCTCCCAGGAATCGATAAAAGCGTAGACAGTTTGAGACATTACTCCCATGGAGAAAAGTGCTCGTGGTGCGTGTTATATTCAATCCCGATGCAATTTCTGTGTTTCATCAACACTCTGAATGTCCACAGATTACAGAATGCCTCAAAATGTGTTTAGAAAACTACTACTGGTCTCCCAGGAATCGATAAAAGCGTAGACAGTTTGAGACATTACTCCCATGGAGAAAAGTGCTCGTGGTGCGTGTTATATTCAATCCCGATGCAATTTCTGTGTTTCATCAACACTCTGAACGTCCACAGATTACAGAATGCCTCAAAATGTGTTTAGAAAACTACTACTGGTCTCCCAGGAATCGATAAAAGCGTAGACAGTTTGAGACATTACTCCCATGGAGAAAAGTGCTCGTGGTGCGTGTTATATTCAATCCCGATGCAATTTCTGTGTCTCATCAACACTCTGAACGTCCACAGATTACAGAATGCCTCAAAATGTGTTTAGAAAACTACTACTGGTCTCCCAGGAATCGATTAAATCGTAGACAGTTTGAGACATTACTCCCATGGAGAAAAGTGCTCGTGGTGCGTTTTGTGTTCAATCCCGATGCAATTTCTGTGTTTCATCAACACTCTGAACGTCCACAGATTACAGAATGCCTCAAAATGTGTTTAGAAAACTACTACTGGTCTCCCAGGAATCGATAAAAGCGTAGACAGTTTGAGACATTACTCCCATGGAGAAAAGTGCACGTGGTGCGTGTTATATTCAATCCCGATGCAATTTCTGTGTTTCATCAACACTCTGAACGTCCACAGATTACAGAATGCCTCAAAATGGGTTTAGAAAACTACTACTGGTCTCCCAGGAATCGATAAAAGCGTAGACAGTTTGAGACATTACTCCCATGGAGAAAAGTGCTCGTGGTGCGTGTTATATTCAATCCCGATGCAATTTCTGTGTTTCATCAACACTCTGAACGTCCACAGATTACAGAATGCCTCAAAATGTGTTTAGAAAACTACTACTGGTCTCCCAGGAATCGATAAAAGCGTAGACAGTTTGAGACATTACTCCCATGGAGAAAAGTGCTCGTGGTGCGTGTTATATTCAATCCCGATGCAATTTCTGTGTTTCATCAACACTCTGAACGTCCACAGATTACAGAATGCCTCAAAATGGGTTTAGAAAACTACTACTGGTCTCCCAGGAATCGATAAAAGCGTAGAAAGTTTGAGACATTACTCCCATGGAGAAAAGTGCTCGTGGTGCGTGTTATATTCAATCCCGATGCAATTTCTGTGTTTCATCAAAACTCTGAACGTCCACAGATTACAGAATGCCTCAAAATGTGTTTAGAAAACTACTACTGGTCTCCCAGGAATCGATAAAAGCGTAGACAGTTTGAGACATTATTCCCATGGAGAAAAGTGCTCGTGGTGCGTGTTATATTCAATCCCGATGCAATTTCTGTGTTTCATCAACACTCTGAACGTCCACAGATTACAGAATGCCTCAAAATGTGTTTAGAAAACTACTACTGGTCTCCCAGGAATCGATAAAATCGTAGACAGTTTGAGACATTACTCCCATGGAGAAAAGTGCTCGTGGTGCGTGTTATATTCAATCCCGATGCAATTTCTGTGTTTCATCAACACTCTAAACGTCCACAGATTACAGAATGCCTCAAAATGGGTTTAGAAAACTACTACTGGTCTCCCAGGAATCGATAAAATCGTAGACAGTTTGAGACATTACTCCAATGGAGAAAAGTGCTCGTGGTGCGTGTTGTATTCAATCCCGATGCAATTTCTGTGTTTCATCAACACTCTGAACGTCCACAGATTACAGAATGCTTCAAAATGTGTTTAGAAAACTACTACTGGTCTCCCAGGAATCGATAAAATCGTAGACAGTTTGAGACATTACTCCCATGGATAAAAGTGCGCATGGTGCGTGTTGTATTCAATCCCGATGCAATTTCTGTGTTTCATCAACACTCTGAACGTCCACAGATTACAGAATGCCTCAAAATGTGTTTAGAAAACTACTACTGGTCTCCCAGGAATCGATAAAAGCGTAGACAGTTTGAGACATTACTCCCATGGAGAAAAGTGCTCGTGGTGCGTGTTATATTCAATCCCGATGCAATTTCTGTGTTTCATCAACACTCTGAACGTCCACAGATTACAGAATGCCTCAAAATGTGTTTAGAAAACTACTACTGGTCTCCCAGGAATCGATAAAAGCGTAGACAGTTTGAGACATTACTCCCATGGAGAAAAGTGCTCGTGGTGCGTGTTATATTCAATCCCGATGCAATTTCTGTGTTTCATCAACACTCTGAACGTCCACAGATTACAGAATGCCTCAAAATGTGTTTAGAAAACTACTACTGGTCTCCCAGGAATCGATAAAAGCGTAGACAGTTTGAGACATTACTCCCATGGAGAAAAGTGCTCGTGGTGCGTGTTATATTCAATCCCGATGCAATTTCTGTGTTTCATCAACACTCTGAACGTCCACAGATTACAGAATGCCTCAAAATGTGTTTAGAAAACTACTACTGGTCTCCCAGGAATCGATAAAATCGTAGACAGTTTGAGACATTACTCCCATGGAGAAAAGTGCTCGTGGTGCGTGTTGTGTTCAATCCCGATGCAATTTCTGTGTTTCATCAACACTCTGAACGTCCACAGATTACAGAATGCCTCAAAATGTGTTTAGAAAACTACTACTGGTCTCCCAGGAATCGATAAAAGCGTAGACAGTTTGAGACATTACTCCCATGGAGAAAAGTGCTCGTGGTGCGTGTTATATTCAATCCCGATGCAATTTCTGTGTTTCATCAACACTCTGAACGTCCACAGATTACAGAATGCCTCAAAATGGGTTTAGAAAACTACTACTGGTCTCCCAGGAATCGATAAAAGCGTAGACAGTTTGAGACATTACTCCCATGGAGAAAAGTGCTCGTGGTGCGTGTTATATTCAATCCCGATGCAATTTCTGTGTTTCATCAACACTCTGAACGTCCACAGATTACAGAATGCCTCAAAATGTGTTTAGAAAACTACTACTGGTCTCCCAGGAATCGATAAAAGCGTAGACAGTTTGAGACATTACTCCCATGGAGAAAAGTGCTCGTGGTGCGTGTTATATTCAATCCCGATGCAATTTCTGTGTTTCATCAACACTCTGAACGTCCACAGATTACAGAATGCCTCAAAATGTGTTTAGAAAACTACTACTGGTCTCCCAGGAATCGATAAAATCGTAGACAGTTTGAGACATTACTCCCATGGAGAAAAGTGCTCGTGGTGCGTGTTATATTCAATCCCGATGCAATTTCTGTGTTTCATCAACACTCTGAACGTCCACAGATTACAGAATGCCTCAAAATGGGTTTACAAAACTACTACTGGTCTCCCAGGAATCGATAAAAGCGTAGACAGTTTGAGACATTACTCCCATGGAGAAAAGTGCTCGTGGTGCGTGTTATATTCAATCCCGATGCAATTTCTGTGTTTCATCAACACTCTGAACGTCCACAGATTACAAAATGCCTCCAAATGTGTTTAGAAAACTACTACTGGTCTCCCAGGAATCGATAAAAGCGTAGACAGTTTGAGACATTACTCCCATGGAGAAAAGTGCTCGTGCTGCGTGTTATATTCAATCCCGATGCAATTTCTATGTTTCATCAACACTCTGAACGTCCACAGATTACAGAATGCCTCAAAATGTGTTTAGAAAACTACTACTGGTCTCCCAGGAATCGATAAAAGCGTAGACAGTTTGAGACATTACTCCCATGGAGAAAAGTGCTCGTGGTGCGTGTTATATTCAATCCCGATGCAATTTCTGTGTTTCATCAACACTCTGAACGTCCACAGATTACAGAATGCCTCAAAATGTGTTTAGAAAACTACTACTGGTCTCCCAGGAATCGATAAAAGCGTAGACAGTTTGAGACATTACTCCCATGGAGAAAAGTGCTCGTGGTGCGTGTTATATTCAATCCCGATGCAATTTCTGTGTTTCATCAACACTCTGAACGTACACAGATTACAGAATGCCTCAAAATGTGTTTAGAAAACTACTACTGGTCTCCCAGGAATCGATAAAATCGTAGACAGTTTGAGACATTACTCCCATGGAGAAAAGTGCTCGTGGTGCGTGTTATATTCAATCCCGATGCAATTTCTGTGTTTCATCAACACTCTGAACGTCCACAGATTACAGAATGCCTCAAAATGGGTTTAGAAAACTACTACTGGTCTCCCAGGAATCGATAAAATCGTAGACAGTTTGAGACATTACTCCAATGGAGAAAAGTGCTCGTGGTGCGTGTTGTATTCAATCCCGATGCAATTTCTGTGTTTCATCAACACTCTGAACGTCCACAGATTACAGAATGCCTCAAAATGTGTTTAGAAAACTACTACTGGTCTCCCAGGAATCGATAAAATCGTAGACAGTTTGAGACATTACTCCCATGGATAAAAGTGCGCATGGTGCGTGTTGTATTCAATCCCGATGCAATTTCTGTGTTTCATCAACACTCTGAACGTCCACAGATTACAGAATGCCTCAAAATGTGTTTAGAAAACTACTACTGGTCTCCCAGGAATCGATAAAAGCGTAGACACTTTGAGACATTACTCCCATGGAGAAAAGTGCTCGTGGTGCGTGTTATATTCAATCCCGATGCAATTTCTGTGTTTCATCAACACTCTGAACGTCCACAGATTACAGAATGCCTCAAAATGTGTTTAGAAAACTACTACTGGTCTCCCAGGAATCGATAAAAGCGTAGACAGTTTGAGACATTACTCCCATGGAGAAAAGTGCTCGTGGTGCGTGTTATATTCAATCCTGATGCAATTTCTGTGTTTCATCAACACTCTGAACGTCCACAGATTACAGAATGCCTCAAAATGTGTTTAGAAAACTACTACTGGTCTCCCAGGAATCGATAAAAGCGTAGACAGTTTGAGACATTACTCCCATGGAGAAAAGTGCTCGTGGTGCGTGTTATATTCAATCCCGATGCAATTTCTGTGTTTCATCAACACTCTGAACGTCCACAGACTACAGAATGCCTCAAAATGGGTTTAGAAAACTACTACTGGTCTCCCAGGAATCGATAAAAGCGTAGACAGTTTGAGACATTACTCCCATGGAGAAAAGTGCTCGTGGTGCGTGTTATATTCAATCCCGATGCAATTTCTGTGTTTCATCAACACTCTGAACGTCCACAGATTACAGAATGCCTCAAAATGTGTTTAGAAAACTACTACTGGTCTCCCAGGAATCGATAAAAGCGTAGACAGTTTGAGACATTACTCCCATGGAGAAAAGTGCTCGTGGTGCGTGTTATATTCAATCCCGATGCAATTTCTGTGTTTCATCAACACTCTGAACGTCCACAGATTACAGAATGCCTCAAAATGTGTTTAGAAAACTACTACTTGTCTCCCAGGAATCGATAAAATCGTAGACAGTTTGAGACATTACTCCCATGGAGAAAAGTGCTCGTGGTGCGTGTTATATTCAATCCCGATGCAATTTCTGTGTTTCATCAACACTCTGAACGTCCACAGATTACAGAATGCCTCAAAATGGGTTTAGAAAACTACTACTGGTCTCCCAGGAATCGATAAAAGCGTAGACAGTTTGAGACATTACTCCCATGGAGAAAAGTGCTCGTGGTGCGTGTTATATTCAATCCCGATGCAATTTCTGTGTTTCATCAACACTCTGAACGTCCACAGATTACAGAATGCCTCAAAATGTGTTTAGAAAACTACTACTGGTCTCCCAGGAATCGATAAAAGCGTAGACAGTTTGAGACATTACTCCCATGGAGAAAAGTGCTCGTGGTGCGTGTTATATTCAATACCGATGCAATTTCTGTGTTTCATCAACACTCTGAACGTCCACAGATTACAAAATGCCTCCAAATGTGTTTAGAAAACTACTACTGGTCTCCCAGGAATCGATTAAAGCGTAGACAGTTTGAGACATTACTCCCATGGAGAAAAGTGCTCGTGCTGCGTGTTATATTCAATCCCGATGCAATTTCTATGTTTCATCAACACTCTGAACGTCCACAGATTACAGAATGCCTCAAAATGTGTTTAGAAAACTACTACTGGTCTCCCAGGAATCGATAAAAGCGTAGACAGTTTGAGACATTACTCCCATGGAGAAAAGTGCTCGTGGTGCGTGTTATATTCAATCCCGATGCAATTTCTGTGTTTCATCAACACTCTGAACGTCCACAGATTACAGAATGCCTCAAAATGTGTTTAGAAAACTACTACTGGTCTCCCAGGAATCGATAAAAGCGTAGACAGTTTGAGACATTACTCCCATGGAGAAAAGTGCTCGTGGTGCGTGTTATATTCAATCCCGATGCAATTTCTGTGTTTCATCAACACTCTGAACGTCCACAGATTACAGAATGCCTCAAAATGTGTTTAGAAAACTACTACTGGTCTCCCAGGAATCGATAAAAGCGTAGACAGTTTGAGACATTACTCCCATGGAGAAAAGTGCTCGTGGTGCGTGTTATATTCAATCCCGATGCAATTTCTGTGTTTCATCAACACTCTGAACGTCCACAGATTACAGAATGCATCAAAATGTGTTTAGAAAACTACTACTGGTCTCCCAGGAATCGATAAAATCGTAGACAGTTTGAGACATTACTCCCATGGAGAAAAGTGCTCGTGGTGCGTGTTATATTCAATCCCGATGCAATTTCTGTGTTTCATCAACACTCTGAACGTCCACAGATTACAGAATGCCTCAAAATGGGTTTAGAAAACTACTACTGGTCTCCCAGGAATCGATAAAAGCGTAGACAGTTTGAGACATTACTCCCATGGAGAAAAGTGCTCGTGGTGCGTGTTATATTCAATCCCGATGCAATTTCTGTGTTTCATCAACACTCTGAACGTCCACAGATTACAGAATGCCTCAAAATGTGTTTAGAAAACTACTACTGGTCTCCCAGGAATCGATAAAAGCGTAGACAGTTTGAGACATTACTCCCATGGAGAAAAGTGCTCGTGGTGCGTGTTGTGTTCAATCCCGATGCAATTTCTGTGTTTCATCAACACTCAGAACGTCCACAGATTACAGAATGCCTCAAAATGTGTTTAGAAAACTACTACTGGTCTCCCAGGAATCGATAAAAGCGTAGACAGTTTGAGACATTACTCCCATGGAGAAAAGTGCTCGTGGTGCGTGTTATATTCAATCCCGATGCAATTTCTGTGTTTCATCAACACTCTGAACGTCCACAGATTACAGAATGCCTCAAAATGGGTTTAGAAAACTACTACTGGTCTCCCAGGAATCGATAAAAGCGTAGACAGTTTGAGACATTACTCCCATGGAGAAAAGTGCTCGTGGTGCGTGTTATATTCAATCCCGATGCAATTTCTGTGTTTCTTCAACACTCTGAACGTCCACAGATTACAGAATGCCTCAAAATGTGTTTAGAAAACTACTACTGGTCTCCCAGGAATCGATAAAAGCGTAGACAGTTTGAGACATTACTCCCATGGAGAAAAGTGCTCGTGGTGCGTGTTATATTCAATCCCGATGCAATTTCTGTGTTTCATCAACACTCTGAACGTCCACAGATTACAGAATGCCTCAAAATGGGTTTAGAAAACTACTACTGGTCTCCCAGGAATCGATAAAAGCGTAGAAAGTTTGAGACATTACTCCCATGGAGAAAAGTGCTCGTGGTGCGTGTTATATTCAATCCCGATGCAATTTCTGTGTTTCATCAACACTCTGAACGTCCACAGATTACAGAATGCCTCAAAATGTGTTTAGAAAACTACTACTGGTCTCCCAGGAATCGATAAAAGCGTAGACAGTTTGAGACATTACTCCCATGGAGAAAAGTGCTCGTGGTGCGTGTTATATTCAATCCCGATGCAATTTCTGTGTTTCATCAACACTCTGAACGTCCACAGATTACAGAATGCCTCAAAATGTGTTTAGAAAACTACTACTGGTCTCCCAGGAATCGATAAAATCGTAGACAGTTTGAGACATTACTCCCATGGAGAAAAGTGCTCGTGGTGCGTGTTATATTCAATCCCGATGCAATTTCTGTGTTTCATCAACACTCTGAACGTCCACAGATTACAGAATGCCTCAAAATGGGTTTAGAAAACTACTACTGGTCTCCCAGGAATCGATAAAATCGTAGACAGTTTGAGACATTACTCCAATGGAGAAAAGTGCTCGTGGTGCGTGTTGTATTCAATCCCGATGCAATTTCTGTGTTTCATCATCACTCTGAACGTCCACAGATTACAGAATGCTTCAAAATGTGTTTAGAAAACTACTACTGGTCTCCCAGGAATCGATAAAATCGTAGACAGTTTGAGACATTACTCCCATGGATAAAAGTGCGCATGGTGCGTGTTGTATTCAATCCCGATGCAATTTCTGTGTTTCATCAACACTCTGAACGTCCACAGATTACAGAATGCCTCAAAATGTGTTTAGAAAACTACTACTGGTCTCCCAGGAATCGATAAAAGCGTAGACAGTTTGAGACATTACTCCCATGGAGAAAAGTGCTCGTGGTGCGTGTTATATTCAATCCCGATGCAATTTCTGTGTTTCATCAACACTCTGAACGTCCACAGATTACAGAATGCCTCAAAATGTGTTTAGAAAACTACTACTGGTCTCCCAGGAATCGATAAAAGCGTAGACAGTTTGAGACATTACTCCAATGGAGAAAAGTGCTCGTGGTGCGTGTTATATTCAATCCCGATGCAATTTCTGTGTTTCATCAACACTCTGAACGTCCACAGATTACAGAATGCCTCAAAATGTGTTTAGAAAACTACTACTGGTCTCCCAGGAATCGATAAAAGCGTAGACAGTTTGAGACATTACTCCCATGGAGAAAAGTGCTCGTGGTGCGTGTTATATTCAATCCCGATGCAATTTCTGTGTTTCATCAACACTCTGAACGTCCACAGATTACAGAATACCTCAAAATGTGTTTAGAAAACTACTACTGGTCTCCCAGGAATCGATAAAATCGTAGACAGTTTGAGACATTACTCCCATGGAGAAAAGTGCTCGTGGTGCGTGTTGTGTTCAATCCCGATGCAATTTCTGTGTTTCATCAACACTCTGAACGTCCACAGATTACAGAATGCCTCAAAATGTGTTTAGAAAACTACTACTGGTCTCCCAGGAATCGATAAAATCGTAGACAGTTTGAGACATTACTCCCATGGAGAAAAGTGCTCGTGGTGCGTGTTATATTCAATCCCGATGCAATTTCTGTGTTTCATCAACACTCTGAACGTCCACAGATTACAGAATGCCTCAAAATGGGTTTAGAAAACTACTACTGGTCTCCCAGGAATCGATAAAAGCGTAGACAGTTTGAGACATTACTCCCATGGAGAAAAGTGCTCGTGGTGCGTGTTATATTCAATCCCGATGCAATTTCTGTGTTTCATCAACACTCTGAACGTCCACAGATTACAGAATGCCTCAAAATGTGTTTAGAAAACTACTACTGGTCTCCCAGGAATCGATAAAAGCGTAGACAGTTTGAGACATTACTCCCATGGAGAAAAGTGCTCGTGGTGCGTGTTATATTCAATCCCGATGCAATTTCTGTGTTTCATCAACACTCTGAACGTCCACAGATTACAGAATGCCTCAAAATGTGTTTAGAAAACTACTACTGGTCTCCCAGGAATCGATAAAATCGTAGACAGTTTGAGACATTACTCCCATGGAGAAAAGTGCTCGTGGTGCGTGTTATATTCAATCCCGATGCAATTTCTGTGTTTCATCAACACTCTGAACGTCCACAGATTACAGAATGCCTCAAAATGGGTTTAGAAAACTACTACTGGTCTCCCAGGAATCGATAAAAGCGTAGACAGTTTGAGACATTACTCCCATGGAGAAAAGTGCTCGTGGTGCGTGTTATATTCAATCACGATGCAATTTCTGTGTTTCATCAACACTCTGAACGTCCACAGATTACAGAATGCCTCAAAATCTGTTTAGAAAACTACTACTGGTCTCCCAGGAATCGATAAAAGCGTAGACAGTTTGAGACATTACTCCCATGGAGAAAAGTGCTCGTGGTGCGTGTTATATTCAATCCCGATGCAATTTCTGTGTTTCATCAACACTCTGAACGTCCACAGATTACAAAATGCCTCCAAATGTGTTTAGAAAACTACTACTGGTCTCCCAGGAATCGATAAAAGCGTAGACAGTTTGAGACATTACTCCCATGGAGAAAAGTGCTCGTGGTGCGTGTTATATTCAATCCCGATGCAATTTCAGTGTTTCATCAACACTCTGAACGTCCACAGATTACAGAATGCTTCAAAATGTGTTTAGAAAACTACTACTGGTCTCCCAGGAATCGATAAAAGCGTAGACAGTTTGAGACATTACTCCCATGGAGAAAAGTGCTCGTGGTGCGTGTTATATTCAATCCCGATGCAATTTCTGTGTTTCATCAACACTCTGAACGTCCACAGATTACAGAATGCCTCAAAATGTGTTTAGAAAACTACTACTGGTCTCCCAGGAATCGATAAAAGCGTAGACAGTTTGAGACATTACTCCCATGGAGAAAAGTGCTCGTGGTGCGTGTTGTGTTCAATCCCGATGCAATTTCTGTGTTTCATCAACACTCTGAACGTCCACAGATTACAGAATGCCTCAAAATGTGTTTAGAAAACTACTACTGGTCTCCCAGGAATCGATAAAAGCGTAGACAGTTTGAGACATTACTCCCATGGAGAAAAGTGCTCGTGGTGCGTGTTATATTCAATCCCGATGCAATTTCTGTGTTTCATCAACACTCTGAACGTCCACAGATTACAGAATGCCTCAAAATGTGTTTAGAAAACTACTACTGGTCTCCCAGGAATCGATAAAAGCGTAGACAGTTTGAGACATTACTCCCATGGAGAAAAGTGCTCGTGGTGCGTGTTATATTCAATCCCGATGCAATTTCTGTGTTTCATCAACAATCTGAACGTCCACAGATTACAGAATGCCTCAAAATGTGTTTAGAAAACTACTACTGGTCTCCCAGGAATCGATAAAAGCGTAGACAGTTTGAGACATTACTCCCATGGAGAAAAGTGCTCGTGGTGCGTGTTATATTCAATCCCGATGCAATTTCTGTGTTTCATCAACACTCTGAACGTCCACAGATTACAGAATGCCTCAAAATGTGTTTAGAAAACTACTACTGGTCTCCCAGGAATCGATAAAATCGTAGACAGTTTGAGACATTACTCCCATGGAGAAAAGTGCTCGTGGTGCGTGTTGTGTTCAATCCCGATGCAATTTCTGTGTTTCATCAACACTCTGAACGTCCACAGATTACAGAATGCCTCAAAATGTGTTTAGAAAACTACTACTGGTCTCCCAGGAATCGATAAAATCGTAGACAGTTTGAGACATTACTCCCATGGAGAAAAGTGCTCGTGGTGCGTGTTATATTCAATCCCGATGCAATTTCTGTGTTTCATCAACACTCTGAACGTCCACAGATTACAGAATGCCTCAAAATGGGTTTAGAAAACTACTACTGGTCTCCCAGGAATCGATAAAAGCGTAGACAGTTTGAGACATTACTCCCATGGAGAAAAGTGCTCGTGGTGCGTGTTATATTCAATCCCGATGCAATTTCTGTGTTTCATCAACACTCTGAACGTCCACAGATTACAGAATGCCTCAAAATGTGTTTAGAAAACTACTACTGGTCTCCCAGGAATCGATAAAAGCGTAGACAGTTTGAGACATTACTCCCATGGAGAAAAGTGCTCGTGGTGCGTGTTATATTCAATCCCGATGCAATTTCTGTGTTTCATCAACACTCTGAACGTCCACAGATTACAGAATGCCTCAAAATGTGTTTAGAAAACTACTACTGGTCTCCCAGGAATCGATAAAATCGTAGACAGTTTGAGACATTACTCCCATGGAGAAAAGTGCTCGTGGTGCGTGTTATATTCAATCCCGATGCAATTTCTGTGTTTCATCAACACTCTGAACGTCCACAGATTACAGAATGCCTCAAAATGGGTTTAGAAAACTACTACTGGTCTCCCAGGAATCGATAAAAGCGTAGACAGTTTGAGACATTACTCCCATGGAGAAAAGTGCTCGTGGTGCGTGTTATATTCAATCCCGATGCAATTTCTGTGTTTCATCAACACTCTGAACGTCCACAGATTACAGAATGCCTCAAAATCTGTTTAGAAAACTACTACTGGTCTCCCAGGAATCGATAAAAGCGTAGACAGTTTGAGACATTACTCCCATGGAGAAAAGTGCTCGTGGTGCGTGTTATATTCAATCCCGATGCAATTTCTGTGTTTCATCAACACTCTGAACGTCCACAGATTACAAAATGCCTCCAAATGTGTTTAGAAAACTACTACTGGTCTCCCAGGAATCGATAAAAGCGTAGACAGTTTGAGACATTACTCCCATGGAGAAAAGTGCTCGTGCTGCGTGTTATATTCAATCCCGATGCAATTTCTATGTTTCATCAACACTCTGAACGTCCACAGATTACAGAATGCCTCAAAATGTGTTTAGAAAACTACTACTGGTCTCCCAGGAATCGATAAAAGCGTAGACAGTTTGAGACATTACTCCCATGGAGAAAAGTGCTCGTGGTGCGTGTTATATTCAATCCCGATGCAATTTCTGTGTTTCATCAACACTCTGAACGTCCACAGATTACAGAATGCCTCAAAATGTGTTTAGAAAACTACTACTGGTCTCCCAGGAATCGATAAAAGCGTAGACAGTTTGAGACATTACTCCCATGGAGAAAAGTGCTCGTGGTGCGTGTTATATTCAATCCTGATGCAATTTCTGTGTTTCATCAACACTCTGAACGTCCACAGATTACAGAATGCCTCAAAATGTGTTTAGAAAACTACTACTGGTCTCCCAGGAATCGATAAAATCGTAGACAGTTTGAGACATTACTCCCATGGAGAAAAGTGCTCGTGGTGCGTGTTATATTCAATCCCGATGCAATTTCTGTGTTTCATCAACACTCTGAACGTACACAGATTACAGAATGCCTCAAAATGTGTTTAGAAAACTACTACTGGTCTCCCAGGAATCGATAAAATCGTAGACAGTTTGAGACATTACTCCCATGGAGAAAAGTGCTCGTGGTGCGTGTTGTGTTCAATCCCGATGCAATTTCTGTGTTTCATCAACACTCTGAACGTCCACAGATTACAGAATGCCTCAAAATGTGTTTAGAAAACTACTACTGGTCTCCCAGGAATCGATAAAATCGTAGACAGTTTGAGACATTACTCCCATGGAGAAAAGTGCTCGTGGTGCGTGTTATATTCAATCCCGATGCAATTTCTGTGTTTCATCAACACTCTGAACGTCCACAGACTACAGAATGCCTCAAAATGGGTTTAGAAAACTACTACTGGTCTCCCAGGAATCGATAAAAGCGTAGACAGTTTGAGACATTACTCCCATGGAGAAAAGTGCTCGTGGTGCGTGTTATATTCAATCCCGATGCAATTTCTGTGTTTCATCAACACTCTGAACGTCCACAGATTACAGAATGCCTCAAAATGTGTTTAGAAAACTACTACTGGTCTCCCAGGAATCGATAAAAGCGTAGACAGTTTGAGACATTACTCCCATGGAGAAAAGTGCTCGTGGTGCGTGTTATATTCAATCCCGATGCAATTTCTGTGTTTCATCAACACTCTGAACGTCCACAGATTACAGAATGCCTCAAAATGTGTTTAGAAAACTACTACTGGTCTCCCAGGAATCGATAAAATCGTAGACAGTTTGAGACATTACTCCCATGGAGAAAAGTGCTCGTGGTGCGTGTTATATTCAATCCCGATGCAATTTCTGTGTTTCATCAACACTCTGAACGTCCACAGATTACAGAATGCCTCAAAATGGGTTTAGAAAACTACTACTGGTCTCCCAGGAATCGATAAAAGCGTAGACAGTTTGAGACATTACTCCCATGGAGAAAAGTGCTCGTGGTGCGTGTTATATTCAATCCCGATGCAATTTCTGTGTTTCATCAACACTCTGAACGTCCACAGATTACAGAATGCCTCAAAATGTGTTTAGAAAACTACTACTGGTCTCCCAGGAATCGATAAAATCGTAGACAGTTTGAGACATTACTCCCATGGAGAAAAGTGCTCGTGGTGCGTGTTGTGTTCAATCCCGATGCAATTTCTGTGTTTCATCAACACTCTGAACGTCCACAGATTACAGAATGCCTCAAAATGTGTTTAGAAAACTACTACTGGTCTCCCAGGAATCTATAAAATCGTAGACAGTTTGAGACATTACTCCCATGGAGAAAAGTGCTCGTGGTGCGTGTTATATTCAATCCCGATGCAATTTCTGTGTTTCATCAACACTCTGAACGTCCACAGATTACAGAATGCCTCAAAATGGGTTTAGAAAACTACTACTGGTCTCCCAGGAATCGATAAAAGCGTAGACAGTTTGAGACATTACTCCCATGGAGAAAAGTGCTCGTGGTGCGTGTTATATTCAATCCCGATGCAATTTCTGTGTTTCATCAACACTCTGAACGTCCACAGATTACAGAATGCCTCAAAATGTGTTTAGAAAACTACTACTGGTCTCCCAGGAATCGATAAAAGCGTAGACAGTTTGAGACATTACTCCCATGGAGAAAAGTGCTCGTGGTGCGTGTTATATTCAATCCCGATGCAATTTCTGTGTTTCATCAACACTCTGAACGTCCACAGATTACAGAATGCCTCAAAATGTGTTTAGAAAACTACTACTGGTCTCCCAGGAATCGATAAAATCGTAGACAGTTTGAGACATTACTCCCATGGAGAAAAGTGCTCGTGGTGCGTGTTATATTCAATCCCGATGCAATTTCTGTGTTTCATCAACACTCTGAACGTCCACAGATTACAGAATGCCTCAAAATGGGTTTAGAAAACTACTACTGGTCTCCCAGGAATCGATAAAAGCGTAGACAGTTTGAGACATTACTCCCATGGAGAAAAGTGCTCGTGGTGCGTGTTATATTCAATCCCGATGCAATTTCTGTGTTTCATCAACACTCTGAACGTCCACAGATTACAGAATGCCTCAAAATCTGTTTAGAAATCTACTACTGGTCTCCCAGGAATCGATAAAAGCGTAGACAGTTTGAGACATTACTCCCATGGAGAAAAGTGCTCGTGGTGCGTGTTATATTCAATCCCGATGCAATTTCTGTGTTTCATCAACACTCTGAACGTCCACAGATTACAAAATGCCTCCAAATGTGTTTAGAAAACTACTACTGGTCTCCCAGGAATCGATAAAAGCGTAGACAGTTTGAGACATTACTCCCATGGAGAAAAGTGCTCGTGCTGCGTGTTATATTCAATCCCGATGCAATTTCTATGTTTCATCAACACTCTGAACGTCCACAGATTACAGAATGCCTCAAAATGTGTTTAGAAAACTACTACTGGTCTCCCAGGAATCGATAAAAGCGTAGACAGTTTGAGACATTACTCCCATGGAGAAAAGTGCTCGTGGTGCGTGTTATATTCAATCCCGATGCAATTTCTGTGTTTCATCAACACTCTGAACGTCCACAGATTACAGAATGCCTCAAAATGTGTTTAGAAAACTACTACTGGTCTCCCAGGAATCGATAAAAGCGTAGACAGTTTGAGACATTACTCCCATGGAGAAAAGTGCTCGTGGTGCGTGTTATATTCAATCCCGATGCAATTTCTGTGTTTCATCAACACTCTGAACGTACACAGATTACAGAATGCCTCAAAATGTGTTTAGAAAACTACTACTGGTCTCCCAGGAATCGATAAAATCGTAGACAGTTTGAGACATTACTCCCATGGAGAAAAGTGCTCGTGGTGCGTGTTATATTCAATCCCGATGCAATTTCTGTGTTTCATCAACACTCTGAATGTCCACAGATTACAGAATGCCTCAAAATGGGTTTAGAAAACTACTACTGGTCTCCCAGGAATCGATAAAATCGTAGACAGTTTGAGACATTACTCCAATGGAGAAAAGTGCTCGTGGTGCGTGTTGTATTCAATCCCGATGCAATTTCTGTGTTTCATCAACACTCTGAACGTCCACAGATTACAGAATGCCTCAAAATGTGTTTAGAAAACTACTACTGGTCTCCCAGGAATCGATAAAATCGTAGACAGTTTGAGACATTACTCCCATGGATAAAAGTGCGCATGGTGCGTGTTGTATTCAATCCCGATACAATTTCTGTGTTTCATCAACACTCTGAACGTCCACAGATTACAGAATGCCTCAAAATGTGTTTAGAAAACTACTACTGGTCTCCCAGGAATCGATAAAAGCGTAGACAGTTTGAGACATTACTCCCATGGAGAAAAGTGCTCGTGGTGCGTGTTATATTCAATCCCGATGCAATTTCTGTGTTTCATCAACACTCTGAACGTCCACAGATTACAGAATGCCTCAAAATGTGTTTAGAAAACTACTACTGGTCTCCCAGGAATCGATAAAAGCGTAGACAGTTTGAGACATTACTCCCATGGAGAAAAGTGCTCGTGGTGCGTGTTATATTCAATCCTGATGCAATTTCTGTGTTTCATCAACACTCTGAACGTCCACAGATTACAGAATGCCTCAAAATGTGTTTAGAAAACTACTACTGGTCTCCCAGGAATCGATAAAAGCGTAGACAGTTTGAGACATTACTCCCATGGAGAAAAGTGCTCGTGGTGCGTGTTATATTCAATCCCGATGCAATTTCTGTGTTTCATCAACACTCTGAACGTACACAGATTACAGAATGCCTCAAAATGTGTTTAGAAAACTACTACTGGTCTCCCAGGAATCGATAAAATCGTAGACAGTTTGAGACATTACTCCCATGGAGAAAAGTGCGCATGGTGCGTGTTGTGTTCAATCCCGATGCAATTTCTGTGTTTCATCAACACTCTGAACGTCCACAGATTACAGAATGCCTCAAAATGTGTTTAGAAAACTACTACTGGTCTCCCAGGAATCGATAAAATCGTAGACAGTTTGAGACATTACTCCCATGGAGAAAAGTGCTCGTGGTGCGTGTTATATTCAATCCCGATGCAATTTCTGTGTTTCATCAACACTCTGAACGTCCACAGACTACAGAATGCCTCAAAATGGGTTTAGAAAACTACTACTGGTCTCCCAGGAATCGATAAAAGCGTAGACAGTTTGAGACATTACTCCCATGGAGAAAAGTGCTCGTGGTGCGTGTTATATTCAATCCCGATGCAATTTCTGTGTTTCATCAACACTCTGAACGTCCACAGATTACAGAATGCCTCAAAATGTGTTTAGAAAACTACTACTGGTCTCCCAGGAATCGATAAAAGCGTAGACAGTTTGAGACATTACTCCCATGGAGAAAAGTGCTCGTGGTGCGTGTTATATTCAATCCCGATGCAATTTCTGTGTTTCATCAACACTCTGAACGTCCACAGATTACAGAATGCCTCAAAATGTGTTTAGAAAACTACTACTGGTCTCCCAGGAATCGATAAAATCGTAGACAGTTTGAGACATTACTCCCATGGAGAAAAGTGCTCGTGGTGCGTGTTATATTCAATCCCGATGCAATTTCTGTGTTTCATCAACACTCTGAACGTCCACAGATTACAGAATGCCTCAAAATGGGTTTAGAAAACTACTACTGGTCTCCCAGGAATCGATAAAAGCGTAGACAGTTTGAGACATTACTCCCATGGAGAAAAGTGCTCGTGGTGCGTGTTATATTCAATCCCGATGCAATTTCTGTGTTTCATCAACACTCTGAACGTCCACAGATTACAGAATGCCTCAAAATGTGTTTAGAAAACTACTACTGGTCTCCCAGGAATCGATAAAAGCGTAGACAGTTTGAGACATTACTCCCATGGAGAAAAGTGCTCGTGGTGCGTGTTATATTCAATCCCGATGCAATTTCTGTGTTTCATCAACACTCTGAACGTCCACAGATTACAAAATGCCTCCAAATGTGTTTAGAAAACTACTACTGGTCTCCCAGGAATCGATAAAAGCGTAGACAGTTTGAGACATTACTCCCATGGAGAAAAGTGCTCGTGCTGCGTGTTATATTCAATCCCGATGCAATTTCTATGTTTCATCAACACTCTGAACGTCCACAGATTACAGAATGCCTCAAAATGTGTTTAGAAAACTACTACTGGTCTCCCAGGAATCGATAAAAGCGTAGACAGTTTGAGACATTACTCCCATGGAGAAAAGTGCTCGTGGTGCGTGTTATATTCAATTCCGATGCAATTTCTGTGTTTCATCAACACTCTGAACGTCCACAGATTACAGAATGCCTCAAAATGTGTTTAGAAAACTACTACTGGTCTCCCAGGAATCGATAAAAGCGTAGACAGTTTGAGACATTACTCCCATGGAGAAAAGTGCTCGTGGTGCGTGTTATATTCAATCCCGATGCAATTTCTGTGTTTCATCAACACTCTGAACGTCCACAGATTACAGAATGCCTCAAAATGTGTTTAGAAAACTACTACTGGTCTCCCAGGAATCGATAAAAGCGTAGACAGTTTGAGACATTACTCCCATGGAGAAAAGTGCTCGTGGTGCGTGTTATATTCAATCCCGATGCAATTTCTGTGTTTCATCAACACTCTGAACGTCCACAGATTACAGAATGCATCAAAATGTGTTTAGAAAACTACTACTGGTCTCCCAGGAATCGATAAAATCGTAGACAGTTTGAGACATTACTCCCATGGAGAAAAGTGCTCGTGGTGCGTGTTATATTCAATCCCGATGCAATTTCTGCGTTTCATCAACACTCTGAACGTCCACAGATTACAGAATGCCTCAAAATGGGTTTAGAAAACTACTACTGGTCTCCCAGGAATCGATAAAATCGTAGACAGTTTGAGACATTACTCCAATGGAGAAAAGTGCTCGTGGTGCGTGTTGTATTCAATCCCGATGCAATTTCCCTTGTTTCATCAACACTCTGAACGTCCACAGATTACAGAATGCCTCAAAATGTGTTTAGAAAACTACTACTGGTCTCCCAGGAATCGATAAAAGCGTAGACAGTTTGAGACATTACTCCCATGGAGAAAAGTGCTCGTGGTGCGTGTTATATTCAATCCCGATGCAATTTCTGTGTTTCATCAACACTCTGAACGTCCACAGATTACAGAATGCCTCAAAATGTGTTTAGAAAACTACTACTGGTCTCCCAGGAATCGATAAAAGCGTAGACAGTTTGAGACATTACTCCCATGGAGAAAAGTGCTCGTGGTGCGTGTTGTGTTCAATCCCGATGCAATTTCTGTGTTTCATCAACACTCTGAACGTCCACAGATTACAGAATGCCTCAAAATGTGTTTAGAAAACTACTACTGGTCTCCCAGGAATCGATAAAAGCGTAGACAGTTTGAGACATTACTCCCATGGAGAAAAGTGCTCGTGGTGCGTGTTATATTCAATCCCGATGCAATTTCTGTGTTTCATCAACACTCTGAACGTCCACAGATTACAGAATGCCTCAAAATGGGTTTAGAAAACTACTACTGGTCTCCCAGGAATCGATAAAAGCGTAGACAGTTTGAGACATTACTCCCATGGAGAAAAGTGCTCGTGGTGCGTGTTATATTCAATCCCGATGCAATTTCTGTGTTTCATCAACACTCTGAACGTCCACAGATTACAGAATGCCTCAAAATGTGTTTAGAAAACTACTACTGGTCTCCCAGGAATCGATAAAAGCGTAGACAGTTTGAGACATTACTCCCATGGAGAAAAGTGCTCGTGGTGCGTGTTATATTCAATCCCGATGCAATTTCTGTGTTTCATCAACACTCTGAACGTCCACAGATTACAGAATGCCTCAAAATGTGTTTAGAAAACTACTACTGGTCTCCCAGGAATCGATAAAATTGTAGACAGTTTGAGACATTACTCCCATGGAGAAAAGTGCTAGTGGTGCGTGTTATATTCAATCCCGATGCAATTTCTGTGTTTCATCAACACTCTGAACGTCCACAGATTACAGAATGCCTCAAAATGGGTTTAGAAAATTACTACTGGTCTCCCAGGAATCGATAAAAGCGTAGACAGTTTGAGACATTACTCCAATGGAGAAAAGTGCTCGTGCTGCGTGTTGTATTCAATACCGATGCAATTCCTGTGTTTCATCAACACTCTGAACGTCCACAGATTACAGAATGCCTCAAAATGTGTTTAGAAAACTACTACTGGTCTCCCAGGAATCGATAAAATCGTAGACAGTTTGAGACATTACTCCCATGGATAAAAGTGCGCATGGTGCGTGTTGTATTCAATCCCGATGCAATTTCTGTGTTTCATCAACACTCTGAACGTCCACAGATTACAGAATGCCTCAAAATCTGTTTAGAAAACTACTACTGGTCTCCCAGGAATCGATAAAAGCGTAGACAGTTTGAGACATTACTCCCATGGAGAAAAGTGCTCGTGGTGCGTGTTATATTCAATTCCGATGCAATTTCTGTGTTTCATCAACACTCTGAACGTCCACAGATTACAGAATGCCTCAAAATGTGTTTAGAAAACTACTACTGGTCTCCCAGGAATCGATAAAAGCGTAGACAGTTTGAGACATTACTCCCATGGAGAAAAGTGCTCGTGGTGCGTGTTATATTCAATCCCGATGCAATTTCTGTGTTTCATCAACACTCTGAACGTCCACAGATTACAGAATGCCTCAAAATGTGTTTAGAAAACTACTACTGGTCTCCCAGGAATCGATAAAATCGTAGACAGTTTGAGACATTACTCCCATGGATAAAAGTGCGCATGGTGCGTGTTGTATTCAATCCCGATGCAATTTCTGTGTTTCATCAACACTCTGAACGTCCACAGATTACAGAATGCCTCAAAATGTGTTTAGAAAACTACTACTGGTCTCCCAGGAATCGATAAAAGCGTAGACAGTTTGAGACATTACTCCCATGGAGAAAAGTGCTCGTGGTGCGTGTTGTGTTCAATCCCGATGCAATTTCTGTGTTTCATCAACACTCTGAACGTCCACAGATTACAGAATGCCTCAAAATGTGTTTAAAAAACTACTACAGGTCTCCCAGGAATCGATAAAAGCGTAGACAGTTTGAGACTTTACTCCCATGGAGAAAAGTGCTCGTGGTGCGTGTTATATTCAATCCCGATGCAATTTCTGTGTTTCATCAACACTCTGAACGTCCACAGATTACAAAATGCCTCCAAATGTGTTTAGAAAACTACTACTGGTCTCCCAGGAATCGATAAAAGCGTAGACAGTTTGAGACATTACTCCCATGGAGAAAAGTGCTCGTGGTGCGTGTTATATTCAATCCCGATGATATTTCTGTGTTTCATCAACACTCTGAACGTCCACAGATTACAGAATGCCTCAAAATGGGTTTAGAAAACTACTACTGGTCTCCCAGGAATCGATAAAATCGTAGACAGTTTGAGACATTACTCCCATGGAGAAAAGTACTCGTGGTGCGTGTTGTATTCAATCCCGATGCAATTACTGTGTTTCATCAACACTCTGAACGTCCACAGATTACAGAATGCCTCAAAATGTGTTTAGAAAACTACTACTGGTCTCCCAGGAATCGATAAAATCGTAGACGGTTTGAGACATTACTCCCATGGAGAAAAGTGCGCATGGTGCGTGTAGTATTCAATCCCGATGCAATTACTGTGTTTCATCAACACTCTGAACGTCCACAGATTACAGAATGCCTCAAAATGTGTTTAGAAAACTACTACTGGTCTCCCAGGAATCGATAAAAGCGTAGACGGTTTGAGACATTACTCCCATGGAGAAAAGTGCTCGTGGTGCGTGCTATATTCAATCCCGATGCAATTTCTGTGTTTCATCAACACTCTGAACGTCCACAGATTACAGAATGCCTCAAAATGTGTTTAGAAAACTCCTACTGGTCTCCCAGGAATCGATAAAAGCGTAGACAGTTTGAGACATTACTCCCATGGAGAAAAGTGCTCGTGGTGCGTGTTATATTCAATCCCGATGCAATTTCTGTGTTTCATCAACACTCTGAACGTCCACAGATTACAGAATGCCTCAAAATGTGTTTAGAAAACTACTACTGGTCTCCCAGGAATCGATAAAAGCGTAGACAGTTTGAGACATTACTCCCATGGAGAAAAGTGCTCGTGGTGCGTGTTGTGTTCAATCCCGATGCAATTTCTGTGTTTCATCAACACTCTGAACGTCCACAGATTACAGAATGCCTCAAAATGTGTTTAGAAAACTACTACTGGTCTCCCAGGAATCGATTAAATCGTAGACAGTTTGAGACATTACTCCCATGGAGAAAAGTGCTCGTGGTGCGTGTTATATTCAATCCCGATGCAATTTCTGTGTTTCATCAACACTCTGAACGTCCACAGATTACAGAATGCCTCAAAATGGGTTTAGAAAACTACTACTGGTCTCCCAGGAATCGATAAAAGCGTAGACAGTTTGAGACATTACTCCCATGGAGAAAAGTGCTCGTGGTGCGTGTTGTGTTGAATCCCGATGCAATTTCTGTGTTTCATCAAGACTCTGAACGTCCACAGATTACAGAATGCCTCAAAATGTGTTTAGAAAACTACTACTGGTCTCCCAGGAATCGATAAAAGCGTAGACAGTTTGAGACATTACTCCCATGGAGAAAAGTGCTCGTGGTGCGTGTTGTGTTCAATCCCGATGCAATTTCTGTGTTTCATCAACACTCTGAACGTCCACAGATTACAGAATGCCTCAAAATGTGTTTAGAAAACTACTACTGGTCTCCCAGGAATCGATAAAATCGTAGACAGTTTGAGACATTACTCCCATGGAGAAAAGTGCGCATGGTGCGTGTTGTATTCAATCCCGATGCAATTTCTGTGTTTCATCAACACTCTGAACGTCCACAGATTACAGAATGCCTCAATATGTGTTTAGAAAACTACTACTGGTCTCCCAGGAATGGATAAAAGCGTAGACAGTTTGAGACATTGCTCCCATGGAGATAAGTGCTGGTGGTGCGTGTTATATTCAATCCCGATGCAATTTCTGTGTTTCATCAACACTCTGAACGTCCACAGATAACAGAATGCCTCAAAATGGGTTTAGAAAACTACTACTGGTCTCCCAGGAATCGATAAAAGCGTAGACAGTTTGAGACATTACTCCCATGGAGAAAAGTGCTCGTGGTGCGTGTTATATTCAATCCCGATGCAATTTCTGTGTTTCATCAACACTCTGAACGTCCACAGATTACAGAATGCCTCAAAATGTGTTTAGAAAACTACTACTGGTCTCCCAGGAATCGATAAAATCGTAGACACTTTGAGACATTACTCCCATGGAGAAAAGTGTTCGTGGTGCGTGTTGTATTCAATCCCGATGCAATTTCTGTGTTTCATCAACACTCTGAACGTCCACAGACTACAGAATGCCTCAAAATGGGTTTAGAAAACTACTACTGGTCTCCCAGGAATCGATAAAATCGTAGACAGTTTGAGACATTACTCCCATGGAGAAAAGTGCTCGTGGTGCGTGTTATATTCAATCCCGATGCAATTTCTGTGTTTCATCAACACTCTGAACGTCCACAGATTACAGAATGCCTCAAAATGTGTTTCGAAAACTACTACTGGTCTCCCAGGAATCGATAAAATCGTAGACAGTTTGAGACATTACTCCCATGGATAAAAGTGCGCATTGTGCGTGTTGTATTCAATCCCGATGCAATTTCTGTGTTTCATCAACACTCTGAACGTCCACAGATTACAGAATGCCTCAAAATGTGTTTAGAAAACTA
Source organism: Schistocerca gregaria (assembly GCF_023897955.1). Lineage (NCBI taxonomy): Eukaryota > Metazoa > Arthropoda > Insecta > Orthoptera > Acrididae > Schistocerca > Schistocerca gregaria. The sequence continues at coordinate 72,926 of NW_026062037.1, read as the reverse complement.
CTACTGGTCTCCCAGGAATCGATAAAAGCGTAGACAGTTTGAGACATTACTCCCATGGAGAAAAGTGCTCGTGGTGCGTGTTGTGTTCAATCCCGATGCAATTTCTGTGTTTCATCAACACTCTGAACGTCCACAGATTACAGAATGCCTCAAAATGTGTTTAAAAAACTACTACAGGTCTTCCAGGAATCGATAAAAGCGTAGACAGTTTGAGACTTTACTCCCATGGAGAAAAGTGCTCGTGGTGCGTGTTATATTCAATCCCGATGCAATTTCTGTGTTTCATCAACACTCTGAACGTCCACAGATTACAAAATGCCTCCAAATGTGTTTAGAAAACTACTACTGGTCTCCCAGGAATCGATAAAAGCGTAGACAGTTTGAGACATTACTCCCATGGAGAAAAGTGCTCGTGGTGCGTGTTATATTCAATCCCGATGCAATTTCTGTGTTTCATCAACACTCTGAACGTCCACAGATTACAGAATGCCTCAAAATGTGTTTAGAAAACTACTACTGGTCTCCCAGGAATCGATAAAAGCGTAGACGGTTTGAGACATTACTCCCATGGAGAAAAGTGCTCGTGGTGCGTGTTATATTCAATCCCGATGCAATTTCTGTGTTTCATCAACACTCTGAACGTCCACAGATTACAGAATGCCTCAAAATGTGTTTAGAAAACTACTACTGGTCTCCCAGGAATCGATAAAAGCGTAGACAGTTTGAGACATTACTCCCATGGAGAAAAGTGCTCGTGGTGCGTGTTATATTCAATCCCGATGCAATTTCTGTGTTTCATCAACACTCTGAACGTCCACAGATTACAGAATGCCTCAAAATGTGTTTAGAAAACTACTACTGGTCTCCCAGGAATCGATAAAAGCGTAGACAGTTTGAGACATTACTCCCATGGAGAAAAGTGCCGGTGGTGCGTGTTGTGTTCAATCCCGATGCAATTTCTGTGTTTCATCATCACTCTGAACGTCCACAGATTACAGAATGCCTCAAAATGTGTTTAGAAAACTACTACTGGTCTCCCAGGAATCGATTAAATCGTAGACAGTTTGAGACATTACTCCCATGGAGAAAAGTGCTCGTGGTGCGTGTTGTATTCAATCCCGATGCAATTTCTGTGTTTCATCAACACTCTGAAAGTCCACAGATTACAGAATGCCTCAAAATGGGTTTAGAAAACTACTACTGGTCTCCCAGGAATCGATAAAAGCGTAGACAGTTTGAGACATTACTCCCATGGAGAAAAGTGCTCTTGGTGCGTGTTGTGTTGAATCCCGATGCAATTTCTGTGTTTCATCAAGACTCTGAACGTCCACAGATTACAGAATGCCTCAAAATGTGTTTAGAAAACTACTACTGGTCTCCCAGGAATCGATAAAAGCGTAGACAGTTTGAGACATTACTCCCATGGAGAAAAGTGCTCGTGGTGCGTGTTGTGTTCAATCCCGATGCAATTTCTGTGTTTCATCAACACTCTGAACGTCCACAGATTACAGAATGCCTCAAAATGTGTTTAGAAAACTACTACTGGTCTCCCAGGAATCGATAAAATCGTAGACAGTTTGAGACATTACTCCCATGGAGAAAAGTGCGCATGGTGCGTGTTGTATTCAATCCCGATGCAATTTCTGTGTTTCATCAACACTTTGAACGTCCACAGATTACAGAATGCCTCAATATGTGTTTAGAAAACTACTACTGGTCTCCCAGGAATCGATAAAAGCGTAGACAGTTTGAGACATTACTCCCATGGAGATAAGTGCTGGTGGTGCGTGTTATATTCAATCCCGATGCAATTTCTGTGTTTCATCAACACTCTGAACGTCCACAGATAACAGAATGCCTCAAAATGGGTTTAGAAAACTACTACTGGTCTCCCAGGAATCGATAAAAGCGTAGACAGTTTGAGACATTACTCCCATGGAGAAAAGTGCTCGTGGTGCGTGTTATATTCAATCCCGATGCAATTTCTGTGTTTCATCAACACTCTGAACGTCCACAGATTACAGAATGCCTCAAAATGTGTTTAGAAAACTACTACTGGTCTCCCTGAATCGATAAAATCGTAGACACTTTGAGACATTACTCCCATGGAGAAAAGTGTTCGTGGTGCGTGTTGTATTCAATCCCGATGCAATTTCTGTGTTTCATCAACACTCTGAACGTCCACAGACTACAGAATGCCTCAAAATGGGTTTAGAAAACTACTACTGGTCTCCCAGGAATCGATAAAATCGTAGACAGTTTGAGACATTACTCCCATGGAGAAAAGTGCGCATGGTGCGTGTTGTATTCAATACCGATGCAATTTCTGTGTTTCATCAACACTCTGAACGTCCACAGATTACAGAATGCCTCAAAATGTGTTTAGAAAACTACTACTGGTCTCCCAGGAATCGATAAAAGCGTAGACAGTTTGAGACATTACTCCCATGGAGAAAAGTGCTCGTGGTGCGTGTTATATTCAATCCCGATGCAATTTCTGTGTTTCATCAACACTCTGAACGTCCACAGATTACAGAATGCCTCAAAATGTGTTTAGAAAACTTTTACTGGTCTCCCAGGAATCGATAAAAGCGTAGACAGTTTGAGACATTACTCCCATGGAGAAAAGTGCTCGTGGTGCGTGTTATATTCAATCCCGATGCAATTTCTGTGTTTCATCAACACTCTGAACGTCCACAGATTACAAAATGCCTCCAAATGTGTTTAGAAAACTACTACTGGTCTCCCAGGAATCGATAAAAGCGTAGACAGTTTGAGACATTACTCCCATGGAGAAAAGTGCTCGTGGTGCGTGTTATATTCAATCCCGATGCAATTTCTGTGTTTCATCAACACTCTGAACGTCCACAGATTACAGAATGCCTCAAAATGTGTTTAGAAAACTACTACTGGTCTCCCAGGAATCGATAAAAGCGTAGACGGTTTGAGACATTACTCCCATGGAGAAAAGTGCTCGTGGTGCGTGTTATATTCAATCCCGATGCAATTTCTGTGTTTCATCAACACTCTGAACGTCCACAGATTACAGAATGCCTCAAAATGTGTTTAGAAAACTACTACTGGTCTCCCAGGAATCGATAAAAGCGTAGACAGTTTGAGACATTACTCCCATGGAGAAAAGTGCTCGTGGTGCGTGTTATATTCAATCCCGATGCAATTTCTGTGTTTCATCAACACTCTGAACGTCCACAGATTACAGAATGCCTCAAAATGTGTTTAGAAAACTACTACTGGTCTCCCAGGAATCGATAAAAGCGTAGACAGTTTGAGACATTACTCCCATGGAGAAAAGTGCTCGTGGTGCGTGTTGTGTTCAATCCCGATGCAATTTCTGTGTTTCATCAACACTCTGAACGTCCACAGATTACAGAATGCCTCAAAATGTGTTTAGAAAACTACTACTGGTCTCCCAGAAATCGATAAAATCGTAGACAGTTTGAGACATTACTCCCATGGAGAAAAGTGCGCATGGTGCGTGTTGTATTCAATCCCGATGCAATTTCTGTGTTTCATCAACACTCTGAACGTCCACAGATTACAGAATGCCTCAATATGTGTTTAGAAAACTACTACTGGTCTCCCAGGAATCGATAAAAGCGTAGACAGTTTGAGACATTACTCCCATGGAGATAAGTGCTGGTGGTGCGTGTTATATTCAATCACGATGCAATTTCTGTGTTTCATCAACACTCTGAACGTCCACAGATAACAGAATGCCTCAAAATGGGTTTAGAAAACTACTACTGGTCTCCCAGGAATCGATAAAAGCGTAGACAGTTTGAGACATTACTCCCATGGAGAAAAGTGCTCGTGGTGCGTGTTATATTCAATCCCGATGCAATTTCTGTGTTTCATCAACACTCTGAACGTCCACAGATTACAGAATGCCTCAAAATGTGTTTAGAAAACTACTACTGGTCTCCCAGGAATCGATAAAATCGTAGACACTTTGAGACATTACTCCCATGGAGAAAAGTGTTCGTGGTGCGTGTTGTATTCAATCCCGATGCAATTTCTGTGTTTCATCAACACTCTGAACGTCCACAGACTACAGAATGCCTCAAATTGGGTTTAGAAAACTACTACTGGTCTCCCAGGAATCGATAAAATCGTAGACAGTTTGAGACATTACTCCCATGGAGAAAAGTGCGCATGGTGCGTGTTGTATTCAATCCCGATGCAATTTCTGTGTTTCATCAACACTCTGAACGTCCACAGATTACAGAATGCCTCAAAATGTGTTTAGAAAACTACTACTGGTCTCCCAGGAATCGATAAAAGCGTAGACAGTTTGAGACATTACTCCCATGGAGAAAAGTGCTCGTGGTGCGTGTTATATTCAATCCCGATGCAATTTCTGTGTTTCATCAACACTCTGAACGTCCACAGATTACAGAATGCCTCAAAATGGGTTTAGAAAACTACTACTGGTCTCCCAGGAATCGATAAAAGCGTAGACAGTTTGAGACATTACTCCCATGGAGAAAAGTGCTCGTGGTGCGTGTTATATTCAATCCCGATGCAATTTCTGTGTTTCATCAACACTCTGAACGTCCACAGATTACAGAATGCCTCAAAATGTGTTTAGAAAACTACTACTGGTCTCCCAGGAATCGATAAAAGCGTAGACAGTTTGAGACATTACTCCCATGGAGAAAAGTGCTCGTGGTGCGTGTTGTGTTCAATCCCGATGCAATTTCTGTGTTTCATCAACACTCTGAACGTCCACAGATTACAGAATGCCTCAAAATGTGTTTAGAAAACTACTACTGGTCTCCCAGGAATCGATTAAATCGTAGACAGTTTGAGACATTACTCCCATGGAGAAAAGTGCTCGTGGTGCGTGTTATATTCAATCCCGATGCAATTTCTGTGTTTCATCAACACTCTGAACGTCCACAGATTACAGAATGCCTCAAAATGGGTTTAGAAAACTACCACTGGTCTCCCAGGAATCGATAAAAGCGTAGACAGTTTGAGACATTACTCCCATGGAGAAAAGTGCGCATGGTGCGTGTTATTTTCAATCCCGATGCAATTTCTGTGTTTCATCAACACTCTGAACGTCCACAGATTACAGAATGCCTCAAAATGGGTTTAGAAAACTACTACTGGTCTCCCAGGAATCGATAAAATCGTAGAAAGTTTGAGACATTACTCCCATGGAGAAAAGTGCTCGTGGTGCGTGTTGTGTTCAATCCCGATGCAATTTCTGTGTTTCATCAACACTCTGAACGTCCACAGATTACAGAATGCCTCAAAATGTGTTTAGAAAACTACTACTGGTCTCCCAGGAATCGATAAAAGCGTAGACAGTTTGAGACATTACTCCCATGGAGAAAAGTGCTCGTGGTGCGTGTTATATTCAATCCCGATGCAATTTCTGTGTTTCATCAACACTCTGAACGTCCACAGATTACAGAATGCCTCAAAATGGGTTTAGAAAACTACTACTGGTCTCCCAGGAATCGATAAAAGCGTAGACAGTTTGAGACATTACTCCCATGGAGAAAAGTGCTCGTGGTGCGTGTTATATTCAATCCCGATGCAATTTCTGTGTTTCATCAACACTCTGAACGTCCACAGATTACAGAATGCCTCAAAATGTGTTTAGAAAACTACTACTGGTCTCCCAGGAATCGATAAAAGCGTAGACAGTTTGAGACATTACTCCCATGGTGAAAAGTGCTCGTGGTGCGTGTTGTGTTGAATCCCGATGCAATTTCTGTGTTTCATCAACACTCTGAACGTCCACAGATTACAGAATGCCTCAAAATGTGTTTAGAAAACTACTACAGGTCTCCCAGGAATCGATAAAAGCGTAGACACTTTGAGACATTACTCCCATGGAGAAAAGTGCTCGTGGTGCGTGTTATATTCAATCCCGATGCAATTTCTGTGTTTCATCAACACTCTGAACGTCCACAGATTACAGAATGCCTCAAAATGGGTTTAGAAAACTACTACTGGTCTCCCAGGAATCGATAAAAGCGTAGACAGTTTGAGACATTACTCCCATGGAGAAAAGTGCTCGTGGTGCGTGTTATATTCAATCCCGATGCAATTTCTGTGTTTCATCAACACTCTGAACGTCCACAGACTACAGAATGCCTCAAAATGGGTTTAGAAAACTACTACTGGTCTCCCAGGAATCGATAAAATCGTAGACAGTTTGAGACATTACTCCCATGGAGAAAAGTGCGCATGGTGCGTGTTGTATTCAATCCCGATGCAATTTCTGTGTTTCATCAACACTCTGAACGTCCACAGATTACAGAATGCCTCAAAATGTGTTAAGAAAACTACTACTGGTCTCCCAGGAATCGATAAAATCGTAGACAGTTTGAGACATTACTCCCATGGAGAAAAGTGCGCATGGTGCGTGTTGTATTCAATCCCGATGCAATTTCTGTGTTTCATCAACACTCTGAACGTCCACAGGTTACAGAATGCCTCAATATGTGTTTAGAAAACTACTACTGGTCTCCCAGGAATCGATAAAAGCGTAGACAGTTTGAGACATTACTCCCATGGAGAAAAGTGCTCGTGGTGCGTGTTATATTCAATCCCGATGCAATTTCTGTGTTTCATCAACACTCTGAACGTCCACAGATTACAGAATGCCTCAAAATGGGTTTAGAAAACTACTACTGGTCTCCCAGGAATCGATAAAAGCGTAGACAGTTTGAGACATTACTCCCATGGAGAAACGTTCTCGTGGTGCATGTTATATTCAATCCCGATGCAATTTCTGTGTTTCATCAACACTCTGAACGTCCACAGATTACAGAATGCCTCAAAATGTGTTTAGAAAACTACTACTGGTCTCCCAGGAATCGATAAAATCGTAGACAGTTTGAGACATTACTCCCATGGAGAAAAGTGTTCGTGGTGCGTGTTGTATTCAATCCCGATGCAATTTCTGTGTTTCATCAACACTCTGAACGTCCACAGATTACAGAATGCCTCAAAATGTGTTTAGAAAACTACTACTGGTCTCCCAGGAATCGATAAAATCGTAGTCAGTTTGAGACATTACTCCCATGGAGAAAAGTGCGCATGGTGCGTGTTGTATTCAATCCCGATGCAATTTCTGTGTTTCATCAACACTCTGAACGTCCACAGATTACAGAATGCCTCAAAATGTGTTTAGAAAACTACTACTGGTCTCCCAGGAATCGATAAAAGCGTAGACAGTTTGAGACATTACTCCCATGGAGAAAAGTGCTCGTGGTGCGTGTTATATTCAATCCCGATGCAATTTCTGTGTTTCATCAACACTCTGAACGTCCACAGATTACATAATGCCTCAAAATGTGTTTAGAAAACTACTACTGGTCTCCCAGGAATCGATAAAAGGGTAGACAGTTTGAGACATTACTCCCATGGAGAAAAGTGCTCGTGGTGCGTGTTGTGTTCAATCCCGATGCAATTTCTGTGTTTCATCAACACTCTGAACGTCCACAGATTACAGAATGCCTCCAAATCTGTTTCGGAAACTACTACTGGTCTCCCAGGAATCGATAAAAGCGTAGACAGTTTGAGACATTACTCCCATGGAGAAAAGTGCTCGTGGTGCGTGTTATATTCAATCCCGATGCAATTTCTGTGTTTCATCAACACTCTGAACGTCCACAGATTACAGAATGCTCAAAATGGGTTTAGAAAACTACTACTGGTCTCCCAGGAATCGATAAAAGCGTAGACAGTTTGAGACATTACTCCCATGGAGAAAAGTGCGCATGGTGCGTGTTATATTCAATCCCGATGCAATTTCTGTGTTTCTTCAACACTCTGAACGTCCACAGATTACAGAATGCCTCAAAATGGGTTTAGAAAACTACTACTGGTCTCCCAGGAATCGATAAAATCGTAGACAGTTTGAGACATTACTCCCATGGTGAAAAGTGCTCGTGGTGCGTGTTATATTCAATCCCGATGCAATTTCTGTGTTTCATCAACACTCTGAACGTCCACAGATTACAGAATGCCTCAAAATGTGTTTAGAAAACTACTACTGGTCTCCCAGGAATCGATAAAAGCGTAGGCAGTTTGAGACATTACTCCCATGGACAAAAGTGCTCGTGGTGCGTGTTATATTCAATCCCGATGCAATTTCTGTGTTTCATCAACACTCTGAACGTCCACAGATTACAGAATGCCTCAAAATGGGTTTAGAAATCTACTACTGGTCTCCCAGGAATCGATAAAATCGTAGACAGTTTGAGATATTACTCCCATGGAGAAAAGTGCTCGTGGTGCGTGTTGTATTCAATCCCGATGCAATTTCTGTGTTTCATCAACACTCTGAACGTCCACAGATTACAGAATGCCTCAAAATGTGTTTAGAAAACTACTACTGGTCTCCCAGGAATCGATAAAAGCGTAGACAGTTTGAGACATTACTCCCATGGAGAAAAGGGCTCGTGGTGCGTGTTATATTCAATCCCGATGCAATTTCTGTGTTTCATCAACACTCTGAACGTCCACAGGTTACAGAATGCCTCAAAATGGGTTTAGAAAACTACTACTGGTCTCCCAGGAATCGATAAAATCGTAGACACTTTGAGACATTACTCCCATGGAGAAAAGTGCTCGTGGTGCGTGTTGTATTCAATCCCGATGCAATTTCTGTGTTTCATCAACACTCTGAACGTCCACAGATTACAGAATGCCTCAAAATGTGTTTAGAAAACTACTACTGGTCTCCCAGGAATCGATAAAATCGTAGACAGTTTGAGACATTACTCCCATGGAGAAAAGTGCGCATGGTGCGTGTTATATTCAATCCCGATGCAATTTATGTGTTTCATCAACACTCTGAACGTCCACAGATTACAGAATGCTTCTAGATGTGCTTCGAAAACTACTACTGGTCTCCCAGGAATCGATAAAAGCGTAGACAGTTTGAGACATTACTTCCATGGAGAAAAGTGCTCGTGGTGTGTGTTATATTCAATCCCGATGCAATTTCTGTGTTTCATCAACACTCTGAACGTCCACAGATTACAGAATGCCTCAAAATGTGTTTAGAAAACTACTACCGGTCACCCAGGAATCGTTAAAAGCGTAGACAGTTTGAGACATTACTCCCATGGAGAAAAGTGCTCATGGTGCATGTTATATTCAATCCCGATGCAATTTCTGTGTTTCATCAACACTCTGAACGTCCACAGATTACAGAATGCCTCAAAATGTGTTTAGAAAACTACTACCGGTCTCCCAGGAATCGTTAAAAGCGTAGAGAGTTTGAGACATTACTCCCATGGAGAAAAGTGGTCGTGGTGCGTGTTGTATTCAATACCGATGCAATTTCTGTGTGTCATCAACACTCTGAACGTCCACAGATTACAGAATGCCTCAAAATGTGTTTAGAAAACTACTACTGGTCTCCCAGGAATCGATAAAAGCGTAGACAGTTTGAGACATTACTCCCATGGAGAAAAGTGCTCATGGTGCGTGTTATATTCAATCCCGATGCAATTTCTGTGTTTCATCAACACTCTGAACGTCCACAGATTACAGAATGCCTCAAAATGTGTTTAGAAAACTACTACTGGTCTCCCAGGAATCGATAAAAGCGTAGACACTTTGAGACATTACTCCCATGGAGAAAAGTGCTCGTGGTGCGTGTTGTATTCAATCCCGATGCAATTTCTGTGTTTCATCAACACTCTGAATGTCCACAGATTTCAGAATGCTTCCAGATGTGCTTCGAAAACTACTACTGGTCTCCCAGGAATCGATAAAAGCGTAGACAGTTTGAGACATTACTCCCATGGAGAAAAGTGCGCATGGTGCGTGTTATATTCAGTACCGATGCAATTTCTGTGTTTCATCAACACTCTGAACGTCCACAGATTACAGAATGCCTCAAAATGTGTTTAGAAAACTACTACAGGTCTCCCAGGAATCGATAAAATCGTAGACAGTTTGAGACTGGTGCGTTTTGTATTCAATCCCGATGCAATTTCTGTGTTTCATCAACACTCTGAACGTCCACAGATTAATGAATGCCTCAAAATGTGTTTAGAAAACTACTACTGGTCTCCCAAGAATCGATAAAATCGTAGACAGTTTGAGACATTACTCCCATGGAGAAAAGTGCTCGTGGTGCGTGTTGTATTCAATCCAGATGCAATTTCTGTGTTTCATCAACACTCTGAACGTCCACAGATTACAGAATGCCTCAAAATGTGTTTAGAAAACTACTACTGGTCTCCCAGGAATCGATAAAATCGTAGACAGTTTGAGACATTACTCCCATGGAGAAAAGTGCGCATGGTGTGTGTTATATTCAATCCCGATGCAATTTCTGTGTTTCATCAACACTCTGAACGTCCACAGATTACAGAATGCTTCTAGATGTGCTTCGAAAACTACTACTGGTCTCCCAGGAATCGATAAAAGCGTAGACAGTTTGAGACATTACTTCCATGGAGAAAAGTGCTCGTGGTGCGTGTTATATTCAATCCCGATGCAATTTCTGTGTTTCATCAACACTCTGAACGTCCACAGATTACAGAATGCCTCAAAATGAATTTTGAAAACTACTACTGGTCTCCCAGGAATCGATAAAAGTGTAGACAGTTTGAGACATTACTCCCATGGAGAAAAGTGCTCATGGTGCATGTTATATTCAATCCCGATGCAATTTCTGTGTTTCATCAACACTCTGAACGTCCACAGATTACAGAATGCCTCAAAATGTGTTTAGAAAACTACTACTGGTCTCCCAGGAATCGATAAAAGCGTAGACAGTTTGAGACATTACTCCCATGGAGAAAAGTGCTCGTGGTGCGTGTTGTATTCAATCCCGATGCAATTTCTGTGTTTCATCAACACTCTGAACGTCCACAGATTACAGAATGCCTCAAAATGTGTTTAGAAAACTACTACTGGTCTCCCAGGAATCGATAAAATCGTAGACAGTTTGAGACATTACTCCCATGGAGAAAAGTGCGCATGGTGCGTGTTGTATTCAATCCCGATGCAATTTCTGTGTTTCATCAACACTCTGAACGTCCACAGATTAAAGAATGCCTCAAAATGTGTTTAGAAAACTACTACTGGTCTCCCAGGAATCGATAAAATCGTAGACAGTTTGAGACATTACTCCCATGGAGAAAAGTGCTCGTGGTGCGTGTTGTATTCAATCCCGATGCAATTTCTGTGTTTCATCAACACTCTGAACGTCCACAGATTAAAGAATGCCTCAAAATGTGTTTAGAAAACTACTACTGGTCTCCCAGGAATCGATAAAATCGTAGACAGTTTGAGACATTACTCCCATGGAGAAATGTGCTCGTGGTGCGTGTTGTATTCAATCCCGATGCAATTTCTGTGTTTCATCATCACTCTGAACGTCCACAGATTACAGAATGCCTCAAAATGTGTTTAGAAAACTACTACCGGTCACCCAGGAATCGTTAAAAGCGTAGACAGGTTGAGACATTACTCCCATGGAGAAAAGTGCTCATGGTGCATGTTATATTCAATCCCGATGCAATTTCTGTGTTTCATCAACACTCTGAACGTCCACAGATTACAGAATGCCTCAAAATGTGTTTAGAAAACTACTACTGGTCTCCCAGGAATCGATAAAAGCGTAGACAGTTTGAGGCATTACTTCCATGGAGAAAAGTGCTCGTGGTGTGTGTTATATTCAATCCCGATGCAATTTCTGTGTTTCATCAACACTCTGAACGTCCACAGATTACAGAATGCCTCAAAATGTGTTTAGAAAACTACTACCGGTCACCCAGGAATCGTTAAAAGCGTAGACAGGTTGAGACATTACTCCCATGGAGAAAAGTGCTCATGGTGCATGTTATATTCAATCCCGATGCAATTTCTGTGTTTCATCAACACTCTGAACGTCCACAGATTACAGAATGCCTCAAAATGTGTTTAGAAAACTACTACCGGTCTCCCAGGAATCGTTAAAAGCGTAGAGAGTTTGAGACATTACTCCCATGGAGAAAAGTGGTCGTGGTGCGTGTTGTATTCAATACCGATGCAATTTCTGTGTGTCATCAACACTCTGAACGTCCACAGATTAAAGAATGCCTCAAAATGTGTTTAGAAAACTACTACTGGTCTCCCAGGAATCGATAAAATCGTAGACAGTTTGAGACATTACTCCCATGGAGAAATGTGCTCGTGGTGCGTGTTGTATTTAATCCCGATGCAATTTCTGTGTTTCATCATCACTCTGAACGTCCACAGATTACAGAATGCCTCAAAATGTGTTTAGAAAACTACTACTGGTCTCCCAGGAATCGATAAAATCGTAGACAGTTTGAGACATTACTCCCATGGAGAAAAGTGCGCATGGTGCGTGTTATATTCAATCCCGATGCAATTTCTGTGTTTCATCAACACTCTGAACGTCCACAGATTACAGAATGCTTCTAGATGTGCTTCGAAAACTACTACTGGTCTCCCAGGAATCGATAAAAGCGTAGACAGTTTGAGACATTACTTCCATGGAGAAAAGTGCTCGTGGTGTGTGTTATATTCAATCCCGATGCAATTTCTGTGTTTCATCAACACTCTGAACGTCCACAGATTACAGAATGCCTCAAAATGTGTTTAGAAAACTACTACCGGTCACCCAGGAATCGTTAAAAGCGTAGACAGGTTGAGACATTACTCCCATGGAGAAAAGTGCTCATGGTGCATGTTATATTCAATCCCGATGCAATTTCTGTGTTTCATCAACACTCTGAACGTCCACAGATTACAGAATGCCTCAAAATGTGTTTAGAAAACTACTACCGGTCTCCCAGGAATCGTTAAAAGCGTAGAGAGTTTGAGACATTACTCCCATGGAGAAAAGTGGTCGTGGTGCGTGTTGTATTCAATACCGATGCAATTTCTGTGTGTCATCAACACTCTGAACGTCCACAGATTACAGAATGCCTCAAAATGTGTTTAGAAAACTACTACTGGTCTCCCAGGAATCGATAAAAGCGTAGACAGTTTGAGACATTACTCCCATGGAGAAAAGTGCTCATGGTGCGTGTTATATTCAATCCCGATGCAATTTCTGTGTTTCATCAACACTCTGAACGTCCACAGATTACAGAATGCCTCAAAATGTGTTTAGAAAACTACTACTGGTCTCCCAGGAATCGATAAAAGCGTAGACACTTTGAGACATTACTCCCATGGAGAAAAGTGCGATTGTTGCGTGTTGTATTCAATCCCGATGCAGTTTCTGTGTTTCATCAACACTCTGAACGTCCACAGATTACAAAATACCTCCAAATGTGTTTAGAAAACTACTACTGGTCTCCCAGGAATCGATAAAAGCGTAGACAGTTTGAGACATTACTCCCATGGAGAAAAGTGCTCGTGGTGCGTGTTGTATTCAATCCCGATGCAATTTCTGTGTTTCATCAACACTCTGAACGTCCACAGATTACAGAATGCCTCAAAATGTGTTTAGAAAACTACTACTGGTCTCCCAGGAATCGATAAAAGCGTAGACAGTTTGAGACATTACTCCCATGGAGAAAAGTGCTCATGGTGCATGTTATATTCAATCCCGATGCAATTTCTGTGTTTCATCAACACTCTGAACGTCCACAGATTACAGAATGCCTCAAAATGTGTTTAGAAAACTACTACTGGTCTCCCAGGAATCGATAAAAGCGTAGACAGTTTGAGACATTACTCCCATGGAGAAAAGTGCTCGTGGTGCGTGTTGTATTCAATCCCGATGCAATTTCTGTGTTTCATCAACACTCTGAACGTCCACAGATTACAGAATGCCTCAAAATGTGTTTAGAAAACTACTACTGGTCTCCCAGGAATCGATAAAATCGTAGACAGTTTGAGACATTACTCCCATGGAGAAAAGTGCGCATGGTGCGTGTTGTATTCAATCCCGATGCAATTTCTGTGTTTCATCAACACTCTGAACGTCCACAGATTAAAGAATGCCTCAAAATGTGTTTAGAAAACTACTACTGGTCTCCCAGGAATCGATAAAATCGTAGACAGTTTGAGACATTACTCCCATGGAGAAAAGTGCTCGTGGTGCGTGTTGTATTCAATCCCGATGCAATTTCTGTGTTTCATCAACACTCTGAACGTCCACAGATTAAAGAATGCCTCAAAATGTGTTTAGAAAACTACTACTGGTCTCCCAGGAATCGATAAAATCGTAGACAGTTTGAGACATTACTCCCATGGAGAAATGTGCTCGTGGTGCGTGTTGTATTCAATCCCGATGCAATTTCTGTGTTTCATCATCACTCTGAACGTCCACAGATTACAGAATGCCTCAAAATGTGTTTAGAAAACTACTACTGGTCTCCCAGGAATCGATAAAATCGTAGACAGTTTGAGACATTACTCCCATGGAGAAAAGTGCGCATGGTGCGTGTTATATTCAATCCCGATGCAATTTCTGTGTTTCATCAACACTCTGAACGTCCACAGATTACAGAATGCTTCTAGATGTGCTTCGAAAACTACTACTGGTCTCCCAGGAATCGATAAAAGCGTAGACAGTTTGAGACATTACTTCCATGGAGAAAAGTGCTCGTGGTGTGTGTTATATTCAATCCCGATGCAATTTCTGTGTTTCATCAACACTCTGAACGTCCACAGATTACAGAATGCCTCAAAATGTGTTTAGAAAACTACTACCGGTCACCCAGGAATCGTTAAAAGCGTAGACAGTTTGAGACATTACTCCCATGGAGAAAAGTGCTCATGGTGCATGTTATATTCAATCCCGATGCAATTTCTGTGTTTCATCAACACTCTGAACGTCCACAGATTACAGAATGCCTCAAAATGTGTTTAGAAAACTACTACCGGTCTCCCAGGAATCGTTAAAAGCGTAGAGAGTTTGAGACATTACTCCCATGGAGAAAAGTGGTCGTGGTGCGTGTTGTATTCAATACCGATGCAATTTCTGTGTGTCATCAACACTCTGAACGTCCACAGATTACAGAATGCCTCAAAATGTGTTTAGAAAACTACTACTGGTCTCCCAGGAATCGATAAAAGCGTAGACAGTTTGAGACATTACTCCCATGGAGAAAAGTGCTCATGGTGCGTGTTATATTCAATCCCGATGCAATTTCTGTGTTTCATCAACACTCTGAACGTCCACAGATTACAGAATGCCTCAAAATGTGTTTAGAAAACTACTACTGGTCTCCCAGGAATCGATAAAAGCGTAGACACTTTGAGACATTACTCCCATGGAGAAAAGTGCGATTGTTGCGTGTTGTATTCAATCCCGATGCAGTTTCTGTGTTTCATCAACACTCTGAACGTCCACAGATTACAAAATACCTCCAAATGTGTTTCGAAAACTACTACTGGTCTCCCAGGAATCGATAAAAGCGTAGACAGTTTGAGACATTACTCCCATGGAGAAAAGTGCGCATGGTGCGTGTTATATTCAATCCCGATGCAATTTCTGTGTTTCATCAACACTCTGAACGTCCACAGATTACAGAATGCTTCTAGATGTGCTTCGAAAACTACTACTGGTCTCCCAGGAATCGATAAAAGCGTAGACAGTTTGAGACATTACTTCCATGGAGAAAAGTGCTCGTGGTGTGTGTTATATTCAATCCCGATGCAATTTCTGTGTTTCATCAACACTCTGAACGTCCACAGATTACAGAATGCCTCAAAATGTGTTTAGAAAACTACTACCGGTCACCCAGGAATCGTTAAAAGCGTAGACAGTTTGAGACATTACTCCCATGGAGAAAAGTGCTCATGGTGCATGTTATATTCAATCCCGATGCAATTTCTGTGTTTCATCAACACTCTGAACGTCCACAGATTACAGAATGCCTCAAAATGTGTTTAGAAAACTACTACCGGTCTCCCAGGAATCGTTAAAAGCGTAGAGAGTTTGAGACATTACTCCCATGGAGAAAAGTGGTCGTGGTGCGTGTTGTATTCAATACCGATGCAATTTCTGTGTGTCATCAACACTCTGAACGTCCACAGATTACAGAATGCCTCAAAATGTGTTTAGAAAACTACTACTGGTCTCCCAGGAATCGATAAAAGCGTAGACAGTTTGAGACATTACTCCCATGGAGAAAAGTGCTCATGGTGCGTGTTATATTCAATCCCGATGCAATTTCTGTGTTTCATCAACACTCTGAACGTCCACAGATTACAGAATGCCTCAAAATGTGTTTAGAAAACTACTACTGGTCTCCCAGGAATCGATAAAAGCGTAGACAGTTTGAGACATTACTCCCATGGAGAAAAGTGCTCGTGGTGCGTGTTGTATTCAATCCCGATGCAATTTCTGTGTTTCATCAACACTCTGAACGTCCACAGATTACAGAATGCCTCAAAATGTGTTTAGAAAACTACTACTGGTCTCCCAGGAATCGATAAAATCGTAGACAGTTTGAGACATTACTTCCATGGAGAAAAGTGCGCATGGTGCGTGTTGTATTCAATCCCGATGCAATTTCTGTGTTTCATCAACACTCTGAACGTCCACAGATTAAAGAATGCCTCAAAATGTGTTTAGAAAACTACTACTGGTCTCCCAGGAATCGATAAAATCGTAGACAGTTTGAGACATTACTCCCATGGAGAAAAGTGCTCGTGGTGCGTGTTGTATTCAATCCCGATGCAATTTCTGTGTTTCATCAACACTCTGAACGTCCACAGATTAAAGAATGCCTCAAAATGTGTTTAGAAAACTACTACTGGTCTCCCAGGAATCGATAAAATCGTAGACAGTTTGAGACATTACTCCCATGGAGAAAAGTGCGCATGGTGCGTGTTGTATTCAATCCCGATGCAATTTCTGTGTTTCATCAACACTCTGAACGTCCACAGATTAAAGAATGCCTCAAAATGTGTTTAGAAAACTACTACTGGTCTCCCAGGAATCGATAAAATCGTAGACAGTTTGAGACATTACTCCCATGGAGAAAAGTGCGCATGGTGCGTGTTATATTCAATCCCGATGCAATTTCTGTGTTTCATCAACACTCTGAACGTCCACAGATTACAGAATGCTTCTAGATGTGCTTCGAAAACTACTACTGGTCTCCCAGGAATCGATAAAAGCGTAGACAGTTTGAGACATTACTTCCATGGAGAAAAGTGCTCGTGGTGTGTGTTATATTCAATCCCGATGCAATTTCTGTGTTTCATCAACACTCTGAACGTCCACAGATTACAGAATGCCTCAAAATGTGTTTAGAAAACTACTACCGGTCACCCAGGAATCGTTAAAAGCGTAGACAGTTTGAGACATTACTCCCATGGAGAAAAGTGCTCATGGTGCATGTTATATTCAATCCCGATGCAATTTCTGTGTTTCATCAACACTCTGAACGTCCACAGATTACAGAATGCCTCAAAATGTGTTTAGAAAACTACTACCGGTCTCCCAGGAATCGTTAAAAGCGTAGAGAGTTTGAGACATTACTCCCATGGAGAAAAGTGGTCGTGGTGCGTGTTGTATTCAATACCGATGCAATTTCTGTGTGTCATCAACACTCTGAACGTCCACAGATTACAGAATGCCTCAAAATGTGTTTAGAAAACTACTACTGGTCTCCCAGGAATCGATAAAAGCGTAGACAGTTTGAGACATTACTCCCATGGAGAAAAGTGCTCATGGTGCGTGTTATATTCAATCCCGATGCAATTTCTGTGTTTCATCAACACTCTGAACGTCCACAGATTACAGAATGCCTCAAAATGTGTTTAGAAAACTACTACTGGTCTCCCAGGAATCGATAAAAGCGTAGACACTTTGAGACATTACTCCCATGGAGAAAAGTGCGATTGTAGCGTGTTGTATTCAATCCCGATGCAGTTTCTGTGTTTCATTAACACTCTGAACGTCCACAGATTACAAAATACCTCCAAATGTGTTTCGAAAACTACTACTGGTCTCCCAGGAATCGATAAAAGCGTAGACAGTTTGAGACATTACTCCCATGGAGAAAAGTGCGCATGGTGCGTGTTATACTCAATCCCGATGCAATTTCTGTGTTTCATCAACACTCTGAACGTCTACAGATTAGAGAGTGCCTCCAAATGTGTTTCGAAAACTACTACTGGTCTCCCAGGAATCGATAAAAGCGTAGACAGTTTGAGACATTACTCCTATGGAGAAAAGTGCTCGTGGTGCGTGTTGTATTCAATCCCGATGCAATTTCTGTGTTTCATCAACACTCTGAATGTCCACAGATTTCAGAATGCTTCCAGATGTGCTTCGAAAACTACTACTGGTCTCCCAGGAATCGATAAAAGCGTAGACAGTTTGAGACATTACTCCCATGGAGGAAAGTGCTCATGGTGCGTGTTGTATTCAATACCGATGCAATTTCTGTGTTTCATCAACACTCTGAACGTCCACAGATTACAGAATGCCTCCAAATGTATTTCGAAAGCTACTACTGGCCTCCCAGGATTCGATAAAAGCGTAGACACTTTGAGACATTACTCCCATGGAGAAAAGGGCGCATGGTGCGTGTTATATTCAATCCCGATGCCATTTCTGTGTTTCATCAACACTCTGAATGTCCACAGATTACAGAATGCCTCAAAATGTGTTTAGAAAACTACTACTGGTCTCCCAGGAATCGATAAAAGCGTAGACAGTTTGAGACATTACTCCCATGGAGAAATGTGCTCGTGGTGCGTGTTGTATTCAATACCGATGCAATTTCTGTGTTTCATCAACACTCTGAACGTCCACAGATTACAGAATGCCTCAAAATGTGTTTAGAAAACTATTACTGGTCTCCCAGGAATCGATAAAATCGTAGACAGTTTGAGACATTACTCCCATGGAGAAAAGTGCTCGTGGTGCGTGTTGTATTCAATCCCGATGGAATTTCTGTGTTTCAACAACACTCTGAACGTCCACAGATTACAAATTGCCTCCAAATGTGTTTCGAAAACTACTACTGGTCTCACAGGAATCGATAAAAGCGTAGACAGTTTGAGACATTACTCCCATGGAGAAAAGTGCTCATGGTGCATGTTATATTCAATCCCGATGCAATTTCTGTGTTTCATCAACACTCTGAACGTCCACAGATTACAGAATGCCTCAAAATGTGTTTAGAAAACTACTACCGGTCTCCCAGGAATCGTTAAAAGCGTAGACAGTTTGAGACATTACTCCCATGGAGAAAAGTGCTCATGGTGCATGTTATATTCAATCCCGATGCAATTTCTGTGTTTCATCAACACTCTGAACGTCCACAGATTACAGAATGCCTCAAAATGTGTTTAGAAAACTACTACCGGTCTCCCAGGAATCGTTAAAAGCGTAGACAGTTTGAGACATTACTCCCATGGAGAAAAGTGGTCGTGGTGCGTGTTGTATTCAATACCGATGCAATTTCTGTGTTTCATCAACACTCTGAACATCCACAGATTACAGAATGCCTCAAAATGTGTTTAGAAAACTACTACTGGTCTCCCAGGAATCGATAAAAGCGTAGACAGTTTGAGACATTACTCTCATGGAGAAAAGTGCTCATGATGCGTGTTATATTCAATCCCGATGCAATTTCTGTGTTTCATCAACACTCTGAACGTCCACAGATTACAGAATGCCTCAAAATGTGTTTAGAAAACTACTACTGGTCTCCCAGGAATCGATAAAAGCGTAGACACTTTGAGACATTACTGCCATGGAGAAAAGTGCGCATGTTGCGTGTTGTATTCAATCCCGATGCAGTTTCTGTGTTTCATCAACACTCTGAACGTCCACAGATTACAAAATACCTCCAAATGTGTTTCGAAAACTACTACTGGTCTCCCAGGAATCGATAAAAGCGTAGACAGTTTGAGACATTACTCCCATGGAGAAAAGTGCTCATGGTGCGTGTTATATTCAATCCCGATGCAATTTCTGTGTTTCATCAACACTCTGAATGTCCACAGACTACAGAATGCCTCAAAATGTGTTTAGAAAACTACTACTGGTCTCCCAGGAATCGATAAAAGCGTAGACAGTTTGAGACATTACTCCCATGGAGAAAAGTGCTCGTGGTGCATGTTGTATTCAATACCGATGCAATTTCTGTGTTTCAACAACACTCTGAACGTCCACAGATTACAGAATGCCTCAAAATGTGTTTGGAAAACTACTACTGGTCTCCCAGGAATCGATAAAAGCGTAGACAGTTTGAGACATTACTCCCATGGAGAAAAGTGCGCATGGTGCGTGTTGTATTCAATCCCGATGCAATTTCTGTGTTTCATCAACACTCTGAACGTCCACAGATTACAAAATGCCTCCAAATGTGTTTCGAAAACTACTACTGGTCTCCCAGGAATCGATAAAAGCGTAGACAGTTTGAGACATTACTCCCATGGAGAAAAGTGCGCATGGTGCGTGTTGTATTCAATCCCGATGCAATTTCTGTGTTTCATCAACACTCTGAACGTCCTCGGATTACAGAATGCTTCCAGATGTGCTTCGAAAACTACTACTGGTCTCCCAGGAATCGATAAAAGCGTAGACAGTTTGAGACATTACTCACATGGAGATAAGTGCGCATGCTGCGTGTTCTATTCAATCCCGATGCAATTTCTCCGTTTCATCAACACTCTGAACGTCCACAGATTACAGAATGCCTCAAAATGTGTTTAGAAAACTACTACAGGTCTCCCAGGAATCGATAAAAGCGTAGACAGTTTGAGACATTACTCCCATGGAGAAAAGTGCGCATGGAGCGTGTTATACTCAATCTCGATGCAATTTCTGTGTTTCATCAACACTCTGAACGTCTACAGATTAGAGAGTGCCTCCAAATGTGTTTCGAAAACTACTACTGGTCTCCCAGGAATCGATAAGAGCGTACACAGTTTGAGACATTACTCCCATGGAGAAAAGTGCTCGTGGTGCGCGTTGTATTCAATCCCGATGCAATTTCTGTGTTTCATCAACACTCTGAACGTCCACAGATTTCAGAAGGCTTCCAGATGTGCTTCGAAAACTACTACTGGTCTCCCAGGAATCGATAAAAGCGTAGACACATTGAGACATTACTCCCAAGGAGAAAAGTGCGCATGGTGCGTGTTATATTCAATCCCGATGCAATTTCTGTGTTTCATCAACACTCTGAACGTCCACAGATTACAGAATGCCTCAAAATGTGTTTAGAAAACTACTACAGGTCTCCCAGGAATCGATAAAATCGTAGACAGTTTGAGACATTACTCCCATGGAGAAAAGTGCTCGTGGTGCGTGTTGTATTCAATCCCGATGCAATTTCTGTGTTTCATCAACACTCTGAACGTCCACAGATTACAGAATGCTTCCAGATGAGCTTCGAAAACTACTACTGGTCTCCCAGGAATCGATAAAAGCGTAGACAGTTTGAGACATTACTCCCATGGAGGAAAGTGCGCATGGTGCGTGTTGTATTCAATACCGATGCAATTTCTGTGTTTCATCAACACTCTGAACGTCCACAGATTACAAAATGCCTCCAAATGTGTTTCGAAAACTACTACTGGCCTCCCAGGAATCGATAAAAGCGTAGACAGTTTGAGACATTACTCCCATGGAGAAAAGTGCGCATGGTGCGTGTTATATTCAATCCCGATGCCATTTCTGTGTTTCATCAACACTCTGAATGTCCACAGATTACAGAATGCCTCAAAATGTGTTTAGAAAACTACTACTGGTCTCCCAGGAATCGATAAAAGCGTAGACACTGTGAGACATTACTCCCATGGAGAAAAGTGCGCATGGTGCGTGTTGTATTCAATCCCGATGCAATTTCTGTGTTTCATCAACACTCTGAACGTCCACAGATTACAGAATGCCTCAAAATGTGTTTAGAAAACTACTACTGGTCTTCCAGGAATCGATAAAAGCGTAGACAGTTTGAGACATTACTCCCATGGAGAAATGTGCTCGTGGTGCGTGTTATATTCAATACCGATGCAATTTCTGTGTTTCATCAACACTCTGAACGTCCACAGATTACAGAATGCCTCAAAATGTGTTTAGAAAACTACTATTGGCTTCCAAGGATCGATAAAAGCGTAGACAGTTTGAGACATTACTCCCATGGAGAAAAGTGCTCGTGGTGCGTGTTATATTCAATCCCGATGCAATTCTGTGTTTCATCAACACTCTGAACGTCCACAGATTACAGAATGCCTCAAAATGTATTTAGAAAACTACTACTGGTCTCCCAGGAATCGATAAAAGCAAAGACAGTTTGAGACATTACTCCCATGGAGAAAAGTGCTCATGGTGCGTGTTATATTCAATCCCGATGCAATTTCCCTGTTTCATCAACACTCTGAACGTCCACAGATTACAGAATGCCTCAAAATGTGTTTAGAAAACTACTACTGGTCTCCCAGGAATCGATAAAAGCGTAGACACTTTGAGACATTACTCCCATGGAGAAAAGTGCGCATGTTGCGTGTTGTATTCAATCCCTATGAAGTTTCTGTGTTTCATCAACACTCTGAACGTCCACAGATTACAAAATGCCTCAAAATCTGTTTCGAAAACTACTACTGGTCTCCCAGGAATCGATAAAAGCGTAGACAGTTTGAGACATTACTCCCATGGAGAAAAGTGCGCATGGTGCGTGTTGTATTCAATCCCGATGGAATTTCTGTGTTTCATCAACACTCTGAACGTCCACAGATTACAAAATGCCTCCAAATGTGTTTCGAAAACTACTACTGGTCTCCCAGGAATCGATAAAAGCGTAGACAGTTTGAGACATTACTCCCATGGAGAAAAGTGCTCGTGGTGCGTGTTATATTCAATACCGATGCAATTTCTGTGTTTCATCAACACTCTGAACGTCCAAAGATTACAGAATGCCTCAAAATGTATTTCGAAAACTACTACTGGTCTCCCAGGAATCGATAAAAGCTTAGACACTTTGAGACATTAGTCCCATGGAGAAAAGTGCGCATGGTGCGTGTTGCATTCAATCCCGATGCAATTTCTGTGTTTCATCAACACTCTGAACGTCCACAGATTACAGAATGCTTCAAGATGTGCTTCGAAAACTACTACTGGTCTCCCAGGAATCGATAAAAGCGTAGACACTTTGAGACATTACTCCCATGGAGAAAAGTGCGCATGGTGCGTGTTGTATTCAATCCCGATGCAATTTCTGTGTTTCATCAACACTCTGAACGTCCACAGATTACAGAATGCTTCCAGATGTGCTTCGAAAACTACTACTGGTCTCCCAGGAATCGATAAATGCGTAGACAGTTTGAGACATTACTCACATGGAGATAAGTGCGCATGCTGCGTGTTGTATTCAATCCCGATGCAATTTCTGTGTTTCATCAACACTCTGAACGTCCACAGATTACAGAATGCCTTCAAATGTAATTCGAAAACTACTACTGGTCTCCCAGGAATCGATAAAAGCGTAGACACTTTGAGACATTACTCCCATGGAGAAAAGTGCGCATGGTGCGTGTTATATTCAATCCCGATGCAATTTCTGTGTTTCATCAACACTCTGAACGTCCACAGATTACAGAATGCCTCAAAATGTGTTTAGAAAACAACTACAGGTCTCCCAGGAATCGACAGAAGCGTAGACAGTTTGAGACATTACTCCCATGGAGAAAAGTGCGCATGGTGCGTGTTATACTCAATCCCGATGCAATTTCTGTGTTTCATCAACACTCTGAACGTCTACAGATTAGAGAGTGCCTCCAAATGGGTTTCGAAAACTACTACTGGTCTCCCAGGAATCGATAAAAGCGTAGACAGTTTG
Source organism: Schistocerca gregaria (assembly GCF_023897955.1). Lineage (NCBI taxonomy): Eukaryota > Metazoa > Arthropoda > Insecta > Orthoptera > Acrididae > Schistocerca > Schistocerca gregaria. The sequence goes on along the minus strand of NW_026062037.1, from coordinate 49,146 downwards.
AGACATTACAACCAAGGAGAAAAGTGCTCGTGGTGCGTGTTGTATTCAATCCCGATGCTATTTCTGTGTTTCATCAACACTCTGAACGTCCACAGATTACAGAATGCTTCCAGATGTGCTTCGAAAACTACTACTGGTCTCCCAGGAATCGATAAAAGCGTAGACAGTTTGAGACATTACTCACATGGAGATAAGTGCGCATGCTGCGTGTTGTATTCAATCCCGATGCAATTTCTCTGTTTCATCAACACTCTGAACGTCTTCAGATTAGAGAGTGCCTCCAAATGTGTTTCGAAAACTACTACTGGTCTCCCAGGAATCGATAAAAGCGTAGACAGTTTGAGACATTACTCCCATGGAGAAAAGTGCTCGTGGTGCGTGTTGTTTTCAATCCCGATGCAATTTCTGTGTTTCATCAACACTCTGAACGTCCACAGATTACAGAATGCTTCCAGATGTGCTTCGAAAACTACTACTGGTCTCCCAGGAATCGATAAAAGCGTAGACACTTTGAGACATTACTCCCATGGAGAAAAGTGCTCGTGGTGCGTGTTGTATTCAATACCGATGCAATTTCTGTGTTTCATCAACACTCTGAACGTCCACAGATTGCAGAATGCCTCAAAATGTGTTTAGAAAACTACTACTGGTCTCCCAGGAATCGATAAAAGCGTAGACAGTTTGAGACATTACTCCCATGGAGAAAAGTGCTCGTGGTGCGTGTTATATTCAATCCCGATGCAATTTCTGTGTTTCATCAACACTCTGAACGTCCACAGATTACAGAATGCCTCAAAATGTGTTTAGAAAACTACTACTGGTCTCCCAGGAATCGATAAAAGCGTAGACAGTTTGAGACATTACTCCCATGGAGAAAAGTGCTCATGGTGCGTGTTATATTCAATCCCGATGAAATTTCTGTGTTTCATCAACACTCTGAACGTCCACAGATTACAGAATGCCTCAGATTACAGAATGCCTCAAAATGTGTTTAGAAAACTACTACTGGTCTCCAAGGAATCGATAAAAGCGTAGACAGTTTGAGACATTACTCCCATGGAGAAAAGTGCTCATGGTGCGTGTTATATTCAATCCCGATGCAATTTCTGTGTTTCATCAACACTCTGAACGTCCTCAGATTGGAGAGTGCCTCCAAATGGGTTTCGAAAACTACTACTGGTCTCCCAGGAATCGATAAAAGCGTAGACAGTTTGAGACATTACTCCCATGGAGAAAAGTGCTCGTGGTGCGTGTTGTATTCAATCCCGATGCAATTTCTGTGTTTCATCAACACTCTGAACGTCCACAGATTACAGAATGCTTCCAGATGTGCTTCGAAAACTACTACTGGTCTCCCAGGAATCGATAAAAGCGTAGACAGTTTGAGACATTACTCACATGGAGATAAGTGCGCATGCTGCATGTTGTATTCAATCCCGATGCAATTTCTCTGTTTCATCAACACTCTGAACGTCTTCAGATTAGAGAGTGCCTCCAAATGTGTTTCGAAAACTACTACTGGTCTCCCAGCAATCGATAAAAGCGTAGACACTTTGAGACATTACTCTCATGGAGAAAAGTGCGCATGGTGCGTGTTATATTCAATCCCGATGCAATTTCTGTGTTTCATCAACACTCTGAACGTCCACAGATTACAGAATGCCTCAAAATGTGTTTAGAAAACTACTACAGGTCTCCCAGGAATCGATAGAAGCGTAGACAGTTTGAGACATTACTCCCATGGAGAAAAGTGCGCATGGTGCGTGTTATACTCAATCCCGATGCAATTTCTGTGTTTCATCAACACTCTGAACGTCTACAGATTAGAGAGTGCCTCCAAATGGGTTTCGAAAACTGCTACTGGTCTCCCAGGAATCGATAAAAGCGTAGACAGTTTGAGACATTACTCCCAAGGAGAAAAGTGCTCGTGGTGCGTGTTGTATTCAATCCCGATGCAATTTCTGTGTTTCATCAACACTCTGAACGTCCACAGATTACAGAATGCTTCCAGATGTGCTTCGAAAACTACTACTGGTCTCCCAGGAATCGTTAAAGCGTAGACAGTTTGAGACATTACTCACATGGAGATAAGTGCGCATGCTGCGTGTTGTATTCAATCCCGATGCAATTTCTCTGTTTCATCAACACTCTGAACGTCTTCAGATTAGAGAGTGCCTCCAAATGTGTTTCGAAAACTACTACTGGTCTCCCAGGAATCGATAAAAGCGTAGACAGTTTGAGACATTACTCCCATGGAGAAAAGTGCTCGTGGTGCGTGTTGTTTTCAATCCCGATGCAATTTCTGTGTTTCATCAACACTCTGAACGTCCACAGATTACAGAATGCTTCCAGATGTGCTTCGAAAACTACTACTGGTCTCCCAGGAATCGATAAAAGCGTAGACAGTTTGAGACATTACTCCCATGGAGAAAAGAGCTCGTGGTGCGTGTTGTATTCAATACCGATGCAATTTCTGTGTTTCATCAACACTCTGAACGTCCACAGATTACAGAATGCCTCAAAATGTGTTAAGAAAACTACTACTGGTCTCCCAGGAATCGGTAAAAGCGTAGACAGTGTGAGACATTACTCCCATGGAGAAAAGTGCGCATGGTGCGTGTTGTATTCAGTACCGATGCAATTTCTGTGTTTCATCAACACTCTGAACGTCCACAGATTGCAGAATGCCTCAAAATGTATTTCGAAAACTACTACTGGTCTCCCAGGAATCGATAAAAGCGTAGACACTTTGAGACATTACTCCCATGGAGAAAAGTGCGCATGGTGCGTGTTGTATTCAATCCCGATGCAATTTCTGTGTTTCATCAACTCTCTGAACGTCCACAGATTACAGAATGCTTCCAGATGTGCTTCGAAAACTACTACTGGTCTCCCAGGAATCGATAAAAGCGTAGACAGTTTGAGACATTACTCACATGGAGATAAGTGCGCATGCTGCGTGTTGTATTCAATCCCGATGCAATTTCTGTGTTTCAACAGCACTCTGAACGTCCACAGATTACAGAATGCCTCAAAATGTGTTTAGAAAACTACTACTGGTCTCCCAGGAATCGGTAAAAGCGTAGACAGTTTGAGACATTACTCCCATGGAGAAAAGTGCTCATGGTGCGTGGAATATTCAATCCTGATGCAATTTCTGTGTTTCATCAACACTCTGAACGTCCACAGATTACAGAATGCCTCAAAATGTGTTTAGAAAACTACTACTGGTCTCCCAGGAATCGATAAAAGCGTAGACAGTTTGAGACATTACTCCCATGGAGAAAAGTGCTCATGGTGCGTGTTATATTCAATCCCGATGCAATTTCTGTGTTTCATCAACACTCTGAACGTCCACAGATTACAGAATGCCTCAAAATGTGTTTAGAAAACTACTACTGGTCTCCCAGGAATCGATAAAATCGTAGACAGTTTGAGACATTACTCCCATGGAGAAAAGTGCTCATGGTGCGTGTTATATTCAATCCCGATGCAATTTCTGTGTTTCATCAACACTCTGAACGTCCACAGATTGGAGAGTGCCTCCAAATGGGTTTCGAAAACTACTACTGGTCTCCCAGGAATCGATAAAAGCGTAGACAGTTTGAGACATTACTCCCATGGAGAAAAGTGCTCGTGGTGCGTGTTGTATTCAATCCCGATGCAATTTCTGTGTTTCATCAACACTCTGAACGTCCACAGATTACAGAATGCTTCCAGATGTGCTTCGAAAACTACTACTGGTCTCCCAGGAATCGATAAAAGCGTAGACAGTTTGAGACATTACTCACATGGAGATATGTGCGCATGCTGCGTGTTGTATTCAATCCCGATGCAATTTCTCTGTTTCATCAACACTCTGAACGTCTTCAGATTAGAGAGTGCCTCCAAATGTGTTTCGGAAACTACTACTGGTCTCCCGGGAATCGATAAAAGCGTAGACACTTTGAGACATTACTCCCATGGAGATAAGTGCGCATGGTGCGTGTTGTATTCAATCCCGATGCAATTTCCCTGTTTCATCAACACTCTGAACGTCTACAGATTGGAGAGTGCCTCCAAATGTGTTTCGGAAACTACTACTGGTCTCCCGGGAATCGATAAAAGCGTAGACACTTTGAGACATTACTCCCATGGAGAAAAGTGCTAATGGTACGTGTTATATTCAATCCCGATGCAATTTCTGTGTTTCATCAACACTCTGAACGTCCAGAGATTACAGAATGCCTCACAATGTATTTCGAAAACTACTACTGGTCTCCCAGGAATCGATAAAAGCGTAGACACTTTGAGACATTTTTTCCCATGGAGAAAAGTGCGCATGGTGCGTGTTGTATTCAATCCCGATGCAATTTCTGTGTTTCATCAACACTCTGAACGTCCACAGATTACAGAATGCTTCCAGATGTGCTTCGAAAACTACTACTGGTCTCCCAGGAATCGATAAAAGCGTAGACAGTTTGAGACATTACTCACATGGAGATAAGTGCGCATGCTGCGTGTTGTATTCAATCCCGATGCAATTTCTGTGTTTCATCAACACTCTGAACGTCCACAGATTACAGAATGCCTCAAAATGTGTTTAGAAAACTACTACTGGTCTCCCAGGAATCGGTAAAAGCGTAGACAGTTTGAGACATTACTCCCATGGAGAAAAGTGCTCGTGGTGCGTGTTGTATTCAATACCGATGCAATTTCTGTGTTTCATCAACACTCTGAACGTCCACAGATTACAGAATGCCTCAAAATGTGTTTAGAAAACTACTACTGGTCTCCCAGGAATCGATAAAAGCGTAGCCAGTTTGAGACATTACTCCCATGGAGAAAAGTGCTCGTGGTGCGTGTTATATTCAATCCCGATGCAATTTCTGTGTTTCATCAACACTCTGAACGTCCACAGATTACAGAATGCCTCAAAATGTGTTTAGAAAACTTAGAAAACTACTACTGGTCTCCCAGGGATCGATAAAAGCGTAGACAGTTTGAGACATTACTCCCATGGAGAAAAGTGCGCGTGGTGCGTGTTGTATTCAATACCGATGCAATTTCTGTGTTTCATCAACACTCTGAACGTCCACAGATTACAGAATGCCTCAAAATGTATTTCGAAAACTACTACTGGTTCTCCCAGGAATCGATAAAAGCGTAGACAGTTTGAGACATTACTCCCATGGAGAAAAGTGCTCATGGTGCGTGTTATGTTCAATCCCCATGCAATTTCTGTGTTTCATCAACACACTGAACGTCCACAGATTACAGAATGCCTCAAAATGTGTTTAGAAAACTACTACTGGTCTCCCAGGAATCGATAAAATCGTAGACAGTTTGAGACATTACTCCCATGGAGAAAAGTGCTCATGGTGCGTGTTATATTCAATCCCGATGCAATTTCTGTGTTTCATCAACACTCTGAACGTCCACAGATTACAGAATGCCTCAAAATGTGTTTAGAAAACTACTACTGGTCTCCCAGGAATCGATAAAAGCGTAGACAGTTTGAGACATTACTCCCATGGAGAAAAGTGCTCATGGTGCGTGTTATATTCAATCCCGATGCAATTTCTGTGTTTCATCAACACTCTGAACGTCCACAGATTACAGAATGCCTCAAAATGTGTTTAGAAAACTACTACTGGTCTCCCAGGAATCGATAAAAGCGTAGACAGTTTGAGACATTACTCCCATGGAGAAAAGTGCTCATGGTGCGTGTTATATTCAATCCCGATGCAATTTCTGTGTTTCATCAACACTCTGAACGTCCACAGGTTACAGAATGCCTCAAAATGTGTTTAGAAAACTACTACTGGTCTCCCAGGAATCGATAAAAGCGTAGACAGTTTGAGACATTACTCACATGGAGATAAGTGCGCATGCTGCGTGTTGTATTCAATCCCGATGCAATTTCTGTGTTTCATCAACACTCTGAACGTCCACAGATTACAGAATGCTTCCAGATGTGCTTCGAAATCTACTACTGGTCTCCCAGGAATCGATAAAAGCGTAGACAGTTTGAGACATTACTCCCATGGAGAAAAGTGCGCATGGTGCGTGTTGTATTCAATCCCGATGCAATTTCTGTGTTTCATCAACACTCTGAACGTCCACAGATTACAGAATGCCTCCAAATGTGTTTCGGAAACTACTACTGGTCTCCCAGGAATCGATAAAAGCGTAGACAGTTTGAGACATTACTCCCATGGAGAAAAGTGCTCGTGGTGCGTGTTGTATTCAATACCGATGCAATTTCTGTGTTTCATCAACACTCTGAACGTCCACAGATTACAGAATGCCTCAAAATGTGTTTAGAAAACTACTACTGGTCTCCCAGGAATCGATAAAAGCGTAGACAGTTTGAGACATTACTCCCATGGAGAAAAGTGCGCATGGTGTATGTTGTATTCAATCCTGATGCAATTTCTGTGTTTCATCAGCACTCTGAACGTCCACAGATTACAGAATGCCTCAAAATGTGTTTAGAAAACTACTACTGGTCTCCCAGGAATCGATAAAAGCGTAGACAGTTTGAGACCTTACTCCCATGGAGAAAAGTGCTTATGGTGCGTGTTGTATTCAATACCGATGCAATTTCTGTGTTTCATCAACACTCTGTACGTCCACAGATTACAAAATGCCTCAAAATGTGTTTAGAAAACTACTACTGGTCTCCCAGGAATCGATAAAAGCGTAGACAGTTTGAGACATTACTCCCATGGAGAAAAGTGCGCATGGTGTGTGTTGTATTCAATCCTGAAGCAATTTCTGTGTTTCATCAGCACTCTGAATGTCCACAGATTACAGAATGCCTCCAAATGTGTTTCGAAAACTACTACAGGTCTCCCAGGAATCGATAAAAGCGTAGACAGTTTGAGACATTACTCCCATGGAGAAAAGTGCGCATGGTGCGTGTTATATTCAATCCCGATGCAATTTCTGTGTTTCATCAACACTCTGAACGTCCACAGATTACAGAATGCCTCAAAATGTGTTTAGAAAACTACTACTGGTCTCCCAGGAATCGATAAAATCGTAGACAGTTTGAGACATTACTCCCATGGAGAAAAGTGCGCATGGTGCGTGTTGTATTCAATCCTGATGCAATTTCTGTGTTTCATCAGCACTCTGAACGTCCACAGATTACAGAATGCCTCAAAATGTGTTTCGAAAACTACTACTGGTCCCCCAGGAATCGATAAAAGCGTAGACAGTTTGAGACATTACTCCCATGGAGAAAAGTGCGCATGGTGCGTGTTGTATTCAATCCTGATGCAATTTCTGTGTTTCATCAGCACTCTGAATGTCCACAGATTACAGAATGCCTCCAAATGTGTTTCGGAAACTACTACTGGTCTCCCAGGAATCGATAAAAGCGTAGACAGTTTGAGACATTACTCCCATGGAGAAAAGTGCTCGTGGTGCGTGTTGTATTCAATACCGATGCAATTTCTGTGTTTCATCAACACTCTGAACGTCCACAGATTACAGAATGCCTCAAAATGTGTTTAGAAAACTACTACTGGTCTCCCAGGAATCGATAAAAGCGTAGACAGTTTGAGACATTACTCCCATGGAGGAAAGTGCGCATGGTGCGTGTTGTATTCAATCCTGATGCGATTTCTGTGTTTCATCAGCACTCTGAACGTCCACAGAATACAGAATGCCTCAAAATGTGTTTCGAAAGCTACTACTGGTCTCCCAGGAATCGATAAAAGCGTAGACAGTGTGAGACATTACTCCCATGGAGAAAAGTGCGCATGGTGCGTGTTATATTCAATCCCGATGCAATTTCTGTGTTTCATCAACACTCTGAACGTCCACCGATTACAGAATGCCTTAAAATGTGTTTAGAAAACTACTACTGGTCTCCCAGGAATCGATAAAAGCGTAGACAGTTCGAGACATTACTCCCATGGAGAAAAGTGCGCATGGTGTGTGTTGTATTCAATCCCGATGCAATTTCTGTGTTTCATCAACACTCTGAACGTCCACAGATTACAGAATGCCTCCAAATGTGTTTCGGAAACTACTACTGGTCTCCCAGGAATCGATAAAAGCGTAGACAGTTTGAGACATTACTCCCATGGAGAAAAGTGCTCGTGGTGCGTGTTGTATTCAATCCTGATGCAATTTCTGTGTTTCATCAGCACTCTGAACGTCCACAGATTACAGAATGCCTCAAAATGTGTTTAGAAAACTACTACTGGTCTCCCAGGAAACGATAATAGCGTAGACAGTTTGAGACATTACTCCCATGGAGAAAAGTGCTCGTGGTGCGTGTTGTATGCAATACCATTGCAATTTCTGTGTTTCATCAACACTCTGAACGTCCACAGATTACAAAATGCCTCCAAATGTGTTTCGGAAACTACTACTGGTCTCCCAGGAATCGATAAAATCGTAGACAGTTTGAGACATTACTCCCATGGAGAAAAGTGCTCGTGGTGCGTGTTGTATTCAATACCGATGCAATTGCTGTGTTTCATCAACACTCTGAACGTCCACAGATTACAAAATGCCTCCAAATGTGTTTCGGAAACTACTACTGGTCTCCCAGGAATCGATAAAAGCGTAGACAGTTTGAGACATTACTCCCATGGCGAAAAGTGCTCGTGGTGCGTGTTGTATTCAATACCGATGCAATTTCTGTGTTTCATCAACACTCTGAACGTCCACAGATAACAGAATGCCTCCAAATGTGTTTAGAAAACTACTACTGGTCCCCTAGGAATCGATAAAAGCGTAGACAGTTTGAGACATTACTGACATGGAGAAAAGTGCGCATGGTGCGTGTTATATTCAATCCTGATGCAATTTCTGTGTTTCATCAACACTCTGAACGTCCACAGATTACAAAATGCCTCCAAATGTGTTTCAGAAAACTACTACTAGTCTCCCAGGAATCGATAAAATCGTAGACAGTTTGAGACATTACTCCCATGGAGAAAAGTGCTCGTGGTGCGTGTTGTATTCAATACCGATGCAATTTCTGTGTTTCATCAACACTCTGAACGTCCACAGATTACAGAATGCCTCAAAATGTGTTTAGAAAACTACTACTGGTCTCCCAGGAATCGATAAAAGCGTAGACAGTTTGAGACATTACTCCCATGGAGAAAAGTGCGCATGGTGCGTGTAATATTCAATCCTGATGCAATTTCAGTGTTTCATCAACACTATGAACGTCCACAGATTACAAAATGCCTCCAAATGTGTTTCGGAAACTACTACTGGTCTCCCAGGAATCGATAAAAGCTTAGACAGTTTGAGACATTACTCCCATGGAAAAAAGGGCTCGTGGTGCGTGTTGTATTCAATACCGATGCAATTTCTGTGTTTCATCAACACTCTGAACGTCCACAGATTACAGATTGCCTCAAAATGTGTTTCGGAAACTACTACTGGTCTCCCAGGAATCGATAAAAGCGTAGACAGTTTGAGACATTACTCCCATGGAGAAAAGTGCTCGTGGTAAGTGTTGTATTCAATACCGATGCAATTTCTGTGTTTCATCAACACTCTGAACGTCCACAGATTACAGAATGCCTCAAAATGTGTTTAGAAAACTACTACTGGTCTCCCAGGAATCGATAAAAGCGTAGACAGTTTGAGACATTACTCCCATGGAGAAAAGTGCTCGTGGTGCGTGTTGTATTCAATACCGATGCAATTTCTGTGTTTCATCAACACTCTGAACGTCCACAGATTACAGAATGCCTCAAAATGTGTTTCGGAAACTACTACTGGTCTCCCAGGAATCGATAAAAGCGTAGACAGTTTGAGACATTACTCCCATGGAGAAAAGTGCTCGTGGTGCGTGTTGTATTCAATACCGATGCAATTTCTGTGTTTCTTCAACACTCTGAACGTCCACAGATTACAAAATGCCTCGAAATGTGTTTCGGAAACTACTACTGGTCTCCCAGGAATCGATAAAAGCGTAGACAGTTTGAGACATTACTCCCATGGAGAAAAGTGCTCGTGGTGCGTGTTGTATTCAATACCGATGCAATTTCCGTGTTTCATCAACACTCTGAACGTCCACAGATTACAAAATGCCTCCAAATGTGTTTCAGAAACTACTACTGGTCTCCCAGGAATCGATAAAAGCGTAGACAGTTTGAGACATTACTCCCATGGAGAAAAGTGCTCGTGGTGCGTGTTGTATTCAATACCGATGCAATTTCTGTGTTTCTTCAACACTCTGAACGTCCACAGATTACAAAATGCCTCCAAATGTGTTTCGGAAACTACTACTGGTCTCCCAGGAATCGATAAAAGCGTAGACAGTTTGAGACATTACTCCCATGGAGAAAAGTGCTCGTGGTGCGTGTTGTATTCAGTACCGATGCAGTTTCTGTGTTTCATCAACACTCTGAACGTCCACAGATTACAGAATGCCTCAAAATGTGTTTAGAAAACTACTACTGGTCTCCCAGGAATCGATAAAAGCGTAGACAGTTTGAGACATTACTCCCATGGAGAAAAGCGCTCGTGGTGCGTGTTGTATTCAATACCGATGCAATTTCTGTGTTTCTTCAACACTCTGAACGTCCACAGATTACAAAATGCCTCGAAATGTGTTTCGGAAACTACTACTGGTCTCCCAGGAATCGATAAAAGCGTAGACAGTTTGAGACATTACTCCCATGGAGAAAAGTGCTCGTGGTGCGTGTTGTATTCAATACCGATGCAATTTCTGTGTTTCATCAACACTCTGAAAGTCCACAGATTACAGAATGCCTCAAAATGTGTTTAGAAAACTACTACTGGTCTCCCAGGAATCGATTAAAGCGTAGACAGTTTGAGACATTACTCCCATGGAGAAAAGTGCGCATGGTGCGTGTTATATTCAATCCTGATGCAATTTCTGTGTTTCATCAACACTCTGAACGTCCACAGATTACAAAATGCCTCGAAATGTGTTTCGGAAATTACTACTGGTCTCCCAGGAATCGATAAAAGCGTAGACAGTTTGAGACATTACTCCCATGGAGAAAAGTGCTCGTGGTGCGTGTTGTATTCAATACCGATGCTATTTCTGTGTTTCATCAACACTCTGAACGTCCACAGATTACAAAATGCCTCAAAATGTGTTTCAGAAACTACTACTGGTCTCCCAGGAATCGATAAAAGCGTAGACAGTTTGAGACATTACTCCCATGGAGAAAAGTGCTCGTGGTGCGTGTTGTATTCAATACCGATGCTATTTCTGTGTTTCATCAACACTCTGAACGTCCACAGATTACAGAATGCCTCAAAATGTGTTTAGAAAACTACTACTGGTCTCCCAGGAATCGATTAAAGCGTAGACTGTTTGAGACATTACTCCCATGGAGAAAAGTGCGCATGGTGCGTGTTATATTCAATCCTGATGCAATTTCTGTGTTTCGTCAACACTCTGAACGTCCACAGATTACAAAATGCCTCCAAATGTGTTTCAGAAACTACTACTGGTCTCCCAGGAATCGATAAAAGCGTAGACAGTTTGAGACATTACTCCCATGGAGAAAAGTGCTCGTGGTGCGTGTTGTATTCAATACCGATGCAATTTCTGTGTTTCTTCAACACTCTGAACGTCCACAGATTACAAAATGCCTCGAAATGTGTTTCGGAAACTACTACTGGTCTCCCAGGAATCGATAAAAGCGTAGACAGTTTGAGACATTACTCCCATGGAGAAAAGTGCTTGTGGTGCGTGTTGTATTCAATACCGATGCAATTTCTGTGTTTCATCAACACTCTGAAAGTCCACAGATTACAGAATGCCTCAAAATGTGTTTAGAAAACTACTACTGGTCTCCCAGGAATCGATTAAAGCGTAGACAGTTTGAGACATTACTCCCATGGAGAAAAGTGCGCATGGTGCGTGTTATATTCAATCCTGATGCAATTTCTGTGTTTCATCAACACTCTGAACGTCCACAGATTACAAAATGCCTCGAAATGTGTTTCGGAAATTACTACTGGTCTCCCAGGAATCGATAAAAGCGTAGACAGTTTGAGACATTACTCCCATGGAGAAAAGTGCTCGTGGTGCGTGTTGTATTCAATACCGATGCAATTTCTGTGTTTCATCAACACTCTGAACGTCCACAGATTACAGAATGAATCAAAATGTGTTTAGAAAACTACTACTGGTCTCCCAGGAATCGATAAAAGTGTAGACAGTTTGAGACATTACTCCCATGGAGAAAAGTGCTCGTGGTGCGTGTTGTATTCAATACCGATGCTATTTCTGTGTTTCATCAACACTCTGAACGTCCACAGATTACAAAATGCCTCAAAATGTGTTTCAGAAACTACTACTGGTCTCCCAGGAATCGATAAAAGCGTAGACAGTTTGAGACATTACTCCCATGGAGAAAAGTGCGCATGGTGCGTGTTATATTCAATCCTGATGCAATTTCTGTGTTTCATCAACACTCTGAACGTCCACAGATTACAGAATGAATCAAAATGTGTTTAGAAAACTACTACTGGTCTCCCAGGAATCGATAAAAGTGTAGACAGTTTGAGACATTACTCCCATGGAGAAAAGTGCTCGTGGTGCGTGTTGTATTCAATACCGATGCAATTTCTGTGTTTCATCAACACTCTGAAAGTCCACAGATTACAGAATGCCTCAAAATGTGTTTAGAAAACTACTACTGGTCTCCCAGGAATCGATTAAAGCGTAGACAGTTTGAGACATTACTCCCATGGAGAAAAGTGCGCATGGTGCGTGTTATATTCAATCCTGATGCAATTTCTGTGTTTCATCAACACTCTGAACGTCCACAGATTACAGAATGAATCAAAATGTGTTTAGAAAACTACTACTGGTCTCCCAGGAATCGATAAAAGTGTAGACAGTTTGAGACATTACTCCCATGGAGAAAAGTGCTCGTGGTGCGTGTTGTATTCAATACCGATGCTATTTCTGTGTTTCATCAACACTCTGAACGTCCACAGATTACAAAATGCCTCAAAATGTGTTTCAGAAACTACTACTGGTCTCCCAGGAATCGATAAAAGCGTAGACAGTTTGAGACATTACTCCCATGGAGAAAAGTGCTCGTGGTGCGTGTTGTATTCAATACCGATGCTATTTCTGTGTTTCATCAACACTCTGAACGTCCACAGATTACAGAATGCCTCAAAATGTGTTTAGAAAACTACTACTGGTCTCCCAGGAATCGATTAAAGCGTAGACTGTTTGAGACATTACTCCCATGGAGAAAAGTGCGCATGGTGCGTGTTATATTCAATCCTGATGCAATTTCTGTGTTTCGTCAACACTCTGAACGTCCACAGATTACAAAATGCCTCCAAATGTGTTTCAGAAACTACTACTGGTCTCCCAGGAATCGATAAAAGCGTAGACAGTTTGAGACATTACTCCCATGGAGAAAAGTGCTCGTGGTGCGTGTTGTATTCAATACCGATGCAATTTCTGTGTTTCTTCAACACTCTGAACGTCCACAGATTACAAAATGCCTCGAAATGTGTTTCGGAAACTACTACTGGTCTCCCAGGAATCGATAAAAGCGTAGACAGTTTGAGACATTACTCCCATGGAGAAAAGTGCTTGTGGTGCGTGTTGTATTCAATACCGATGCAATTTCTGTGTTTCATCAACACTCTGAAAGTCCACAGATTACAGAATGCCTCAAAATGTGTTTAGAAAACTACTACTGGTCTCCCAGGAATCGATTAAAGCGTAGACAGTTTGAGACATTACTCCCATGGAGAAAAGTGCGCATGGTGCGTGTTATATTCAATCCTGATGCAATTTCTGTGTTTCATCAACACTCTGAACGTCCACAGATTACAAAATGCCTCGAAATGTGTTTCGGAAATTACTACTGGTCTCCCAGGAATCGATAAAAGCGTAGACAGTTTGAGACATTACTCCCATGGAGAAAAGTGCTCGTGGTGCGTGTTGTATTCAATACCGATGCAATTTCTGTGTTTCATCAACACTCTGAACGTCCACAGATTACAGAATGAATCAAAATGTGTTTAGAAAACTACTACTGGTCTCCCAGGAATCGATAAAAGTGTAGACAGTTTGAGACATTACTCCCATGGAGAAAAGTGCTCGTGGTGCGTGTTGTATTCAATACCGATGCTATTTCTGTGTTTCATCAACACTCTGAACGTCCACAGATTACAAAATGCCTCAAAATGTGTTTCAGAAACTACTACTGGTCTCCCAGGAATCGATAAAAGCGTAGACAGTTTGAGACATTACTCCCATGGAGAAAAGTGCTCGTGGTGCGTGTTGTATTCAATACCGATGCTATTTCTGTGTTTCATCAACACTCTGAACGTCCACAGATTACAGAATGCCTCAAAATGTGTTTAGAAAACTACTACTGGTCTCCCAGGAATCGATTAAAGCGTAGACTGTTTGAGACATTACTCCCATGGAGAAAAGTGCGCATGGTGCGTGTTATATTCAATCCTGATGCAATTTCTGTGTTTCGTCAACACTCTGAACGTCCACAGATTACAAAATGCCTCCAAATGTGTTTCAGAAACTACTACTGGTCTCCCAGGAATCGATAAAAGCGTAGACAGTTTGAGACATTACTCCCATGGAGAAAAGTGCTCGTGGTGCGTGTTGTATTCAATACCGATGCAATTTCTGTGTTTCTTCAACACTCTGAACGTCCACAGATTACAAAATGCCTCCAAATGTGTTTCAGAAACTACTACTGGTCTCCCAGGAATCGATAAAAGCGTAGACAGTTTGAGACATTACTCCCATGGAGAAAAGTGCTCGTGGTGCGTGTTGTATTCAATACCGATGCAATTTCTGTGTTTCTTCAACACTCTGAACGTCCACAGATTACAAAATGCCTCCAAATGTGTTTCGGAAGCTACTACTGGTCTCCCAGGAATCGATAAAAGCGTAGACAGTTTGAGACATTACTCCCATGGAGAAAAGTGCTCGTGGTGCGTGTTGTATTCAATACCGATGCAATTTCTGTGTTTCATCAACACTCTGAACGTCCACAGATTACAGAATGCCTCAAAATGTGTTTAGAAAACTACTACTGGTCTCCCAGGAATCGATTAAAGCGTAGACAGTTTGAGACATTACTCCCATGGAGAAAAGTGCGCATGGTGCGTGTTATATTCAATCCTGATGCAATTTCTGTGTTTCATCAACACTCTGAACGTCCACAGATTACAAAATTCCTCCAAATGTGTTTCGGAAACTACTACTGGTCTCCCAGGAATCGATCAAAGCGTAGACAGTTTGAGACATTACTCCCATGGAGAAAAGTGCTCGTGGTGCGTGTTGTATTCAATACCGATGCAATTTCTGTGTTTCATCAACACTCTGAACGTCCACAGATTACAAAATGCCTCCAAATGTGTTTCAGAAACTACTACTGGTCTCCCAGGAATCGATAAAAGCGTAGACAGTTTGAGACATTACTCCCATGGAGAAAAGTGCTCGTGGTGCGTGTTGTATTCAATACCGATGCAATTTCTGTGTTTCTTCAACACTCTGAACGTCCACAGATTACAAAATGCCTACAAATGTGTTTCGGAAGCTACTACTGGTCTCCCAGGAATCGATAAAAGCGTAGACAGTTTGAGACATTACTCCCATGGAGAAAAGTGCTCGTGGTGCGTGTTGTATTCAATACCGATGCAATTTCTGTGTTTCATCAACACTCTGAACGTCCACAGATTACAGAATGCCTCAAAATGTGTTTAGAAAACTACTACTGGTCTCCCAGGAATCGATTAAAGCGTAGACAGTTTGAGACATTACTCCCATGGAGAAAAGTGCGCATGGTGCGTGTTATATTCAATCCTGATGCAATTTCTGTGTTTCATCAACACTCTGAACGTCCACAGATTACAAAATGCCTCCAAATGTGTTTCGGAAACTACTACTGGTCTCCCAGGAATCGATCAAAGCGTAGACAGTTTGAGACATTACTCCCATGGAGAAAAGTGCTCGTGGTGCGTGTTGTATTCAATACCGATGCAATTTCTGTGTTACATCAACACTCTGAACGTCCACAGATTACAAAATGCCTCCAAATGTGTTTCAGAAACTACTACTGGTCTCCCAGGAATCGATAAAAGCGTAGACAGTTTGAGACATTACTCCCATGGAGAAAAGTGCTCGTGGTGCGTGTTGTATTCAATACCGATGCAATTTCTGTGTTTCATCAACACTCTGAACGTCCACAGATTACAAAATGCCTCCAAATGTGTTTCAGAAACTACTACTGGTCTCCCAGGAATCGATAAAAGCGTAGACAGTTTGAGACATTACTCCCATGGAGAAAAGTGCTCGTGGTGCGTGTTGTATTCAATACCGATGCAATTTCTGTGTTTCTTCAACACTCAGAACGTCCACAGATTACAAAATGCCTCCAAATGTGTTTCGGAAACTACTACTGGTCTCCCAGGAATCGATAAAAGCGTAGACAGTTTGAGACATTACTCCCATGGAGAAAAGTGCTCGTGGTGCGTGTTGTATTCAATACCGATGCAATTTCTGTGTTTCATCAACACTCTGAACGTCCACAGATTACAGAATGCCTCAAAATGTGTTTAGAAAACTACTACTGGTCTCCCAGGAATCGATTAAAGCGTAGACAGTTTGAGACATTACTCCCATGGAGAAAAGTGCGCATGGTGCGTGTTATATTCAATCCTGATGCAATTTCTGTGTTTCATCAACACTCTGAACGTCCACAGATTACAAAATGCCTCCAAATGTGTTTCGGAAACTACTACTGGTCTCCCAGGAATCGATCAAAGCGTAGACAGTTTGAGACATTACTCCCATGGAGAAAAGTGCTCGTGGTGCGTGTTGTATTCAATACCGATGCAATTTCTGTGTTTCATCAAATCTCTGAACGTCCACAGATTACAAAATGCCTCCAAATGTGTTTCAGAAACTACTACTGGTCTCCCAGGAATCGATCAAAGCGTAGACAGTTTGAGACATTACTCCCATGGAGAAAAGTGCTCGTGGTGCGTGTTGTATTCAATACCGATGCAATTTCTGTGTTTCATCAACACTCTGAAAGTCCACAGATTACAAAATGCCTCCAAATGTGTTTCAGAAACTACTACTGGTCTCCCAGGAATCGATCAAAGCGTAGACAGTTTGAGACATTACTCCCATGGAGTAAAGTGCTCGTGGTGCGTGTTGTATTCAATACCGATGCAATTTTTGTGTTTCATCAACACTCTGAACGTCCACAGATTACAGAATGCCTCAAAATGTGTTTAGAAAACTACTACTGGTCTCCCAGGAATCGATAAAAGCGTAGACAGTTTGAGACATTACTCCCATGGAGAAAAGTGCGCATGGTGCGTGTTATATTCAATCCTGATGCAATTTCTGTGTTTCATCAACACTCTGAACGTCCACAGATTACAAAATGCCTCCAAATGTGTTTCGGAAACTACTACTGGTCTCCCAGGAATCGATAAAAGCGTAGACAGTTTGAGACATTACTCCCATGGAGAAAAGTGCTCGTGGAGCGTGTTGTATTCAATACCGATGCAATTTCTGTGTTTCATCAACAGTCTGAACGTCCACAGATTACAGAATGCCTCAAAATGTGTTTAGAAAACTACTACTGGTCTCCCAGGAATCGATAAAAGCGTAGACAGTTTGAGACATTACTCCCATGGAGAAAAGTGCGCATGGTGCGTGTTATATTCAATCCTGATGCAATTTCTGTGTTTCGTCAACACTCTGAACGTCCACAGATTACAAAATGCCTCCAAATGTGTTTCGGAAACTACTACTGGTCTCCCAGGAATCGATAAAAGCGTAGACAGTTTGAGACATTACTCCCATGGAGAAAAGTGCTCGTGGTGCGTGTTGTATTCAATACCGATGCAATTTCTGTGTTTCATCAACACTCTGAACGTCCACAGATTACAAAATGCGTCCAAATGTGTTTCAGAAACTACTACTGGTCTCCCAGGAATCGATCAAAGCGTAGACAGTTTGAGACATTACTCCCATGGAGAAAAGTGCTCGTGGTGCGTGTTGTATTCAATACCGATGCAATTTCTGTGTTTCTTCAACACTCTGAACGTCCACAGATTACAAAATGCCTCCAAATGTGTTTCAGAAACTACTACTGGTCTCCCAGGAATCGATAAAAGCGTAGACAGTTTGAGACATTACTCCCATGGAGAAAAGTGCTCGTGGTGCGTGTTGTATTCAATACCGATGCAATTTCTGTGTTTCTTCAACACTCTGAACCGTCCACAGATTACAAAATGCCTCCAAATGTGTTTCGGAAACTACTACTGTCTCCCAGGAATCGATAAAAGCGTAGACAGTTTGAGACATTACTCCCATGGAGAAAAGTGCGCATGGTGCGTGTTATATTCAATCCTGATGCAATTTCTGTGTTTCATCAACACTCTGAACGTCCACAGATTACAAAATGCCTCCAAATGTGTTTCGGAAACTACTACTGGTCTCCCAGGAATCGATAAAAGCGTAGACAGTTTGAGACATTATTCCCATGGAGAAAAGTGCTCGTGGTGCGTGTTGTATTCAATACCGATGCAATTTCTGTGTTTCATCAACACTCTGAACGTCCACAGATTACAAAATGCCTCCAAATGTGTTTCAGAAACTACTACTGGTCTCCCAGGAATCGATCAAAGCGTAGACAGTTTGAGACATTACTCCCATGGAGAAAAGTGCTCGTGGTGCGTGTTGTATTCAATACCGATGCAATTTCTGTGTTTCTTCAACACTCTGAACGTCCACAGATTACAAAATGCCTCCAAATGTGTTTCAGAAACTACTACTGGTCTCCCAGGAATCGATAAAAGCGTAGACAGTTTGAGACATTACTCCCATGGAGAAAAGTGCTCGTGGTGCGTGTTGTATTCAATACCGATGCAATTTCTGTGTTTCTTCAACACTCTGAACGTCCACAGATTACAAAATGCCTCCAAATGTGTTTCGGAAACTACTACTGGTCTCCCAGGAATCGATAAAAGCGTAGACAGTTTGAGACATTACTCCCATGGAGAAAAGTGCTCGTGGTGCGTGTTGTATTCAATACCGATGCAATTTCTGTGTTTCATCAACACTCTGAACGTCCACAGATTACAGAATGCCTCAAAATGTGTTTAGAAAACTACTACTGGTCTCCCAGGAATCGATTAAAGCGTAGACAGTTTGAGACATTACTCCCATGGAGAAAAGTGCGCATGGTGCGTGTTATATTCAATCCTGATGCAATTTCTGTGTTTCATCAACACTCTGAACGTCCACAGATTACAAAATGCCTCCAAATGTGTTTCGGAAACTACTACTGGTCTCCCAGGAATCGATCAAAGCGTAGACAGTTTGAGACATTACTCCCATGGAGAAAAGTGCTCGTGGTGCGTGTTGTATTCAATACCGATGCAATTTCTGTGTTTCATCAAATCTCTGAACGTTTACAGATTACAAAATGCCTCCAAATGTGTTTCAGAAACTACTACTGGTCTCCCAGGAATCGATCAAAGCGTAGACAGTTTGAGACATTACTCCCATGGAGAAAAGTGCTCGTGGTGCGTGTTGTATTCAATACCGATGCAATTTCTGTGTTTCATCAACACTCTGAAAGTCCACAGATTACAAAATGCCTCCAAATGTGTTCCAGAAACTACTACTGGTCTCCCAGGAATCGATCAAAGCGTAGACAGTTTGAGACATTACTCCCATGGAGAAAAGTGCTCGTGGTGCGTGTTGTATTCAATACCGATGCAATTTCTGTGTTTCATCAACACTCTGAACGTCCACAGATTACAGAATGCCTCAAAATGTGTTTAGAAAACTACTACTGGTCTCCCAGGAATCGATAAAAGCGTAGACAGTTTGAGACATTACTCCCATGGAGAAAAGTGCGCATGGTGCGTGTTATATTCAATCCTGATGCAATTTCTGTGTTTCATCAACACTCTGAACGTCCACAGATTACAAAATGCCTCCAAATGTGTTTCGGAAACTACTACTGGTCTCCCAGGAATCGATAAAAGCGTAGACAGTTTGAGACATTACTCCCATGGAGAAAAGTGCTCGTGGTAAGTGTTGTACTCAATACCGATGCAATTTCTGTGTTTCATCAACAGTCTGAACGTCCACAGATTACAGAATGCCTCAAAATGTGTTTAGAAAACTACTACTGGTCTCCCAGGAATCGATAAAAGCGTAGACAGTTTGAGACATTACTCCCATGGAGAAAAGTGCGCATGGTGCGTGTTATATTCAATCCTGATGCAATTTCTGTGTTTCGTCAACACTCTGAACGTCCACAGATTACAAAATGCCTCCAAATGTGTTTCAGAAACTACTACTGGTCTCCCAGGAATCGATAAAAGCGTAGACAGTTTGAGACATTACTCCCATGGAGAAAAGTGCTCGTGGTGCGTGTTGTATTCAATACCGATGCTATTTCTGTGTTTCTTCAACACTCTGAACGTCCACAGATTACAAAATGCCTCGAAATGTATTTCGGAAACTACTACTGGTCTCCCAGAAATCGATAAAAGCGTAGTCAGTTTGAGACATTACTCCCATGGAGAAAAGTGCTCGTGGTGCGTGTTGTATTCAATACCGATGCAATTTCTGTGTTTCATCAACACTCTGAACGTCCACAGATTACAAAATGCCTCCAAATGTGTTTCGGAAACTACTACTGGTCTCCCAGGAATCGATAAAAGCGTAGACAGTTTGAGACATTACTCCCATGGAGAAAAGTGCTCGTGGTGCGTGTTGTATTCAATACCGATGCAATTTCTGTGTTTCATCAACACTCTGAACGTCCACAGATTACAAAATGCCTCCAAATGTGTTCCAGAAACTACTACTGGTCTCCCAGGAATCGATCAAAGCGTAGACAGTTTGAGACATTACTCCCATGGAGAAAAGTGCTCGTGGTGCGTGTTGTATTCAATACCGATGCAATTTCTGTGTTTCTTCAACACTCTGAACGTCCACAGATTACAAAATGCCTCCAAATGTGTTTCAGAAACTACTACTGGTCTCCCAGGAATCGATAAAAGCGTAGACAGTTTGAGACATTACTCCCATGGAGAAAAGTGCTCGTGGTGCGTGTTGTATTCAATACCGATGCAATTTCTGTGTTTCTTCAACACTCTGAACGTCCACAGATTACAAAATGCCTCCAAATGTGTTTCGGAAACTACTACTGGTCTCCCAGGAATCGATAAAGGCGTAGACAGTTTTAGACATTACTCCCATGGAGAAAAGTGCTCGTGGTGCGTGTTGTATTCAATACCGATGCAATTTCTGTGTTTCATCAACACTCTGAACGTCCACAGA
The DNA here is from genome assembly GCF_023897955.1 of Schistocerca gregaria. NCBI lineage: Eukaryota > Metazoa > Arthropoda > Insecta > Orthoptera > Acrididae > Schistocerca > Schistocerca gregaria. The sequence continues at coordinate 27,818 of NW_026062037.1, read as the reverse complement.
TTACAGAATGCCTCAAAATGTGTTTAGAAAACTACTACTGGTCTTCCAGGAATCGATTAAAGCGTAGACAGTTTGAGACATTACTCCCATGGAGAAAAGTGCGCATGGTGCGTGTTATATTCAATCCTGATGCAATTTCTGTGTTTCATCAACACTCTGAACGTCCACAGATTACAAAATGCCTCCAAATGTGTTTCGGAAACTACTACTGGTCTCCCAGGAATCGATCAAAGCGTAGACAGTTTGAGACATTACTCCCATGGAGAAAAGTGCTCGTGGTGCGTGTTGTATTCAATACCGATGCAATTTCTGTGTCTCATCAAATCTCTGAACGTCCACAGATTACAAAATGCCTCCAAATGTGTTTCAGAAACTACTACTGGTCTCCCAGGAATCGATCAAAGCGTAGACAGTTTGAGACATTACTCCCATGGAGAAAAGTGCTCGTGGTGCGTGTTGTATTCAATACCGATGCAATTTCTGTGTTTCATCAACACTCTGAAAGTCCACAGATTACAAAATGCCTCCAAATGTGTTTCAGAAACTACTACTGGTCTCCCAGGAATCGATCAAAGCGTAGACAGTTTGAGACATTACTCCCATGGAGGAAAGTGCTCGTGGTGCGTGTTGTATTCAATACCGATGCAATTTCTGTGTTTCTTCAACACTCTGAACGTCCACAGATTACAAAATGCCTCCAAATGTGTTTCGGAAACTACTACTGGTCTCCCAGGAATCGATAAAGGCGTAGACAGTTTTAGACATTACTCCCATAGAGAAAAGTGCTCGTGGTGCGTGTTGTATTCAATACCGATGCAATTTCTGTGTTTCATCAACACTCTGAACGTCCACAGATTACAGAATGCCTCAAAATGTGTTTAGAAAACTACTACTGGTCTTCCAGGAATCGATTAAAGCGTAGACAGTTTGAGACATTACTCCCATGGAGAAAAGTGCGCATGGTGCGTGTTATATTCAATCCTGATGCAATTTCTGTGTTTCATCAACACTCTGAACGTCCACAGATTACAAAATGCCTCCAAATGTGTTTCGGAAACTACTACTGGTCTCCCAGGAATCGATCAAAGCGTAGACAGTTTGAGACATTACTCCCATGGAGAAAAGTGCTCGTGGTGCGTGTTGTATTCAATACCGATGCAATTTCTGTGTTTCATCAAATCTCTGAACGTCCACAGATTACAAAATGCCTCCAAATGTGTTTCAGAAACTACTACTGGTCTCCCAGGAATCGATCAAAGCGTAGACAGTTTGAGACATTACTCCCATGGAGAAAAGTGCTCGTGGTGCGTGTTGTATTCAATACCGATGCAATTTCTGTGTTTCATAAACACTCTGAACGTCCACAGATTACAGAATGCCTCAAAATGTGTTTAGAAAACTACTACTGGTCTCCCAGGAATCGATAAAAGCGTAGACAGTTTGAGACATTACTCCCATGGAGAAAAGTGCGCATGGTGCGTGTTATATTCAATCCTGATGCAATTTCTGTGTTTCATCAACACTCTGAACGTCCACAGATTACAAAATGCCTCCAAATGTGTTTCGGAAACTACTACTGGTCTCCCAGGAATCGATAAAAGCGTAGACAGTTTGAGACATTACTCCCATGGAGAAAAGTGCTCGTGGAGCGTGTTGTATTCAATACCGATGCAATTTCTGTGTTTCATCAACAGTCTGAACGTCCACAGATTACAGAATGCCTCAAAATGTGTTTAGAAAACTACTACTGGTCTCCCAGGGATCGATAAAAGCGTAGACAGTTTGAGACATTACTCCCATGGAGAAAAGTGCGCATGGTGCGTGTTATATTCAATCCTGATGCAATTTCTGTGTTTCGTCAACACTCTGAACGTCCACAGATTACAAAATGCCTCCAAATGTGTTCCAGAAACTACTACTGGTCTCCCAGGAATCGATCAAAGCGTAGACAGTTTGAGACATTACTCCCATGGAGAAAAGTGCTCGTGGTGCGTGTTGTATTCAATACCGATGCAATTTCTGTGTTTCTTCAACACTCTGAACGTCCACAGATTACAAAATGCCTCCAAATGTGTTTCAGAAACTACTACTGGTCTCCCAGGAATCGATAAAAGCGTAGACAGTTTGAGACATTACTCCCATGGAGAAAAGTGCTCGTGGTGCGTGTTGTATTCAATACCGATGCAATTTCTGTGTTTCTTCAACACTCTGAACGTCCACAGATTACAAAATGCCTCCAAATGTGTTTCGGAAACTACTACTGGTCTCCCAGGAATCGATAAAAGCGTAGACAGTTTTAGACATTACTCCCATGGAGAAAAGTGCTCGTGGTGCGTGTTGTATTCAATACCGATGCAATTTCTGTGTTTCATCAACACTCTGAACGTCCACAGATTACAGAATGCCTCAAAATGTGTTTAGAAAACTACTACTGGTCTCCCAGGAATCGATTAAAGCGTAGACAGTTTGAGACATTACTCCCATGGAGAAAAGTGCGCATGGTGCGTGTTATATTCAATCCTGATGCAATTTCTGTGTTTCATCAACACTCTGAACGTCCACAGATTACAAAATGCCTCCAAATGTGTTTCGGAAACTACTACTGGTCTCCCAGGAATCGATCAAAGCGTAGACAGTTTGAGACATTACTCCCATGGAGAAAAGTGCTCGTGGTGCGTGTTGTATTCAATACCGATGCAATTTCTGTGTTTCATCAAATCTCTGAACGTCCACAGATTACAAAATGCCTCCAAATGTGTTTCAGAAACTACTACTGGTCTCCCAGGAATCGATCAAAGCGTAAACAGTTTGAGACATTACTCCCATGGAGAAAAGTGCTCGTGGTGCGTGTTGTATTCAATACCGATGCAATTTCTGTGTTTCATCAACACTCTGAAAGTCCACAGATTACAAAATGCCTCCAAATGTGTTTCAGAAACTACTACTGGTCTCCCAGGAATCGATCAAAGCGTAGACAGTTTGAGACATTACTCCCATGGAGAAAAGTGCTCGTGGTGCGTGTTGTATTCAATACCGATGCAATTTCTGTGTTTCATCAACACTCTGAACGTCCACAGATTACAGAATGCCTCAAAATGTGTTTAGAAAACTACTACTGGTCTCCCAGGAATCGATAAAAGCGTAGACAGTTTGAGACATTACTCCCATGGAGAAAAGTGCGCATGGTGCGTGTTATATTCAATCCTGATGCAATTTCTGTGTTTCATCAACACTCTGAACGTCCACAGATTACAAAATGTCTCCAAATGTGTTTCGGAAACTACTACTGGTCTCCCAGGAATCGATAAAAGCGTAGACAGTTTGAGACATTACTCCCATGGAGAAAAGTGCTCGTGGAGCGTGTTGTATTCAATACCGATGCAATTTCTGTGTTTCATCAACAGTCTGAACGTCCACAGATTACAGAATGCCTCAAAATGTGTTTAGAAAACTACTACTGGTCTCCCAGGGATCGATAAAAGCGTAGACAGTTTGAGACATTACTCCCATGGAGAAAAGTGCGCATGGTGCGTGTTATATTCAATCCTGATGCAATTTCTGTGTTTCGTCAACACTCTGAACGTCCACAGATTACAAAATGCCTCCAAATGTGTTTCAGAAACTACTACTGGTCTCCCAGGAATCGATAAAAGCGTAGACAGTTTGAGACATTACTCCCATGGAGAAAAGTGCTCGTGGTGCGTGTTGTATTCAATACCGATGCAATTTCTGTGTTTCATCAAATCTCTGAACGTCCACAGATTACAAAATGCCTCCAAATGTGTTTCAGAAACTACTACTGGTCTCCCAGGAATCGATCAAAGCGTAGACAGTTTGAGACATTACTCCCATGGAGAAAAGTGCTCGTGGTGCGTGTTGTATTCAATACCGATGCAATTTCTGTGTTTCATCAACACTCTGAAAGTCCACAGATTACAAAATGCCTCCAAATGTGTTTCAGAAACTACTACTGGTCTCCCAGGAATCGATCAAAGCGTAGACAGTTTGAGACATTACTCCCATGGAGAAAAGTGCTCGTGGTGCGTGTTGTATTCAATATCGATGCAATTTCTGTGTTTCATCAACACTCTGAACGTCCACAGATTACAGAATGCCTCAAAATGTGTTTAGAAAACTACTACTGGTCTCCCAGGAATCGATAAAAGCGTAGACAGTTTGAGACATTACTCCCATGGAGAAAAGTGCGCATGGTGCGTGTTATATTCAATCCTGATGCAATTTCTGTGTTTCATCAACACTCTGAACGTCCACAGATTACAAAATGCCTCCAAATGTGTTTCGGAAACTACTACTGGTCTCCCAGGAATCGATAAAAGCGTAGACAGTTTGAGACATTACTCCCATGGAGAAAAGTGCTCGTGGAGCGTGTTGTATTCAATACCGATGCAATTTCTGTGTTTCATCAACAGTCTGAACGTCCACAGATTACAGAATGCCTCAAAATGTGTTTAGAAAACTACCACTGGTCTCCCAGGGATCGATAAAAGCGTAGACAGTTTGAGACATTACTCCCATGGAGAAAAGTGCGCATGGTGCGTGTTATATTCAATCCTGATGCAATTTCTGTGTTTCGTCAACACTCTGAACGTCCACAGATTACAAAATGCCTCGAAATGTATTTCGGAAACTACTACTGGTCTCCCAGAAATCGATAAAAGCGTAGTCAGTTTGAGACATTACTCCCATGGAGAAAAGTGCTCGTGGTGCGTGTTGTATTCAATACCGATGCAATTTCTGTGTTTCATCAACACTCTGAACGTCCACAGATTACAAAATGCCTCCAAATGTGTTTCGGAAACTACTACTGGTCTCCCAGGAATCGATAAAAGCGTAGACAGTTTGAGACATTACTCCCATGGAGAAAAGTGCTCGTGGTGCGTGTTGTATTCAATACCGATGCAATTTCTGTGTTTCATCAACACTCTGAACGTCCACAGATTACAAAATGCCTCCAAATGTGTTCCAGAAACTACTACTGGTCTCCCAGGAATCGATCAAAGCGTAGACAGTTTGAGACATTACTCCCATGGAGAAAAGTGCTCGTGGTGCGTGTTGTATTCAATACCGATGCAATTTCTGTGTTTCTTCAACACTCTGAACGTCCACAGATTACAAAATGCCTCCAAATGTGTTTCAGAAACTACTACTGGTCTCCCAGGAATCGATAAAAGCGTAGACAGTTTGAGACATTACTCCCATGGAGAAATGTGCTCGTGGTGCGTGTTGTATTCAATACCGATGCAATTTCTGTGTTTCTTCAACACTCTGAACGTCCACAGATTACAAAATGCCTCCAAATGTGTTTCGGAAACTACTACTGGTCTCCCAGGAATCGATAAAAGCGTAGACAGTTTTAGACATTACTCCCATGGAGAAAAGTGCTCGTGGTGCGTGTTGTATTCAATACCGATGCAATTTCTGTGTTTCATCAACACTCTGAACGTCCACAGATTACAGAATGCCTCAAAATGTGTTTAGAAAACTACTACTGGTCTCCCAGGAATCGATTAAAGCGTAGACAGTTTGAGACATTACTCCCATGGAGAAAAGTGCGCATGGTGCGTGTTATATTCAATCCTGCTGCAATTTCTGTGTTTCATCAACACTCTGAACGTCCACAGATTACAAAATGCCTCCAAATGTGTTTCGGAAACTACTACTGGTCTCCCAGGAATCGATCAAAGCGTAGACAGTTTGAGACATTACTCCCATGGAGAAAAGTGCTCGTGGTGCGTGTTGTATTCAATACCGATGCAATTTCTGTGTTTCATCAAATCTCTGAACGTCCACAGATTACAAAATGCCTCCAAATGTGTTTCAGAAACTACTACTGGTCTCCCAGGAATCGATCAAAGCGTAGACAGTTTGAGACATTACTCCCATGGAGAAAAGTGCTCGTGGTGCGTGTTGTATTCAATACCGATGCAATTTCTGTGTTTCATCAACACTCTGAAAGTCCACAGATTACAAAATGCCTCCAAATGTGTTTCAGAAACTACTACTGGTCTCCCAGGAATCGATCAAAGCGTAGACAGTTTGAGACATTACTCCCATGGAGAAAAGTGCTCGTGGTGCGTGTTGTATTCAATACCGATGCAATTTCTGTGTTTCATCAACACTCTGAACGTCCACAGATTACAGAATGCCTCAAAATGTGTTTAGAAAACTACTACTGGTCTCCCAGGAATCGATAAAAGCGTAGACAGTTTGAGACATTACTCCCATGGAGAAAAGTGCGCATGGTGCGTGTTATATTCAATCCTGCTGCAATTTCTGTGTTTCATCAACACTCTGAACGTCCACAGATTACAAAATGTCTCCAAATGTGTTTCGGAAACTACTACTGGTCTCCCAGGAATCGATAAAAGCGTAGACAGTTTGAGACATTACTCCCATGGAGAAAAGTGCTCGTGGAGCGTGTTGTATTCAATACCGATGCAATTTCTGTGTTTCATCAACAGTCTGAACGTCCACAGATTACAGAATGCCTCAAAATGTGTTTAGAAAACTACTACTGGTCTCCCAGGGATCGATAAAAGCGTAGACAGTTTGAGACATTACTCCCATGGAGAAAAGTGCGCATGGTGCGTGTTATATTCAATCCTGATGCAATTTCTGTGTTTCGTCAACACTCTGAACGTCCACAGATTACAAAATGCCTCCAAATGTGTTTCAGAAACTACTACTGGTCTCCCAGGAATCGATAAAAGCGTAGACAGTTTGAGACATTACTCCCATGGAGAAAAGTGCTCGTGGTGCGTGTTGTATTCAATACCGATGCAATTTCTGTGTTTCTTCAACACTCTGAACGTCCACAGATTACAAAATGCCTCGAAATGTATTTCGGAAACTACTACTGGTCTCCCAGGAATCGATAAAAGCGTAGACAGTTTGAGACATTACTCCCATGGAGAAAAGTGCTCGTGGTGCGTGTTGTATTCAATACCGATGCAATTTCTGTGTTTCATCAACACTCTGAACGTCCACAGATTACAGAATGCCTCAAAATGTGTTTAGAAAACTACTACTGGTCTCCCAGGAATCGATAAAAGCGTAGACAGTTTGAGACATTACTCCCATGGAGAAAAGTGCTCGTGGTGCCTGTTGTATTCAATACCGATGCAATTTCTGTGTTTCTTCAACACTCTGAACGCCCACAGATTACAAAATGCCTCCAAATGTGTTTCGGAAACTACTACTGGTCTCCCAGGAATCGATAAAAGCGTAGACAGTTTGAGACATTACTCCCATGGAGAAAAGTGCTCGTGGTGCGTGTTGTATTCAATACCGATGCAATTTCTGTGTTTCATCAACACTCTGAACGTCCACAGATTACAGAATGCCTCAAAATGTGTTTAGAAAACTACTACTGGTCTCCCAGGAATCGATAAAAGCGTAGACAGTTTGAGATATTACTCCCATGGAGAAAAGTGCTCGTGGTGCGTGTTATATTCAATCCTGATGCAATTTCTGTGTTTCATCAACACTCTGAACGTCCACAGATTACAAAATGCCTCCAAACGTGTTTCGGAAACTACTACTGGTCTCCCAGGAATCGATAAAAGCGTAGACAGTTTGAGACATTACTCCCATGGAGAAAAGTGCTCGTGGTGCGTGTTGTATTCAATACCGATGCAATTTCTGTGTTTCATCAACACTCTGAACGTCCACAGATTACAGAATGCCTCAAAATGTGTTTCGGAAACTACTACTGGTCTCCCAGGAATCGATAAAAGCGTAGACAGTTTGAGACATTACTCCCATGGAGAAAAGTGCTCGTGGTGCGTGTTGTATTCAATACCGATGCAATTTCTGTGTTTCTTCAACACTCTGAACGTCCACAGATTTCAAATTGCCTCCAAATGTGTTTCGGAAACTACTACTGGTCTCCCAGGAATCGATAAAAGCGTAGACAGTTTGAGACATTACTCCCATGGAGAAAAGTGCTCGTGGTGCGTGTTGTATTCAATACCGATGCAATTTCTGTGTTTCATCAACACTCTGTACGTCCACAGATTACAGAATGCCTCAAAATGTGTTTAGAAAACTACTACAGGTCTCCCAGGAATCGATAAAAGCGTAGACAGTTTGAGACATTACTCCCATGGAGAAAAGTGCTCGTGGTGCGTGTTGTATTCAATACCGATGCAATTTCTGTGTTTCTTCAACACTCTAAACGCCCACAGATTACAAAATGCCTCCAAATGTGTTTCGGAAACTACTACTGGTCTCCCAGGAATCGATAAAAGCGTAGACAGTTTGAGACATTACTCCCATGGAGAAAAGTGCGCATGGTGCGTGTTATATTCAATCCTGATGCAATTTCTGTGTTTCTTCAACACTCTAAACGCCCACAGATTACAAAATGCCTCCAAATGTGTTTCGGAAACTACTACTGGTCTCCCAGGAATCGATAAAAGCGTAGACAGTTTGAGACATTACTCCCATGGAGAAAAGTGCTCGTGGTGCGTGTTGTATTCAATACCGATGCAATTTCTGTGTTTCATCAACACTCTGAACGTCCACAGATTACAGAATGCCTCAAAATGTGTTTAGAAAACTACTACTGGTCTCCCAGGAATCGATAAAAGCGTAGACAGTTTGAGACATTACTCCCATGGAGAAAAGTGCTCGTGGTGCGTGTTGTATTCAATACCGATGCAATTTCTGTGTTTCATCAACACTCTGAACGTCCACAGATTACAGAATGCCTCAAAATGTGTTTAGAAAACTACTACTGGTCTCCCAGGAATCGATAAAAGCGTAGACAGTTTGAGACATTACTCCCATGGAGAAAAGTGCGCATGGTGCGTGTTATATTCAATCCTGATGCAATTTCTGTGTTTCATCAACACTCTGAACGTCCACAGATTACAAAATGCCTCCAAATGTGTTTCGGAAACTACTACTGGTCTCCCAGGAATCGATAAAAGCGTAGACAGTTTGAGACATTACTCCCATGGAGAAAAGTGCTCGTGGTGCGTGTTGTATTCAATACCGATGCAATTTCTGTGTTTCATCAACACTCTGAACGTCCACAGATTACAGAATGCCTCAAAATGTGTTTAGAAAACTACTACTGGTCTCCCAGGAATCGATAAAAGCGTAGACAGTTTGAGACATTACTCCCATGGAGAAAAGTGCTCGTGGTGCGTGTTGTATTCAATACCGATGCAATTTCTGTGTTTCTTCAACACTCTGAACGCCCACAGATTACAAAATGCCTCTAAATGTGTTTCGGAAACTACTACCGGTCTCCAAGGAATCGATAAAAGCGTAGACAGTTTGAGACATTACTCCCATGGAGAAAAGTGCTCGTGGTGCGTGTTCTATTCAATACCGATGCAATTTCTGTGTTTCTTCAACACTCTGAACGCCCACAGATTACAAAATGCCTCCAAATGTGTTTCGGAAACTACTACTGGTCTCCCAGGAATCGATAAAAGCGTAGACAGTTTGAGACATTACTCCCATGGAGAAAAGTGCTGGTGGGGCGTGTTGTATTCAATACCGATGCAATTTCTGTGTTTCATCAACACTCTGAACGTCCACAGATTACAGAATGCCTCAAAATGTGTTTAGAAAACTACTACTGGTCTCCCAGGAATCGATAAAAGCGTAGACAGTTTGAGACATTACTCCCATGGAGAAAAGTGCGCATGGTGCGTGTTATATTCAATCCTGATGCAATTTCTGTGTTTCATCAACACTCTGAACGTCCACAGATTACAAAATGCCTCAAAATGTGTTTCGGAAACTACTACTGGTCTCCCAGGAATCGATAAAAGCGTAGACAGTTTGAGACATTACTCCCATGGAGAAAGGTGCTCGTGGTGCGTGTTGTATTCAATACCGATGCAATTTCTGTGTTTCATCAACACTCTGAACGTCCACAGATTACAGAATGCCTCAAAATGTGTTTAGAAAACTACTACTGGTCTCCCAGGAATCGATAAAAGCGTAGACAGTTTGAGACATTACTCCCATGGAGAAAAGTGCTCGTGGTGCGTGTTGTATTCAATACCGATGCAATTTCTGTGTTTCATCAACACTCTGAACGTCCACAGATTACAGAATGCCTCAAAATGTGTTTAGAAAACTACTACAGGTCTCCCAGGAATCGATAAAAGCGTAGGCAGTTTGAGACATTACTCCCATGGAGAAAAGTGCTCGTGGTGCGTGTTGTATTCAATACCGATGCAACTTCTGTGTCTCTTCAACACTCTGAACGCCCACAGATTACAAAATGCCTCCAAATGTGTTTCGGAAACTACTACTGGTCTCCCAGGAATCGATAAAAGCGTAGACAGTTTGAGACATTACTCCCATGGAGAAAAGTGCTCGTGGTGCGTGTTGTATTCAATACCGATGCAATTTCTGTGTTTCATCAACACTCTGAACGTCAACAGATTACAGAATGCCTCAAAATGTGTTTAGAAAACTACTACAGGTCTCCCAGGAATCGATTAAAGCGTAGACAGTTTGAGACATTACTCCCATGGAGAAAAGTGCTCGTGGTGCGTGTTGTATTCAATACCGATGCAACTTCTGTGTTTCATCAACACTCTGAACGTCCACAAATTACAGAATGCCTCAAAATGTGTTTAGAAAACTACTACTGGTCTCCCAGGAATCGATAAAAGCGTAGACAGTTTGAGACATTACTCCCATGGAGAAAAGTGCTCGTGGTGCGTGTTGTATTCAATACCGATGCAATTTCTGTGTTTCATCAAAACTCTGAACGTCCACAGATTACAAAATGCCTCCAAATGTGTTTCGGAAACTACTACTGGTCTCCCAGGAATCGATAAAAGCGTAGACAGTTTGAGACATTACTCCCATGGAGAAAAGTGCTCGTGGTGCGTGTTGTATTCAATACCGATGCAATTTCTGTGTTTCATCAACACTCTGAACGTCCACAGATTACAAAATGCCTCCAAATGTGTTTCGGAAACTACTACTGGTCTCCCAGGAATCGATAAAAGCGTAGACAGTTTGAGACATTACTCCCATGGAGAAAAGTGCTCGTGGTGCGTGTTGTATTCAATACCGATGCAATTTCTGTGTTTCATCAACACTCTGAACGTCCACAGATTACAAAATGCCTCCAAATGTGTTTGGGAAACTACTACTGGTCTCCCAGGAATCGATAAAAGCGTAGACAGTTTGAGACATTACTCCCATGGAGAAAAGTGCCCGTGGTGCGTGTTGTATTCAATACCGATGCAATTTCTGTGTTTCATCAACACTCTGAACGTCCACAGATTACAGAATGCCTCAAAATGTGTTTAGAAAACTACTACTGGTCTCCCAGGAATCGATAAAAGCGTAGACAGTTTGAGACATTACTCCCATGGAGAAAAGTGCTCGTGGTGCGTGTTGTATTCAATACCGATGCAATTTCAGTGTTTCATCAACACTCTGAACGTCCACAGATTACAAAATGCCTCCAAATGTGTTTCGGAAACTACTACTGGTCTCCCAGGAATCGATAAAAGCGTAGACAGTTTGAGACATTACTCCCATGGAGAAAAGTGCTCGTGGTGCGTGTTGTATTCAATACCGATGCAATTTCTGTGTTTCATCAACACTCTGAACGTCCACAGATTACAAAATGCCTCCAAATGTGTTTCGGAAACAACTACTGGTCTCCCAGGAATCGATAAAAGCGTAGACAGTTTGAGACATTACTCCCATGGAGAAAAGTGCTCGTGGTGCGTGTTGTATTCAATACCGATGCAATTTCTGTGTTTCATCAACACTCTGAACGTCCACAGATTACAGAATGCCTCAAAATGTGTTTAGAAAACTACTACTGGTCTCCCAGGAATCGATAAAAGCGTAGACAGTTTGAGACATTACTCCCATGGAGAAAAGTGCTCGTGGTGCGTGTTGTATTCAATACCGATGCAATTTCTGTGTTTCATCAACACTCTGAACGTCCACAGATTACAAAATGCCTCCAAATGTGTTTCGGAAACTACTACTGGTCTCCCAGGAATCGATAAAAGCGTAGACTGCTTGAGACATTACTCCCATGGAGAAAAGTGCTAGTGGTGCGTGTTGTATTCAATACCGATGCAATTTCTGTGTTTCATCAACACTCTGAACGTCCACAGATTACAAAATGCCTCCAAATGTGTTTCGGAAACTACTACTGGTCTCCCAGGAATCGATAAAAGCGTAGACAGTTTGAGACATTACTCCCATGGAGAAAAGTGCTCGTGGTGCGTGTTGTATTCAATACCGATGCAATTTCTGTGTTTCATCAACACTCTGAACGTCCACAGATTACAGAATGCCTCAAAATGTGTTTAGAAAACTACTACTGGTCTCCCAGGAATCGATAAAAGCGTAGACAGTTTGAGACATTACTCCCATGGAGAAAAGTGCTCGTGGTGCGTGTTGTATTCAATACCGATGCAATTTCTGTGTTTCATCAACACTCTGAACGTCCACAGATTACAGAATGACTCAAAATGTGTTTAGAAAACTACTACTGGTCTCCCAGGAATCGATAAAAGCGTAGACAGTTTGAGACATTACTCCCATGGAGAAAAGTGCTCGTGGTGCGTGTTGTATTCAATACCGATGCAATTTCTGTGTTTCATCAACACTCTGAACGTCCACAGATTACAAAATGCCTCCAAATGTGTTTTGGAAACTACTACTGGTCTCCCAGGAATCGATAAAAGCGTAGACAGTTTGAGACATTACTCCCATGGAGAAAAGTGCTCGTGGTGCGTGTTGTATTCAATACCGATGCAATTTCTGTGTTTCATCAACACTCTGAACGTCCACAGATTACAGAATGCCTCAAAATGTGTTTAGAAAACTACTACTGGTCTCCCAGGAATCGATAAAAGCGTAGACAGTTTGAGACATTACTCCCATGGAGAAAAGTGCTCGTGGTGCGTGTTGTATTCAATACCGATGCAATTTCAGTGTTTCATCAACACTCTGAACGTCCACAGATTACAAAATGCCTCCAAATGTGTTTCGGAAACTACTACTGGTCTCCCAGGAATCGATAAAAGCGTAGACAGTTTGAGACATTACTCCCATGGAGAAAAGTGCTCGTGGTGCGTGTTGTATTCAATACCGATGCAATTTCTGTGTTTCATCAACACTCTGAACGTCCACAGATTACAAAATGCCTCCAAATGTGTTTAGAAAACTACTACTGGTCTCCCAGGAATCGATAAAAGCGTAGACAGTTTGAGACATTACTCCCATGGAGAAAAGTGCTCGTGGTGCGTGTTGTATTCAATACCGATGCAATTTCTGTGTTTCATCAACACTCTGAACGTCCACAGATTACAAAATGCCTCCAAATGTGTTTCGGAAACTACTACTGGTCTCCCAGGAATCGATAAAAGCGTAGACAGTTTGAGACATTACTCCCATGGAGAAAAGTGCTCGTGGTGCGTGTTGTATTCAATACCGATGCAATTTCTGTGTTTCATCATCACTCTGAACGTCCACAGATTACAAAATGCCTCCAAATGTGTTTGGGAAACTACTACTGGTCTCCCAGGAATCGATAAAAGCGTAGACAGTTTGAGACATTACTCCCATGGAGAAAAGTGCTCGTGGTGCGTGTTGTATTCAATAGCGATGCAATTTCTGTGTTTCATCAACACTCTGAACGTCCACAGATTACAGAATGCCTCAAAATGTGTTTAGAAAACTACTACTGGTCTCCCAGGAATCGATAAAAGCGTAGACAGTTTGAGACATTACTCCCATGGAGAAAAGTGCTCGTGGTGCGTGTTGTATTCAATACCGATGCAATTTCTGTGTTTCATCAACACTCTGAACGTCCACAGATTACAGAATGCCTCAAAATGTGTTTAGAAAACTACTACTGGTCTCCCAGGAATCGATAAAAGCGTAGACAGTTTGAGACATTACTCCCATGGAGAAAAGTGCTCGTGGTGCGTGTTGTATTCAATACCGATGCAATTTCAGTGTTTCATCAACACTCTGAACGTCCACAGATTACAAAATGCCTCCAAATGTGTTTCGGAAACTACTACTGGTCTCCCAGGAATCGATAAAAGCGTAGACAGTTTGAGACATTACTCCCATGGAGAAAAGTGCCCGTGGTGCGTGTTGTATTCAATACCGATGCAATTTCTGTGTTTCATCAACACTCTGAACGTCCACAGATTACAAAATGCCTCCAAATGTGTTTCGGAAACTACTACTGGTCTCCCAGGAATCGATAAAAGCGTAGACAGTTTGAGACATTACTCCCATGGAGAAAAGTGCTCGTGGTGCGTGTTGTATTCAATACCGATGCAATTTCTGTGTTTCATCAACACTCTGAACGTCCACAGATTACAGAATGCCTCAAAATGTGTTTAGAAAACTACTACTGGTCTCCCAGGAATCGATAAAAGCGTAGACAGTTTGAGACATTACTCCCATGGAGAAAAGTGCTCGTGGTGCGTGTTGTATTCAATACCGATGCAATTTCTGTGTTTCATCAACACTCTGAACGTCCACAGATTACAAAATGCCTCCAAATGTGTTTCGGAAACTACTACTGGTCTCCCAGGAATCGATAAAAGCGTAGACTGTTTGAGACATTACTCCCATGGAGAAAAGTGCTCGTGGTGCGTGTTGTATTCAATACCGATGCAATTTCTGTGTTTCATCAACACTCTGAACGTCCACAGATTACAAAATGCCTCCAAATGTGTTTCGGAAACTACTACTGGTCTCCCAGGAATTGATAAAAGCGTAGACAGTTTGAGACATTACTCCCATGGAGAAAAGTGCTGGTGGGGCGTGTTGTATTCAATACCGATGCAATTTCTGTGTTTCATCAACACTCTGAACGTCCACAGATTACAGAATGCCTCAAAATGTGTTTAGAAAACTACTACTGGTCTCCCAGGAATCGATAAAAGCGTAGACAGTTTGAGACATTACTCCCATGGAGAAAAGTGCGCATGGTGCGTGTTATATTCAATCCTGATGCAATTTCTGTGTTTCATCAACACTCTGAACGTCCACAGATTACAAAATACCTCAAAATGTGTTTCGGAAACTACTACTGGTCTCCCAGGAATCGATAAAAGCGTAGACAGTTTGAGACATTACTCCCATGGAGAAAGGTGCTCGTGGTGCGTGTTGTATTCAATACCGATGCAATTTCTGTGTTTCATCAACACTCTGAACGTCCACAGATTACAGAATGCCTCAAAATGTGTTTAGAAAACTACTACTGGTCTCCCAGGAATCGATAAAAGCGTAGACAGTTTGAGACATTACTCCCATGGAGAAAAGTGCTCGTGGTGCGTGTTGTATTCAATACCGATGCAATTTCTGTGTTTCATCAACACTCTGAACGTCCACAGATTACAGAATGCCTCAAAATGTGTTTAGAAAACTACTACAGGTCTCCCAGGAATCGATAAAAGCGTAGGCAGTTTGAGACATTACTCCCATGGAGAAAAGTGCTCGTGGTGCGTGTTGTATTCAATACCGATGCAACTTCTGTGTCTCTTCAACACTCTGAACGCCCACAGATTACAAAATGCCTCCAAATGTGTTTCGGAAACTACTACTGGTCTCCCAGGAATCGATAAAAGCGTAGACAGTTTGAGACATTACTCCCATGGAGAAAAGTGCTCGTGGTGCGTGTTGTATTCAATACCGATGCAATTTCTGTGTTTCATCAACACTCTGAACGTCAACAGATTACAGAATGCCTCAAAATGTGTTTAGAAAACTACTACAGGTCTCCCAGGAATCGATTAAAGCGTAGACAGTTTGAGACATTACTCCCATGGAGAAAAGTGCTCGTGGTGCGTGTTGTATTCAATACCGATGCAACTTCTGTGTTTCATCAACACTCTGAACGTCCACAAATTACAGAATGCCTCAAAATGTGTTTAGAAAACTACTACTGGTCTCCCAGGAATCGATAAAAGCGTAGACAGTTTGAGACATTACTCCCATGGAGAAAAGTGCTCGTGGTGCGTGTTGTATTCAATACCGATGCAATTTCTGTGTTTCATCAAAACTCTGAACGTCCACAGATTACAAAATGCCTCCAAATGTGTTTCGGAAACTACTACTGGTCTCCCAGGAATCGATAAAAGCGTAGACAGTTTGAGACATTACTCCCATGGAGAAAAGTGCTCGTGGTGCGTGTTGTATTCAATACCGATGCAATTTCTGTGTTTCATCAACACTCTGAACGTCCACAGATTACAAAATGCCTCCAAATGTGTTTCGGAAACTACTACTGGTCTCCCAGGAATCGATAAAAGCGTAGACAGTTTGAGACATTACTCCCATGGAGAAAAGTGCTCGTGGTGCGTGTTGTATTCAATACCGATGCAATTTCTGTGTTTCATCAACACTCTGAACGTCCACAGATTACAAAATGCCTCCAAATGTGTTTGGGAAACTACTACTGGTCTCCCAGGAATCGATAAAAGCGTAGACAGTTTGAGACATTACTCCCATGGAGAAAAGTGCCCGTGGTGCGTGTTGTATTCAATACCGATGCAATTTCTGTGTTTCATCAACACTCTGAACGTCCACAGATTACAGAATGCCTCAAAATGTGTTTAGAAAACTACTACTGGTCTCCCAGGAATCGATAAAAGCGTAGACAGTTTGAGACATTACTCCCATGGAGAAAAGTGCTCGTGGTGCGTGTTGTATTCAATACCGATGCAATTTCAGTGTTTCATCAACACTCTGAACGTCCACAGATTACAAAATGCCTCCAAATGTGTTTCGGAAACTACTACTGGTCTCCCAGGAATCGATAAAAGCGTAGACAGTTTGAGACATTACTCCCATGGAGAAAAGTGCTCGTGGTGCGTGTTGTATTCAATACCGATGCAATTTCTGTGTTTCATCAACACTCTGAACGTCCACAGATTACAAAATGCCTCCAAATGTGTTTCGGAAACAACTACTGGTCTCCCAGGAATCGATAAAAGCGTAGACAGTTTGAGACATTACTCCCATGGAGAAAAGTGCTCGTGGTGCGTGTTGTATTCAATACCGATGCAATTTCTGTGTTTCATCAACACTCTGAACGTCCACAGATTACAGAATGCCTCAAAATGTGTTTAGAAAACTACTACTGGTCTCCCAGGAATCGATAAAAGCGTAGACAGTTTGAGACATTACTCCCATGGAGAAAAGTGCTCGTGGTGCGTGTTGTATTCAATACCGATGCAATTTCTGTGTTTCATCAACACTCTGAACGTCCACAGATTACAAAATGCCTCCAAATGTGTTTCGGAAACTACTACTGGTCTCCCAGGAATCGATAAAAGCGTAGACTGCTTGAGACATTACTCCCATGGAGAAAAGTGCTAGTGGTGCGTGTTGTATTCAATACCGATGCAATTTCTGTGTTTCATCAACACTCTGAACGTCCACAGATTACAAAATGCCTCCAAATGTGTTTCGGAAACTACTACTGGTCTCCCAGGAATCGATAAAAGCGTAGACAGTTTGAGACATTACTCCCATGGAGAAAAGTGCTCGTGGTGCGTGTTGTATTCAATACCGATGCAATTTCTGTGTTTCATCAACACTCTGAACGTCCACAGATTACAGAATGCCTCAAAATGTGTTTAGAAAACTACTACTGGTCTCCCAGGAATCGATAAAAGCGTAGACAGTTTGAGACATTACTCCCATGGAGAAAAGTGCTCGTGGTGCGTGTTGTATTCAATACCGATGCAATTTCTGTGTTTCATCAACACTCTGAACGTCCACAGATTACAGAATGACTCAAAATGTGTTTAGAAAACTACTACTGGTCTCCCAGGAATCGATAAAAGCGTAGACAGTTTGAGACATTACTCCCATGGAGAAAAGTGCTCGTGGTGCGTGTTGTATTCAATACCGATGCAATTTCTGTGTTTCATCAACACTCTGAACGTCCACAGATTACAAAATGCCTCCAAATGTGTTTTGGAAACTACTACTGGTCTCCCAGGAATCGATAAAAGCGTAGACAGTTTGAGACATTACTCCCATGGAGAAAAGTGCTCGTGGTGCGTGTTGTATTCAATACCGATGCAATTTCTGTGTTTCATCAACACTCTGAACGTCCACAGATTACAGAATGCCTCAAAATGTGTTTAGAAAACTACTACTGGTCTCCCAGGAATCGATAAAAGCGTAGACAGTTTGAGACATTACTCCCATGGAGAAAAGTGCTCGTGGTGCGTGTTGTATTCAATACCGATGCAATTTCAGTGTTTCATCAACACTCTGAACGTCCACAGATTACAAAATGCCTCCAAATGTGTTTCGGAAACTACTACTGGTCTCCCAGGAATCGATAAAAGCGTAGACAGTTTGAGACATTACTCCCATGGAGAAAAGTGCTCGTGGTGCGTGTTGTATTCAATACCGATGCAATTTCTGTGTTTCATCAACACTCTGAACGTCCACAGATTACAAAATGCCTCCAAATGTGTTTAGAAAACTACTACTGGTCTCCCAGGAATCGATAAAAGCGTAGACAGTTTGAGACATTACTCCCATGGAGAAAAGTGCTCGTGGTGCGTGTTGTATTCAATACCGATGCAATTTCTGTGTTTCATCAACACTCTGAACGTCCACAGATTACAAAATGCCTCCAAATGTGTTTCGGAAACTACTACTGGTCTCCCAGGAATCGATAAAAGCGTAGACAGTTTGAGACATTACTCCCATGGAGAAAAGTGCTCGTGGTGCGTGTTGTATTCAATACCGATGCAATTTCTGTGTTTCATCATCACTCTGAACGTCCACAGATTACAAAATGCCTCCAAATGTGTTTGGGAAACTACTACTGGTCTCCCAGGAATCGATAAAAGCGTAGACAGTTTGAGACATTACTCCCATGGAGAAAAGTGCTCGTGGTGCGTGTTGTATTCAATAGCGATGCAATTTCTGTGTTTCATCAACACTCTGAACGTCCACAGATTACAGAATGCCTCAAAATGTGTTTAGAAAACTACTACTGGTCTCCCAGGAATCGATAAAAGCGTAGACAGTTTGAGACATTACTCCCATGGAGAAAAGTGCTCGTGGTGCGTGTTGTATTCAATACCGATGCAATTTCTGTGTTTCATCAACACTCTGAACGTCCACAGATTACAGAATGCCTCAAAATGTGTTTAGAAAACTACTACTGGTCTCCCAGGAATCGATAAAAGCGTAGACAGTTTGAGACATTACTCCCATGGAGAAAAGTGCTCGTGGTGCGTGTTGTATTCAATACCGATGCAATTTCAGTGTTTCATCAACACTCTGAACGTCCACAGATTACAAAATGCCTCCAAATGTGTTTCGGAAACTACTACTGGTCTCCCAGGAATCGATAAAAGCGTAGACAGTTTGAGACATTACTCCCATGGAGAAAAGTGCCCGTGGTGCGTGTTGTATTCAATACCGATGCAATTTCTGTGTTTCATCAACACTCTGAACGTCCACAGATTACAAAATGCCTCCAAATGTGTTTCGGAAACTACTACTGGTCTCCCAGGAATCGATAAAAGCGTAGACAGTTTGAGACATTACTCCCATGGAGAAAAGTGCTCGTGGTGCGTGTTGTATTCAATACCGATGCAATTTCTGTGTTTCATCAACACTCTGAACGTCCACAGATTACAGAATGCCTCAAAATGTGTTTAGAAAACTACTACTGGTCTCCCAGGAATCGATAAAAGCGTAGACAGTTTGAGACATTACTCCCATGGAGAAAAGTGCTCGTGGTGCGTGTTGTATTCAATACCGATGCAATTTCTGTGTTTCATCAACACTCTGAACGTCCACAGATTACAAAATGCCTCCAAATGTGTTTCGGAAACTACTACTGGTCTCCCAGGAATCGATAAAAGCGTAGACTGTTTGAGACATTACTCCCATGGAGAAAAGTGCTCGTGGTGCGTGTTGTATTCAATACCGATGCAATTTCTGTGTTTCATCAACACTCTGAACGTCCACAGATTACAAAATGCCTCCAAATGTGTTTCGGAAACTACTACTGGTCTCCCAGGAATTGATAAAAGCGTAGACAGTTTGAGACATTACTCCCATGGAGAAAAGTGCTCGTGGTGCGTGTTGTATTCAATACCGATGCAATTTCTGTGTTTCATCAACACTCTGAACGTCCACAGATTACAGAATGCCTCAAAATGTGTTTAGAAAACTACTACTGGTCTCCCAGGAATCGATAAAAGCGTAGACAGTTTGAGACATTACTCCCATGGAGAAAAGTGCTCGTGGTGCGTGTTGTATTCAATACTGATGCAATTTCTGTGTTTCATCAACACTCTGAACGTCCACAGATTACAGAATGCCTCAAAATGTGTTTAGAAAACTACTACTGGTCTCCCAGGAATCGATAAAAGCGTAGACAGTTTGAGACATTACTCCCATGGAGAAAAGTGCTCGTGGTGCGTGTTGTATTCAATACCGATGCAATTTCTGTGTTTCATCAACACTCTGAACGTCCACAGATTACAAAATGCCTCCAAATGTGTTTCGGAAACTACTACTGGTCTCCCAGGAATCGATAAAAGCGTAGACAGTTTGAGACATTACTCCCATGGAGAAAAGTGCTCGTGGTGCGTGTTGTATTCAATACCGATGCAATTTCTGTGTTTCATCAACACTCTGAACGTCCACAGATTACAAAATGCCTCCAAATGTGTTTCGGAAACTACTACTGGTCTCCCAGGAATCGATAAAAGCGTAGACAGTTTGAGACATTACTCCCATGGAGAAAAGTGCTCGTGGTGCGTGTTGTATTCAATACCGATGCAATTTCTGTGTTTCATCAACACTCTGAACGTCCACAGATTACAAAATGCCTCCAAATGTGTTTCGGAAACTACTACTGGTCTCCCAGGAATCGATAAAAGCGTAGACAGTTTGAGACATTACTCCCATGGAGAAAAGTGCTCGTGGTGCGTGTTGTATTCAATACCGATGCAATTTCTGTGTTTCATCAACACTCTGAACGTCCACAGATTACAAAATGCCTCCAAATGTGTTTCGGAAACTACTACTGGTCTCCCAGGAATCGATAAAAGCGTAGACAGTTTGAGACATTACTCCCATGGAGAAAAGTGCTCGTGGTGCGTGTTGTATTCAATACCGATGCAATTTCTGTGTTTCATCAACACTCTGAACGTCCACAGATTACAGAATGCCTCAAAATGTGTTTAGAAAACTACTACTGGTCTCCCAGGAATCGATAAAAGCGTAGACAGTTTGAGACATTACTCCCATGGAGAAACGTGCTCGTGGTGCGTGTTGTATTCAATACCGATGCAATTTCTGTGTTTCATCAACACTCTGAACGTCCAAAGATTACAGAATGCCTCAAAATGTGTTTAGAAAACTACTACTGGTCTCCCAGGAATCGATAAAAGCGTAGACAGTTTGAGACATTACTCCCATGGAGAAAAGTGCTCGTGGTGCGTGTTGTATTCAATACCGATGCAATTTCTGTGTTTCATCAACACTCTGAACGTCCACAGATTACAGAATGCCTCAAAATGTGTTTAGAAAACTACTACTGGTCTCCCAGGAATCGATAAAAGCGTAGACAGTTTGAGACATTACTCCCATGGAGAAAAGTGCTCGTGGTGCGTGTTGTATTCAATACCGATGCAATTTCTGTGTTTCATCAACACTCTGAACGTCCACAGATTACAAAATGCCTCCAAATGTGTTTGGGAAACTACTACTGGTCTCCCAGGAATCGATAAAAGCGTAGACAGTTTGAGACATTACTCCCATGGAGAAAAGTGCTCGTGGTGCGTGTTGTATTCAATACCGATGCAATTACTGTGTTTCATCAACACTCTGAACGTCCACAGATTACAGAATGCCTCAAAATGTGTTTAGAAAACTACTACTGGTCTCCCAGGAATCGATAAAAGCGTAGACAGTTTGAGACATTACTCCCATGGAGAAAAGTGCTCGTGGTGCGTGTTGTATTCAATACCGATGCAATTTCAGTGTTTCATCAACACTCTGAACGTCCACAGATTACAAAATGCCTCCAAATGTGTTTCGGAAACTACTACTGGTCTCCCAGGAATCGATAAAAGCGTAGACAGTTTGAGACATTACTCCCATGGAGAAAAGTGCTCGTGGTGCGTGTTTTATTCAATACCGATGCAATTTCTGTGTTTCATCAACACTCTGAACGTCCACAGATTACAGAATGCCTCAAAATGTGTTTAGAAAACTACTACAGGTCTCCCAGGAATCGATTAAAGCGTAGACAGTTTGAGACATTACTCCCATGGAGAAAAGTGCTCGTGGTGCGTGTTGTATTCAATACCGATGCAATTTCTGTGTTTCATCAACACTCTGAACGTCCACAGATTACAGAATGCCTCAAAATGTGTTTAGAAAACTACTACTGGTCTCTAAGGAATCGATAAAAGCGTAGACAGTTTGAGACATTACTCCCATGGAGAAAAGTGCTCGTGGTGCGTGTTGTATTCAATACCGATGCAATTTCTGTGTTTCATCAACACTCTGAACGTCCACAGATTACAAAATGCCTCCAAATGTGTTTCGGAAACTACTACTGGTCTCCCAGGAATCGATAAAAGCGTAGACAGTTTGAGACATTACTCCCATGGAGAAAAGTGCTCGTGGTGCGTGTTGTATTCAATACCGATGCAATTTCTGTGTTTCATCAACACTCTGAACGTCCACAGATTACAAAATGCCTCCAAATGTGTTTCGGAAACTACTACTGGTCTCCCAGGAATCGATAAAAGCGTAGACAGTTTGAGACATTACTCCCATGGAGAAAAGTGCTCGTGGTGCGTGTTGTATTCAATACCGATGCAATTTCTGTGTTTCATCAACACTCTGAACGTCCACAGATTACAGAATGCCTCAAAATGTGTTTCGGAAGCTACTACTGGTCTCCCAGGAATCGATAAAAGCGTAGACAGTTTGAGACATTACTCCCATGGAGAAAAGTGCTCGTGGTGCGTGTTGTATTCAATACCGATGCAATTTCTGTGTTTCATCAACACTCTGAACGTCCACAGATTACAAAATGCCTCCAAATGTGTTTCGGAAACTACTACTGGTCTCCCAGGAATCGATAAAAGCGTAGACAGTTTGAGACATTACTCCCATGGAGAAAAGTGCTCGTGGTGCGTGTTGTATTCAATACCGATGCAATTTCTGTGTTTCATCAACACTCTGAACGTCCACAGATTACAGAATGCCTCAAAATGTGTTTAGAAAACTACTACTGGTCTCCCAGGAATCGATAAAAGCGTAGACAGTTTGAGACATTACTCCCATGGAGAAAAGTGCTCGTGGTGCGTGTTGTATTCAATACCGATGCAATTTCAGTGTTTCATCAACACTCTGAACGTCCACAGATTACAAAATGCCTCCAAATGTGTTTCGGAAACTACTACTGGTCTCCCAGGAATCGATAAAAGCGTAGACAGTTTGAGACATTACTCCCATGGAGAAAAGTGCTCGTGGTGCGTGTTGTATTCAATACCGATGCAATTTCTGTGTTTCATCAACACTCTGAACGTCCACAGATTACAAAATGCCTCCAAATGTGTTTCGGAAACTACTACTGGTCTCCCAGGAATCGATAAAAGCGTAGACAGTTTGAGACATTACTCCCATGGAGAAAAGTGCTCGTGGTGCGTGTTGTATTCAATACCGATGCAATTTCTGTGTTTCATCAACACTCTGAACGTCCACAGATTACAGAATGCCTCAAAATGTGTTTAGAAAACTACTACTGGTCTCCCAGGAATCGATAAAAGCGTAGACAGTTTGAGACATTACTCCCATGGAGAAAAGTGCTCGTGGTGCGTGTTGTATTCAATACCGATGCAATTTCTGTGTTTCATCAACACTCTGAACGTCCACAGATTACAGAATGCCTCAAAATGTGTTTAGAAAACTACTACTGGTCTCCCAGGAATCGATAAAAGCGTAGACAGTTTGAGACATTACTCCCATGGAGAAAAGTGCTCGTGGTGCGTGTTGTATTCAATACCGATGCAATTTCTGTGTTTCATCAACACTCTGAACGTCCACAGATTACAAAATGCCTCCAAATGTGTTTCGGAAACTACTACTGGTCTCCCAGGAATCGATAAAAGCGTAGACTGTTTGAGACATTACTCCCATGGAGAAAAGTGCTCGTGGTGCGTGTTGTATTCAATACCGATGCAATTTCTGTGTTTCATCAACACTCTGAACGTCCACAGATTACAAAATGCCTCCAAATGTGTTTCGGAAACTACTACTGGTCTCCCAGGAATCGATAAAAGCGTAGACAGTTTGAGACATTACTCCCATGGAGAAAAGTGCTCGTGGTGCGTGTTGTATTCAATACCGATGCAATTTCTGTGTTTCATCAACACTCTGAACGTCCACAGATTACAGAATGCCTCAAAATGTGTTTAGAAAACTACTACTGGTCTCCCAGGAATCGATAAAAGCGTAGACAGTTTGAGACATTACTCCCATGGAGAAAAGTGCTCGTGGTGCGTGTTGTATTCAATACCGATGCAATTTCTGTGTTTCATCAACACTCTGAACGTCCACAGATTACAGAATGCCTCAAAATGTGTTTAGAAAACTACTACTGGTCTCCCAGGAATCGATAAAAGCGTAGACAGTTTGAGACATTACTCCCATGGAGAAAAGTGCTCGTGGTGCGTGTTGTATTCAATACCGATGCAATTTCTGTGTTTCATCAACACTCTGAACGTCCACAGATTACAAAATGCCTCCAAATGTGTTTGGGAAACTACTACTGGTCTCCCAGGAATCGATAAAAGCGTAGACAGTTTGAGACATTACTCCCATGGAGAAAAGTGCTCGTGGTGCGTGTTGTATTCAATACCGATGCAATTTCTGTGTTTCATCAACACTCTGAACGTCCACAGATTACAGAATGCCTCAAAATGTGTATAGAAGACTACTACTGGTCTCCCAGGAATCGATAAAAGCGTAGACAGTTTGAGACATTACTCCCATGGAGAAAAGTGCTCGTGGTGCGTGTTGTATTCAATACCGATGCAATTTCTGTGTTTCATCAACACTCTGAACGTCCACAGATTACAAAATGCCTCCAAATGTGTTTCGGAAACTACTACTGGTCTCCCAGGAATCGATAAAAGCGTAGACAGTTTGAGACATTACTCCCATGGAGAAAAGTGCTCGTGGTGCGTGTTGTATTCAATACCGATGCAATTTCTGTGTTTCATCAACACTCTGAACGTCCACAGATTACAGAATGCCTCAAAATGTGTTTAGAAAACTACTACTGGTCTCCCAGGAATCGATAAAAGCGTAGACAGTTTGAGACATTACTCCCATGGAAAAAAGTGCTCGTGGTGCGTGTTGTATTCAATACCGATGCAATTTCTGTGTTTCATCAACACTCTGAACGTCCACAGATTACAAAATGCCTCCAAATGTGTTTCGGAAACTACTACTGGTCTCCCAGGAATCGATAAAAGCGTAGACAGTTTGAGACATTACTCCCATGGAGAAAAGTGCTCGTGGTGCGTGTTGTATTCAATACCGATGCAATTTCTGTGTTTCATCAACACTCTGAACGTCCACAGATTACAGAATGCCTCAAAATGTGTTTAGAAAACTACTACTGGTCTCCCAGGAATCGATAAAAGCGTAGACAGTTTGAGACATTACTCCCATGGAGAAAAGTGCTCGTGGTGCGTGTTGTATTCAATACCGATGCAATTTCTGTGTTTCATCAACACTCTGAACGTCCACAGATTACAAAATGCCTCCAAATGTGTTTCGGAAACTACTACTGGTCTCCCAGGAATCGATAAAAGCGTAGACAGTTTGAGACATTACTCCCATGGAGAAAAGTGCTCGTGGTGCGTGTTGTATTCAATACCGATGCAATTTCTGTGTTTCATCAACACTCTGAACGTCCACAGATTACAGAATGCCTCAAAATGTGTTTAGAAAACTACTACTGGTCTCCCAGGAATCGATAAAAGCGTAGACAGTTTGAGACATTACTCCCATGGAGAAAAGTGCTCGTGGTGCGTGTTGTATTCAATACCGATGCAATTTCAGTGTTTCATCAAAACTCTGAACGTCCACAGATTACAAAATGCCTCCAAATGTGTTTCGGAAACTACTACTGGTCTCCCAGGAATCGATAAAAGCGTAGACAGTTTGAGACATTACTCCCATGGAGAAAAGTGCTCGTGGTGCGTGTTGTATTCAATACCGATGCAATTTCTGTGTTTCATCAACACTCTGAACGTCCACAGATTACAGAATGCCTCAAAATGTGTTTAGAAAACTACTACTGGTCTCCCAGGAATCGATAAAAGCGTAGACAGTTTGAGACATTACTCCCATGGAGAAAAGTGCTCGTGGTGCGTGTTGTATTCAATACCGATGCAATTTCTGTGTTTCATCAACACTCTGAACGTCCACAGATTACAAAATGCCTCCAAATGTGTTTCGGAAACTACTACTGGTCTCCCAGGAATCGATAAAAGCGTAGACAGTTTGAGACATTACTCCCATGGAGAAAAGTGCTCGTGGTGCGTGTTGTATTCAATACCGATGCAATTTCTGTGTTTCATCAACACTCTGAACGTCCACAGATTACAGAATGCCTCAAAATGTGTTTAGAAAACTACTACTGGTCTCCCAGGAATCGATAAAAGCGTAGACAGTTTGAGACATTACTCCCATGGAGAAAAGTGGTCGTGGTGCGTGTTGTATTCAATACCGATGCAATTTCTGTGTTTCATCAACACTCTGAACGTCCACAGATTACAGAATGCCTCAAAATGTGTTTAGAAAACTACTACTGGTCTCCCAGGAATCGATAAAAGCGTAGACAGTTTGAGACATTACTCCCATGGAGAAAAGTGCTCGTGGTGCGTGTTGTATTCAATACCGATGCAATTTCTGTGTTTCATCAACACTCTGAACGTCCACAGATTACAGAATGCCTCCAAATGTGTTTCGGAAACTACTACTGGTCTCCCAGGAATCGATAAAAGCGTAGACTGTTTGAGACATTACTCCCATGGAGAAAAGTGCTCGTGGTGCGTGTTGTATTCAATACCGATGCAATTTCTGTGTTTCATCAACACTCTGAACGTCCACAGATTACAAAATGCCTCCAAATGTGTTTCGGAAACTACTACTGGTCTCCCAGGAATCGATAAAAGCGTAGACAGTTTGAGACATTACTCCCATGGAGAAAAGTGCTCGTGGTGCGTGTTGTATTCAATACCGATGTAATTTCTGTGTTTCATCAACACTCAGAACGTCCACAGATTACAAAATGCCTCCAAATGTGTTTCGGAAACTACTACTGGTCTCCCAGGAATCGATAAAAGCGTAGACTGTTTGAGACATTACTCCCATGGAGAAAAGTGCTCGTGGTGCGTGTTGTATTCAATACCGATGCAATTTCTGTGTTTCATCAACACTCTGAACGTCCACAGATTACAGAATGCCTCAAAATGTGTTTAGAAAACTACTACTGGTCTCCCAGGAATCGATAAAAGCGTAGACAGTTTGAGACATTACTCCCATGGAGAAAAGTGCTCGTGGTGCGTGTTGTATTCAATACCGATGCAATTTCTGTGTTTCATCAACACTCTGAACGTCCACAGATTACAGAATGCCTCAAAATGTGTTTAGAAAACTACTACTGGTCTCCCAGGAATCGATAAAAGCGTAGACAGTTTGAGACATTACTCCCATAGAGAAAAGTAATCGCGATCTAGTGT